>NC_069499.1:1091901935-1092563351 GCF_027579735.1 Bombina bombina
GTATATGCTTCTCCAAATAGGGTAGAACATTTGCTTAATTTTGAAACTTTAAAGTTTTTTCTGCCATGTCGAGAGCCAACTTTTTTGGTTGGGGATTTTAATTGTATTATTAAGAATGGGGACAGAGAGGGTGGGAGTGATTGTAGGGTGGATAGCTCAGGGAAGTTTTTACTTGATTTACTTAAATCTTTCGGTTTGAAGGATGCCTTCGTGTCTGTTTCTTTTTCAGGGGAGGATTTTACTTTCTTTAGTGATAGTGGTGGGATAAAATCTCAAATTGATTTTTGTTTTTTATCTAAATTTTTATGTGTTGATGATTTTTCTTTAAAGCGGATGCCCTTTACGGATCATGCCCTTTTGATGTGTAAGGTGAATTGTGATTTGAAGATCAAGTATGGTAAGGGTGTTTGGAAACTGAATGTGGATTTGTTAGAAGATGAGAAGTTTAAGCATCAGTTTGTTTGGATGTATGAAAGGTGGCGTGAAAGAAAATGTGATTTTAATAATGTGCTTATGTGGTGGGAATGGTTGAAGGTGGAAATAAAGAGGTTTTTTATTAAGAAAAGCTGTGAGAAAGCTAGAATGGAAAGGGAATTGTATGATAAATGGTATCTGAGGTTGTTGTATTTGTATGAATTGAGAAATTGTGGTATTGATGTGCATGAGGAAATTACTGAAGCAAGAAAGATAATTAAAAAGTGTATGCATGAAAAAGGAAAGAAAATTGTTTTTATGGCAAGATTGGAGAAAATGGAAAAGTATGAGTCTTGTAGTAAATATTTTTTTAAGAAAGCTTTTGAAGGAAAGACTGGTTTTGTTAGTGTTTTTGATAAGGTTGAGTGTGAAGTTAATGGTATGGATGGTGTTTTGCGTGAAGTTCATGAGTTTTACAGTGAGTTGTATAAAGAAAAAACAAGAGATGTTTTATTGGAAAATTGGTTGTTGGAAAACATTGAGGTTAAGTTGGAAAAATATGATAATGATTTGTTAGAAAGGGATCTAAGTTGGGGTTGATATGTTGGATGTTTGTAAGTTTGTTTTTAGAATGAATGTTTTGCCTGTTTCAATGAGGAAAGGTTTGATTGTTTTGTTATTTAAAAAGGGTGATAAGACAGATTTGAGGAATTGGAGGCCGATTACGTTGTTGAATGTTGACTATAAGGTTATTGCAAAGGTGTTGGAAAATAGAATGCATGGAGTGATTGGTAAGGTTGTGGGTGAAGAGCAAGTGTGTGCTGTTCCTGGGCATTAGATTTCTGAAAGTGTGTTGTTACTACCGTGATGTACTGTGGTATGTGAGGGAGAGGATGAGGTCTGTTGCTGTTGCAATTGTGGATTTTGAAAAAGCGTATGATAGGGTAGTGCATGATTTTATGTTTCATGTTTTAGAACGTTTAGGTTTTTCTGGTAAGATTATTGAATGGTTTAAATGTTTGTATAGTGATATTGTGTGTCAAGTCCAGGTTAATGGTTTTTTGACTGAGGAAATTTGTGTTAAATCTGGAGTGCGTCAAGGATGTCCTTTGTCTCCTGTGTTATTTGTATGTGTCAGTGAGCCATTATTAACTAGTTTGAGGAAGGATAAATCAGTTAGAGGTGTGAGTGTTCCTGGTAGTAATGGAAGGTGTTTAAAAGTGATTGGGTATATGGATGATGTGAGTGTGATATGTGAGACTCAGGCTGGTTTGAGGAGGGTGAAAACTTTAGTTGAATGTTTTTGTATGGCAAGTGGTTTCAGAGTTAATTGGAATAAGTGTAAAGTTAAAGTTTTTGGTAATGATAGGGAGATTGATTCCTGTGGATGGCCTGTGACTGAAGGTGCAATTGAGGTGTTGGGTGTGAAATTTGATGTGGATTTGAAAGGCTCGGAAAGTTGGGAGAATGTTTTTGATAAAGTGAGTAGAAAACTTCAGTTTTGTTCTTTAAGGACTTTATCTTTGGTAGGAAAAATGTTAGTTATTAAATCGGTTTTGATCCCTATTATGTTATATTTGGCGTTAGTTTTTCCGCCACCTGAGAGGATTTTTCGGAGAATTTGAGAGTGTTGTTTTCTTTTTTCTGGAGTTCTGGTATGGAGCGTTTGAAAAGAGATGTTGTTGTTAAGAGTAAGAATGTTGGTGGTAAGGGTTTTCCAAATGTGGAGAGATTTTTGGCTGTGAAATATGTTAGTAGGTGTGTGGTTCTGAGTGGTAAGGATAGCATGGCTGGTTGTATGGTAAAGTATGCTTGTGGAAATGTTTTAAGACGATATGGTTTATTTGAGATTGATAGAAAGAAACTGGTATGTTTTGCTGTTCCGTGGTTTTATGTAAGGGTGGAATGTTGGATTAAAAAATATATGAAGTGGTGTGGAAAAGGAGAAAGCAAGATTGATATGGTTGTTGGCATGTTGTTTGAAGGAGGTGTTGTGGGATGTGCGTAATATTTTGATTTTTAAAAAAGAGGTAGTTACTGTAGGTAATTGTGTGGGTATGATCCGTGGGAAGTTGTTTTTGTATTTTTCTTTTGATAGGAGGCGATATGGGGAATTAGATTCTGAAGGCATCTGGAAGACAAAGAAGTGGAAGGATTGGATTATTTATGTTTTTAATTTTTTTTTCTCTTTCCTCCAGTTTGTTTTTGTCTGTATTTGAAATATGTTTAATTTTATTTTGTGTGATTATTTAAGTTTAATGTTTGCATTTTGATTTTTTTCTGATGACAAAAATTTGGGTCAATATTTCAGTTTTGTAACAAGAGATATTTTGTTTGCATTTGTTATTATGATTTTAATTGTATATATGCATATATGATTATTTTTCTAATAAAAGAATTACGAAACGTACGTCTGGGGTTTTGCTGTTTCTCTCGTTCAGAATGGGATTGCCTGGTATTTTGGGGCTGGACTGTACTGTGAAGTCAGGATCAGACTGATATGCTTCAGGAAAGTTATTCTCTGTGAAAGGCACCTGTTGAGCAAAAAGAGGCTGCTTCTTGGGTGGTAACTAGCCATAGAGCAAGTTATTATGCTATTGTTCATTCCCAGGTTGAGCACTTCTCTCTTTTTATTTTTGCAAATTATGACATTTTGGGAAGTCTCCCTAAGTGTGATGCGGGAATCCAGATGTGAAACCATTGCTTAGTGTGCCTAGAGGGATATGGCTGCACCTCACTGATGAGGCCCACAATAGGCTGAAACGTACGTCTGGGGTTTTGTTGTTTATCTTGTTCAGAGAGGGATTGCCTGGTATTTTGGGGCTGGACTGTACTGTGAAGTCAGGATCAGACTGATATGCTTCAAAAAGGTTCTTCTCTGTGAAAGGCACTTGTTGAGCAAAAAGAGGCTGCTTCTTGGGTGGTAACTAGCCATAGAGCAAGCTATTATGCTATTGTTCGTTCCCAGGTTGAGCGCTTCTCTCTTTTTATTTATGATTGAGTCCAGGCCTAGACCAAAAATAATCTTTCCCTTAAATGGAAGGGAAAAAAGTCTAGACTTCAAAGTCATGTCCGCAGACCAATACTTCAGCCAGAGTGCCCTATGGGCTAGCACAGAAAAACCTGAAGCCTTGGCGTTTAGGCGAATAATCTGCATATTTGCATCACAAATAAAAGAATTAGCTTTAATTCTTTCCTGGATCATGTCGAGGAGACCCTCCACTTTGATCAACTCAGATAAGGAGTCGCACCAGTAAGTAGCCGCTCCCGCAACCGCAGCAACAGCCGCTGACGGTTGAAACAAATATCCCGTATGCTTAAACAACTTTCTTAATAGAGTTTCCAGCTTCTTATCCATGGGCTCCTTAAACAAAGAACTATCCTCATGTGGGATAGTAGTGCACTTAGAAAGCAGGGAGATAGCATCATCTACTTTAGGGACAGAACCCCACAACTCCAACTGAGAGTCCAGAACCGGGAACAATTTCTTAAAAGAAAAAAGAAGGGGAGAAAGAAGAACAGAGTCTTTCCCAATCATTCTTAATAATGTTCGCCATATTTACGAGAACCAGGAAAGTCTGTAGTACAACTTTGTCCTTGTAGACCTTATCTAATTTAGAAATACAAGGTTCCTCAGGTAATTTAGGTAATGGAACCTCTAAAGTTGCCAAATCTTCCTTTAGCAGAAAGCGTGTGTTCAATCCTAAATCTAAAGTCTGGTTCCTCCGCAGCTAGAGGCATAGAGGCAGCAGATTCTGACACAAAAAGAGCATCCTCTAAAGTATCAGAGGAGTCTTCATCATCAGATAATCTTGTATCAGATAAATCCAATAAGTAGATGACCCCTGGGAAGGAAAGCAATATTTAACCTTTCGCTTGCACTTAGCAGGGCGAGGTAAAGCAATAATGGCCGCAGACACTGCCATCTGCAACTGTTCAGTAAAGTCTGGTGGTAAAAGGGCCCCTCCAGATGAAAGAATAGCAGTGCTACGGGAAGCTGCATGTCTATTAGAAAATGACTGTAGGGTGCTGTCAGGGTACAGGTCAATGACATATATGTATACAGTGGGGCAAAAAAGTATTTAGTCAGCCACCAATTGTGCAAGTTCTCCCAATTAAGAAGATGACAGAGGCCTGTAATTTTCATCATAGGTATACCTCAACTATGAGAGACAAAATGTGGAAACAAATCCAGACAATCACATTCTCTGATTTGGAAATAATTTATTTGCATATTATGGTGGAAAATAAGTATTTGGTCACCTAAAAACAAGCAAGATTTCTGGCTCTCACAGACCTGATTCTTCTTCTTTAAGAGGCTCCTCTGTCCTCCACTCATTACCTGTATTAATGGCACCTGTTTGAACTTGTTATCAGTATAAAAGACACCTGTCCACAACCTCAAACAGTCACACTCCAAACTCCACTATGGTGAAGACCAAAGAGCTGTCGAAGGACACCAGAAACAAAATTGTAGACCTGCACCAGGCTGGGAAGACTGAATCTGCAACAGTCAAGCAGCTTGGTGTGAAGAAATCAACTGTGGGAGCAATAATTAGAAAATGGAAGATATACAAGACCACTGATAATCTCCCTCGATCTGGGGTTCCACGCAAGATCTCACCCTGCGGGGTCAAAATGATCACAAGAACGGTGAGAAAACATCCCAGAGCCACACTGGGGACCTAGTGAATGATCTGCAGAGAGCTGGGACCAACGTAACAAAGGCTACCATCAGTAACACACTATACCACCAGGGACTCAGATCCTGCAGTGCCAGACGTGTCCCCCTGCTTAAGCCAGTACATATCCAGGCCTGTCTGAAGTATGCTAGAGAGCATTTGGATGATCCAGAAGCAGATTGGGAGAATGTCCTATGGTCAGATGAAACCAAAGTAGAACTGTTTGGTAGAAACACAACTCGTCGTGTTTGGAGGACAGAGAATGCTGAGATGCAACCAAAGAACAACATACCTACTGTGAAGCATGGGGTGGCAACATCATGCTTTGAGGCTGTTTCTCTGCAAAGGGAACAGGACGACTGATCCATGTACATGAAAGAAATAATGGGGCCATGTATCGTGAGATTTTGAGTGCAAACCTCCTTCCATCAGCAAGGGCATTGAAGATGAAACATGGCTGGGTCTTTCAGCATGACAATAATCCCAAACACACCACCTGGGCAATGAAGGAGTGGCTTCGTAAGAAGCATTTCAAAGTCCTGGAATGGTCTAGCCAGTCTCCAGATCTCAACCCCATAGAAAACCTTTGGAGGGAGTTGAAAGTCCGTGTTGCCCAGCGACAGCTTCAAAGCATCACTGCTCTAGAGGAGACCTGCATGCAGGAATTGGCCAACATACCAGCAACAGTGTGTGACAACCTTGTGAAGACTTACAGAAAATGTTTGACCTCTGTCATTGCCAACAAAGGATATATAACAAAGTATTGAGATGAACTTTTGATATTGACCAAATACTTATTTGCACCATAATATGTAAATACAATCTTTCCAAATCAGACAATGTGATTGTCTGGATTTGTTTCCACATTTGGTCTCTCGTAGTTGGGGTATACCTATGATGGAAATTACAGGCCTCTCTCATCTTCTTAAGTGGGAGAACTTGCACAATTGGTGGCTGGCTGAATACTTTTTTTGCCCCACTGTATACACTAATATATATATATATATATATATATATATATATATATATATATATATATATATATATATATATATATATATAAAAGAAAATAATATGAAAAGGATGTGTGTATATATGAGGCTGTCTATTTTATCAGATGTGCTGTAGAATAGAAATTCTGATGTCAGGATTTAACTTAAAACCCCCTACAAGATTATTTTGGCTAGGTGGAAGCACGTTTATCATGATTGAAAGATAGCATAGCTTTGAAGCACGCCCTCCTGCTGTGTCAAACACACAAACATTTTCCTAAAGGAACTATAACTCAGTGACCCTGTTCATTTGACTATATATGCAGAGTTTTATGGCTCTAAGACATTTGGTGATGAGAGAGAGGAAAAAATCTAAAATAGCTGGATAAGCATAGTACTGAAATTACAGGATACCCCTTTGATTATTTAGATTAAATAGCCTGTGTTTTGAGTTGAGGATGTGCTCAAGGGCCCTTTTGGAATTTGTCACCTAAATCTTTGTGACTTCAAAGTAAGACATGTGCTATGGTGTAACTTTGAAATTTAATGAAAGCAGATAAATTGGCATTTACAATCCATGTATGTAATGGGTAAAATTAGATACATTTTGAAAAGAGAAATAGTGCAAATAGTTCATGTGTGTTTGAAATGATTCAAATAACCCATATATATATATATATATATATATATATATATATATATATATATATATATATATATATATATATAGCTGGACTTATATTAAATGGAAATTACAATAAACCCATTGTTAAAAGACAGCATAGAAATTAATACATGTGTGTGCATATATATAACATAATTTTTCTATTTTTCATATGGACCATAGAGGAATGCATGCAGGCAGAACTGGTTGGAAATGTGAAGCATACTGTATCTACATGAATAAAATATCAGGATTATAAATGCCATTAATTTCCGAATAATTGGCAGTATAAATTGTTTTAATATAATATAATGGTGTTAAGGGCATACTGTGTTTCATGTCAAATTGACCAGAATAAATAATGTGGTATAATACAGTACATATAAACATATAACTTATTAATATAAGAAAATTATGGTATTTGTTACACATTTGAAAGAAATATTTTCCTTCACTGTCTAGAAATAGTTAAATGTGAATTTGTCTGTGTTGCAATGCTGCCACCTAAGGGCCAAGATCCAGTATAGCAATTAAGAGAATTAACTGTTCAAAAGATGCGTTTCCATGGAGAACTTGTTCAGCTCCGTTAAGGGCCAATCCGATTAGATATTCCAGATACCCAATAGCAGGGACAAGGTTTTGAAGGGCCGCCCATATTCCACACCTATGATTAAGAATAAAAGTTGTATGCAGAAAAGGAGACTGGCTGCTTAGTTTGTAACTGACTGAACTGTTGCGTGGGAGACAGTCAAACTATAAAACAAAGTGGGCATGCTTATCCATTGCAATTACACTTATTTTATATGAGGTGGGACAAGTCTTGAAGCTGAATATCATCTTGCTAATGTATTAAGAAATTGCTATAGCAAATAAATTTAAAGAGCACTCAGTATTTAACTGTGCTCATAATCTGGTATAAGGCTAAGTTTGTATCTTGCATGCTAAATAATTCATCTGTGCAGAATAAAGTATATATATATATATATATATATATATATATATATAGTTATCTTAGAATTGGTTTTAATTATAAGCAAATAAGAATTGCTCCAATCTAAATAGACCTTTAAATAACTCTTCATATTAAGAATATATGTACTTTAGTATCCAAGTTAGAATTGTATTAGAATCAAATTTTAGCTAAATAGCTGAGTATACATATATATTGACCTATTGTTTGATTTAAGCACTGTTTAGAATTGTGCCAGTCTGAATGTTTAGTGGTTTATATTTAGCCTCATTGTGTTAATTGAATGAAATTCAATTGTGAGTAAAGCTGCTTTTAGAGATAAATTTGCATGAGCTTTGCATAGCATATTTTAAATAATTTATGTTTTAACGCATATCATATTGACTCCTATTTTGATCCTTACAAATATATATATATATATATATATATATATATCAATGTGTCCATGGTTATTACTAATAATAAATAATTCAGATATTTAGATTAATTTTATTGTCTTAGCAAATGCATGTTTGATTGTGGGTTTAGTTTAAAGAAAGATTGTTAAATATATCAGTTATAACCCTGCTATATACTCACATATTATTTGGAGAGTACTACTAAGATTTTTATAAATATACTGACATAATATATGGAGGCACTGTGTGAGATATTATAAATAATTATCATATTGATATAGTATATTTGTGGTAAATAGAAATTATTATAGAAGAGAGGAAAATGTTCATATTTCGAATTGATATTTTGAAAATATAGAAGTGTTTTTTTTTTTAAATTGAAATATTGATTTCCGTGCTCAAAATTGATATTAATATTTTGAAATATTATTAAAGATTAATTTTTTGAAAAATTAATACAAATATTATTTTTTCATATTTAAAAACTTATCAAAAATATTGATTTTTCATATTTCAAAATTAATAAAAATATTAATTTTTCATATTTCAAAATTCATAAAAATATAAATTTTTCATATTTTAAAATTAATAAAAATATAAATTTTTCATATTTCAAAATTAATCAGAAATATACATTTTTCATATTTCAAAATTAATAAAAATATTAATTTTGTCATATTTCGAAATTGATATTGATATTTTGAAAGTATAAAAAAAAAAAAGTTTTTCCTCTCTCTTATTAGTCAAAATTGTATTTGTGTTTTTATCTTATTAAGTACAACACACAAATAACGATGTCTTCAGCAAAAAGTAATGCTAGCATTTCTGTACAAGATGAGATTGTGCCCTCCCCAAAATACTCCATCCATGAAGTGCATGAAGTGGTTCAGAAAAAAACGCTCAAATTAGAAGCGATGAACCATGTATATTAATGGGTGTAAAGATAAGGCCAATGATTTAGTTAAAGAAATGTGGTTTGAAGATGGGAAATTATACCAAATGTTACTGCAACTTAATAAATGCACAGAACTTAGGGGGCGTGATGAATTAATTTTTGAAACTTGGCCGATCCTAATGTATTTGAGCTGTGAGATGTCTAACCAAATGGCAGGACAAGACAGACAATTAGGACGGCTAAGGGATGAGAATAATTCATTACGAGAATTTCAAGATGCTTTTATTCAGGCAAAGGTAGAGGTTTTCCACGCTAGCCAAAAGGCTTCTGACTTAAATAAATATAATCAGGAATTAGTGGCTGATTTTAAAGCTTTTGAAGAAGAATATGAAAAATGCCAAGATGAGAATAAAACTTTAAAAGCTAAATATCGTGAGGCTAAAAAAGCATATGAACAAGCAATAAATAAATTACAGAGACAAATTAGCAGTTATAAGGACTGGGACAGAAATGAGTTTCAAGATACCAGGCGGGAGGATAGACAAAGATATCCAAACTATAGCCCTAATTCAGGCCCAGAGGTAACTTTTTTTTCCCCTAGGCAATCACATAACTCTTGGGGACCAGAAAATGATTACACCTCAGATGAAAGGCACCCTAACTCAAACAATAAGTCCCCAGTAAGATCCAGAAATATACCAAATAAAGTGTATGACACCCCCACAATAATTAAATTCCTAAAGAATACAGGGAGTGCAGAATTATTAGGCAAGTTGTATTTTTGAGGATTAATTTTATTATTGAACAACAACCATGTTCTCAATGAACCCAAAAAACTCATTAATATCAAAGCTGAATAGTTTTGGAAGTAGTTTTTAGTTTGTTTTTAGTTAAAGCTATTTTAGGGGGATATCTGTGTGTGCAGGTGACTATTACTGTGCATAATTATTAGGCAACTTAACAAAAAACAAATATATACCCATTTCAATTATTTATTTTTACCAGTGAAACCAATATAACATCTCAACATTCACAAATATACATTTCTGACATTCAAAAACAAAACAAAAACAAATCAGTGACCAATATAGCCACCTTTCTTTGCAAGGACACTCAAAAGCCTGCCATCCATGGATTCTGTAAGTGTTTTGATCTGTTCACCATCAACATTGCATGCCGCAGCAACCACAGCCTCCCAGACACTGTTCAGAGAGGTGTACTGTTTTCCCTCCTTGTAAATCTCACATTTGATGATGGACCACAGGTTCTCAATGGGGTTCAGATCAGGTGAACAAGGAGGCCATGTCATTAGATTTTCTTCTTTTATACCCTTTCTTGCCAGCCACGCTGTGGAGTACTTGGGCGCGTGTGATGGAGCATTGTCCTGCATGAAAATCATGTTTTTCTTGAAGGATGCAGACTTCTTCCTGTACCACTGCTTGAAGAAGGTGTCTTCCAGAAACTGGCAGTAGGACTGGGAGTTGAGCTTGACTCCATCCTCAACCCGAAAAGGCCCCACAAGCTCATCTTTGATGATACCAGCCCAAACCAGTACTCCACCTCCACCTTGCTGGCGTCTGAGTCGGACTGGAGCTCTCTGCCCTTTACCAATCCAGCCACAGGCCCATCCATCTGGCCCATCAAGACTCACTCTCATTTCATGAGTCCATAAAACCTTAGAAAAATCAGTCTTGAGATATTTCTTGGCCCAGTCTTGACGTTTCAGCTTGTGTGTCTTGTTCAGTGGTGGTCGTCTTTCAGCCTTTCTTACCTTGGCCATGTCTCTGAGTATTGCACACCTTGTGCTTTTGGGCACTCCAGTGATGTTGCAGCTCTGAAATATGGCCAAACTGGTGGCAAGTGGCATCTTGGCAGCTGCAGGCTTGACTTTTCTCAGTTCATAAGCAGTTATTTTGCGCCTTGGTTTTTCCACACGCTTCTTGCGACCCTGTTGACTATTTTGAATGAAATGCTTGATTGTTCGATGATCACGCTTCAGAAGCTTTGCAATTTTAAGAGTGCTGCATCCCTCTGCAAGATATCTCACTATTTTTGACTTTTCTGAGCCTGTCAAGTCCTTATTTTGACCCATTTTGCCAAAGGAAAGGAAGTTGCCTAATAATTATGCACACCTGATATAGGGTGTTGATGTCATTAGACCACACCCCTTCTCATTACAGAGATGCACATCACCTAATATGCTTAATTGGTAGTAGGCTTTCGAGCCTATACAGCTTGGAGTAAGACAACATGCATATAGAGGATGATGTGGTCAAAATACTCATTTGCCTAATAATTCTGCACTCCCTGTACAGTACACCCATTTTCTAAAGGTGGGGCCACTTCCATAATTGACCATTTAGAGGCTTTTGAAAATGCTTTATCTATAATGAGTGTTACAAGTGAGCAGTTAAAAATTGAATTTCTACCCTGTGTATTTGAAAGTAAACATCACAAATTCTTTGCTTCACTAAAGGATATGAATATTCATTCCTGGAATGAAATAAAACGGCAATGCAGAAAAGAATTCGGGCAACATCGCTCTAAAACTGCAGTGAAAATAGCTGTATATGGTTTAAAATGTAGTGCGAATCAAAGTCCAATCGAGTTCCTTTCTGTATTGAAGAATGCGTACAGCATGGCTGAAGATGATCCCATATTTGAAGGCTCAGAGTTTATGAATCTATCTTTTGAAGCACTGCCCACACCCATCAAAATTAACTTAGCTAGAGATTTTGGTGAGAACTGTTCATTGGAATGGCTGATCAAAGAGAGTACAAAGTTATACTCTATTCAGCAGTCCAGTAAACAGGGGGATAAAAGAGAGAAAAAGCCCAGTCCTAAAATAGTGGCCGAAACTAGGGTGTCACCTAGTCCCCTAAGTTTAGAGTCTAAAGAGAAAACCTATGCGGAAGTGGCCAGATAAAACAGACCATCTCCACAGAGGTTAACTCTACCCCTCCCCCAACACAGGATGAGGCACAGAGAGACTATAGCCAAAGCAGGGGACATACTCAGGCGAATAATTACGCCCAAAGAGAATACCCACAGAATAATGGGTACCCACACAAGGGTAGATACAATAGATGGCGAATGTATTCTCAGGATAACCAGACACCCCAAGTAAATAATACTCCCCAAAATAATAATGCTGAACAAATTGCAGCCCAGGGGCAACCACGCCAGGATAGAAATAGCGGCTCTGATTCTGAGGGGAACCAATGGTCCAAGAATCATTAATATGGGGCATCAAGGGATAGGCGCAGGAGTAGGGGTAACTTGTACAATCAAGTAGATCAGCTTAGTACCCAGCTAATTCGGTTGAGTGAACAAGTCGCTAATATGAGTCAAAAACTTACGGCTCAGCAACCGAACTATTCTTTTTTAGGGGTGCAGCCAGTGGTCAGCAGTGGACCACAGGCACAGTCATAAACACTGCAGTATCACCTGAAAGGAAGGGGAGAGATATACAAAATGTAATAATAAATATCAAAAATGATACTAATCATGTTCTCTCCCCACAGACCGGGAACGGACGATTTTGCTGTGATGACAAGCAACCTCATCTGGGAAAAACTAACCAAATTCTTCCTTTGCAGCACTCTCTTAACCTTATCTCCACAGATGCGGTACACAAGAATCCAGCCGACCCTATCATGGAGGGAACCGGTAGGTACAAAGTGCTTTCTGCACGGGAAAACACGGCGGATTCAGGTAACACGTGGCGAAGCCCACAGATGTACAAAAATGCAAATTTTATGTGTGAAAGGATAGAAACTGCAGGGAGGTATTATGTATTAGCTGAGCTACAAGACTCAGTGTCCAACCCTATCATGGGATTAATTGATACTGGATCTCAGGCAACTATTCTATCCCACAGGTACTACACACAGCTAAATGAGCTAACACCCCACAAACCTAAAATAAAAGAATTTGACGGTTCTCTAATAGGAGTTGGGCGCGACTCTCTAAAAGTCTACGGTACGGCCTGGCTAAAATTTAAATTAGGGAACAGGGTCATCAAACACCCTGTCATTATAGTGGATCTGCCAACTGATCGTTTAATTATTGGTAGTGATCTCCTGAAGCGATTAAGCACCATAATTGATTGCATGAATAATGTAATTTGGTCACAAGTAAAACGGCCAATTAATTATGAGCAATCCGGTATATCTCGCACCCGACATAATTGTCGCATGGTGGAAGAGAAACCAGATGCTGTGGAGATTCATTTCAGGAATAACTCTGTACCTGAAATCACTATCCTACAAATAGGTGATCAGACTGCTTTAAGTGGCTCTGATGGTAATACTTTTAAAATTTCGCCTGGAAAGATAGCGAATATTTCCTTAGTTGGCAATGTATTAACCATATCTCTCCGCAAGGGGATCATAAAATCCCTAAGGAGGGAGGCCACGCTCAATACCTCACAGGGATTGAGAGAGTTAAAGAGGATCTATTTATCCCTATACAAGTGCATGACCTTGGTAAAACCAAGTATGCTAAATTAAACTTAAAACAGGAAGCTAGCTATATAAGTGAAGGCTTATTAGCGCAGATAGCTGAACCTAAAGTGATTAAATATCTTTCTCCCCAAGACCACTGGGTCCACAACCTGGATAACAGGTTTGAAAGCTATAACATCACAGCTAAGTGCTTATTATCTGTATCTATAAGTAATAAGTCAGTGAAGCACTTGATTTTAGTTTTAAATACCCCCAACAATCAAATATACATTGGCAATGATATCTTACTTAGATATGCCATACAAATAGATTTGATTAACTCTTGCCTCTGGAGCAGGTTAAAGGGGGACCCTGAAGTATTTCAGGATGAAAATGCAGCCCTAAAATCAAACCAGCAATTGCCATATGATGTGAATATGCAGGTGTCTAGCGATGTTGTAATTCCTGCCGGGACTGATAAATTTCTTTTACCCTTACAGGTAAAGAAAGGTCAGAAATTAAAAACTTCTGAAACACTAATTTGCCTCTCCCATAGAATACAAAATCTGGGTGTCACAGTGACCTACACTCCTTTGGTAAATATTGGAACTACTCCAATACGTTATTGTGCATAACATGACCCCACAGGATATAAACTTATCCAAGGGGACTACCATAGGATATGCGCTGGAATCAAGTTATTACACTTTTGGATTCCAGAATAATGTAATTGGACTAATACCTGAAGGATACCTAACTGAAGAACAATTAATAGAACAATCCTTTACATCTATGCCAGAGGGTCTATTTAATATTCAGTCTATTTATCCCTTCAGCTCAGGGGAAGGCATCTGTAAAATTGAAGAAGCCTCTCTAGTATTTGATCAGCCGATAATACAGCAAGATTACCCTAATACCCAGAGTCATGGGGGTAATGTAAATTATAATCAAGGGGATCTCACCTCTAGGTTGGAAGAAGCCTATGAAATAGGACAGCCTGAAATCTTTCCAGGATTTCAACAAATAGTCGAAGAACAAATATCCTTAGCTAATGGCTGTTCCAGCGATGATGAACGCCAACTGCTGCAAGAACTCCTGTTGGAGTACAAGGATATTTTCGCTAGAGATTCTTACAACTGTGGTACTACAGACTTGCACATTGCAAGGATACAAACAGACCCCAATGCACCACCTGTCTTTGTCAAACAATACAGACTCCCTTTAGCCTCACATGATTCTCTTGCAGAAATCATATGGAACCTGGAAGAAAGAGGTATTATCAGACAGGTGCATAGCTCTTACAACAATCCTATTCTAGGTGTTCTTAAGCCCAATGGACAATGGCGTTTGTGTGCTGACTTAAGACAACTAAACAAGCGAGTGTACATGTCTGGCTGGCCTGTACCATACATTGACCAATGCCTAACGCAGATGCAGGGATCGAAAATTTTCACTGCCATTGATTGTGCACAGGGATATTGGACCATAAAGGTACATGAGGAGGACCAGTATAAGCTGGCATTCTCATTCCAAAAGGTCCAGTATGCATTTCAGAGACTTCCTTTTGGATACATAAATTCTGGACATGAATTTGCTGTATTCATGCATAAGGCTATGCCTGATGCTCTGGAAAGGAGGACCTTATCTTATGTTGATGATGTTTTAATCAAAAGCACAGACTTTGAAAAAAACATCGCAGAGCTTAAACACGTCTTCAGCCAACTTAAAAGGGCAGGTGTCAAATTATCCCTACAGAAAGCTCAATGGCGCCGCACTCGTGTAAACTTCTTGGGACATGAAATTACTTCTGAAGGGCTAAATCCTCAGAAGAAAAAGGTGGAAGATATAGTGAATTCTAAAAACCCCACTAACTTAAAGGAATTGAGATCCTTCCTGGCTATGACAAATTATTCTCGCAAATTAATTGATAATTATGCAGAGTTAGCTAAACCACTACTACTTCTTCTAAAGAAGGGTGTAAAATGGCACTGGAATGAGTCTCAAGAGACAGCCATCAAAGAGCTGAAGAGAAAACTCACACAAGCACCTTGCCTAGCATACCCTGAAGGAGGTAAACCTTTCTTCTTAGAGACAGGTTACACAGATGTAAGCATGAGTGCTGTGTTATACCAAAGCATGATAATTTAAGCAAAGCCATTGCTTATGCGAGCAAAGCTCTATCCCCAGTAGAAATAAAATTTAGTGATTGTGAAAAAGCCCTCTTATCTACTGTATGGGCTCTACAAAATTTCCACAGCTATATACAGGTTGAGAAAATTATTGTAGAAATGGCCCACCAGCCTTTGCTATATTTACAAAGTGAGAGAATAAGAGATGGGAATTGGTCAAATAGCCGCATAACAGTGTGGACTCTTTCCTTACAAGGCTAGCCCTTAGAAATTCGCTACAAGCAGAATAAAAAGAATCCAGTTGCACAGGGGATTGCTGAGCTCCACGACTGTACTGCTAGAGATCCTGGGGAAGAATTATCAGAAAATGATTTCCTGGAGGAACAATTGCTTTCCCCATATAAAATGTACAATGAGGACCATTGTCAAACATTACCTTGGGTATATGTTGATGGTTGTTCTTACCATGCCACTATTGAAAATGAGCGCAGATTAGTCGCTGGCATTGGTATAACCTGGGCAAATGGATTCCCAAATATATCTATGGGTTTTAACATTGGACCAAGATCCAGTCAAGTTGCAGAACTCACTGCTGTTCTAAAAACCATTGAAATGGCTATTGAAAATGATATTCATGAATTTGTGATCATAACTGACTCAAATTATGTGCATGACAGTTTTGTTGAATACCTGCCAACTTGGAAAAGAAATGGCATGCAGAAAAGCAATATCAAACCAGTCAAGCATGGCAAGTGTTCTGCAAGATTGATAATCTGGTGGTATCCAATGATCTAACCATACACTGGGTCATTCCAGAGTTCTAGGCCCAGATAAGGAAGGCAATGATCTAGTGGATTCATTAGCAAAACAGGGAGCCATAACTGGAGAACTCCTAAATATTGACCACTTACTGGGTGCAATTCAGGTAGAAGCCATTACCAGAAACCAGGCAAAACAACAGAGTGAGCCTAACTTGGTACAATGGAGTCAGGATTCTCCTAGTGAGGACCTGATCACTAGTCAAAAAGAAGACCCCATTGTAGGCATCTTCTATAAACACATAGAATATCCTGAAAGCAACCCCTTCTCAAAAGATGATTGTATTGGCAAAGAAGATCTTAGAATCTTAATGAAATCCAGAACACAATTCCAGGTACAGGATGGTTTGTTAATTAGAACCTCCAAAACTGGCATTCAGCAATGGCTAGTACCCACCAAGCTCAGAGGTCTAATGCTTCAACATGCCCATGATGCTCCCACATCTGGTCATCGTGGTGCCAAACTCACGTATGAAATATTGCGTGATTATGCTTTTTGGCCACACATGTTGAAAGATATTAAAACCTACTGTCAAGGTTGTTTAATCTGTCCACAGTTCCAACACACTGCACCAACGCAAAGAGCGCCATTGCAGAAAAGGGGGATGTTAATGCCATGGTCAGATATACAAATTGATTTTATTGGTCCTGTAAATAGGTCATCAAGAGGTAACAAATACATGTTAACCGTGACATGTCTGTTCACTAAATGGGTAGAGTGCATTAGTGCACCAAACAATAGTGCTGAAATGTGCGCAGCATTGCTCATCAACCACGTGTTTTCCAGATTTGGTTTACCCCAAAAAATTGAATCAGATCGGGGAACCCACTTCACTAGCGAAGTGATGATCAAAATGTGGAAAATACTAGGGGTAAAAAGAAAACTCCATATTGCTTATAGAGCTGCCACAAGTGGTGGTGTAGAGCGTTACAACCAGTCTATTGTTAAAATCCTCAAAAAGTTTGTGAGTGAAATGGGTAAAGACTGGGATGTAAAACTACCTCTTGTCTTAATGGCATTAAGAGCAACTCCAAGTAGTGCTACCAAGATGTCACCTTTTGAACTGATGATTGGTAGAAGAATGGTTCTACCTCAGCATCTGCTGTACCGTACATCAGACCAAAACTTGATAAACGCTGCTAATACACATCAATATGTGGAGAACCTAAGAAAGCACCTGCAATATGCATTTGCATTTGCTCAAAGGAACTTAGAAAGAGCCGCAACTGCCACTAAAACCTATTATGATCTCAAAACGTCCAAAAAGGAATATGAAATAAATGATAAAGTTTATCTTTATAACTTTTGAAGAGATCAGGTTATGGAGAAGAAATTTCTTCCATCATGGAAAGGTCCTTTTGTCATTACTGACAAAATATCTCCAGTGGCCTATAAAATACGGATCCCCAAAAATGAAAGTTTCATAGATAAATGGGTCCATATCAATCAATTGTGGGCATGTCATCCTAGGTCCCAACTACAAGTCATAGAGGGAAAATGATGTATCATATCCCCAAATGAAATAAAGACATACTGTAGTTTAAAGATGCCTAACTGATAAACATGAAGGCTCAAAATAACAGACTTTCTACATAAGAGACTATCTATGATGTATATGGCCAACATCCTCACCGAGTACCACTGACTTTGATCCAATTCAAATACATGTATCCTACATATATTTGAATTTGAAAGAGGGAATTATGTCATGGTACAGGTAATGACATATATGTATATACACTAATATATATATATA
This sequence comes from Bombina bombina, assembly GCF_027579735.1. NCBI lineage: Eukaryota > Metazoa > Chordata > Amphibia > Anura > Bombinatoridae > Bombina > Bombina bombina. The sequence continues at coordinate 1,091,920,100 of NC_069499.1, forward strand.
AATGAAAATAATAGGAAAAGGATGTGTGTATATATGAGGCCGTCTATTTTATCAGATGTGCTGTAGAATAGAAATTCTGATGTCAGGATTTAACTCAAAACCCCCTACAAGATGATTTTGGCTAGGTGGAAGCACGTTTATCATGATTGAAAGATAGCATAGCTTTGAAGCACGCCCTCCTGCTGTGTCAAACACACAAACATTTTCCTAAAGGAACTATAACTCAGTGACCCTGTTCATTTGACTAAATATGCAGCATTGTATGGCTCTAAGACATTTGGTGATGGGAGAGAGGATAAAATCTAAAATAGCTGCATAAGCATAGTACTGAAATTACAGGAAAACCCTTTGATTATTTAGAGTAAATAGTCTGTGTTTTGAGTGGAGGATGTGCTCAAGGGCCCTTTTGGAATTTGTCACCTAAATCTTTGTGACTTCAAAGTAAGACATGTGCTATGGTGTAACTTTGAAATTTACTGAAAGCAGACAAATTGGCATTTACAATCCATGTATGGCATGGGTAAAATTAGATACATTTTGAAAAGAGAAATAGTGCAAATAGTTCATGTGTGTTTGAAATGATTCAAATAACCCATATATATATATGTCAAGTTGCAGAACTCACTGCTGTTCTAAAAACCATTGAAATGGCTATTGAACATGGTATTCATGAATTTGTGATCATAACTGACTCAAATTATGTGCATGACAGTTTTGTTGAATACCTGCCAACTTGGAAAAGAAATGGCATGCAGAAAAGCAATATCAAACCAGTCAAGCATGGCAAGTGTTCTGCAAGATTGATAATCTGGTGGTATCCAATGATCTAACCATACACTGGGTCATTCCAGAGTTCTAGGCCCAGATAAGGAAGGCAATGATCTAGTGGATTCATTAGCAAAACAGGGAGCCATAACTGGAGAACTCCTAAATATTGACCACTTAATGGGTGCAATTCAGGTACAAGCCATTACCAGAAACCAGGCAAAACAACAGAGTGAGCCTAACTTGGTACAATGGAGTCAGGATTCTCCTAGTGAGGACCTGATCACTAGTCAAAAAGAAGACCCCATTGTAGGCATCTTCTATAAACACATAGAATATCCTGAAAGCAACCCCATCTCAAAAGATGATTGTATTGGCAAAGAAGATCTTAGAATCTTAATGAAATCCAGAACACAATTCCAGGTACAGGATGGTTTGTTAATTAGAACCTCCAAAACTGGCATTCAGCAATGGCTAGTACCCACCAAGCTCAGAGGTCTAATGCTTCAACATGCCCATGATGCTCCCACATCTGGTCATCGTGGTGCCAAACTCACGTATGAAATATTGCGTGATTATGCTTTTTGGCCACACATGTTGAAAGATATTTAAACCTACTGTCAAGGTTGTTTAATCTGTCCACAGTTCCAACACACTGCACCAATGCATAGAGCGCCATTGCAGAAAAGGGGGATGTTAATGCCATGGTCATACATACAAATTGATTTTATTGGTCCTGTAACTAGGTCATCAAGAGGTAACAAATACATGTTAACCGTGACATGTCTGTTCACTAAATGGGTAGAGTGCATTAGTGCACCAAACAATAGTGCTGAAACGTGCGCCGCATTGCTCATCAACCACGTGTTTTCCAGATTTGGTTTACCCCAAAAAATTGAATCAAATCGGGGAACCTACTTCACTAGCGAAGTGATGATCAAAATGTGGAAAATACTAGGGGTAAAAAGAAAACTCCATATTGCTTATAGAGCTGCCACAAGTGGTGGTGTAGAGCGTTACAACCAGTCTATTGTTAAAATCCTCAAAAAGTTTGTGAGTGAAATGGGTAAAGACTGGGATGTAAAACTACCTCTTGTCTTAATGGCATTAAGAGCAACTCCAAGTAGTGCTACCAAGATGTCACCTTTTGAACTGATGATTGGTAGAAGAATGGTTCTACCTCAGCATCTGCTGTACCGTACATCAGACCAAAACTTGATAAACGCTGCCAATACACATCAATATGTGGAGAACCTAAGAAAGCACCTGCAATATGCATTTGCATTTGCTCAAAGGAACTTAGAAAGAGTCGCAACTGCCACTAAAACCTATTATGATCTCAAAACGTCCAAAAAGGAATATGAAATAAATGATAAAGTTTATCTTTATAACTTTTGAAGAGATCAGGTTATGGAGAAGAAATTTCTTCCATCATGGAAAGGTCCTTTTGTCATTACTGACAAAATATCTCCAGTGGCCTATAAAATACGGATCCCCAAAAATGAAAGTTTCATAGATAAATGGGTCCATATCAATCAATTGTGGGCATGTCATCCTAGGTCCCAACTACAAGTCATAGAGGGAAAATGATGTATCATATCCCCAAATTAAATAAAGACATACTGTAGTTTAAAGATGCCTAACTGATAAACATGAAGGCTTAAAATAACAGACTTTCTACATAAGAGACTATCTATGATGTATATGGCCAACATCCTCACCGAGTACCACTGACTTTGATCCAATTCAAATACATGTATCCTACATATATTTGAATTTGAAAGAGGGAATTATGTCATGGTACAGGTAATGACATATATGTATATACACTAATATATATATATAAATGAAAATAATAGGAAATGGATGTGTGTATATATGAGGCCGTCTATTTTATCAGATGTGCTGTAGAATAGAAATTCTGATGTCAGGATTTAACTCAAAACCCCCTACAAGATGATTTTGGCTAGGTGGAAGCACGTTTATCATGATTGAAAGATAGCATAGCTTTGAAGCACACCCTCCTGCTGTGTCAAACACACAAACATTTTCCTAAAGGAACTATAACTCAGTGACCCTGTTCATTTGACTATATATGCAGCGTTGTATGGCTCTAAGACATTTGGTGATGGGAGAGAGGATAAAATCTAAAATAGCTGGATAAGCATAGTACTGAAATTACAGGAAAACCCTTTGATTATTTAGAGTAAATAGTCTGTGTTTTGAGTGGAGGATGTGCTCAAGGGCCCTTTTGGAATTTGTCACCTAAATCTTTGTGACTTCAAAGTAAGACATGTTCTATGGTGTAACTTTGAAATTTACTGAAAGCAGACAAATTGGCATTTACAATCCATGTATGGCATGGGTAAAATTAGATACATTTTGAAAAGAGAAATAGTGCAAATAGTTCATGTGTGTTTGAAATGATTCAAATAACCTATATATATATATATATATATATATATATATATATATATATATATATATATATATATATATATATATATATATATGGAACTGGACTTATATTAAATGGAAATTACAATAAACCCATTGTTAAAAGACAGCATAGAAATTAATACATGTGTGTGCATATATATAACATAATTTTTCTATTTTTTCAGATGGACCATAGAGGAATGCATGCAGGCAGAACTGGTTGGAAATGTGAAGCATACTGGATCTACATGAATAAAATATCAGGATTATAAATGCCATTAATTTCAGAATAATTGGCAGTATAAAATGTTTTAATATAATATAATGGTGTTAAGGGCATACTGTGTTTCATGTCAAATTGATCAAAATAAATAATTTGGTATAATACAGTACATATAAACATATAACTAATTAATATAAGAAAATTATGGTATTTGTTACACATTTGAAAGAAATATTTTCCTTCACTGTCTAGAAATAGTTAAATGTGAATTTGTCTGTGTTGCAATGCTGCCACCTAAGGGCCAAGATCCAGTATAGCAATTAAGAGAATTAACTGTTCAGAAGATGTGTTTCCATGGTGAACATGTTCAGCTCCGTTAAGGGCCAATCCAATTAGATATTCCAGATACCCAATAGCAGGGACAAGGTTTCGAAGGGCTGACCATATTCCACACCTATGATTAAGAATAAAAGTTGTGGGGGGGTGGAGCAAGCCCTGCATCTGAGCGGTCGCTCTCATTATAGCTCCGGACCTGACCGGCCAATTTACTCCTTTTCTGACCGCTCAGTGCAGCCCAATTTCCCTCTATGGTGGACAGTATACTTTGGGAAAGCATCCTGAGGACCCTACAGCCCGATTATTGAGAATTTCCATAAGTATTAAGTCACAAAAGTAGTTTCAGTAAACAGCAGCCATCGGCCATTTTGTGATCCACGCAGCATTTTAGCTACACTCTATAGCCCAACATGGAGGAAAGACATGCGACTTTGCTCGCACATTTGGAAGCTTTTGGAGACTTGATGTGTTGCAGATTTGCTGGGCTAATTGATGTGCTCAGAGATTGCACTGCATCCCCAGCATTGTCACTAGACCCAAAGACGGACCTAAGACACCCTAAGACCCAGCTTTTAACATCACAGCTCGTTGAACAAGGGAGCACAGAGAACTGGCGCCAACACGACAGTTCGACTAGCGCATCTGACCCGCTGGACACTACAGGAGAGACCCTGCCTTTAACAACTCTGGAGCGGAGTATAGCTAGCTCCTCTGGTGGAGCAGAGAGCAGCAATTTATTACACACTGGAACCGATAACTACCAACGGAGGCACAAGTATGACAGCTACACCGCGATCTTGCCACTAACATATCTGGACACAGAGGAGACGGGGTCTGAACGGAGTATTACATATCTATCAACTAATCCCAGAACGGCTGGTGTTCACGAGGCCTGGGAGAAACTCTTACCTGCTTATGGAACGCTGATGGAAACTCCATGTATCCCGGCAATTAGGTGGCGGTTCCACTCACTCCAAACTATGACAACGGGATCTGCTGAGCTACAATGTACTATCCCTCCACAGGCTCAAGTACCAAGAAACATACCCATGACTGTCATAAAAATGGGAGTTGGGTAATAAACTGTAACATCTCTCTATAATGGACTCCCTGCATAGCTGACTGATCGAGGGACTCCATAGTGCATAGTTCACTGTGTACTCTTTACTCCGATGTGTAAAGTTATAAGTTTTGCTTTTTTTTTTACTTTTTTCTGTTTTCCTGTTTGTGTTTACACTAAATATTCCTGGGTCCTGATACATCCACTAAGTTGGAATCAAGTACTGGAAATAACATAGATAGAGTCCTTATACCCTCCCTCTGACATATATTTTAATATAGCGGAATGCTTTTTCCTATGTCGCCCCAGTGGTTTTGTACCCTAAAAGTTTTCTTATTTCGATGTGTTTAAAGAATTGGTTAAGAAAGTTAAATGACTTATAGTTATATATTGATTGTGTTGTTTCTATGTATATCTGAGCCTGCAATAGGGTAGTTCATAGCTATAGCATAGGTACATTTTTTTTTATGTGTCACCAATATGATTTTTGTCTCAGTGCTAAACGCCAGTTGTTGATATAATGCCACATTTCTGTCATGACTGTACTCCCTGTTTTCTTGAGATGACATGGTTCAGTTATTATAGATATTGCGCTCATCCCTGATTTCATGTATATTTCTAGGCTGTAATTCAGGTATCACTTCCCTACATACCACTTAATTAGTATATGACTTTTTTTAGAAATATTAATGTTCAATGGCTTCTCCATACTCTCATACTACTCTTCACTTTAGGTTTGCACCCTTTATCTTATTGAGACACAGCATTAAGTCTTCCTGCTAGCCCTTACTAACTATAGGAACCAAGCAGTAATATGATACTTTATGGAAGTCAAGACTAATTCGATGCCAGAATACCCATTAATATCTCCTCTATAAACCAAGCTGGCAATAGCTCCCTTTCCCAGGCATGGATATGGAGTTGCCATCAATATTCATACTTCCTAAGTTGTGTCAGTTAGTTATATATCCCCAAAATCTGATGTTAACTACATCCTTAGCAACAGGGCTATAACAAATCCATTAGTAGGTTAATAGGAGACAGAGCTGAGCTCAGTCCGTATTCTAATTCCTGAGTTCTGGTTTGATATTACCTATCTGAACATATTTATCTAAAATAGATATTCCTCTTGACCACAAACCCAAAGACTAAACTAAGATATAGTTTCTTAACTTGCCCGCAAAGATGTGTAGTTGTTTAGACGCTAGTGGGCACACTTATTATTGTATTTAATTCTTTTTGTTTTTATAACTGTTTATGGAATCACGATATGCTTATGTTTTGTTATATCTATGTTCCTGGGACATGACACTAACTATGTTGGGTTTAGTATTGATACAAATTATCTGTTTCTAGGGAGCCCCTCCCTTTCCCGCCGGTACTGGTTGCCTGCGGGTCATACCCCCACTCCATTCTCCCGCATCACCTATAGCTGGTATTTCCCTAGGGGAGGGGATCACTTGGACCTCCCCTATATCCTAAATATACTAATGTCCTCCCCCCATTTCATACTGCTAGGAGTTATCCCCACTCATTCTATAGAAAACCAATCTAGGTGTCTTACTGGTTGGATTAAGACTTAGATTATGATCTTCTACTAAAGCCATAGAGGGGAGGTTTATAGGGGTATCTCTGATGTTATTTACCTTAATGGCTGTTTAGTCTATTTGTTAGTTGATAACTGAGCTTTATGCCCGCTAAATTTCTATATGCATAGTTTACCAGCTAGCTCTGCCCTCCACACCCCTCCAACTCTCCCCCCCTACTCTATTTGAGCGGCTCTCGCCCGCTGCATCCCTCTCCCCCATAAAATTATTAGAGCTACCTCCTCCCTAGCCTTAAGCTTCTCCGAATAGATACCCTAATCTTCTTTTTATCTAGCTGGGAGAGGACCATTTTTGTTTATTCAACTTTAATGATACTCTATAATAAAACGGAAGTCTCTCTATACGAGCCCACATTTGATAGTAACACTAGAGGTATTTCAATGCATTGTCCTTCTAACTGTATTGTGTATACACTATCTGTAAATGTTTTGGGGCATACCCCTCATATATTGTATTTCTCTGAGACTTCAATAAAAAAATAAAAAAAAAATAAAAAAAAAAAAGTTGTATGCAGAAAAGGAGACTGGCTGCTGAGTTTGTAACTGACTGAACTGTTGCATGGGAGACAGTAAAACTATAAAACAAAGTGGGCATACTTCTCCTTATTCATTGCAATTACACTTATTTTATATGAGGTGGGACAAGTCTTGAAGCTGAATATCATCTTGGTAATTTATTAAGAAATTACTATAGCAAATAAATTTAAAGAGCACTCAGTATTTTAACTGTGCTCATAATCTGGTATAAGGCTAAGTTTGTATCTTGCATGCTAAATAATTCATCTGTGCAGAATATAGGATATATATATATATATATATATATATATATATATATAGTTATATTAGAATTGGTTTTAATTATAAGCAAATAAGAATTGCTCCAATCTAAATAAATAGACATTTAAATAACTGTTCATATTAAGAATATATGTACTTTAGTATCCAAGTTAGAATTGTATTAGAATCAAATTTTAGCTAAATAGCTGAGTATACATATATTGACCTATTGTTTGATTTAAGCACTGTTTAGAATTGTGCCAGTCTGGATGTTTAGTGGTTTATATTTAGCCTCATTGTGTTAATTGAATGAAATTCAATTGTGAGTAAGGCTGATTTTAAAGATCAATTTGCATGAGCTTTGCGTAGCATATTTTAAATAGTTTTTGTTTTAACGCATATCATATTGACTCCTATTTTGATCCTTACAAATATATATATATATATATATATATATATATATATATATATATATATATCAATGTGTCCATAGTTATTTACTAATAATAAAGAATTCAGATATTTAGATTAATTTTATTGTCTTAGCAAATGTATGTTTGATTGTGGGTTTAGTTTAAAGAAAGATTGTTAAATATATCATTTATAACCCTGCTATATACTCACATATTATTTGGAGAGTACTACTAAGATTTTTATAAATATACTGACAGTGCACACCTTATGGGATGGAGACTCCTCAGAGGTAGACGGCTCAGTAGTACTAAACATATTTGCTTTCTTTGATATAATTACTTTATCAAGGCATGTGGAACATAATTGAGCAGGCGGGTATACCGTGGCCTCCTCACAATATAGACAGGCATTAGATTTAGGTAAAGAGGGTGTACCCTCTAACATATCAGTGTTCTCCATAGCTTTCGCTTATAAATAGGACTATAGATAAATATAAATGTCACCTTTATACCCCCAATGGCTGGGGCACTCACCACCTCCTATGACCCAGGCCCAAGAGAGAAACTGCTTTGTCTCCAGACAACCGCACGTTCAGGAAGAAGCTAATCAATGTAACCACACCCGGTCACGTGGTGTGCCCTGCAGGACCGCCCCTGCACAACTAAAAGCGTGCCAAACCTAACAGGTTGCGCAGCTCTCTAAAATGAATGTAAAACCTGTACGTTCCAACATCTGCCTGAGCGTCATCTCCCATATGTCACAGCATAAACACACTATTTAAAATATGTGATTAATCCCCCATGTTCAATAATCACCTCCTGGAGACATGAACCCTTGCTTCCATTCAGATAAAAGGAGTCACACTGTGACCCTGTCTTCTTGCGTTATCAAATGTGTATAAAAAATTAAACAATCTTACCGGAATCTATGCCGTGGAACAGAAACACAGCCTCTCAAGTTTGACAGTCTTGTAGCATCGCTCCTGACATGGACTTGAGTGATAGAAGAAGGCATTAAAACTCGTAAACACTGATTGCTTAGGAGCTGTTAATAGAAGTCTGAATGGGTTTGCAGAAAGACTCTCCCTGCATCTCCAGACTCTAACATTCGTCAATGCTCTCAGTGAGAGGCTGACAAGAATACTTAAACTTCAGTCCTATTCCGAAGGGTACTACCCTCCATAAGGAACTACTCCGTATCTTCTGACACTTCTCAATCAACCTCTTGTGACGAAAGGCAAAGAATGACTGGGGGATGAGGGAAGTGGGGGAGGTATTTAAGCCTTTGGTTGGGGTGTCTGCCTCCTCCTGGTGTCCAGGTTCAGTATTTCACACAAGTAAGGAATAAAGCCATGAACTTTCCTCATATTAAGAAGGAAATTAAATACTCTTTTAACTGTGTAATTAAAGGGATAGTAAACACCCAACATGTTATTGTTTAAAACGATAGATAATCCCTTTATTTACCATTTCTCAGTTTTGCATAACCAGCACAGTTATAGAAATATACTTTTTATATATAGATATATAAAAAAAAATCCTCTGTAATCACCTTGTATCTAAGCTTCTGTAGACTGCCTCCTTATCTCAGATCTTTTGACAGACTTGCATTTCAGGAAATCAGTGCTGACTCTTAAATAACTCCACGTGTATGAGCACAATGTTGTTTATATTAAACACATGAACTAACGCCCTCTAGCTGTGAAAAACTGTCAAATGCATTCAGATAAAAGGCGGCCTTCAAGGGCTTAGGAATTTGCATATTAGCCTACCTAGGTTTAGCTTTCAACTAAGAATACCAATAGAACAAAGCAAATTTGATGATAAAAGTAAATTAGAAAGTTGTTTAAAATTACATACCCTATCTGAATCAATTTAGACTTTACTATCCCCTTAACTCCTGCAAAGAGGTTAAGCAAATACTTAAAGTTGCAGACCAAGGTGCAATACATTGCTGCTCCTGAGAAGGACATGAAATTCAGCCATAATTGCAAACATACAAATCCACACACATACATATACCCTTTTGAGCCATTTTCAGTCCAGCATCTTGTCATATACCATATTCCTTTAAATCATGGTTTAATTTTTTTTTAAATAATAAGCATATATTTTACATGTAATATGTATACTGTATGTATGTGTGCATTACATTATTATAATATATTATATGTGTTACATGTGTTATATGTGTTATATTGTATATATTACATGTGTTGTCTAACCCTAACACTTTACTCCAGGTTTTTAATCACTGCAAACTTTCAAGCACTATTATGTGTCGAGCTTGCGCATAACACATAACTGCACACTTGTAATATGAGCGATGATAGCAAAACCTGGGCTAATTCATCAAAAGAATAGGACACGTGAAAAAAAAATGATGGTTATGCTAACATTCTCTGGTACATCTCTTTTACCATTGACCTGCAGTACCAGAAAGAGCTATTCTTAGCGCAGGGTCACAATAGCGCACCCTATGCTATCAAAAGCAATTGTAATCTAGCCCAAAGTATGTAAGGAAAATTTAAATTTAAGGTTTGAATAGACTTAAATGACTATTAAATACATTGGAATTTAATCATCAACCTTATGCATTAAAAAGACAATGCAATAGCTCTTGATCTAGAATTCAAATGAGTAGTAGATTTTTTAATTTACAAATTTGAAAGTTACTTCCATATTACCTCCTCTGGTATCACGTTACAGTCATCAGCACATAATTAAATGGCAGAATTATATATTATACAGAGCCATAATGAAATGTAAAAATAGGCAGAGGTTATTTTAAACTTCTGCAGTATAATGGTAAGGTTTTAATTCTTATAGAAACATATATTTGGACAGAACCACTCTCACCTTCAGCTTTATTAAGTATACTTGAAGGTTTTTATCATATCATCTCTGTTCTCTAATCTAAGCTATAAATTAATAAACTATATTTAAGTCATTATGATTTTTTTTAAAGTTATATTTTAAATGTGACATTTTATTAGTCATTGTTTGAAAAGGTTATGTTTTGTTTATATATTTCTAAACTAGGCGATAAGCCTGCCCAGAGGGCAGTCTATGTAAAAAGAAACTACAAACCCCAAAGATAAAATTACACAAAATATAAAATTACAGAAAAAAATAACAACAAAGCTATCAAAAATAAAAAAATTAAGCCTAAACTAATACCCATATAAAAAAATCCCCAAAAAATAAAAAACACCCCCTAATCTAATACTAAACTACCAATGGCCCTTAAAAGGGCATTTGTATGGGCATTGCCCTTAAAAGGGCAATCAGCTCTTTTCCAGCTCAAAAAAACCTAATCTAAAAAAAAAGCCACTCCCAAAAAAACAAAAAAATCGTAAGACTGAAGTCCGGCGGAGAAGGTCTTCTTCCAGGCGGCTCCATCATTTTCTATCTTCATCCGGAACTAAGGCGGCACAGAGCGGAGGTGTGGAGCTGTCTTCCCCAATGTCTGGATCCTCAGCAGCAGTCCTCAACTGCAGCGGTATTTGGTGGCGTTCCTCGGCAGCGGCGTTCCTCGGCGGCATGGAGGCTCCTCTTCATCCATTGTCAGTTGTACACTGAAGATTGAATGCAAGGTACCACAATCAATTTGGGGTACCTTGCACTGCTATTGGCTGAAATTTTGAAATCAGCCAATAGGATTAGAGCTACTGAAATCCTATTGACTGTTCAAATCAGCCAATAAGATTTCAGTAGCTCTCATCTTATTGGCTGATTTTAATATTTTAGCCAATAGGAATGCAAGGTACCCCAATAAATATGGGGTACCTTGCATTCAATCTTCAGTGTGCGATGGATGATTGTATGAAGAGGAGCCACCATGCAGCCGAGGACCACCACCAAGGACTGCCACCATTGAGGACCCCCGCTGAGGAGCCGCGCATCGGGGAAGCCAGCTCCACACCTCCGCTCCATGCCGCCTTCGCTCTGGATGAAGATAGAAGATGATGGAGCCGCCTGGAAGAAGACCTACTCCGCCAGACTTCAGAAATGGTGAGTACCTATTTGGGGCATAGTGTTAGGATTATTTTTATTTTTTTACTAGGTATTTAATGGGCAGGAAAAGATCTGATTGACCTTTTAAGGGCAATGCCCATACAAATGCCCCTTTAGGGGCAATGGGTAGTTTAGTTTTTTTAGTGTTAGTTTTTTTATTTTGGGGGGTTTGGTGGGTGGGGTGGTTTTACTGTTAGGGGGGATTTAGTAATTTTTAAATGTAAAAGAGCTGTTTAACTTAGGACAAAGCCCTACAAAAGGCCCTTTTAAGGGCTATTGGTGGTTTAGTTTAGGGGGTGTTTTTATTTTGGGGGGCTTTTTTATTTTCATAGCGAGTAGGTTTTTTTTTGATAATTTTGTTTATTTTTCCTGTAATTTTAGATTTTTTTATTTTTTGTAATTTTAGATTCATTTTTTTATAATTTAATGTTAAGGCCAGATTATGAGTGGAGCAAAAACATGTGGTTAACAGTTTTGCGAAACAAAAAAGTCTCACAAAACACATGAAAAATACATTCACCTAGATTACGAGTTTTGCGTTCGGGTTTTAACGCTGAAAAAATGGCCATTTTAGTGTAAAAACCAGAACGCAGCAATTATGAGTCTTGCCGGTATAGCTGTATCGTAAGCATTTTAGCCTGTAACGCAACGTCAATCCCGCACTCAAAAAAAAATGAAGTTTTCGCGTGGGATTTCCATAGTGCTGACATTTCAAGTTATGCAGTGAGGCTAAAAAGCTTGCGTTTCAGCCTATACCGTCACAATCCGTTCCGCAATCTGAGACCAGTTGTTATGGGTTTTGTGTAACAAAAATGTTACACAAAAATCATAACTAAAGTGAGGCAAAGTACACCAACACCCATAACCTTCCTAGTAACCCATAAACCGAGGCCCTCCCGCATAGCAAACACTATATTAAAGTTATTAACCCCTAATCTGCCGCTCCCGACATTGCCGCCACTAATAAAATGTATTAACCCCTACTCTGCCGCTCCCCGACATCGTCACCACTATAATAAAGTTATTAAACCTTATTCCCCCGCACCCCAACATCGCCCACACTATAATAAAGATATTAACCCCTATTCTGCCGCTCCCCTACATCGCCGCCACTAAATAAAGTTATTAACCCCTAAACCTCTGGCTCCCCACATCACTAACACTAAATAAACCTATTAACCCCTAAACCGCCAGACCCCCACATTGCAAAAAACTAAATTAAACTATTAACCCCTAAACCTAACAACCACTTTATATAAAATTTTCAATATCCCTATCTTAAAATAAATAAAAACTTACCTGGGAAATTAAAAAAGACTAAGTTTAAACTATATATTAAACTAACATTACTATTACACTAAAATTAAACAAACTACAAACTAAATTAAACATTAAAAAACTAACACTACTAAAAAAAAATCTACAATTACAAAAAATAAAAACTACTAAATTACAAAAAATAACAAACAATAAATTACAAAAAATAACAAACAAAATTATTAAAAATAATAACAATTACACCTAATCTAATAGCCCTATTAAAATAAAAAGCCACCTCAAAATAAAAAAAATCTAGCCTACAATAAACTACCAATAACCCTTAAAAGGGCCTTTTGTAGGGAATTGCCCTAAAGAAATTAACTCCCTGAAAAAAATACAGAGACCCCCCAACAGTAAAACCCACCACCCAACCAACCCCCCAAAATAAAAAACCTAACTCTAACAAAAGCCTAAGCTACCCATTGCCCTGAAAATTGCATTTGTATGGGCATTGCCCTTAAAAGGGCATTCAGCTCTTTTTTTACCCTGAAAAGGACATTTAGCACTTTTAAGAAAAGCCTAAGGCCTAATCTAAAAAATAAAGCCATCCAAAAAAAGTTTTAAAAAAATCTAACACTTACCCTCGACGATCCACTTACAGTTTATGAAGTTTGGACATCCAGGCAGTGAGACATCTTCATCCATACGGCGAGGCATGGAGCAGGTCCATCCTGAAGACATCCGGCGCTGAGCATCCTCTTCATACGGTTGCCGCCGTATACTGAATCTTCAATGCAAGGGAGCCTTTTCAAAATAGCGTCCCTTACATTCCTATTGGCTGATTTGATTTTTGAAATTCAAATCAGCCAATAGGATGAGATCTGCTGAAATTCTATTGAATAAAATTAAACAACGCAAATAACATAATTAACAACCGCCAGCCCCCCACATCACAATAAACCTAATTAACCTATTAACCCCTAAAACGCCAAACCCCAACATCTCAATAAACCTAATTAACCTATTAACTCCTAAACCGCCAACCCCCCTAATGCAAATAACTAATTTTAATTAATTAAGTCCCCTAACCTAACACCCCCTAAATTAATCCCAATTACATAAAATAAAAAAATTCTAAGTTACAATAAAATAAAAAATCCTAACATTAATTTAAAAATAAAACCTAAGATTAAATTACAAAAAATAAAAATTCTAAAGTTACAGAAAAAACTAAATTATCAAAAATAAAAGAAATTAAACCTAATCTAACACCACTATGAAAATAAAAAATCCTCCCAGAATAAAAACAAACCCTAATTTAAACTAAACTACCAATAGCCCTTAAAAGGGCCTTTTGTAGGGCATTGCCCTAAGTTAAACAACTATTTTACCTAAACAAATTTCCAGTTACCCCCTAACAGTAACTTCCACCCAACCAACCCCCCAAAATAAAAAACTAAGTCTAAAAAACCTAAACTACCCATTGCCCCTAAAGGGGCATTTGTATGGACATTGCCCTTAAAAGGGCAATCAGCTCTTTGAACAGCCACTAGGATTTCAGTAGCTCTAATCCTATTGGCTGATTTCTAAATTTCAGCCAATAGGAATGCAAGGTACCCCAATTTAACCTTCCATTAAATTTTTAATATACGACGGAGATTTTATGAAGAGGAGCCTCCACGCTGCTGAGGACCGCCGCGCCGGATCTGAGCATCAGGGAAGACTTCTCTGCTCCACACCGCCTTTTCTCCAGAAGAAGATAGAAGATGATGGAGCTGCCTGTAAGGAACTGTGAGTACCTATTTCGGGGGTAGAAATGTATTTTTTTTATGGGTGTTTTTTTTCTTTAGATTAGGGATTTTTTAAATTTTTTAATGGGAACTAAAGAGCCTATATATATATATATATATAGTTTAAAGAAGGAGACGCACTTACCGGGTCTTAACAAATTCAGTGTTTTAATATACCATAACAAGTGATGTTTCGGGGTAGTTAGCCCCGTCCTCAGACCATATATATCAGGTATATATATATATATATATATATATATAACTACATCTCTGTATATATCTATACCTACATATAATTATATGTATATATATATATATATATATATATATATATATATATATATATATATATATATATATATATATATATATATAAATTCAAATGGAATAAGCACTCACTGGTCTTCAGTCAACAGTGTCAATATTTCTTTATTTCAAACTTGTGATGTTTCGGGACTAGCAGTGTCCCTTCCTCTGACAAACAACATGTGAAAAAATGGTGACTTATAAAGCCTGAGACCCCTCTCCTTCCTCTCAGGGCAACCAATCATTGGTAGCAGTGTAGTGCTCATTGAAACAATCTGTATCTCATAAAGACAATGTGTATCTCATAAAAAAATTAATAGTGATCATTAGTCAAACATCATTATATATTAGTGACTTCATATGGTAGTGTAAATTGGTGTGATCTGTACAAATGCAGGGAAAAACATAAGTGGCGCCATGGTGGAGGTGTGTAAGGTCAAAGCAAGGTCAAAGCAAACCCGTATTGAACTGGAACCAAAATAAATAATGCATCACAAGCATCTGATCCTCACTCATAACTATTGTGCATTTGATAGGTTATCGCAGGCAACACCCCTCTTTGTGATAGGCTTACAATGTAAACATAAGACAGTATGGGTAAACATGCCATAAATACCTAATAGCTATGGTGCTGTGTGTCTCACACTAGTCTCAATGACCATCACAAGCCCATCTGTCTGTTATCACCCAGGCGATCGTGATCGCAATATAACTATGCCTCTCTTGGCACACATTTGCCATTAGTATCCTATTGTAGCCCTGTGATCGTGACATAGTCAGATGCTGCACTATAAGTAAACAAAGTCATGCATCAGGGCACCCTTCAATAAACATCACCCATCTGGGAACATGATCATCATCATCGAAACATATAGACTATAACATATAAAGTATAAAACACGGCACTTGCGCCTACGTAGTTATAAGCAAACCTCACTAAGTACTATCGGACCTTATGCCAGCCATGTTGCAGAATGAGAGTGATGTCTCTCATCATAAGCCTGATATCTATATCCGTGCCTCAGATTTCCGTGACGCCCATCCAGGAGCGTATTCTCACACATAACTAATAGCCAAAGTAATCATATGTTAAGATGTCGCTTAGTTATTATAAGCAGCCAAAACAATAGTATTAACCAGGATCTACAGCTAGATCATAAAATCTGCAAAGAGTCAGTGTCATATAGTTAAGCATGTCCAACCTAAATAACACGCCCACTGTCAAATATAAACCAATGGGATCATAGGCTAAACAGAGCCTAACAAACTCCAAAAGAGACACTGTCAAATAACAAGATCAACTTAGAAAGACATATGTGTGCATCATAATAACCTACCATTACAAGGTCAAAAAGCAAACAGACTGAAAATGTCTCTCTAAAAACAAAACTATGGGGCCAACATAAATAATGTTGCAATATTAGTGGACCACAGAAATCATCCAAAGCTTAAGATGTGTCACGAACCATCCCAACTAACTAATTAAGTAAGTGGATCAATATGATAACACTGTATTATACTGCCCAACATAGGGGAACATTGTCCATCCTCACAAGAATAATATCAATACACTAAAATAAAAATTAAAATAAAAAATAAAAAATTGGGGAGATCTAATGGCACATAGTGGAACCGAAAAAGATCAGAACAACCACCGTGTTATACAGCTGAAAGACTCCTGTTGCCAAAAAATGGGTCAGGTTCAGATGTGAACCAGGCACAACCAACACACCAACAAACACCCTGGCGCCACCAGTTCCCCAAACATTCATACCGACCACTCACAAAGTGTGTAATTTAAAATGAACATATCTAAAATAAAAGTTAAAAAAAAACCAGCAATACAACAACATGTAGGCAAACACAATAGGGTCTCTCTATTAGAGATCATTCCATTGCCCTAATATTAATAGTTAAGAGATATATAGAAGAAAATACCTGTACTTATAGCTGTGTAGTGTTGTAACAGTCCTAGCCACCCAACCCTATATGGGGAAGGAGCCAGGACAATAAGAGATAGGACCTGATATTGGCTAATCCATCTATAATACATCAATGATAATAACCACCAGGAAATATCTATAATTATCATGGTCAATAGAACAGAATAGAAAAGTAATGTTGTCAGAAAGCCGACAACTACATCTAAATAGATCAGTGGACTCTCCATAAGGGAATTCATAGACTCTCATCAAAGAAGGAGATGCCTTCTACAGTATTGTGTCGTAACATCCACTGTTCACATCAATCAAATGGAACACGATGACTCTCACAAATAACATTGCCATCCAGTGAGGACATTAAGTCCCCTGGGTGCTAGAGTCCCCAGTTCATATATCCAACGGGCCTCCTTGCGCAGTAGCATGTTGGATCTGTTACCCCCCTCCTGGGATTGGGCACGTGATCTATAATGCGGAACCTAAGGTCAGACACAGTGTGGCCCCCTTCTAGAAAATGGCGAGCCACAGGTTGATCAGTCTTTCCCTTGGAGATGGCCGTACATATGCTACATCGGTGGTTAGCCATCTGTGTCCTAGCATCATCGGTGGTCATGCCGGTATAGAACTTCCCACATGGACAGTTCAGTAGATATACAATGTATTGAGTGGTACAAGTAAGGAAGCACTTCAATTCATATCTCTTTGTCCGCTCAGGGTGATGGAAATACGTACCGGTTAACATACTGTTACAGGTCACGCAGCTTGGGCATCTATAGCATCCTCGCTTCCTTTTCAGCCAAGACTGTTGTGGGGTGTCAGGTAAAATATCAGTGGTCATCAGCATATCCCTCAGACTCTTACCCCTTCTGTAGGCAATCCTAGGTGCATCCCAACCCTTAAACGGCAGTGTGGAATCTGTCTCCAAGAGTTTCCATTCGTCTTTCACAGCTCTAGTAATCAGATGGCTGTCAGGTGTATAAGTAGTGACAAATGTTAGTTGTCGAGATTCTTTCTGAGTACTCTCAACCCCGGATTGTAGGGCAGATGTCAACATCTCACTAAGACTCTTCTTCCTGTAGCCTCTGTGGAGAAATTGCTGTGTCATCTCTTCTAATTGTACATCTCATGTCTCTCTGTTGGTGTTGTTCCTCATGACCCTTTGGTACTGTGCCTTTGGTATATTCCTAATCAAGGATGGCAGATAGCAGCTGTTCGCATGTAACACTGAGTTACGGTCGGTAACTTTCCTAAAGAGTGTAGTGCCCAATCGCTCACCATCTTTGAATATACGTACATCTAGATAGTCAACTGTCTCTAGGCTGTATGTGTGTGTGAAACGAATGGTGCTCTCAATGTCATTCAGTTGTTTCACCCAGTTTGATAGTGAGTGCTCATCACCACACCACATCAGAAACAGATCATCTATGTACCGGCAATAAAAAATGATTTGTGCAGTTTCATAGATCTTCATCAGTTCAATCTCATAATCAGCCATGTAGAGATTTGCAAATGCTGGGGCCACATTTGACCCCATTGCTGTCCCTGATAATTGTAGGTAAAAGGTCTTATTGAACCTAAAATAGTTCTCAGTTAGACATAGAGTGACTAGCGTGATGAACACCTCCTCAGATGGTCCGATGTAGGCAGCATGCCTGAGACTTTTAGTGACAGCTGCTATTCCAGTGGAGTGCGGGATGACAGTATATAAGCTAGAGACGTCTAGTGTTACCAGAAGATCTGTTGGACTCATAGCATCTAGCCTTAGGATTCGCGTGATGAAGTCTGTAGAATCCTGAACATAAGACTTCATCATCTTTCCCATTGGTTGTAGGTAGTAATTGACATACTGTGCAAGGGGTTGTAGCAACGATCCCCTGGCGGAGACAATGGGCCTCCCTGGGGGATTGTTTAAATTCTTGTGGATCTTCGGCAGCGTATACAGTATTGGTATCACAGGGGAATCCTGCCGTAAGAACTTGGCATCCGCTGTACTGATCATTGCCCTCGTCACCCACTCATGTAGTAAGTTGTCAATTCTTTTCTTCAATTGAAAGGAAGGATCACTTGGTAGAGATCGATATGTTGCATTGTCGGATAATTGTTGCAAAATCTCTGCTTGGTAGTAAGCCAGGTCCATGATGACAATGGCACCGCCCTTGTCGGCGGGGCGAATTATAATGTTAGTATCACTTTGTAGCATTTTGATGGCTCTTCTTTCTTCTCAAATTGTCATGATGGTGTCCTATCACAGATTTTTGGATCTGGTGCACCAAATAGTTAGTGATGGTATTGATCGTAGAGTTATTTGATCCTGGATCAAAGGAACCTTTGTGTCTGAGTCCCGGCTTGGAATCAATATCAGTGTCTGAGTTGAAGAATTCTTGGGTGTTCTGATCTTTTTCGGTTCCAATATGTGCCATTAGATCTCCCCCATTTTTTTTTTATTATTTTTATTTTAGTGTATTGATATTATTCTTGTGAGGATGGACAATGTTCCCCTATGTTAGGCAGTATAATACAGTGTTATCATATTGATCCACTTACTTAATTAGTTAGTTGGGATGGTTCGTGACACATCTTGAGCTTTGGATGATTTCTGTGGTCCACTAATATTGTGACATTATTTATGTTGGCCCCATAGTTTTGTTTTTAGAGAGACATTTTCAGTCTGTTTGCTTTTTGACCTTGTAATGGTAGGTTATTATGATGCACACATATGTCTTTCTAAGTTGATCTTGTTATTTGACAGAGTCTCTTTTGGAGTTTGTTAGGCTATATTTAGCCTATGATCCCATTGGTTTATATTTGACAGTGGGCGTGTTATTTATGTTGGACATGCTTAACTATATGACACTGACTCTTTGCAGATTTTATGATCTAGCTGTAGATCCTGGTTAATACTATTGTTTTGGCTGCTTATAATAACTAAGCAACATCTTAACATATGATTGCTTTGGCTATTAGTTATGTGTGAGAATACGCTCCTGGATGGGCGTCACGGAAATCTGAGGCACGGATATAGATATAAGGCTTATGATGAGAGAAATCACTCTCTTTCTGCAACATGGATGGCATAAGGTCCGATAGTACTCAGTGAGGTTTGCTTATAACTACGTAGGCGCAAGTACCATGTTTTATACTTTATATGTTATAGTCTATATGTATCGATGATGATGATCATGTTCCCAGATGGGTGATGTTTATTATAGGCGCCCTGATGCATGACTTTGTTTACTTATAGTGCAGAATCTGACTATGTCACAATCACAGGGCTACAATAGGATACTAATGGCAAATGTGTGCCAAGAGAGGCGTGGTTATATTGCGATCCCGATCGCCTGGGTGATAACAGACAGATGGGCTTGTGATGGTCATTGAGACTAGTGTGAGACACACAGCACCGTAGCTATTAGGTATTTATGGCATGTTTATATAGGTATAGCTATATATTATACCAAAATACCGTCAGATATATGAAAAAAATCTTTTTTTATAAAAAAATAAGAACATATTCATGTTTTGAACATTGGAATGTGAAATATTCATATTTTCATGTCAGGTTAGCGCACATGAGAATATGCGTTCTGGTAAGTGTGCTGCTGTGGTATTTTTCAACTTTTTTTTCTCCATTGACTTCTATGAGGGGAATAGGTTATCACACATATGATAAATAAAAATATAGCATTATAGAAAAAAATTGGGTTTAGTGTCCCTTTAACTTTCATAGCGTTAGTGCATCCTCAGAGCTTTGGTTAACACATCAAAACACATCAAAAATACATTATGAAGTACATTTAGACATAATAAAACCATCTAATAAAAAATATTTATAAAAAATATTGCAAAAAGATATGAGGTTTCAGTTGTTAAAAAAAGGCAAAGAGTACAGATGTATTTATGTATTTATATGTGTATATATTTATCTACTGACATATATACACATATAAACACATACATACATGTGTACACATATATAATCTCATACATAGTGCATTGAAGCTTTGCAAATAAGTAGATGAAAACATGAAAAAACATTTATGCAATATTCCTATTTAATAAAGTGTTATACTGTTTATTTGCTGTGAATATTTCACATTCCAATGTTCTAAGTATCTCTAAATATATATTTTAGATGATTATATATAGGTATAGATATATATTATACCAAAATGCCGTATGGGCATGACGTATGGGATATACAATCCTACCAGGAGTGGCAAACTTTCCCAAACCTCAAAATGCCTATAAATACATAAATACAGCCCTCACCACACCCACAATTCAGTTTAATGAATAGCCAAGTAGTGGGGTGATAAAATAAGGAGTAGAAAAGCATACAAAAAGAGGAACTGGAAATATAATTGTGCTTTTATACAAACAATTATAACCACCATAAAAAGGGTGGGTCTTATGGACTCTTGCCAATATGAAAGAAATTAATTTATCAGGTAAGTTCTTACATAAATTATGTTTTCTTTCATGTAATTGGCAAGAGTCCATGAGCTAGTGACGTATGGAATAGAAATACCCAAGATGTGGAAGTCCACATAAGAGTCACTAGAAAGGGAGGGATAAAATAAAAACAGCCATTTTCCACTGTTTTGACACAACTTGCGTCATAACAGACGCAACCTCATGCAAGAAAACCCTGGCGTCAACTAAGATGCCAGAAATGATGAACTTGCATCATCAAAGACGTACCTTCTCTCCAAAAAAATTCTCTCACCAAAAAGGACGCAATAAATAACAGCAATTTGAAAAAAAGGACTATACCACAGGTAAGAAAAATAACTTCCTAATACATGCTTCCCAAACTGAAACTGACAGTCTGCAAAAGGAAATGTAGATAGACCTGACTCATGGCAAATATAAGTAAAATACATATATTTAAAACTTTATATTAATACATAAAGCACCAAACAATAGCTGAGAGTGTCTTAAATAATGAAAACATACTTACCGAAAGACACCCATCCACATATAGCAGATAGCCAAACCAGTACTAAAAAAGTATCAGCAGAGGTAATGGTACATAAGAGTATATCATCGATATGAAATGGGAGGTAGGAGATAAATCCCTATGACCGATAAAAGAGAACCTTTTAAAAGATTTCCTGCAAGGAAAACCGTAAAATCAATAGGCGATACTCACTTCACATCCCTCTGACAAACACTATACTCTGAGAGGAATTGAGCTTAAGAATGCTTAGAAGCGCTTATCATAGAAGAAATCATAGAAATCAAGCACAAACTTACTTCACCACATCTGTGCAAATATACAACTCTTTTTTGTCTCAACACCAATTTAATCTGCTGTAACATTTTTGATCAAAAACTTGTTGGCATGTATTATATTAAGGATAAAGCTTGTCCCTTTAATGCATTAATGTATCAGTTTTTCTTTATTCATAATCTTAGTTTGTATTCATTATAGTTAAAGGAACAATTTGAAAGGATTATGCCTTATGCCCTGTTTGTATGTAGTAGAATTGTTTGATGTTCTTTAATATTTAGGTGTAGTCTTTGGTCTATTGTGGCAATGTGTTAGTTATCTTTGAACTACTGATTACAGTTTAAATCAGTCTGATTCTTTTTTTCCCTACGATCAAGCCAATTCTTGTAAATACCCATGTTCTTATGCAATGATTTAAAGATTTAAAAAAAAAAAAAATATTTATTGCACTGAAAATACCAACACACTTTTTATTCCCTCGTTAAAATTTTCCAATTTAAATTAACTATGCATCATTTGCAGGATCTATATGGATATCCTTTTATAAGGTTATAAAATACTTTATATGTTATAGTCTATATGTATCGATGATGATGATCATGTTCCCAGATGGGTGATGTTTATTATAGGCGCCCTGATGCATGACTTTGTTTACTTATAGTGCAGAATCTGACTATGTCACAATCACAGGGCTACAATAGGATACTAATGGCAAATGTGTGCCAAGAGAGGCGTGGTTATATTGCGATCCCGATCGCCTGGGTGATAACAGACAGATGGGCTTGTGATGGTCATTGAGACTAGTGTGAGACACAAAGCACCGTAGCTATTAGGTATTTATGGCATGTTTATATAGGTATAGCTATATATTATACCAAAATACCGTCAGATATATGAAAAAAATATGCATTTATAAAAAAATGAGAACATATTCATGTGCTGAACATTGGAATGTGAAATATTCATATTTTCATGTCAGGTTAGCGCACATGAGAATATGCGTTCTGGTAAGTGTGCTGCTGTGGTGTTTTTCAACTTTTTTTTCTCCATTGACTTCTATGGGGGAATAGGTTATCACACATATGATAAATAAAAATATAGCAGTATAGAAAAAAATTGGGTTTAGTGTCCCTTTAACTTTCATAGGGTTAGTGCATCCTCAGAGTTTTGGTTAACACATCAAAACACATCAAAAATACATTATGAAGTACATTTAGACTCATAATAAAACCATCTAATAAAAAATATTTATAAAAAATATTGCAAAAAGATATGAGGTTTCAGTTGTTAAAAAAAGGCAAAGAGTACAGATGTATTTATGTATTTATATGTGTATATATTTATCTACTGACATATATACACATATAAACACATACATACATGTGTACACATATATAA
This sequence comes from Bombina bombina, assembly GCF_027579735.1. Lineage (NCBI taxonomy): Eukaryota > Metazoa > Chordata > Amphibia > Anura > Bombinatoridae > Bombina > Bombina bombina. The sequence continues at coordinate 1,091,943,663 of NC_069499.1, forward strand.
TCGTGTGAGATAGTGGGTGATGGTAGTGCGCTTAGTGTAGGGTATTAAACACCTTAACTAAATAGCAGATCCTTCAAGCTACTATAGTGAAAAATTAACAAGTGTGAGAGGGAAAGTAAGGGCGCTAGGAAAGCTAAAAATACCACTGAAAGCTGAGAGATAAATGTATAATGACCAGGGACTTCTAATAGATTAATAATGTATTTAATGTACCATAAAGGATGACAAGGAAACAAAATTACAAAATTAAAAGGGACGTCTCCCAAAAAATTGCATAATAAAAAATCAGTATAAAATTATTATGAATAAAGACTGGATTCCAGTTAAACGTTGGATACTATGTACGAATAAAAGTTCATTCCTTAGGACCTTGCCAATTGCGAAATACAATGTCTATATCTAAAGTCAGATGTCAGATATACAGATAATCTTGATTGCTGTTCTATGTAATATTCCCACAATAGAAAATCTTTACTTCATCTGTATTTTAAATGGAAAGAGACACTAAAGATAATCGTATGCAACAAGATATAACTAATGAAGATGTAATGGAGATCACGGATAAGAATACCAGAAATGAGAATACATATGAAAAAAGAACTAGAAAAGATAATCATATGAACACTGACACTCATGATTATAGAAATAATCAACAGTATAGAAATGAATATTCACACAATAAAACACAGGGATATAATCGACAGAATGAATTTGGCAATAATCGTCACTATAGTCACAATGGTTATAATGAAAGATCATGGTATCCAAGATATGGGAACAGAAATTACCAAAATTGGGAACCAAGGTCATATAATAATTATAATACTAATCACAATCAAAGAACTCCTTATAATAGGGAAAAAGAATGGCAATATCCAAGAAGGCCCAATAGAGCTGATAATTTTAGAGAGGACAGGAATAATCACTATGAACAGTGGAGGACCCCCACTTATAATCTCTTTGATGCCTTTAGAGAAACTGAAGGTAGAGAAGACCATAATACTAATACTAGTTCCCTTTTTTTACAGAAGAGCCCTCTAAAGGAGGGCAACCAAATGTTCCCGATCAGGACAGAAAAAGAACTAAACCAGAAGAAAAAAAGAAGTTTAGAGGAAAGAGAGGAAGGGGAATGCTCAAACGAAGCAAAAAGGCTGAGATAGCTAAAGGTCAGCAGGGAATTTTCAATTTAAGCAGTATTCAACTAACGACAGAGGAAGAAAAAGTTTTGGGTCTAGGCTTGTCTTATGCTCCCACAACTAGACTTAACAAATTCAATACCTATATTAATGTAAAAAAAATTCGTAAGAAATTTAACCCTCAAAAGATTCTATCTAAAAAATCCTGTTGAAAAAGAGCTCACTACTAAACCTGTAAATACAGAAAAGCTCATACACTCCAATTTAAAACCAAAATCATACTTTAATCCCATACATTCTAAAGGTAACTATTTGGACACATTTGAAAAAATGGTTTTAAGTGATTTAAAAAAATGTAATCTACCAAAATTAAGAAAGTATAATATGACTAAAAAAGAAAAAACTATACTGGACAATCTGAAAAGTAACACTGATTTGACCATTAAATCAGCTGATAAGGGCGGAGGGATTGTCCTCATGGACACACAGAACTATCTAAAAGAAGCACATAGATTACTCAATGACAAAAAAACCTACAGAAAACTAGATTATGATCCAACGACAAAGTTTACACAGTCACTAGATAAAATCTTATTAGAAGGTAAAAAATTGCAGGTACTCAAAGAAAAAGAGTTTCAGTTTTTAACCCCAAAACATCCAAGAATCCCCATTTTTTATTTCCTCCCAAAAATCCACAAATGTTTAAATAACCCACCGGGGAGGCCCATAATTTCAGGGATTGATTCCCTATCAGCCAATTTGTCTAAATATATAGATGGTTACCTTCAGAAATATGTCCAAAAATTAGACTCTTACCTTAGGGATTCCACACAAGTTTTAAATATATTAAACTCTCTGAAATGTTCCTTGTGACCTGTGACGTGACGTCACTATACACCATTATTGACCACACTAAGGGTATTAAAGCAATAGACACCTTTCTAAAACAGGATCGTGATATGAAGGAAATACAAAAAAACTTTATATTAAAAATTATAAAATTTATTCTAGAAAACAAATATTTTTCTTTTAATGATACTTTCTATATACAGGCAGAGGGTACAGCTATGGGTACAAGGTTTGCACCTAGCTACGCTAATTTATTCATGGGAGCCTGGGAGACCAAGTTTTTTGGCGAAGGTGGCTATGGTGCAAACCTTGTACTCTATAAAAGGTATATAGATGACCTTCTGCTTGTATGGAAAGGATCGGAATAAGGACTTCTAACTCTCCTTGAACAAATGAATAATAACACCTATGGCCTAACCTTTACTCATAATTATAGTAAAACCGCTATAACATTTTTGGATTTAGAGATAATGACCATTAATAATATTATTGAAACTAAAACACACTTCAAAAGGGTAGATTGTAATACATATATTCATGATGAAAGCTGCCATTTGAACACTTGGAAAGAGAATATCCCTGTTGGACAGTGCCTAAGAATTAGGAAAAACTGCTCAAGACTAATTGACTTTGAACAACAGGTTGAGATTCTAGAAGAAAGATTTAACTCTAGAGGTTATGATAAAGAACACACGAGAAAAGCCATACAAAGGGCCACAAACACTGAGAGGAAGACCCTGTTAGAATATAAAGTGAAAACTAAAGATACTAATGATGAACAGATTAAAGTACCCTTGAACAGATTAAAGCACTGGCACATCCTAAAAGAGGATAACATCTTAGGAGAAAAAATTCCAAGTAACCCTACCTTCATCTTTAAAAAAGCCACAAACTTAAAATCGATATTAGCACCAAGTGAGCTCAAAAGACAAAAAAACAACAAAAAGCTGACAATACAAAAAAATCTATTTGGTACAAAACCAGTGGGCTTTTTTCCTTGTTATTCTTGCAAGGCCTGTGGTCACAGTAAAAAAATTAAAGAAATTAAGTTTAATCATTCCAAAGATATCTTTCAAATAAAAGAACTAATTAGGTGTACACATACATGTGCCATTTATGTTTTAAAATGCACGTGTAATTTGTTTTATATTGGAGAAACGAAAAGAGCAATAAGGGATAGAATTAGGGAACACCTAAGGAGCATAGAGAAAGGGTTGGAGGACACCTATTTGTACAAACATTTCAAAACAGTTCACAAAGGGAGAACAAAGGACTTAACATACTGGGGAATTAAAACTATAAAAAAACATTGGAGAGGGGGAAACATTGAAAAAAAAGTTACTAATCAAGGAGGCTGAACTTATCTTCAAATACGATACTCTGAACCCTAGAGGTTTAAATTCCGAATTAGATGTATCCCCTTTCATCTTGGACTAAAAAGTTATATTTTAAAAGAATATATCTTTGCTGACAGTTTATTAAATACATAATTGTAAAATACCACATAGAAGTTGAATGATACTGTTAAATATGACTCGTTACTATAAAAAGAAATGTGAATCTTTCTTTTGAAAAGGACCTAAAAAATACAGTGAATATTCCACTAAGGATATAAGAAAAAACTAAGAGTCAGATGTCAGAGAAAAAACAAAGAGTCAGATGTCATAAAAACTCATTCTCTTTAATCAAGCAAAACTTTGACCAATCAGAACACAGAGACACCTTGAAAAGGAGGAGGATAATGTGGGCTAGTCATTCTTGATAAAGCTCTGAAAGGAGTGAAACGCGTAGAAAACCAGCACCACATAACACAATCTAAGGATTAACTACCTTTGTACAGAAGAATTATCAACCCGGGTTGTACTGCATTATTTTTATCCCCTGGCGGATACCCATAAAAAAGAGGTGTCGTGCACAGCACTAAGAGCAACCTCCAACTATAAGCAAACTACTAAGAATTGGACCGGATAACAACAGACTGACAGACAGGGACTCACGGAGGTTCCAATTGGCTGATCAGAGGCGAGCCCTCGAGGTGGAAACCGTGACGTCAGACGCCGGATTCTCGTGGAGCACACACGGAGTTGCCTGACAGAGACCGGCCTTTGGTAAAGTTGCCGTTAAGCATTTTAAGATAAAGATAAAGACGTTTTAACTTTTTAGCCTACCAAAATACAGATGAAGTAAAGATTTTCTATTGTGGGAATATTACATAGAACAGCAATAAAGATTATCTGTATATCTGACATCTGACTTTAGATATAGACATTGTATCTCGCAATTGGCAAGGCCCTAAGGAATGAACTTTTATTTGTACATAGTATCCAACGTTTAACTGGAATCCAGTCTTTATTCATAATAATTTTATACTGATTTTTTATTATGCAATTTTTTGGGAGACGTCCCTTTTAATTTTGTAATTTTGTTTCCTTGTCATCCTTTATGGTACATTAAATACATCATTAATCTATTAGAAGTCCCTGGTCATTATACATTTATCTCTCAGCTTTCGGTGGTATTTTTAGCTTTCCTAGCGCCCTTACTTTCCCTCTCACACTTGTTAATTTTACACATATATAATCTCATACATAGTGCATTGGAGCTTTGCAAATAAGTAGATGAAAACATGAAAAAACATTTATGCAATATTCCTATTTAATAAAGTGTTATACTGTTTATTTGCTGTGAATATTTCACATTCCAATGTTCTAAGTATCTCTAAATATATATATATATATTTATATATCTATACCTATATATAATCATCTATATATATAGGTATAGATATATATTATACCAAAATGCCGTATGGGCATGACGTATGGGATATACAATCCTACCAGGAGTGGCAAACTTTCCCAAACCTCAAAATGCCTATAAATACATAAATACAGCCCTCACCACACCCACAATTCAGTTTAATGAATAGCCAAGTAGTGGGGTGATAAAATAAGGAGTAGAAAAGCATACAAAAAGAGGAACTGGAAATATAATTGTGCTTTTATACAAACAATTATAACCACCATAAAAAGGGTGGGTCTTATGGACTCTTGCCAATATGAAAGAAATTAATTTATCAGGTAAGTTCTTACATAAATTATGTTTTCTTTCATGTAATTGGCAAGAGTCCATGAGCTAGTGACGTATGGAATAGAAATACCCAAGATGTGGAAGTACACAGAAGAGTCACTAGAAAGGGAGGGATAAAATAAAAACAGCCATTTTCCACTGTTTTGACACAACTCGCGTCATAACAGACGCAACCTCATGCAAGAAAACCCTGGCGTCAACTAAGATGCCAGAAATGATGAACTTGCGTCATCAAAGACGTACCTTCTCTCCAAAAAAATTCTCTCTCCAACTGAATTGTGGGCCAGGTAAGAAAAATAACTTCCTAATACATGCTTCCCAAACTGAAACTGACAGTCTGCAAAAGGAAATGTAGATAGACCTGACTCATGGCAAATATAAGTAAAATACATATATTTAAAACTTTATATTAATACATAAAGCACCAAACAATAGCTGAGAGTGTCTTAAATAATGAAAACATACTTACCGAAAGACACCCATCCACATATAGCAGATAGCCAAACCAGTACTAAAAAAGTATCAGCAGAGGTAATGGTACATAAGAGTATATCATCGATATGAAATGGGAGGTAGGAGATAAATCCCTATGACCGATAACAGAGAACCTTTGAAAAGATTTCCTGCAAGGAAAACCATAAAATCAATAGGCGATACTCACTTCACATCCCTCTGACAAACACTATACTCTGAGAGGAATTGGACTTAAGAATGCTTAGAGGCGCTTATCATAGAAGAAATCATAGAAATCAAGCACAAACTTACTTCACCACCTCCATAGGGAGGCAAAGTTTATAAAAACTGAATTGTGGGTGTGGTGAGGGGTGTATTTATAGGCATTTTGAGGTTTGGGAAACTTTGTCCCTCCTGGTAGGATTGTATATCCCATACATCACTAGCTCATGGACTCTTACCAATTACATAAAATAAATTCATATTTTCATGTTTGGTTAGCGCACGTGAGAATATGTGTTTGCGTTAGTGTGCTGTGCGGTGTTTTTTTCTCCATTGACTTCTATGGGGAAATAGGATGTCTTAAAGATGGACCCGCTCTGCGCCGGATGGATGAAGATAGAAGATGCCGTCTGGATGAAGACTTTTGCCCGTCTGGAGGAACACTTCTCCCGGCTTTGTTGAGGACAATGAGGATTTTGTTGACGATGGATGCCCGGTCTTCAAAACTGTAAGTGGATCTTCAGGGGTTAGTAATAGTTTTTTTAAGGGTTTATTGGGTGGGTTTTCGTTTTAGATTAGGGTTTGGGCAGCAATAGAGCTAAATGTCCTTTTAAGGGCAATGCCCATCCAAATGCCCTTTTCAGGGCAACGGGGAGCTTAGGTTTTTTTTAGTTAGGGTTTTATTTGGGGGTTGGTTGTGTGGGTGGTGGGTTTTACTGTTGGGGGGGTTGTTTGTATTTTTTTACAGGTAAAATAGCTTATTTCTTTGGGGCAATGCCCCACAAAAGGCCCTTTTAAGGGCTATTGGTAGTTTAGTTTAGGCTAGGGTTTTATTTATTTTGGGGGGCTTTTTTATTTTGATAGGGCTATTAGATTAGGTGTAATTAGTTTAAATATCTTGTAATTTGTTTTTTATTTTGTGTAATTTAGTGTTTTTTTTTTTTTTTTGTAATTTAGGTAATTGTATTTAATTTAGTTAAAGGGACATAATACACATATGCTAAATCACTTGATACTGATGCAGTATAACTGTAAAAATCTGACAAGAAAATATCACCTGAGCATCTCTATGTAAAAAAATAGGATATTTTACCTCACAATCTCCTCAGCTTAGCAGAGTAAGTTCTGTGTAAAAAGTTATACTCAGCTGCAGCCCAGCTGCAGGTAAAAAAAATAAAAAATGAAGAAATGAACAGCAGTCAATCAGCATCAGCAGTGCTGAGGTCATGAACTCTTTTACTGTGATCTCATGAGATTTCACTTAACTCTCATGAGATTTCATAGCAAACTTCCTTTAAACTGAATAGGGAAATAAGATGAGAGTGCACGTTAGCTCGCCCCTTCCACTGTCCCGGGACAGACTTACTGATATGCTGCTTAGAAGTTCTTTACAATGGTATGTGGCTACTGAGAAACTTTTGAGGTAAAATATCTTTCTTTTTTACATAGAGATGTTCAGGTGATATTTTCAAGTCAGCTTTTTACAGCTATACTGCATCACTTTCAAGTGTTCCATTTGGGTAGTATGGCCCTTTAATTGTATTTAATTTAGGTAATTGATTTAATTGTAGTGTAAGGTTAGGTGTTAGTGTAAGACTGGTTAGGTTTTATTTTACAGGTAAATTTGTATTTATTTTAGATAGGTAATAATATTTAACTAGTGTTTGCGAGGCGGGAGTGCCGCGGTTTAGGGGTTAATATGTTTATTCTAGTGGCGGCGATGTCCGGAGCGGCAGATTAGGGGTTAATAATTTTATTTTAGTGTTTGCGATGTGGGAGGGCCTCGGTTTAGGGGTTAATAAGTAGCATAAAGTAGCATACAGCTTTGTAGCATAAAACTCTTAAATACTGACTTTAGAATGCGTTACAAATATTGCAGGATAGACTGTACCATTCACTTTTTGGCCTCCAAAAAAAAGCTTGTAATACCGGCGCTATGGAAGTCCTATTGAAAAAAGAATTTATGAAAATTGAGTAAGTTAATTTGCGGTACGGCCAAAAAAGTGTGCGGGACAGCTGTACCTACAAGACTCGTAATAGCAGTGGTAGTGAAAAAGCAGCGTTATGAGCCTTAACGCTGCTTTTTGCTCATAACGCAAAACTCGTAATCTAGCTGTAAGATTGCTAAATCTTGTTTACAGATTTTTTCGTCATGATTAATTTTTTCTTGCGTTTCTACAAATTTTGTTAACTGTACAAGATCTCATGTATATATCTATTAAATACATATACGTATTTAGATTTCAATCCACCTACCACAAATGGATTATACAAGAGCAATTAATATAGGTTTAACCCCTTAGTGACCAGAGCACTTTTCCATTTTCTGTCCGTTTGGGACCAAGGCTATTTTTACATTTTTGCAGTGTTTGTGTTTAGCTGTAATTTTCTTCTTACTCATTTACTGTACCCACACATATTATATACCGTTTTTCTCGCCATTAAATGGACTTTCTAAAGATACCATTATTTTCATCATATCTTATAATTTACTATAAAAAAAATTATAAAATATGAGGAAAAAATGGAAAAAAACACACTTTTTCTAACTTTGACCCCCAAAATCTGTTACATATCTAAAACCACCAAAAAACACCCATGCTAAATAGTTTCTAAATTTTGTCCTGAGTTTAGAAATACCCAATGTTTACATGTTCTTTGCTTTTTTTGCAAGTTATAGGGCCATAAATACAAGTAGCACTTTGCTATTTCCAAACCATTTTTTTCCAAAATTAGCGCTAGTTACATTAGAACACTGATATCTTTCAGGAATCCCTGAATATCCCTTGACATGTATATATTTTTTTTTAGTAGACATCCCAAAGTATTGATCTAGGCCAATTTTGGTATATTTCATACCACCATTTCACCGCCAAATGCGATCAAATACAAAAAATTGTTCACTTTTTCACGAATTTTTTCACAAACTTTAGGTTTCTCACTGAAATCATTTACAAACAGCTTGTGCAATTATGGCATAAATGGTTGTAAATTCTTCTCTGGGATCCCCTTTGTTCAGAAATAGCACACATATATGGCTTTGGCGTTGCTTTTTGGTAATTAGAAGGCCGCTAAATGCCACTGCGCACCACAAGTGTATCATGCCCAGCAGTTAAGGGGTTAATTAGGGAGCTTTTAGGGAGCTTGTAGGGTTAATTTTAGCTTTAGTGTAGTGTAGTAGACAACCCCAAGTATTGATCTAGGCACATTTTGGTATATTTCATGCCACCATTTCACCGCCAAATGCGATCAAATTAAAAAAAACGTAAAATTTTTCACAATTTTAGGTTTCTCACTGAAATCATTTACAAACAGCTTGTGCAATTATGGCACAAATGGTTGTAAATGCTTGTCTGGGATCCCCTTTGTTCAGAAATAGCAGACATATATGACTTTGGCGTTGCTTTCTGGTAATTAGAAGGCCACTAAATCCTGTTGCGCCTCACACGTGTATTATGGCTAGCAGTGAAAGGGTTAATTAGGGAGTTTGTAGTGAGCTTGCAGGGTTAATTTTAGCTTTAGTGTAGAGATCAGCCTCCCATCTGACACATCCCACCCCCTGATCCCTCCCAAACAGCTCCCTTCCCTCCCCCACCCCACAATTGTCCCCGCCATCTTAAGTACTGGCAGAAAGTCTGCCAGTACTAAAATAAAAGAGTTTTTAAAAAAAAATGAATTTTTTTTTTAGCATATTTACATATGCTACTGTGTAGGATCCCCCCCTTAGCCCCCAACCTCCCTGATCCCCCCCAAAACCGCTCTCTAACCCTCCCCTCTGCCTTATTGGGGGCCATCTTGGGTACTGGCAGCTGTCTGCCAGTACCCAGTTTACAATAAAAAGTGCTTTTTTTTGTTTTTTTTTGTTTTTTTCTGTAGTGTAGCTTCCCCCAACCCCCCACCCCCCACAAACAAACCCCCACCACCTTGCTCATTGTATATATTTTATTTTGAATATATTTTTTATTTCCCCATTTTCTGCAGTGTAGCGGTTCCCACCCGCTCCCTCCCCGTGCACGCGCCCGCCCCCACCCTCCCGTGCACGCGCGCGCGCCCGTGCGCGCCCCCAGCCACCCCCGCCCACGATCCCGCCCCCCTTCAGATCCACATGGCCATCGATGGCCGCCACCCGCCTCCCGGTCCGGCTCCCACCCACCAACGCCGGTAGCCACCGATCTCCGGTGCAGAGAGGGCCACAGAGTGGCTCTCTCTGCACCGGATGGCTTACAAACGTTATTGCAGGATGCCTCCATATCGAGGCATCACTGCAATAACCGGAAAGCAGCTGGAAGCGAGCAGGATCGCTTCCAGCTGCTTTCCACACTGAGGACGTGCAGGGTACGTTCTCAGGCATTAACTGCCTTTTTTCTGAGGACGTACCCTGCACGTCCTCAGTCGTTAAGGGGTTAAAGGGGCAGTCTAGTCAAAATTAAACTTTTATTATTCAGATAGGACATGCAGTTTTAAACAACTTTCTAATTTACTTTTATTATCAAATTTGCTTTGTTCTGTTGGTATTCTTTTTTGGAAGCTAAACCTAGGTAGTCTCATATGCTAATTTCTAAGCCCTTGAAGGCCACCTCTTATTTCAGTGCATGTTCACATTTTTTATAGCTATACAATTCTAGTTCATGTGTGCCTTATAGATAACATTGTGCTTACTCCTGTGGAGTTACCTAGAAGTCAGCAATGATTGGCTAAAATGCAAGTCTGTCAAAAGAACTTAAATAAGGGGGCTGTCTCCAGAGCTTAGATACAAAGTAATAACAGAGGTAAAAGTGTATTATATAACAGTGTTGGTTAAACAAACCTGGGGAATGGGTAATAAAGAGATTGTCTATATTTTTAAACAATAAATATTCTGGAGTAGACTGTCCCTTTAATATTTGTTTATAAAATAAGTAAATAAGCATCATTGGCCATTCCAGATAAATAATTATTCCATATCTTGAATACATTGCAATCATATTAAAAAGGCCACATTGGCACTTTATAAATCTAATTTGATGTGTAGAATGGGATTGCTGAAGTTGATGCTATCCATGTATCGTATAGGTGAATTTTCTAATATCCAATATTTTTCCAATATTAAAATGGTGTTACAGTTTGGATTCTGATTGTTCCAGTGTTGAAAAATGTTTTTTTTTAAATGTTATAAACACGATTTAATTCAACCCTTATGTATTTAACCCACATAAAATGCATCCATTGATTGGTGGTTAAGTTTAGATCTGGATCAGTACTGCTTTGCAGGAGTTTAATACATAGTTCAGTGCCAGGGAATGTACAATAATAAAATGTTCTAACACATTCAAATAATTTATTATTGTTATCCTATATCACTTGAACAAGACGTTTTTACATCTGTGCAAATATACAACTCTTTTTTGTCTCAACACCAATTTAATCTGTTGTAACATTTTTTATCATAAACTTGTTGGCATGTTTTATATTAAGGATAAAGCTTGTCCCTTTAATGCATTAATTTATCAGTTTTTCTTTATTCATAATCTTAGTTTGTATTCATTATAGTTAAAGGAACAATTTGAAAGGATTATGCCTTATGCCCTGTTTGTATGTAGTAGAATTGTTTGATGTTCTTTAATATTTAGGTGTAGTCTTTGTTCTATTGTGGCAATGTGTTAGTTATCTTTGAACTACCGATTACAGTTTAAATCAGTCTGATTCTTTTTTTCCCTAAGATCAAGCCAATTCTTGTAAATACCCATGTTCTTATGCAATGATTTAAAGATTTAAAAAAAAATTATTGCACTGAAAATACCACCAGACTTTTTATTCCCTCGTTAAAATTTTCCAATTTAAATTAATTATGCATCATTTGCAGGATCTATATGGATATCCTTTTATAAGGTTATACTCAAAGGTACAATTGCATTTACCTATTCATTATTTTTTTTCATTCAATTAACTCCTATTTTTAATAAATGTATTATATAAACCTAGCAAAATATGAACAATGGGAAATCATAAATGCAGATTACAAAGATCTTTCTTGTGTTTGATCTTAGATCAGTTCCCTTGAGCTAGTTTGAGAAGTTTGCCATTTTTTTTCTCTTTCAATTCAACATCCATCAACTCATATTCAAAGTGAAGGAACAAGGGTGTTTAATGCTTTTAATTGTCCTAATTTTAATTTCTTCACTGCATAAAAGCTAAAGCATTGGCTGTTTTAATTACAAAGGATTTGTTCTGTACACAAGTTGGTTGTGCATGAACAAAAGCGCTCAATAGACATGCTAGTAAATGACAAATCAAAGGTGATTTATTTGGATCAGCATTAAAGTTATGTTAAGACTTTTCTTTATTACCAAATAATTATAAATTATTGAATGTTTTTGTAAAAGCTACATAACTTTGCACTGGGATGTGCATTGCTATAACAACATATGTTCACATTTTTAAAGTGAACATTATATAAGTGAGGCATTAGCAATAGAATTATATAAGATTTACACTCAATACTCAGCACAGTGCTGCTTATTAAGACAACATGCTGCCTATTGACATCTGCTGAAGAAATGCACACTACATCAAGCTATCCCTATTCTCTCTCCTCTGCTTTCGGGGACGTGAATAGAGTCCCTGTCATTCTGCAAACTATTCACTGCACTCTGGTGTTTTTTTTTTCCTCTCCTGTGACTCTCTTCTGGTACCTGAATACATTCCCTGTCATTCTGCAAACTATTCACTGCACTCTGGTGTTTTTTTTCCCTCTCCTGTAACTCTCTTCTGGTACGTGAATAGAGTCCCTGTCATTCTGCAAACTATTCACTGCACTCTGGTGTTTTTTCCTCTCCTGTAACTCTCTTCTGGTACGTGAATAGAGTCCCTGTCATTCTGCAAACTATTCACTGCACTCTGGTGTTTTTTGCCTCTCCTGTAACTCTCTTCTGGTATGTGTATATGTAAATATAGCAAATGATTTTAGGTTGTTAACTTAGTCCTACATTTGTTGTACTGTTATCCAATGTCTTATTTCTAATGTTTAGTTACTTGCCTTGTGATGTTCAATCCTTACCAATACTTGCTATTATTCTAAAATTTATAACTGTTTTATTCCATAGTTTCAACCTCCCCCAAATTTTATTGTCTGTTTATTTAACATCTCACCCTGACCAGAATAGAATATAATTTTCCAATTGGCATTTTCAATTGTCTTTGATTAGCAATCAACTAAATTTAGTAGAATCAGCTGACTGCCTTGCCTGCATATATTTCACACTAGTTTGGGATGTGCATTGCACTGGGATGTGCATTGCTATAACAACATATGTTCACATTTTTAAAGTGAACATTTTATAAGTGAGGCATTTAGCAATAGAATTATACAAGAATTAAGTGAACATTTTATAAGTGAGGCATTAGCAATAGAATTATACAAGAATTAAGTGAACATTTTATAAGTGAGGCATTAGCAATAGAATTATACAAGAATTAAGTGAACATTTTATAAGTGAGGCATTAGCAATAGAATTATACAATAATTGAACAAGGATTGGGCAAGGGGCAAGAAAAATGCAGGTACTTTTGTAATATTATGTTTTATATACCTCATTGTTTCCTTATGCAACTGTTACTGTAATACTGTGTCTTATGTGTTTAACTGGTTCCCTATTTTGTAAAAATGCATAATATCTTCATATTCCTTTTTGCGGCCTTTTGTCTCTATAACAAACTACATTATTCAATTACTCCTTCTCCCTCTCCACCTGCACTGTTCATTAGCCCATCTCTCTTAAACTCACCTTACTTTTGTACTCATAAACTTTACCTATTCCTAAACACTCTCTCTCCCCCTGCACCTTGTCTCAAAAGCAGTCTCATTACTGCAAATCTGTATCTCATCTCATGTCACTCTCCCTCTTGCTTTTACTAACTGCTGGTGACATCTCCCCTAATCCTGGTCCCCAACAACTGCCTAGCTGTGCACATCCATGTGTACCGTCCCACAGACTCAAAAAACAAAACTCTGACAACCTTACTCACATTCATCTTGCATCAAAAGCCTAAGGACAGAGGGGAATGAGTCTGGACAGATACTATAAAGAACTCAGGCCAACTCTAGAGGAACTGTGATCTCTCAAACACAGTCCAGTAAAAGGTCAAGTAGGTCTAAGGTGGATGATAGAGTGGCGCACAAGGCTAAGTTCATAAAACGAATATATAAAAGAGATAAATACCAATACTCTTATCAAGAAATGAATATATATATATATATAAAAGCTACTAATTAGGCACTAGATGGATGTTAGATCAGTAAGATTATTTATTAATCAATTCATAAACTCAAAATAAAACAAATGGGTTAAATAAATATACATATGATAAATAATTATACTACATAAATTAATTAGGGCAGTTGTAATAATGAGTTGGATTTAAAATAATCTGATAAGATGTGGCCACATCATCTAAAATCTAATAATAAATACTAAAACCTAACAATTAATCAGACATTTGATCATAGATACACAATGAACAGAATAAAATGATACGTATTTAGAGGATGCTATTACTATAAAACAAAGCCGCTAAATACAAGGCGATAACTCTCACAGATGTAATAAGTATATATATAGTTCTACTTCTGCTTATACTGAAATATTGAATAATGGCAATCCGATAAGTTGGCTTGTAAAATTCAAATTTCCCTTTTTGTGCACAGAAAAAAAGTGGCAAAAGTAAAAGTCACCAAGATCAAATGTGATAGTGGATAGCTCATATATTATAAAATCTCAGAAATGTGAGTCTCTTCCAAGTACTTGTAGGTAAAAAGCTGACCGGTCAGATAGATGTTAACTCCAAAAGTGGTAAAATATAGCTGGAAGTGTATTCCACGTACCTGACAGACTTGCGGCTAAGAGTGGCTCCGATATTGCTTCCAGGCTCACAACAAAGTAAGCAGCGATGAGCACTACACGCTGAGCTTGTTTCCTGCTCCCAAGCGTGACTCCAGCGTCTTCACTGTTTTTCTTGCATCAAAAGCCACTACCCCTTTCACTTGTGCACTCTGGAACTCTCGCTCTGTTTGCAACAAACTCACTTCTATACATGACCTCTTTATCTTCCACTCCCTAAACCTTCTGGCCCTAACATAAACCTGTCTCTCTCCCCTAGACACAGCATCCACTGCTGCTCTGTCACATAGGGTCTCCACTTCAGCCACACTCCTAGGTCTGGTAATAGACAAGGAGGTGGTGTAGGTATTTTAGTTTCCTCTTGTTGCACCTTTCAACAAATACATTGCATCTCTTCCCTCACATTTTCCTTATTCGAAACCCACATGATTCGCTATTCTCTCCTCTTTCTATACATGTTGCAGTCATATACCACCCTCCTGGCTCCTCAACTCAATTTCTAGATCACTTGGCTGCCTGGCTACCTTATTTCCTTTCCTCAGACACCCCTTCCCTCATTCTTGGTGACTTCAACATCCCTCTTGATAATCCCACTGCCTCCTCTGCAAAACAACTTCTGCAACTCACTTCCTCTTTCAGTTTGTCACAATGGACTGATTCTCCCACTCACAAAGATGGTCACTCCCTTGACCTGATCTTTAGCTATTGATGCACTCTCACAAACTTCACAAACTCCCCCTTTCCTCTTTCTGACCACCATCTCCTTACTTGCAACATATCATCCCTCCCTACAACTCTCCCTCCTTCTGCTCCTCACACCAAATTTCACAGAAGCATTATGTCATTAGATCAACAACAGCTTTCTAATTCCCTCAAACCTCTCCTCTTGTCCTTCTCCTCCTTTTCCTGCCCTGACCAATCTATCTGCCACTATAATTCCACCCTTACATCTGTCTTTGACAATCTCGCCCCTCAAACTCTCATCCTCAGCCCTGGCATACTCCTTTGACATGATACCTACGCAGATGTTCCTGTACTGCTGAGTGGCACTGGAAAAAATCTAGGAGTTCAGCTGATTTTCAACATTAAACATCATTCTGCCCTTAATTTCCATAAGCAACACTACTTCTCTACTCTTATTTCTAATCTTTCTTCAAACCCAAAACGTTTGTTCTCCAATTTCAATACCCTTCTCCGCCCTCCCCCACCTCCTAATACAACTTCTCTGTCAAGACTTTGCCAGCCACTTCAATAACAAAATCAACTGCATCAGAAATGAAATCAGCTCTCAACATAATTCCATTTTCTCACCCCCTCAAATGCTCTCAATCAACCACAACCCACATAACCTTAAACTTAGTTCATTCTCCCCTGTTACTGAGGAAGAAGTTTCGGCACTTATACTGTGCTCTCACCTCAGTACCTGTCCCCTTAACCCTATCCCCTTACAGCTACTCCCTTCCCTCTCTGCTACCCTTACCCCTATACTCACACACACTTTCAACCTCTCCCTCAGCACCAGTATATTTCCCTCATCGCTGAACATGCACTGGTCACTAGTGATGTAGCAAACTTAAAATTTTGAGTTCGCGAACAGCGAACGTGAACTTCCACAAAAGTTTGCGAACGGGCGAACCGCCATTGACTTCAATAGGCAGGCAGATTTTAAAACCCACAGGGACTCTTTCTGGCCACAAAAGTGATGTAAAAGTTGTTTCAAGGGGACTAACACCTGAACTGTGGCATGCCAGAGGGGGATCCATGGCAAAACTCCCATGGAAAATTGCATAGTTGATGCAGAGTCTGGTTTTAATCCATAAAGGGCATAAATCACCTAAAATTCTTAAATTGTTTGGAATAACGTGCTTTAAAACATCAGGTATTATGTTGTATCGTTCAGGTAGTGTAAGGGTTACGCCCAGTTCACAGTGACAGACCAAACTCCCCGTTTAACGCACCACAAACAACCGCAAACAGTCCATTTGCACAACCGCAAACTCCCCATTTGCACAAGGTTGGATACCAAGCTAGCCATGTCCCGTTCCTTGTCCTCACTGATGTCACTGCACGTGCAATCACTTCCTGGGGTAACAGAAAATGCTCCACCCACAAGATGCTCCTATTATATTACTGCACTGAGGATGCTGCCTGTATCTGTGTGTCCTGCTCCCTGGCCGGAGAGCACAGGGGACACCAGGTCGAGCTGATGAATGAGGCTTCTGAGAAGAAGAAAAAGAAAATGAGAAATGTTCTGCAGAAACTGACCACAAAGAGAGAGGAAACTGAGAAAAGAGTCCAGAGTCTGCAGAAGCACAGGAGAGGGGTGCAAGAGAAAGCAGCTGGTGTAACAGAGAGACTGACTGCCCTGATTAGGGACATCAGGAAACAGCTGGAAGACCTAGAGAAGCGAGTCCTAAGTGAGATCACCCGGCAGCAGGAGCAGGTTTTACTCACAATCTCTGATCTGATCCAGCAGCTGGGAAAAAGAGAACGATGAGCTAACCAGGAAGATTTGTCACATTGAGGAGCTGTTCAACATGACTGACCCATTAACTGTCCTACAAGAACAGGAATCAAACAGAGATGAGATGCTTGGTCGGTCCTCCTACTTCCAATTTGGGGCACTGCTTGTGCAATCTAATGTGCCACCAGATAGGAGTGGTGTGTTAACTAATACTATTCTTATCAGTTTAATCCCTGTTATGTACCTTATCAGGGGACGTGTATATGGCATCGATTTTAGGAACCCAGAGATGATTTTAGTAACCAGGAGATGGAAAAAGATGCTTGGTCGGTCCGGCCACAAGATAGATAGATAGATAGATAGATAGATAGATAGATAGATAGATAGATAGATAGATAGATACATAAATTAGATAGATAGATCAATAGAAGCAATAGATACATTTGATGATAGATACGATAGATAGATAGATTTGATAGATAAATAGATAGATTTGATAGATAGATAGATAATTTCCCAGGCAGAGAATTACAAGATGGGCGGTCTGGGACCCATGGTAAGGTTCCCAGAGACAGTTGCGGCGCCCGAGGCTCTGATTAGAACAGAGCACTCTGTGTATCTGCCCTCGGCCGAAATCAGAACATTCTTTAGCTTTCTGCCTGTCAGCCAAATGTCCATCTGCCAAATGTCCATCTGCCAAATGTTTGTCTGCCAAATGTCCTTCTGCATTTTGTCAGAGCACCGCGTGCAATCTACTGTGCCACCAGATAGGAGTGGTGTGTTAACTAGTACTATTCTTATCAGTTTAATCCCTGTTACGTCCCCTATCAGGGGACGTGTATATGGCATTGATTTTAGGAACCCGGAGATGATTTTAGGAACTGGGAGATGGAAAAAGATGCTTGGTCGGTCCGGCCACGAGATAGATAGATTCATAGATTAGATAGATAGATCAATAGAAGAAATAGATACATTTGATGATAGATACGATAGATAGATTTGATAGATAAATAGATAGATTTGATAGATAGATAGATAGATAGATAGATAATTTCCCAGACAGAGAATTACAAGACGGGCGGTCTGGGACCCATGGTAAGGTTCCCAGAGGCAGTTGCGGCGCCTGAGGCTCTGATTAGAACAGAGCACTCTGTGTATCTGCCCTCAGCTGAAATCAGAACATTCTTTAGCTTTCTGCCTGTCAGCCAAATGTCCGTCTGCCAAATGTCCATCTGCCAAATGTCCTTCTGCATTTTGTCAGAGCACCGCGTGCAATCTACTGTGCCACCAGATAGGAGTGGTGTGTTAGCTAGTACTATTCTTATCAGTTTAATCCCTGTTACGTCCCCTATCAGGGGACGTGTATGTGGCATGGATTTTAGGAACCCGGAGATGATTTTAGAAACCGGGAGATGGAAAAAGATGCTTGGACACCCAGTACAGGTCGTTCTCCTTCAGCCATTTTATATGAGGGTCCCTCAACAGGCACGACAGCATGAAAGACCCCATATGCCATTACTTCCTTTTGCACAATCGAGTACAGGTATGGCATCGATTTTAGGAACCCGGAGATGATTTTAGGAACCGGGAGATGGAAAAAGATGCTTGGTTGGTCCGGCCACGATATAGATAGATACATAGATTAGATAGATAGATCAATAGATGCAATAGATACATTTGATGATAGATACGATAGATAGATTTGGTAGATAAATATATAGATTTGATAGATAGATAATTTCCCAGAGAGAGAATTACAAGACGGGCAGTCTGGGACCCATGGTAAGGTTCCCAGAGGCAGTTGCAGGGCCCGAGGCTCTGAATTTGGGGCACTGTGCATGCAATCTACTGTGCCACCAGATATGAGTGGTGTGTTAAGTAGTACTATTCTTATCAGTTTAATCCCTGTTATCCCCCATCAGGCTACGTGTATATGGCATTGATTGATGAAATTTTGGCCGGGTACCTTCCACTGCGGTGTCCCAATAGCTACAGATTTTTGGAATGCCTCAGACTCCACCAGCTTGTATGGTAAAAGCTGGCGGGCTAAGAGTTCAGACAAGCAGCTGTCAGACAACGGGCAAGGGGGTAAGTTTGTGACATTGGCTTCTTACTCTCAAACATGTCCTTGACAGACACCTTGACAGACACCGCGCCAAGGTTCCGAGCGGAAGCTGTAGAAGATTGGGTGTCCTGTGTTAGCCAGTCAACTATGTGCTCCGAAGTTTTCGAGTTCAGGGTACGTGGCCTCTGAACACTGGTCATTATTCTAGGGACAAAGGGAATCACAGCACCAGGACCACGATGGCCCCTGCGGGGTGGCCTGCCTCTGCCTGTCATTTTTTTTTTTTTATTAGTGGTACTATGCGTGCAAGCTACTGTGACAACAGATATGAGTGTTGTGTTAAGTAGTACTATTCTTGCCAATTTAATCCCTGTTACATCCCCTATCAGGGGACGTGTATATGGCATGGATTTTAGGAACTGGGAGATGGAAAAAGATGCTTTGTCGGTCCTCCTACTTCAAATTTGAGACACTGCACGTGCAATCTAATGTGCCACCAGATAGGAGTGGTGTGTTAAGTAGTACTATTCCTATCAGTTTAATCCCTGTTATGTGCCTTTTTTTTGGTTTGATTTTTGAAGCCACAGTGCAGCACCAGAGGCCAGAAAAATTTGGCATGTACACATGCCTGAAAAATTAGATATTGTTGCAGACGCTGCTGTAGCAGCAGCCAGAAAAATTGATGTTGGTTTCCCTGGCAGAAAGTGCCCTAAAACATGGCAGCTTGAACCCTAGTTGGTGGCGGATAAGTCACGCATTTTCAGCCCAAGGCAGCTCATCTCATCAGGCCTTTTTTACTCGAATGTATCGCCCAATGTCAGTCCCTTCGGGATCCATCCCTCATTGATCTTAATAAAGGTGAGGTAATCGAGACTTTTTTGACCTAGGCGACTTCGCTTCTCAGTGACAATACCTCCTGCTGCACTGAAGGTCCTTTCCGACAGGACACTTGAAGCGGGGCAGTCCAGAAGTTCAATGGCAAATTGGGATAGCTCAGGCCACAGGTCAAGCCTGCACACCCAGTAGTCAAGGGGTTCATCGCTCCTCAGAGTGTCGAGATCTGCAGTTAAGGTGAGGTAGTCTGCTACGTGTCGGTTGAGTCGTTCTCTGAGGCTGGACCCCGAAGGGCTGTGGCGATGCATAGGAGTTAAAAAGGTCCGCATGTCCTCCATTAACAACACGTCTGTAAAGCGTCCTGTCCTTGCCGGTGTGGTCGTGGGAGGAGGAGTATTACTTTCACCTCTTCCCCTGTTAGATTCCCGTTGTGCTGTGACATCACACTTATACGCTGTGTAAAGCATACTTTTTAATTTATTTTTGAACTGCTCCATCCATTCCAACTTGCGGGAATTCAGTAACACTTCAAGCACTTTATGCTTATACCAGGGGTCTAGTAGCGTGGACACCCAGTACAGTTTGTTCTCCTTCAGCTTTTTTAAACAAGTGTCCCTCAACAGGCACGACAGCATGAAAGACCCCATTTGCACAAGGTTGGATGCCGAGCTACTCATGTCCCGTTCCTCATCCTCAATGATCTCACTGAAGGTATCTTCTTCCCCCAGCCACGTACAACACCACGGGTACCAGATAGGTGACAACAAGCACCCTGGGATGCCTGTTGTGCTTGGTCTTCCTCCTCCTCCTCAAAGCCACATTCCTCCTCTGACTCCTCTTCCTCACAATCCTCTTCCTGCGCTGCCGCTGGTCCAGCAAGCGATGCTGATAAAGCTGTTTCTGGTGGTGATGGTGACCACAACTCTTCCTCTTCATGCTCATCTACGGCCTGATCCAGAACTCTTCGCAGGGCACGCTCCAGGAAGAAAACAAATGGTATGATATCGCTGATGGTGCCTTTGGTGCGACTGACTAGGTTTTTCACCTCCTCAAAAGGACGCATGAGCCTACAGGCATTGTGCATGAGCGTCCAGTAACGTGGCAAAAAAATTCCCAACTCCCCAGAGGCTGTCCTAGCACCCCGGTCATACAAATAATCGTCAATGGCTTTTTCTTGTTGGAGCAGGCGGTCGAACATTAGGAGTGTTGAATTCCAACATGTTGGGCTGTCGCAAATCAAACACCTCACTGGCAGGTTGTTTCGCCGCTGGATATCTGACAAGTGCGCCATGGCCGTGTAGGAATGCCTGAAATGGCAACACACCTTCCTGGCCTGCTTCAGGACGTCCTGTAAGCCTGGGTACTTATGCACAAAGCGTTGTACAATCAGATTACACACATGTGCCATGAACGGCACATGTGTCAACTTGCCCAATTTCAATGCCGCCACCAAATTACTTCCATTGTCAGAAACCACTTTGCTGATCTCCAGTTGGTGCGGAGTCAGCCACTTATCCACCTGTGCGTTCAGGGCGGACAGGAGTGCTGCTGCGGTGTGACTCTCTGCTTTCAGGCAAGTCAACCCTAAGACCGCGTGACATGGCCGTATCCGGGATGTGGAATAGTACCTAGGGAGCTGGGGGGGTGCCGTTGATGTGGAGCAAGACGCAGCAGCAGAAGAGGACTCAGCCGAGGAGGTTATGGAAGAGGATGGAGTAGGAGGAGTAGAGGAGGTGACAGCAGCCTGCCTGCAAGTCGTGGCGGTGTCACCAACTCCTCTGCAGAGCCACGCATTCCATGCTTGGCAGCAGTCAGCAGGTTTACCCAATGCGCAGTGTAGGTGATATACCTGTCCTGACCAAGCTTTGCAGACCAGCTATCAGTGGTCAGATGGCCCCTTGCCCCAACACTGTGTGCCAGACATGCCATTACTTCCTTTCACACAATCGAGTACAGGTTGGAGATTGCCTTTTGTGCAAAGAAATTTCGGCCGTGTACCTTCCACTGCGGTGTCCCAATAGCTACAAATTTTTTGAACACCTCAGACTCCACCAGCTTGTATGGTAAAAGCTGGTGGGCTAAGAGTTCAGACAAGCCAGCTGTCAGACGCCGGGCAAGGGGGTGACTTGGTGACATTCACTTCTTACGCTCAAACATGTCATTGACAGACACCTGACTGTGGGCAGATGAGCAGGAACTGCTACGGAAGAGAGACGGATTGGCGGATGGTTGAGAGGGGGCAGGGAGCACAGCAGTGGTTGACATGGCTGAAGATCCTGGACCAGGAGGAGGATGGCGGCTTTGAGTTTGTGTCCTCATGTGTTCATCCCATAGGCGTTTGTGATGTGTGATCATGTGCCTTCGCAAAGCAGTTATACCTAGGTGGGTGTTGGACTTCCCACGACTCAGTTTCTTTTGGCACAGGTTGCAAATGGCATTACTGTTGTCAGAGGCAGACACATAAAAAAAATGCCACACTGCTGAGCTCTGCGATGACAGCATTCTGGTGGTGGCAACAGCATGCGTTGATTGGCGTGCTTTCTGGCTGACCCCGGGTGCCGATGCATTCTGTCTGACTGTGCCACTAGCTCCTTGCGATGACCTTCCCCTGCTTCCAACTTGTCTCCTCGTCCTGCTCCTCTCTGTCTGAACTTTCCCCGTTCTTCTTCTCTTCTACCGGGCGCCCACGTGACATCCACGGACGCATCGTCATCATCAACCCCTTCACTTGTATCTGACAACTCAACAACGGAAGCAACGGCGAGTACAACATCATCATCACACCGTGCGTTGTCCATCTCTGTAATGCTGCCTGACTGAGACATATCACAGTTATCTACATCCTCTGTCAATGATGGTTGCGCATCACTCATTTCTTCACACTGAGGTGTACATAACTCTTCTGACAGATCAAGTAGGGCGGCTGTGGTGCTAGGGTCGGTGGTGGCGGCAGATGGGCGAGAGGTAAGTTGAGAGAGTTGCCCGAAGCAAAGCTAAAGGAGGAGGATGGTGCGTCAAGGTTACGAGTGGAAGCTGTAGAAGATTGGGTGTCCTGTGTTATAAAGTCAACTATTTCATCAGAACTTTTCGTGTTCATGGTACGTGGCCTAACACTGGGCATTATTATATGGCCAAAGGGAATCACAGCACCACGACGGCACCTGCGGGTTGGTCTGCCTCTGCCTGTCATTCTTTTTCAATTAGTGCTACTATGCGTGCAAGCTACTGTGAGTGGGCACAGTATACGCTGTGAGCCTGACACAAAAAACCAGACTGATGTTTCACAGTCAAAAACGTTTTTTTTTTTTAAATTTACACTACTGTTACAACAGATATGAGTGGTGGCACTAGTTGGCAAGTGGGCCTGGCACACACGCTGGCAGGCAGGCAACTGCAATTAGATTACACTAGCAGACTGATGTTTCACAGTCAAAAATGTTTGTTTTTTTAAAAAATTACACTACTGTTACAACAGATATGAGTGGTGGCACTAGTTGGCAAGTGGGCCTGGCACACACGCTGGCAGGCAGGCAACTGCAATTCGATTACACTAGCAGACTGATGTTTCACAGTCAAAAAAGTGTTTTTTTTTAAATTTACACTACTGTTACAACAGATATGAGTGGTGGCACTAGTTGGCAAGTGATCCTGGCACACACGCTGACAGGAAGGCAACTGAAATTCGATTACACTAGCAGAGTGATGTTTCACAGTCAAAAACGTTTTTTCTTTTAAATTTACACTACTGTTACAACAGATATGAGTGGTGGCACTATTTGGCAAGTGGGACTGGCACACACGCTGGCAGGCAGGCAACTGCAATTCGATTACACTAGCAGACTGATGTTTCACAGTCAAAAACGTTTTTTCTTTTAAATTTACAATACTGTTACAACAGATATGAGTGGTGGCACTAGTTGGCAAGTGGGCCTGGCACACACACTGGCAGGCAGGCAACTGCAATTAGATTACACTAGCAGACTGATGTTTCACAGTCAAAAAAGTTTTTTTTTTTTTAAATTTACACTACTGTTACAACAGATATGAGTGGTGGTACTAGTTGGCAAGTGGGCCTGGCACACACGCTGGCAGGTAGGCAACTGCAATTAGATTACACTAGCAGACTGATCTTTCACAGTCAAAAAAGTTTTTTCTTTAAAAAAAATTACACTACTGTTACAACAGATATGAGTGGTGGCACTTGCAAGTGGGCCTGGCACACACGCTGGCAGGCAGACAACTGCAATTAGATGACACTAGCAGACTGATGTTTCACAGTCAAAAAAGTTTTTTTTTTAAAATTTACACTACTGTTACAACAGATATTAGTGGTGGCACTAGTTGACAAGTGGGCCTGGCACACACTCTGGCAGGCAGGCAACTGCTATTAGATTACACTAGCAGACTGATGTTTCACAGTCAAAAAAGTTTTTTTTTTTAAATTTACACTACTGTTACAACAGATATGAGTGGTGGCACTAGTTGGCAAGTGGGCCTGGCACACACGCTGGCAGGCAGGCAACTGCAATTAGATTACACTAGCAGGCTGATGTTTCACAGTCAAAAAAGTTTTTATTTTTTGATTTACACTACTGTTACAACAGATATGAATGGTGGCACTAGTTGGCAAGTGGGCCTGGCACACACGCTAGCAGGCAGGCAGCTGCAATTAGATTACACTAGCAGACTGATGTTTCACAGTCAAAAAAGTTTTTTTTTTAAATTTACACTACTGTTACAACAGATATGAGTGGTGGCACTAGTTGGCAAGTGGGCCTGGCACACACACTGGCAGGCAGGCAACTGCAATTAGATTACACTAGCAGACTGATGTTTCACAGTCAAAAAAGTTTTTTTAAAAAAAAATTTACACTACTGTTACAACAGATATGAGTGGTGGCACTAGTTGGCAAGTGGGCCTGGCACACACGCTGGCAGGCAGGCAACTGCAATTTGATTACACTAGCAGACTGATGTTTCACAGTCAAAAAAGTTTTTTTTTACAAAATTTACACTACTGTTACAACAGATATGAGTGGTGGCACTGCAGGCAGGCAACTGCAATTAGATTACACTAGCAGACTGATGTTTCACAGTCAAAATTACACAGGCAAAAAAACAAAAAACAAAGGAAAGATGTTCTAGCCCTAAAAAGGGCTTTTTGGGGTGCTGTATTTACAGCAGAGATCAGATGAGTCCTTCAGGACTGTAGTGGACACTGAATACACTAGCCTAGCTATCAATTTCCCTATAAAATCAGCAGAAGCTACACTATCCCTCCTCTCACTAAGAATGCAGGATCAGAATGAATCTACAATGGCTGCTGTCCGGGAGCTGGGAGGGTGTGGGAGGGAGTGTCTGCTGCTGATTGGCTGAAATGTGTCTGCAGACTGTGAGATACAGGGTCAAAGTTTACTCAATGATGACAAATAGGAGGCGGATCGAACATCGCATATGTTCGCCCGCCGCGGCGAATGCGAACAAGCTATATTCGCCGGGAACTATTCGCCAGTGAACTATTCGCGATATCACTACTGGTCACACCTATCCTCAAAAAATCTTCCCTTGATTTTACCTCCCCATCCAACTACCGCCCTATTTCCCTCCTCCCTCTTGCATCAAAGCTTCTTGAAAAACGAGTTTATGCATGCCTATCCCATTTCCTTACAATAAACTCCCTCCTTGACCCACTGCCATCTGGATTTTGTCCCCATCACTCCACAGAGACAGCATTTGTTAAGGTTACCAACGACCTACTTACAGCAAAATCAAAAGGCCACTTCTCTCTGTTTACCCTCCTTGATCTGTCCGCAGCCTTTGACACTGTTGACCACCCTCTTTTGCTCCAAACCTTCCAATCCTTTGGCATCTGTGACACAGCCCTCTCGTGGCTCTCTTCCTACCTGTCAAACCGTACCTTTAGTGTATCCTTCTCTGGGGCCTCCTCTGCCCCATCACCACTTTCTGTTTGAGTACCGCAAGGTTCTGTCCTCGGTCCCCTTCTCTTCTCAATCTACACGTCATCACTAGGTTCCCTAATAAAGTCCCACGGTTTACAATATCTTTTGTATGCGACAACACCCAAATCTACTTCTCTGCACCAGACCTATCTCCTTCTTTGCTAACCCGTGTCACTAACTGTCTTTCTCACATCTCTAACTGGATGTCCTCTCACTACCTCAAGCTAAATCTCTCCAAAACTGAGCTCCTTATTTTACCCCCTTCTTAAAAACTCTCCACCCCCAATATCTCTATAACTGTTGACAACTCCATCATTACCCCTACCCCGCATGCCCAATGTCTCGGGGTCACATTTGACTCAGATCTTTATTTCACTCCTCACTTTCAGTCCTTGGCTAAAGCCTGCCGCTTCCACCTTAAAAACATCTCTAAAATTAGACACTTCCTTACACAAGACACAACTAAGATTTTAATCCACTCTCTCATTCTTTCCCGCCTCGATTACTGCAACTCTGTCTTCTCTGGTCTCCCCAAATGCCACCATGCTCCTTTACAATCAATAATGAATGCCTCTGCCAGACTCATCTTCCTTACACGTCGCTCTTCATCTGCTGCACCTCTCTGCCAATCCCTTCACTGGCTTCCTCTTGCCTCTAGGATCAAACACAAAATTCTCATTCTGACATACAAAGCCCCCAACTGCACTGCTCCCCCCTATATCTCAGACCTTGTCCCAGATACTCTCCCTCCCTTCCCCTTCACTTTGCTCATGACCTCCTACTCTCCTCCTCTCTTGTCACCTCATCACACTCCCGTTTACAGGACTTCTCCAGACTGGCTTGTGGAACTCTCTGCCTCGCTCCACAAGTCTCTCTTCTAGTTTTAAAAGCTTTAAGTGCTCCCTAAAGACTCTACTGTTCAGGGATGCATACAACCTACGCTAACCTTTCTTTATACCAGTTCCTCTCCTCCACCTCCATTGCTATCCCCTGAACCCCCTTAGCATGTAAGCCTAAGAGTCCAGCTGTTTGTAGATCACCTTCTTAAGAGCTGACTACAACAGTGCAACTCTTGGCAGGGCCCTCTCTCCATTTGATCCCTATAATTGTTTTGTTGTACTCCGCATTTGTTTATTGCTCTGCGGAATCTGTTAGCGCTCTACAAATAACCAATAATAATAATAACTTTTTTTAATGTACTTAATATAGAAATGTTTGTAGCAATATTTAAAAAGAAAACTTTTATAAAATTATTTATTTTTATATTTGTGTGCACGAATATATAGCATGTAGCAGATTATATAAGACTAACTTTAATGGGTTTCAGCGTTACATATCTACAGTAAAAAAAAATATACAATTCATAACATAAATCTTAAATATTTTACTTTCCCACTGTCCCGCACTACACTTTCCACCAGGCTCTGAAACAATGTATTCAATACTTGCCAGTCATTTCAAATCAGGGGCCATATTGGAATCATAGAATTAAAGGAGCAGTAAACCTACACAATAATGTTATATAATTCTGCGCATAGTGCAGAATTATATCACATTATTTT
The DNA here is from genome assembly GCF_027579735.1 of Bombina bombina. Lineage (NCBI taxonomy): Eukaryota > Metazoa > Chordata > Amphibia > Anura > Bombinatoridae > Bombina > Bombina bombina. The sequence goes on from NC_069499.1 coordinate 1,091,971,174, forward strand.
AGCGCCAAGTTTATAAAACAAAGTATTTCAAAGAATTTTTAGCAAGAACTTAGAATTTTGTATTACGCCGCTCCTTGCTCTACTGAGCGGGTCTGTTATTTACCTAAGTGCATCGCGGCACGCTGTCTAGTCACAGCCGGCCCAGTCACACCATTAAACTCAATGTACCTCGGTAGCAATATTCAAAGTTTGGCTTTTTACGCACATCCTGGTAGTGTGCAAGAGAAAACCTTTTACTTTCAATTTCTAATATACATGCAACCCAGCATTCACAAAAAGTCAAAGTCTAGCAGGGTAAGCTTGAGCGGGAGACCAAACTACCGCTCCACTCATAATCTAGCCCATAGTGTTAAAATCCAGCTGTGCTAGGATTGGGAACCTTTAAGATATTTTTTATTGAATTTCCTCATATATTGTAGTTGCTTGCATTCTCAGCTTGCTTTTGTGTACGACTATAAACCTCTGCCCTCCAAGATAAAATATGAGGTATCCTCCCACCCAATCTCAATCAGTTTTCTGCAACAGTAGCAGTATTTGTACAGAGAGATATGTTAGTCTTATAGAAGAAAAAATATTTCAGAAATGTAATTCAAAGTACAAGTAGAACACTAAAACCTAATACTTACATGGCATTTGTATCTGATGAAATTATTTAACAACATTTGTAACTATCATTTTAATGCCCTGGAGTCCAAAGCTTTCTATCAGAATCATCTGAGGAAGATAGAGCACATGATGAATTCATAATCAGACTGATTATCTTTGTGTTGTATCATGACTACTTTGTATTTAACCAGCAGTTCTACCTTCAAACGAGAGGAACGGCAATGGGGATGGCATGTGCTTTCACCTATGCTAACCTTTTTTTGGGTTGGTGGGAGCAACATGTCATATTTTCTGACATCAATGCGGGATATGTGGAATTCATTCCACTGTGGTTAAGATTTATTGATGATGTGTTTTTCCTTTGGAAAGGCCCCCAAGACAAATTAGATGAATTTCTGAATAAACTCAACTCAAATGCCCTTAACATCAAATTAACTTGGGAACAAAGTAAAGACAGCATTACCTTCTTGGATCTTAAAATTATGAAAAACCAAGAAGGATATATTACTACTGACTTATACTGAAAAGAAACAGCTACAAACAGCCTCCTCCATTCAGAAAGTGCTCATTGTCCTCATACAGTGAGATCACTCCCCATAGGGGAATTTCTTAGAACCAAAAGAAATTGTTCAGATCCAATGACATACCAACAAAGAGCAATTGAACTACAAAATCGACTGAAAGCAAGAGGCTATAGCAATCGCTCTATTAAGAAAGCTAAACATAGAGCTGGGCTCACGGACAGGCAACAACTACTACATAAGAAGGCAAAAGTGGATGATAAAACAACAAGACTCATTATGACATATTCACCCCAGACTAAAGAGGTAGTTAATATCCTTAATAAACATTTAGGAATCCTCAAGACAGATCCAACATTAGATACAATCATAGGGGATAGAATTAAAATAGGATATAGAAGATCTAAGAATTTCAAAGATCTGCTCAGTCCTAGTCATTTTGAGAGAAGAAAAAGGAAAATCAATCCCATTTCGATGGGTAACTTCAAATGTAGAAATTGTTCAATTTGCAAACAGCTCTTGCCATTAAAATCCATTTCTGACAGATTTGGTAAACTACATAAAATCAGCAGCCATATTAATTGTAATACAGAAGGTGTAATATACGGTATTACATGTAAATGAAAGAAGACCTATGTTGGTATGACCACCCGTCAGTTGATACTATTATAATATCACTTACTTGTAACAATTGTAGGCACAAGTATCACAATTTATTTTTCATTCAATTTTTTATTTAGCATGAATTTTGTATATTTTTTTATTTCACCGTGAATTATCACATTAGAGTAGTTTTGTAATCTTAACAATTACATACAAATTCTTTTTCACTAGAATTTAATAAATAAGAAATATTATATTGTTACGTTTCAAATATTTATCTCTGCAACTGTTACATCAATTCTATAAATTTGCAAACATAATATCCATTTGTACTTAGTCAAATCTTGTACCATAATGTATAGGCTTAATATTGAAGTTCATTTCTGTCAAGTACATACAAATTGTCTGTTCAAGGCAGTCCGAGATTTGAGGACGCTGATTGGCTATATTTAAATTGAGGAGGCGGACTGCTGTTCACAAAAAAAACGCTGCAGCGCCTTGCGAAACATGTCAGGGAGAGGGGAGTGAGCTAATGGGAGCTCAGTACTTTGATTTTTAACGGACACTTGTTAGCAGATATTGGGGCTAATCGTGGTGCTCTAGTCTGAGCAAACTTTTTATAATTACTGGGGTATTGTTGGCCTCCTAGCTTAGACCGTATAAGCAAATCACAAACAGTAGAAACTTGTGTACACAGCGTGAGAGTTAAAGCCGATATCTCTATTCGCTCAGCTGACAGTTTATAATGAACACTGTGAACAGCTAACCAGTATCTTGAAGGTTTTTTTTGAGATAGGTAGAATACTATAACAGTCTCAAGAACGTATAATCACAAATCTCTGGTGGTATATATATAATCGCAGTGGATATTTATCTACATTACTGAATAGTAACAACTTAGCTGTTAACTGAGAGTATTGAGTCTCACAATTGATCACTGATCACTTTTAATAGCTACGCATAATAGTGTTATAATAACTTAGTGTATCTTATTTTGTAGTGAACTACATGGTAGCACTTATACAACAGAATTGAGAAGACGGTTGTGTATTGACATTCATAGCTTTAAATAAAATTGCATGTAAGTCTTTAAACAAACAACATTACAAGTCCAATCCGCATTAGTGCTGCTATTATTATTTACTACTCTGGGAACTGGTGACACAGCTCTAGAATAAGTTTAGAATTCAATAAGCAACAAGACCCAATGTGCATTAAAAGGATCTTCAAATGATGTGTTAAAATTGACAAACAGGATATCACACTAATGGTGTTGATAGATATAATATCAACACAATAACTTAGTGGGTCTCAATGTAACGAGCTACATAGTAGCCTTATATTGCACAAGTGGGCAGTCCGATATTTATAGATATACAAAGCTATAATATAAACCCATATGTATGTTTTTCAACAATTATCATTAGAAGAACAATTTGCATCAGTGGTGCTATTATAATTTATATGTTGGGAAACTGGTGATATTTCAGTTCTGGATGGAACAATTCAATAACTTAATAAGCACAAATACTTACTGTGCAAATAGAGATTGGGTCTTCATATGATATACTAAGTTGATAAACTGGGCATTATACCAATATTGTAGTTGTAGCAATATCTATAACGATACCATTAGAAATCCAGCTATTAATAGTGTCCAATATTGGGAACCAATTAACCAGACCACCAGCACTAACCCATAACAAATCAGTTGTTTAACTGAAATAAGTATCTGCTAACATTTTAGTTTTAATTATACCCATTTTTTTAAATACGTTCTAATAAAGATATATTTTTAACTTATGTGATCTTCAGTTCTCTAGTACTAATTTATTGCAGAGTTCTCATGAGTGCTTTTTTAGTATCCTTTTTGTTCAATGATCTTTATTGAATATAAGTTTAATGCCCTGCAGCTCCCAACCCACTAAGCCTAACTGCTTAACCTACTATTAGGAGTTTTTAGAAATGGGTTGTGGCAGTTTAGGGGGTTATTAACAAGGGATTTTTTTGCAATTAGGGGTTGTGGCATCTTAATGGTTAACAGTGTAGGTTTTTTATTGTGATGGGGGTGTTTGTATTTTTTTAAAATTATAGAAATAATGAATAAACACATTTAATTGAAAATTCATTATTGTTCTGTTTTGTATAGGCAGCAGTTTGCTATTCATTTTATCCCAATGTAATGAATAATGAAAAATTAATTTAATTATGCATTGATACGAAAATGAATGCACATCTTTACCTAATACTAGTTGTTCTAGTTGTTTCAAACCTTGCATATCACTAAAGTAAAAAAAAATAATTAAAATGCCTCTATGGTTAAAGAGTTTCTGATAAAGTGAAAATATATCTCTTAACATTTATAGAATGTTTTCCAGCACTGAGAAGTTAAGGGTGAGGGGAGGAGGCAGGTGTTTTGTGGGGATAGCAATTAACAACAGGGGTGGAGTCACAGGTGGGCAAAGCTGGGGCAATCCCTGGTTTCAGTGTGGCAAAAAGCAGCTAGATCACGAGTTTTGTCGGTAGAGCCGTGCAATGCTAACAAGCCTTTTTTTCTTACCGCTCACTTAAGACAACGCTGGTATTACGAGTTTTCTGCAATACCAGCGCTGCTTAAGTCAGCGGTAAGCTGGCAAAACGTGCTTGTTCATGATTTCCCCATAGGAAACAATGGGGATGCAGCAGGCTGAAAAAATACCTAACACCTGCAAAAAAACAGCGTTCAGCTCCTAACGCAGCCCCATTGTTTCCCATGGGGAAATAAAATTTATGTCTGTACCTAACACCCTAACATGAACCCCAAGTCTAAACACCCCTGATCTTACACTTATTAACCCCTAATCTTCCGCCCCCGCTATCGCTGACACCTACATTATATTATGAACCCCTAATCTTGCGCTCTAGACACCGCCACCACCTACATTATACTTATGAACCCATAATCTGCTGCCTCCAACATCGCCGACACCTACATTATAGTTATTAACCCCTAATCTGCCCCCCAAAGTCGCTGCAACTATTTTAAATTTATTAACCCATAATCTTCCGACCCCACAACGTCGCCGCTACTATAATACATTTATTAACCCCTAAACCTAAGTCTAACCCTAAATCTACCCCCCAACTTAAATATAATTTAAATTAAACTAAATAAATTTAACATAACTAAATAAATTAATCCTATTTAAAACTAAATACTTACCGATAAAATAAACCCTAAGCTAGCTACATTATAACTAATAGTTAACAGGTAACTTTGTATTTATTTTAACTAGGTAGAATAGTTATTAAATTTTTTTTTTTTTTTTTCAATATTTATTTATAAACCAACAAAATATCCAGACATTCTCTGTAGCAGAATAAGAAAAAAATTGTGTTACATGTACATATTAATCTTACCACACACGGTAATTTGGGACAAAACTTTAACAAATACTATATCAAGTAAGACAAAAATAGGAAATTAATTATACATATATACCTATTTGTAACAACTTAATTATCTGGGTATATAATTATACTTTGCCTAGCAATTTCCTCCTTTTCTCTCTCCTCCTTTCTCTTGTTTCTAGTTTTATATTGGCATTAGATTGATGTTGGTGTATTGTTGTTTTTTTTTTTTTTTCTTTTATTCTTTAATCTTGTATTTAACAGCCCCCCCAAATCAAACTAAAAAAAAAAAAAAAAAAAAAAAAAGGGTCCCTCCAGTTCTCCTACCCCCAACCTCGTTCCACATTTCAGGGTATGCTGTGATTTGCCGTTTTCTAGATTGGCAATCTACGTCCATTCAGGTGGTAAACTACCTGACTGCACCAAGATGTCAAAAAAAGTTGTTTTCTTTATACCAGAAATTATTTGATCTTGGATTAGGGGGGAGTAGGATTTTATTATACCCAGCCATTTTTGAAAATATTTCTCCAAATTCCCTTCTATAAATAAATCACTTGAGTATTGTTCTATAATAATTGTATTGGCCACCACCGATTTATATTTTTGAAAAGATATAAATTTATTAGATTTCCAATTTAATAAAATTATATTACGAGCAGCCAATATAATTGTGTTAATTGTCTTGTGATACTTATTTTCCGAAGGTTTACACAGGAAGAAAACCTCTGATGGACCTATCTTATATGAGACTTCTAAGCTAAGAGATAACCAGAAATTTATCTTATTCCAAAACTGATGAATTATCGGACAATTCCAGAAGCAGTGCATAATATCTGCATTCAAATTACCACATTTCAAACAGACATTATTGTCAAGGGGATACCATTTTTTAAGATGTGCGGGGGTAACGAATATCAAATTAAAAAGTTTGCAGTGTGATTCTCTCCAGGATATTATACTAGTAGTTTTCTCTATTCTTTTGAAGCTATCCTCAATTTCTATTGAAGTAAGCTGGAGAAAGTATATTTTCCATTTCTCAACTAAAACTTCAAGTCGGGCCTGGCCGGCTTTCTGAACCAGTAGATTATACAGAAGAGAAATAGACCTAATACCTTGTCTGTATATATTAATTGTTATATCAATATCTCCAAGCTTCCAGTCAGTTTTATTATCCTGCCATAATTCTTCATACAGATGTCTCAGTTGCAGATATGCATAAAAGCTATGTTTATGAATCCCAAATTCACTCTGAAGATCTAAAAATGACTTAGCTATATCTAGCCTGTTATCCCTGATTTGGATCACTTCCTGTAATCCTTTATTAAACCATACTTTGAAAATCCTGGAAGAGATTCCAGCTGGAAATTTAGGGTTACCTCGAATAGGCAAATATTTAGAAGATTTCCAATTAATCTTTAACTCTTCACACAGCTTATGCCAGGCCAGGATTGGGTTCAACAAAGTCCCCATCTTAACCAGCCGTTTGGGTAGCTCCCTCTTATCCAGATGAATCAGGGCTCTCAGACTAAATGGTGCCACAATTTCCATTTCCAAGTGTAGATTGGTTGTATATCCTGTTTCCGTAATCCAATCTAGAATATATTTACTTAGAATAGCTAAGTTATAATATTTAAGATTTGGAAGCGCAAGACCTCCCGTGTTTGTATGTAGAGTTAAATTTTGTGTGGATATCCGTCTACGTTTTTGGTTCCATAGGAACCCTGCTGTGAGATTATTAAATAAGATCAGATCTTTACTTTTAATCAGAAACGGCAAGTTTTGAAGTAAATAGAGAAGCTGGGGGAAGAAAAGAGTCTTAATCATGGCAACCCGCGCAGATAACGAAATTGGAAGCGACATCCATCTATCAAGCTCTTGTTTGTATTTGGAAAAATAGGGTGTGAAGTTCAGATCATACCATGCATTGGGATCTTTATGGATTTTAATCCCTAGGTAATTTATAGAATCTACCAATTTAAAGGGATACCTACCCGGTGGAGTGTCATTTTGAGTAAACCATAAAATTTCAGATTTTTCTGGGTTGATCCTATAGCCCGCAAAGGACCCAAATTGTTTAGCTAGGGTCAAAAAATGTTGTATGGATAAATCTGATTCATTCATAAATAGAAGTAGATCATCCGCATATAAAGTAAGCACGGTTTTACTTTTACCAATCATTATCCCTGGTAGATCTTGCCTTAATTTCACTGCAAAAGGCTCTAACGCCAAGTTAAACAGGAGGGGTGAAAGCGGGCAGCCCTGTCGTGTGCCTTTACCTAGAATAATATCTGGAGAAGGTTCAGAATTTATTAATAGATTAGAGATTGGGTTTTGGTAAATTGTATGGATCATTGTTAAAAAGTTACCCTTGAAACCAAAAGTTACTAAAGAACAAAATAGATGATCCCAGTTAATAAGATCAAAAGCCTTTTCGGCATCGATCGCCACTAAGGCCATGTTAGATCTTTCTCGCTTTGTTTTACCCTTATTTTCTGACCAAAAAAAATCTAAGACTGTCAAGACTCAACGTATGATTTTGGACACATTTCTGCCTGGCATAAAACCTACTTGATCCTCATGGACCAAATTTCCAATACCGCTTTTCAATCTATTTGCTAAAATCGACGTAAGAATTTTATAATCGCAGTTTAATAGTGATATAGGCCTATATGCCGCCATACTTTCTGGGTCTTTATTCTTTTTCGGTATGAGGGTAATTAGAGATGCTGAAAAATATCTAGATGGTTTCTTATTTTCTATATAATAGGAATTAAACAGTTTCACTAAAGTTTCCGGAACATATTCCAAAAGAATTTTGTATAGTTCCATTGGCAATTGATCAGGGCCAGGTGCCTTAGAAGTTTTAGCCACCTTAATCTGCTTTACAACTTCTTCCACTGTGATCGGTGCATTTAATAAATCAAGCTCTTGACTAGATATCTTGGGCATTTTAAGACTATTCCAGAAATTTAATTTATTTTGATCATTTATTTCTTCCTTCTTATAAATCTCTTTATAGAAGTCAAAAAAGCTTCTTTAATTTCCACAGGATTAGTGATAATTTTCCCCGCTACTCTGATTTTGTTAATTCTTCTATTACTCTGTCTATGATTAATTAGATTAGCAAGATACTTGGCAGATCTGCCATAGTTCCTTTGATATCTAGCTCTCAATTTTAAGTCTTCTTGGATGGTCTTATGTTTAATGTAAAGGTCCCTTTCACTTTTTTTCTCAGAGTAATTATCCCAAGTTTGTTTAGTAGGATCCTTAATATATACCTCATATGCATTCCTAATTTGATTTGTTAACTGGATTTCTCGGGCCTTACATTTTCTTTTTAACTTGCATAGATATGCTTTTATTTCACCCCTAATGGTCGCCTTAAATGCTTCCCAGAATATTTCTGGTTTGAACCAGAAGGAAATATTATTGTTCTTATATTCATTCCACTTCTCTTGTAACCAATTGGTAAATTGTAAATTATTTATTAAATGTGAGGGAAAAATAAGTCTAGAAAAGTTAGGCCCAGAATTTGCATCCATTTTGATTAGTAGCGAGATAATTGCATGATCAGAAATGATTATATCTCTGATGCCTGTATTAATAACTTTATTTAATAAGGGTTCTGATACCAGAAACATATCTATGCGGGAAAGAGTATTAAATGTTTTCGATTCGCAAGTAAATGCTCTTACATCGGGGAACTGTACACGCCAGACATCCGAGAGCCCAAGATCCATCATAAAGTTGGACAGGGTCCAATTCTTCCCAAACTCAGATTTATTAACACATTTAAACCTGTCTAGTCAAGGCCTATGAGCAATATTAAAATCTCCCCCAACAATTATTCCCTGATTACTATAATACATTAACTTAGATTTCAAATTCTCCCAAAAGATTTTATCGGGTTTATTAGGTCCGTAGACATTACACAGAACCAATTTTACATCATATATTTGTGCTTCTAAGATAATATATCTCCCTTCTTGATCTATAGTTTGGGAGAGAATATTGCACTGCAGGTTCTTATTAAATAGAATCGCCACCCCCCTTTTCCTGCCACAATATGGTGAATATATTATGTTACCTACCCATTTAGACTTTAATTTTATAGCTTCCTCTGGTTTTAGGTAAGTTTCCTGTATGAAAACTATTTGCGGATTAAGAGAATTTAAGTGTCTAATGATTGATTTTCTTTTAATTGGAGATGTTATTCCCCCTACATTCCAGGACAGAAAATTGAGTTAATTTGTATTCATGTTTTTCTACTAAGAAAAAATATGGTGTGTCACTGTATTTCTTAGAAAGAATAAGATGAGGTGTGGGGGGGGGGGGGTGGAGGGAGAAAAAAAAAGCAACAACAAACAAAATAAAAATAAAAAATAAAAATAAAATCCCTCTCAAACATACAACATTCATACAGATGTCCCAGCCGAGCACCATACTTAAATATAAAAGGAAACAAGTAAGCATGGAACCTAATGTTCTATTCATTCTAATTGAGTTTAAGTTCTTTACATAATGTTTGAGCTGCTTCAGGTTCTGTAATTATTTGGGTGATATCATTGACTTTAACTATGATTTTTGCTGGGTAAACCAGTTTTGCTTGTAATTTAGCATTGATAAATTTAGAGCAGAACGGTGCCATAATTCTCCGTTTTGCCGAGGTTTCTGCAGAAAAATCTTGAAATAGAAGTAATTTATGTTGGTTTATTTTGCATTCCTGAATTCTACGATAATTCTGCATTATTAATATCTTATCTTGGAAGTTAAGAAATTGTATTATAATTGGTCTAGGTCTAGTAGGTCCTGTAGGGTTCTCCCTAGCTGCTCCTAACCTATGTGCTCTTTCTATTAACAAAGGCTGTTGGTTCTGTAAGCCCACGCATTGTGGTAGTAAAGCTGATGCAAAATGTATAAGATCATTAAACTCAGCACTTTCAGGCAGGCCCACTACTTTTAGATTATTGCGTCTGGACCTGTCTTCAAGATCTTCGATCTTGGCTTGCATGGTAGCTATTTTTTTTCATGATCCGCTACTATTGTATCTTGGTTATTTAGTAGGTCCTCTAAGTTTGAAATTCTGTGCTCTGCCTCATCAAGTCGGCCAGAAAATTGACGGACTTCTATTGCTAGATTGGATATCTCCATTTTAATCTCTGCAAATTGTGGCGTGAATAAGTCTGACATATTTTGTAATAGTTGCTTGCTTTCAAAATATAAAGGTTCCTCCTGGGAACTTAAACTAGTCCTGGGCCCTTTTTTATCTTTCGATTTAGGCGGCATAGCTAAAGGTGAGAAGGCGGTGGAGGACAAAAATTTGTCCATTAAGTGTATCACACAAATAAATCACACACACTTAGAAAGAGAAAAAAAAAAAAAAAAAAAAAAAAGGAAAGCCCTGTGAAGTGAATGTGTTATAGGTCAAAAAGTGGATCAATTATTTATTTATTTCTATATATAAGAAATCTAAGCTTCATCAAAGGCCTATGAATAGTGAGATATGTAAAGGAAAATTCATTCGTGACTATGGCTATACCATTGTGTTATTTATAATTAAATCAGTACACCTTAGGACTATTTATTTGAATTACCAGTCACTATAAAATATCACAAAATATGCTATTATCACAGGCTAGTTTTACACAATAGTAGTCTGTAGTCAAAAAGCCCACATTTTTCAGAGAAGAGCCTAGTTTAGATACATAAACATGAGCATAGATAATTTAATATTCTTAGCAGCAGCAACTTAAGAGGAAAAATACAAGCACTCAATATCTCTTTATCCCTCCGGTAGCTTAACACTATATGCAATATATAATTACTATGTAGAAAGCAAGAAATATCAACATTTTCAAATCATCTTAACGCTCCTTCGTCTAAGCTAAATATCACACCTTTTATATATATATATATATATATATATATATATGTATAGTTAGTATGCAGTGTTTGAAAAGTTCTTTTCCCCCTTTTCTTTCTTTTTTTTTCTTCTTTTCCTCTCTCCTTTAAAAATCAAGCTCGTTTTTAAACATCTAACAACCTACATCTAGCAAGTATTTAACTGCCTCCTGTTAGATATTTCTCTCTTTTTGAATATATTATTATTCAGCGACCGTTAAACCTGTTGTAGACAGGATTGCCTCATAATTCTTCTACTTCAGAATCTATATACGGAAGCAAACACCATAACAAGTTAATTTTTAACAATTTTCAAAAAAAAAAAAAAAAAAAAAGCAGTTACTTCAAACAGGATACTCTTTCATAATAAAAAAGGCTTATAAACATGTCCAGAGACACTATTGGTTAAATTGTCCATCTTTTATCTTAGTGAGTAGGCAGGTGAAAGGACTGCAAAAGAAGAGTTTGTTAGTATTTTTAATCCAGCAATAGCCAGTTCATATATATAATCAACCATCAACCATCGATTCTGTATAAACTTCAAAATATGGATAAAGTTCCAGCTAAAGGTGACTTCCCAGAAGGATAGCATACTCCCTGTATGTCTCAGAGCTTAACAAGATAAGGGACGTCCATGTTGATGCCTATTTTCCATGTGTGGACATGTATAATCAAGGCATATTGTATAACTTGGTACAAAACAGAATTACGCCCCTTGCAACACTCTATACTGGGCTTACTCGTGTCAGATAATGTTAAGTCCAAGATGTAGCACAGCACCCTGGCCCTCAAAAAAAAAGCCCGCCCTACCCTCACCCTGGTTGTCTCAGGGACTTACCCTTGGCGGCTGAACCAGACAATACTTAGACTGAGCCAGGTGTGGAGCAAGCTAGCGTCAGGTCAGTCCAAAGCTGACTTAGTTAATGTTGTAATGTTAATGTTGTATATCATACGCAAAGGGCACAGAAAAACCCTCAACACAGTACCTGTATTACCAGCTCTTCGCCCTCTTCAGTTGCAGGTTGCCGTTGTTTAAGGGGGTTTACTACTCCTTGTTCCACCGCACTTTCTGTTCCTTCCTGTGCCTGTATATTCAGAAGTCTCAGCTCCGTTGTAACTGGTCCGGTGTAGTACTCACAATATTCGCTTCAGGTGCTCGGGTATGCAGGTGCCGGGGCAACTCGGGTCATAGCCAAATCGTTGGCTTCCACTCGCCGGGTCCCACAGCGTGGGACTTCAAAGTATCCTGAGCCACCCAGGTTGATAGCGGCTAAGGAATCAGGCGAGACGACAATCCTCTGGCATACTCGTCGTTCGGCAGAAGAGCAGGATCTCACATAGCGTGTGCACACTCCTCACACAGCTCCTCACACAGCGCGTGTATGCTCCTCCCACCGATTAAATAGTTATTAACTATTTAATAACTACCTAGCTAAAATAAGTACAAAATTACCTGTAAAATAAATCCTAACCTAAGTTACAATTACACCTAACACTACACTATCATTAAACTAATTACCTAAACTACCTAAAATTAATTACAATTAAATTAAATAAACTACATGTCTAAATATATATATTTGCATGCATTTCTATGTAATTGCTGATATACTGCCATGATTGATGTTCCTGAAATCTTTTCAAAGCACCTGCCATTACTTAGATCCCTATAATTTACCTGTCCGGTAACTATCCCTTGTATTAACTTGGGTACCGTGTACAGCCTGGTTGTAGTAATGTACTAGGTAACTTTGAATTGCATTCTTGCCAGCGTTGTGATTAAGATGTGCACATCTTCAGGGTTTTACATGGCCACATGTACCGAGTTGGTTGTTCAACATATTTCACTTTGTGATGTTAATATATACCTGAGGCCTGTATTCACTTAGCTTATTGCTACGTATTGGATATTAAGAAATTTTTCTTTACTATTAATAAAACATTTTTTCGTTTACTGTGATTGTACTGGTCAGAGATTTATTTCATATATTCTTATTAAGAAATAGATTTTAGAGTAAGATTGTTTCCTTTATCTCTAAAATTTTTTAAAAGAGTGCTTGATTCCCTATCTGTTTAGGGCCATAAGTAATTTTTGTTGGTCCTTGTTCTCTTCTTGTAGTGTGTTGATGAATAAATTATATATAGGGTCTGCACCATTTCAAAATACATTTTTCTAAATTAATTTTTTGTATAGAAAGAACACATTTATAGTAGCCATTTGTCCTGTACTTCTTTTGGTTTTTATATATATATATATATATATATTTATATGTGTGTACATACAGTGGGTATTGAAAAAAATCACCCCCCTTGAAAATAATCACATTTTGTTGCTTTGCTGCCTGACATAAAGAAAAACAAATGCCCAGATTACGAGTTTTGCGTTAGAGGCTATGCGGTGCTAACGAGCAGTTTTCACTCAACGCTCACTTACCTACAGCGCTGGTAATACAGGTTTTTACAAACCCTTCGTTAAAAGACAAGAAGTGAGTGTTGAACAAAATTTTGCTCATTACTGCACTCCAATACCAGCGCTGCTTAAGGTGTAACATGCTCGTGCACGATTTCCCCATAGGAATCAACGGGGAGAGCCGGCTGAAAAAAAAGTCTAACACCTGCAAAAACGCAGCGTAAAACTCCTTAACGCAGCCCCATTGATTCCTATGGAGAAATAAAATTTATGTTTACACCTAACACCCTAACATGAAGTCTTGGCAGGAGAGACTGTACCGCTCACTTTTAGGACGACTCGTAATACCGGCGTTAGGAAAATCCCATTGAAAAAATAGGATACACAGCTGACGTAAGTGGATTTGCAGTATTTTCGAGTCGCGCCAAAAAAGTGAGCGGTACACCTTTACCTGCAAGGCTCGTAATACCAGCGGGCGTTAAAAAGCAGCGCTGCTTTTTAATCCTAACGCAAGACTCATAATCTAGGCGAATGTTAGCAAAGTGACCTATAATTAAAAAGACATATAGGGATTGCTTTATCATTTTCAAATCACGTCCGCTCGACATCGCTAAATGCAGACAGCATATGCTGTCCACATTTATCTGGTGAAATGCTTGTGCAATGTCACCCCCTGGTCACTGGCGGCCAATTGGCCGCTAGCAGGGGCTGTCAATCATCCTGATCGTATCGGGATGATTTCAATCCGCAACCTAAAACGACCTACTACCAATGCTTCTTAAATTTTGTTTCAGGGGAGCCTGAATCAATGGGCCTCTGAAGCAGCATCCACTGCTTGATAAATGGCGCCCCTTAGAGTCATTTGTTAGTTGTGTCATATTAGGAAAAGAAATAGAGTAGGCTAGAAAAAATGCAAAGGAAGCAACATGGGTTTGTATTAAACTGACTGTATAATAGGTCAGGATAGTCGCATGGAATAGTCACACGGATATATTCCCACTGTGAAGAGATACCTGTTCATGGATAAGATGGAAAAACTTGCAACCATAAGAAAAAAAGGGAGTGGAAAATGAGTTATGTCCTGTAAAGCAAAGGCTGGCATCTGCCAATTAATAATGTCACTTCCTTCTGCATAAAAAGTACCTTTGTCCCATTTTTTGCAGAGCCATTCAGGGAACTTCCAATCTCTACTACAGATGTTTCCTTAACCATTAAATTGCTTAATATACGGTAATATATTTGAGTGGAGTTTGCAGTTTGCGCTACCCAGTGAATTTGTTTCACAGATAAACTTTCACATCTCTATTAAATAATGTTATTTTTAGAACATTAAAACAAATGCTGAGTATAAACCATACATCAAAATAATACGCTGCAGCTAATATAATTTATGTTTTGCTGAGGAACTGGGTGAAGCATAATGTTTCAGGGTCAGCTGGGAAACCACACACACACACACATATACACAAAAGCTGTCACACTCCCATACTGACTATTACAGGCAAGACAGCTGCTGGCATTTTTGAGTAATTGCATTAATTAATTAAGTAATGAAAGAAAATTTCACGTCTCCGACAGATGAATAAATCTGCCTGGGAAACATACAAATCTAGCATCTCCAACTGTGATGTGGTGGTTAATGGTGCTGTTAAAAGTGACATTATATTCAAAATATATCTGTCATGCATGAACATTATTTAAACTAGTTTAAATGTATCAGTGTCTTACTGAGTATTATTAGATCTGTTTCTCATTGGTTAATAATGACAACTTATATAGTTATATTAGAGAACATAAATATTCTGAAAAAAAATCCAACAGAAGAATACACACACAAAAAGATACACTCCTTTAAATTAAAGGGAAATGACCCCAAATGTTTTATTTTATAATTCAAATAGAGCATACAATTTTAAACAGCTTTTCAATGTACTTCTATTATCAATTTTGCTTCATTATATTTGTATCCTTTAATGAAGAAGTGGCAACGCACTATTGGGAGCTAGCTGAACAGATTGCTAACTTCTGCTTTTTGCAGGCATCAGGTTAGCACGAAAACGAAAACATTTTACTTTCAACTTGTAATTGGAGTGCTTCCCAACGTGTGCAAAAAGCTTACTTCTAGTGAAGTTAGTGCGCAAGCCAGAGAGTTAAAAACCACTCCCCTTGTAATTGTGGCCTAACAAGGGGGCATGCTGAATTTGATATGGACATTATTTCTTCCCATTCTCCAGTTGTTGTTTTTTTTTACATTTTTGATTCCAGCCACATTTTTTTTAAACAGCATACAAATTGCTTTGCCACTTAAATTATTTACACTTTCACACAATTTTTAATTCCACAAGTTATTTTTTGGCAGAGCAAACCCTTAGTTTTGAAGGCTACAATATGTCCTTATTTGTCCTAATGCCTTCAATTAATATTGAATATACATTGTGTATGAACCTTGAATATCTATCACCTAGATTACGAGTTTTGCGTTAGGGTTAAAAAGCAGCGTTGAGAGGTCCCAACGCTGCTTTTTAACGCCCGCTGGTATTACAGGTGTACCACTCACTTTTTTTCCGCGACTCGAACATACCGCAAATCCACTTACATCAATTGCGTATCCCATATTTTCAATGGGATTTTCCTAACGCTGGTATTACGAGTCTTGGAAAAAGTGAGCGGTACATCCTCTCCTGTCAAGACTCGTACCGCATTTAAAAGTCAGTAGTTAAGAGTTTTATGGGCTAACGCCGTAACATAAAACTCTTAACTAAAGTGCTAAAAAGTACACTAACACCCATAAACTACCTATTAACCCCTAAACTGAGGGCCCCCCACATCGCAAACACTTAAATAAATTTTTTAACCCCTAATCTGCCGACCGGACATTGCCGCAACTTTAATAAATATATTAACCCCTAAACCGCTGCACTCCGGCCTCGCAAACACTAGTTCAATTTTATTAACCCCTAATCTGCCGTCCCTAATATCACCGAAACCTACCTACATTTATTAACCCCTAATCTGCCGCCAACTACGTCGCCGCCTCTATATTAAATGTATTAACCCCTAAATCTAAGTCTAACCCTAACCCTAAGCCCCCCTAACTTAAATATAATTTAAATAAATCTAAATTAAATTACTACAATTAAATAAATTATTCCTATTTAAAACAAAATACTTACCTATAAAATAAACCGTAAGCTAGCTACAATATAACTAATAGTTACATTGTAGCTAGCTTAGGGTTTATTTTTATTTTACAGGCAAGTTTGTATTTATTTTAACTAGGTAGAATAGTTACTAAATAGTTATTAACTATTTACTAACTACCTAGCTAAAATAATTACAAAAGTACCTGTAAAATAAAACCTAAGTTACAATTACACCTAACACTACCACTATAATTAAAGTAATTCCCTACACTAACTACAATTAAATACAATTAAATACAATTAAATACAATTATCTAAATTATGGAAAAAAAAAACTCACTAAATTACAGAAAATAATAAAATAATTACAATTTTTTTAAACTAATTACACCTAATCTAATCCCCCTAATAATTAAAAAAGCCCCCCAAAATAATAAAAAAAATCCCTACCCTACACTAAATTACAAATAGCCCTTAAAAGGGCTTTTTGCGGGGCATTGCCCTAAAGTAATCAGCTCTTTTACCTGTAAAAAAAAAATACAATACCCCCCAAAATTAAAACCCACCACCCACACACCCAACCCTACTGTAAAACCCACCCAATCCCCCCTTAATAAAACCTAACACTAACCCCTTGAAGATCACCCTACCTTGAGACGTCTTCACCCAACCAGGCAGAAGTGGTCCTCCAGAGGGGCAGAAGTCTTCATCCAAGCCAGGAAGAAGGGGTCCTCCAGACGGGCAGAAGTCTTCATCCAGACTTTCCCTAAACTGCTGGACACGGCTCCCCATAGATGTGGAGAGAGCTCACAGAGTAGGCCCAGATACCTTGCCAAATACCAGTAGTAAACCCAGACAGGTGATCTTTAAATGCCTACATTTCAAGAGAAGATTCTACTTCTTCAGGCCTACAGAACACAAAAGGAAGTAAAATTTGAAACCATTTGTCTCCTGTTATTCCAAGATTACTCGATGGAAGTCACCAAAAGCCAAAAGAACTTTGCCCCACACTGCAGAAAGCTCCACAAGCAGGGCCGACAAGTGGCCTTACTTTATATTTCTAAGCTTCGATTGGCTACTTCTTCAGGCCCCAAAAACTTCCACTCTCCGAAGGCACTGGAATCCTTTTTGGCTGCGGAAAAAAATTGGGCAGTCACCTAAAGTGTACAAGTTTTACTAAAGACTGGCGTTCTGTCCAACCTTGAGGATGCCCTCCACCACTAAGACAGATATGTATACCATACCTTTAATTATGTTATTGTTGTTGAATGTCACCCAATTATATAAGGTACTTTATTATCTACTATTAATAAATGCTATCTGTCTGTTCCTGATGATGATAGGTAGTCTGGTTATTGTTTTTATTTTTGTATGAATGCTAGTTGGCATTAATGTTTTGTTTAGGTTTAGCTGCTATCTCCTTTTGCACAAACCTATTACCCTAGGTCTTGAACATCTATATTTCATAATGTTTATCTCACATATACTGTATATGGCCGCAGTTTTCATGCTCTCCTGACCAATATCCACAACTACGTGGTCATGCCCGAAGCTACACATAATGTGCTGTGGCCTGACACCCTATTTTACTATCCCCTATATCACATATTCATACCTACATTCGAATAGTATTACACTGATTGGAGAAATACTCTCTAGGATTTTACAGTAACTGTACATCCACTGACCTTAATGTTGCAATTTATATTTTGTAACCCTATCCCATTTCCTCTAGGCACTATCTCTGAGGTATTATTCTACCATACAAGTGGCTATTAACTGGTTTGGAGACCCACCCGTCTTTCACTACCCCTCTGGGTCATTATATTTCTGTAAAAGGCCATACCATACTCCATCTGCAGGTGATAGCTTAATTATGGTTATTATGCTTGTTGAATTTTTCTCACCAGGTTTAATTATTACTGTGTGTTGCCTAACCTTGCTGCAAAGAGCTTCTAAATGTTGTTATTGCTACTTACATTGCTTAGACTCAAAACACAAGTCATTCACAACATGGAGTCTATATAAAGTCTTACACACAAAATGTGTTTATTGTCCTAATGTACTTACTTCCCCTCATTAACAAACTGAACATCCCCCCTTGGTGGGATATTTCCAATACGCATCACAACACACACATACTGGTATTAGTCTACTCCCCCTTTTGTTTCCTTTTGGACCAACAGTCATCCAACATGAGCCCACTACCCTCCTCTGCATTGAACTCTTCCCCACCGTATGTGACGTGATAATTGTCCACTCCCAATCTATTGCACAATATATGGTCCCATTCCCTCTTCTTTTTTTCTCCTCTTTCCCCTCTCCCTCCCTCCCTCCCTCCTCTCTCCCACTGGCTCAGTACGGCCTGTTGACCTTGATTCTACCCCTCTGACACCTGATAATGGCACTTAAAATCCTTACCTGGAATGTTGACAGCATCAACTCCCCCATCAAATGAAAATCAATCTTAACTCATTTACGTAAACTAAATACTGACGTAGCTTTCCTCCAGGAGACAAACTTAGAAGACGAAGACCATGAAACACCACAAAGTGACTGGATGGGTAGTTTACCTTTCCTATAGTACCTCTAGTAGAGGACTGGTCTTTCTACTTGGCAAACAACTACACACCGAGATACATAACATAGTCACCGACCCAGACGATAGGTTCCTCATTTTACAAATCTCCTGTAATATACCTTTAACTCCTTGCACCTCCCATTTTACCTCATCTATTTAAGGCCACTTTCCCATCTAGAAAATTGCTTGAATATTGTGTTTCCTGTGTGAATACAAAGGACAGAATCTACTAGTGGTGCTTTGTTGCACTGGATTCTCTACCTTTGTACTACAGATCTCCTCAAGCCTGCTCAACTTGTTTCTTTCTGATTCACATCGGAATCAGCCACTCCTGCTCGTCAGGTTATCACATGAACAGATTCAGTCCTCCTGACCTAGTTTAATTTAGCCCGCCTTCATTCTACTACTGCTCTGTGCGGTTTGATTACAGCTTGTTCACAGCATACACAAACCTCCAGCAGCTTAACATCAGATCCCTCACACTACAGTGTTACTTGCACAGGTCATCTCTTCTGGTACACGCTGTACATGGAACTGCTCAGTGCCTCACTCCTGTAAGCTGCAATGGAAAGTCACAGCAGACAAATCATCATACTCCGTGTTAGAGAAAAAGCCTGACATTTCAAGACACACTTACATGGCACCAGCTAAATCCTGCACATCCTGTTCCATTGATATCCTTTTGCCCACATTAACAAATGCTGGGAACCCACAGATGCACAGATTTCTAGCCAGCTTGTGAAATGACTGTTGCGGTCTGATGTGAGTTAGCAGTCCTTGTTTTCTAAAGGATTATAGTATTTTACTGGTCTACTGGACCTTTGAAGAAGGGACACTCAGAGCAGCCAGAGACTCTAAGACCTTTCTAAGGATCACCACGGATACAGGTATTCGGCAGTGTTCAGCGCATGAACAGGATCCAGGGTATAAAGGATTTGGATTGTGTCTGCACATAGAGACAGTGTACTGCAGTGGTCCCTTTATTTGATGTGCTTTCGATATACCTCATAACGTTGAGGTTAAAAAGTGTGTCAAATTTTAAGACGTGTCTAATTAAAAGGTGTTTTTATAACTTCACTGAGATCAGTCCCTTGTGCTTCTGTTCTCCTTTTTTTGCTTGTCTTTTAGCACCACCCTGTCTTTCCGGTGTGTTTATAAAGGAGCTTCAGTGTGGACTATACCTCATCACATGAGACATCTGTGAATTCAATATATACTTTTTTATATGTGTGCAGATATATGTACTATTTGTCGCGTTGGATGTTAATATTAATTTTTATATTCTTTTGATTTTGATTTTATTTTAACTATAAATAGGAGTGGATAATCACTCTCACTCTTATTAGAGTTTTTTATCATTTATCATTTCAGCTCTCATTGCCTTTTTATTTTTTATTTTGTAATCAGGTATTCTACTGGTATTATTAATTTATGTTATTTGTGTAAGATTGTGCACACTACTCATATATACATTATACATATATTTAGTTATATTCAGATACATTTGTTAATTCTGGAATTTTTGTATACAGATTTATAGCTATCTTTTATAGTTGGCGCTCTTTTACAAACATACCATAGTGGTTTGTATTTATCAAGCTGCAACGGAAAACCACAAATATCCTCACTCACTCAGCTGCTCTTACCTGCATTATTATCTCACTGTCTCTCTGCAATAAGTCTCCGGCTCTGAGTTTCATCACTTGCTCTTGTTCAGCCTGTTATCATTCCCTTCAATAGTCACTATACTAATCAGATTGAATTTAAAGATATATTGTACTCTTGCTGAATACCTAACTTGGTGCAACTCGGAACTGTGTTTAAGTTACAACCAGAACTGACTTATAATCTAATCTACGTGACTTTTGGCATTGCATTCACTTTGCAGTTGTATATATACTGAACTCTACCACCTATCTCTCAGTTTAGTGCCAACCAGTATCTGAATATATTTTCTGCAAGTTCCTTTACATATACTGTGTTATCACAGCTTCCTGGAACTTGGTCACATACCTTATTTCTGTGATTCAATTTGTCAGGTTATTCATATTCTGACTAACTGCTAACTATAGTGCTTACCCATTTTTGCATTATTTTGGGTGCCAACTATTCTTAGCTACATTTCCAAACTTTTACTAGACCATTAACAGTATCTAGTTATAAAATGATGTTTCATATATTCAGTCAGTACCTCATATCTCCATAAACTCAGTTAACCATAAAAAATAAACATATCCTTCATATCCTTTTGGGAAAATCAAGCTCACAATTTGTCTCCCTTCATAGGCATGAAACTAATAATAGGGAGTGACTTTAATCTATCCTCTCAACCCCTCCTCAACAGGACTTGGTTACTAGACCTGACAACAAAAAAGAGATTGCAAAACTGTAGGGGAAGATTCGAGAAGAGGGTTTTTTTTAACTACTTTCTGACATCTTGATTGTGTGTGACATTTGGTCATGGACTCCTTGATTACGCAGATCACCTCAGATACAATACATAATATAATGGTCTCTGACCATGCTCCGGTAGAAATTACTATTGGACATGCTTCCCAACGCCCCACTTGAAACTCCCTACACTTCCCCTCATATCTTCTCACTTCTGAACCCTTTCAAAAATCACTTATCCACGCCTGGAATTAATATTATACAGATAATTAAGTGCATCTATCTAATCCACAACTATTTTGGGAGGCTGCTAAGGCGGTCCTCACTGGTCATGTAATCTCTGGTCATGTAATCTAGCGGACCTCAAACGGAAACCCCAGTATAGACATAATGCCCTAAAAACTACACTTTGTCAAGCTTATCTAGATTACTGTTTTCTTAACTCTCGTAGTACCTATGACACTTATATCCTGGCGAAAATTGGATGCTTTTGTTAGACAAAAGACTGCTGCTGGTCTGTTAAAATCAGTGGGCAAATTCTACCGCTTTGGTAACATATCGGGTAGGCTCTTGACCACCTTGGTAAAAACACAGTCCACCAAAAAAGACATAGCAGCGCTTAGATTTGGAGGAAAGAACTATAAATCCCCTTCAGAGCTAGCACAATGTTAAGCAAATTATTATTCCCACCTATATCTGAAGCAACAACCAAGCTTACAGGACTCACATCATAATTTCTGGCATTCCCTCACACTACCACAACTCACAACAGCTCAATTAGATACCCTTCATACCCCAGTATCCACTGAGGAGATCCAGTTCACCATCAAATCCTTATCCCTGGGGGAAACTCCAGGTCCAGATGGACTCCCCACAGAATTCTATAGACTCTTATCTCCTCAAGTATCCCCCATCCTATTCAAAGTATATAACACACTTCTCCTCAAAGACGGGACCCCCTCAAACTCCTTTGTATTGGCTCACATCTCTTTAATTCCTAAACCAGGGAAAGACCATACCCTCCCAGAATCATATCGCTCCATATCCCTTTTAAATACCGACTACAAGATACTCATAAAAATCCTAGCTAATAGACTGAAAATAATTCTGCCCTCCCTATTGCATCCTGACCAGACCGGGTTTGTATTTGGAAGATCTTCAGTATTCAATCTGCGTAAAGTCCTTCATGCTATTAACTACTATTGGTTGAAGACTAAGGATCTACAACATAGGAGAGATCAGGAGGCTTCCTGCAATCTCTTGATGCAGAGAAGGCCTTTGACAGAGTCGAGTGGTCCCATCTATTCCACACCCTCCGGCAATTCCGTTTTGAGGGCCCATTCCTTGACTTCCTTTGCAAGATATACTCTTCCCCTGCAAATATCATGGTTAATGGTCGTCTCTCCCACCTTCACACTCCACAGAGGCACCCGTCAGCGATGTTCACTATCCCCTTTACTTTTCGATTTGGCTTTGGAGCCGTTTGTTCTTAAATTGAGACTGAACTACCCAGGGATGCCCATTAATGACTATACTATACATATGGCTTTGTATGCTGATGATATGCTCCTTTTTATTTCTAACCCCTTGATGTATATCACAAAGATCAAAGATGTACTAACTATATTTGGGGATTTTTCAGGCTACAAAATAAATATAAATAAGTCGGAGATATTATGGTTAACAGATCACAAATAGGACAAATGCCCCTTCCCTTTTGTGGTACAGCCCAGTACCCTGACCTATTGCTCTGCATTGCAATCCCCATAACATTTATGAACTTAACATTAAAAAACAGTGTAGCCAACTACAGACACAATTAAAAGCATGGACTAAACTACCTCTCTGCCTCTCTGGACATATCAATCTGGTGAAAATGTCAATTCTGCCCAAAATCTTATATCCACTTTTAATGCTGCCTTTCCTTCTTACCAAATAAGACTTGTTGCACATGAATAAAGCAATCCAATCCTTTATTTGTAAAAGTAAAAAGACACGTATAGCCACTAGTAAACTGCCACAACCATATCTTAAGGAAGGCCTGGCTCTCCCAAACCTAAAATTATACAATTGGGCAGTGCTGACCTGTTTAATTATAGACTGGCAACTCAACACTGCACACTTCACAGCCCCTTCCTCTGGAAGAAGCTATAACAGGGCCACATGCAATTGCCTACCTCCCATACATTTTGTTTCGGGACTTACCCAGAGAGATTAAAAATAGCATAATGTATAGGGACACTTTGAGAGCATGTTGGCTGACTCTAAAATATCTTGGTAGAGAATCTCCTTCCTTTAAACTCATCCCTCTAGTAGGGAACAAAGACTTCATAGCTGGGAATGACACCGCCCCCTTTCAAATCTGGAATTCTCTAGGTATATACTCAATAGGTGTGCTCTTGGACCCACTGTCACACATGGTCAGAACATTTCAGGATTTAAGAAACAAATTTGACATCCCTAATTGGCAATATGCATACCCTAATTAATCAAAACGCCGACTTCTGGGATTTTTTTCCCTTTGCAATTATACACACGGCCTATAGATTTGGTTACTCTTCCATATCCCCAATTTATCAGCAACTGACTGCCTGTACCTCACACGACATTATGGGAAACATTTTGACTAGACTGAAATTGAGTACATTAAAAATAGTCTGGTGAAGACTAAGGTGGCTAGTCTAGCAGTTTCCCTTAAGGAGATGCAGACTAGGATGCTCAATGGAGACTATATCACCCCAGCGCGCCTGGCACACTGGAACCACCCGTGTCTGAACAGATGCATTAAATGTTGCCTACCCAAAGCCACACTTGCCCATTACTTTTTTGATTGTCCTTACATTAATCATTTCTGGTGACAGCTACAACACTGAATCAAAATCACTTTTAAACTCAACATCTTCTTTGACCTAAAGACAATTTACCTCTTTGTATGGGACAGATAATACAACAATATGCACCATATGCTTACACTTTGCACTATATTGGCTCACTAGTGCATTCTGACTCTATGGATCTCTAAAAAGTCACCTTCCATAGCCCAGTTCAAACAGAGATTACTTAAACAACTCTTTATTGAACAACTTGACACCAAACTGGATGTAAACCAAAGACTATGAATATTCCTTTAAAAATGGCAGAGTTATTTTGCTACCCTTGCCCCCCACTTCAACAACAGATCCTAAGACCATGCCTAAATCATGAACTACTTCTTGGATCCTCCCTTGGAGGAGACTGGAATATGCACAAATAGTAAGAAGTGAATACAGCACCAACACTAGTTTACACTCTGAATCTGGTGTACCACTCACACTGATCACCTGTGATTTTCTCTGTTTTTATTGTAATTATCAGCTTTAGCCACTCCTGCAAGATATTCCTGTTTTTGTAATTTTATCTATATGTGTTTTTTACATTTTTTACTGATGCTTTTTAACATGGTTCATTAAATAATCTTCTTTTATCTCTCTGTGAGTATATTTATCCCTTGGCCTCTTGTTGGCACTGTATTCACTTCTTACTATTTGTGCATATTTTTTGGAGGTTGGTTAGGATCTCTGTTTGGATACAGCTTGGGGATTACCTTAGCGCTTGTACACTACCCCCTTTTTTACTA
Source organism: Bombina bombina (assembly GCF_027579735.1). Lineage (NCBI taxonomy): Eukaryota > Metazoa > Chordata > Amphibia > Anura > Bombinatoridae > Bombina > Bombina bombina. Next base: position 1,091,996,336 of record NC_069499.1, read on the forward strand.
GGAGACTGGAATATGCCCAATCTTGATGGCCGTAACGACCTGCAGCAACCTAGTCTAGAGGAAATACTGATTGAGGGCTGATGCCATAAAACACTATATTTTTACCCCTTCATGTTTTGTGGGGGAGAGGAGAGGGCCCCCTTTTTTTCTTTTCCTTTTTTTCCCTCTTTCCCCTACATGCCCCTTGGAGACTAAACAAGACAAATCCTGGCTTTATTCTTATGTTAGTTATTAGTTTATATTTTGTTTTTTGTTTTTTCAAATTCTTTTTATTATTTGGGTTCACAATCATACATAAAACATGGCAGTAATATAGAAATATCAAGGATATAGGCTCATGCAGGAGTCTTATATTGACATCTTAATTATCAAAAGTTAGAAGTCCGTAAATGTGATGCCCTTTCCAAATGTGGAGCACGATTCCATGATGAGTTGACTAATGAGAGAAGTAGTCCATGTGACAACCCAAATACCACTTTACATTTTCACCTTTTCTATATACAAAGTAACATAAACTTTACAACATTGTTTAAGTATTCATTTAACTAAGTCTAGTGATCATGTGAAAAAGGGACGAAGAGTGGGAAGAGGGGGAAGAAAAGGAGGAGGCATAAGAGAGAGAGAAACAAAAAAGAAACCCCTTGTATATTGTTGTTTTTATTATTAGTTCTCAATTAACACCTCTTCCCAACCATAGGCCTGGGCGTTTCTTTCATGGTCAAAATTCAAAGTGCTCCAGTCCCCTCTGAGAGACATTTCCAAGAATATCTCATGTTGCGAGAATGGGCGCAGGATGTGTTTTTGTAGAGAAGGAGAGAGAACTCCTATAAAACCTGCCATTTTTTAAGGAACGGTTTAAGTCTAAGTTTTATATCCAGTTTGGTATCTAGTTGTTCTATAAAAAGTTATTTAAGTGGTCTTTGTTTGAATTGAGACAATAGGGGAGGATTGCTGGTGATCCAGAGAGCTGAAATGCACTGACGAGCTAGTATGATGCAGAGAGTAAGGAGGGGTGTATGATACTATTCTCTCCCTCTCGTGTCAGCAGGAAGACTGTCTTTAAGTCAAAGACTAAGTCAAAATGTAATGTGACTCTTATCCAGTATTGTACCTAGCCCCAAAAGCGTTTGACTAGTGGGCAATCAAAGAAGTAGTTGCCAATTGTCGGTTTAGGCAAGCTACACTTAATGGTATGCATAGAAGTGAGCGTTAGGCAAGTCAAATTTGTTCTTCAGGTCTTGAAATGTTCTGATAGTATGTAAAAGTGGGTCTAGCAATGCGCAGAGTTGATGCCTATCACTTTCCATACATGGAATGGTGCCGTCTCGTTCCCCGCTGGGAAGTCTCTATTACCCACCAGAGGGATATATTTTGGGGAGGGGCCTATACTGTCTAAGTATCTAAAAGCTAGCCACCAAGCCTTTAAAATGTCTTTGTACATTATGTTATATTTAAGTTCAGGCGGGAGATCTCGGAGAGGGATATATGGTAGGAACGCCAAAGAATGCGACCCCACCACAGCCCCCTCCAGGGAAATGTCTGAAAAGTGTGTGGTACCCAGTTGCCAGTCTAACGCCAGACGTACCAATGCTGCCCAGTTATATCATTTCAAGTTTGGAAGTGCCAACCCGCCATTAAGGTAAGAATGTTGCAATCTTAAGGCTGCTATACGAGTTTTCTTTCCTTTCCAAATAAATGATTGTATTGCTTTGTTGATCATGAAGAGGTCTCCCTTAGAAAGGAGAAAAGGTAACATCAGAAGCAGGTATAATAACTTAGGTGGAATGGACATTTTTACAAGGTTGATACGACCTGATAGGCTAAGGGGGAGCTTAACCCAAGTTCTTAGGGGAGATTGTAATTGGATACATTGCTTTGTAATATTTAGGTCATATATTTTGTATGGGTTCCTATGCAACTCTATTCCCAAATATGTCAAGGTGCTGGGTTGAGTAGTAAAAGGGAATTTGGAATCATCAAATTTATGATCAGTTAACCATAAAATTTGTGATTTACTCATATTGACCTTGTATCCTGCAAAGTCTCCAAATATCTGTAGGACATCTATAATCCTGGGTATATAACGAGAGGGGTCTGTAACAAAGAGGAGCATGTCATCAGCATATAAAGCCATGTGTAGGGCATGTCCATTTATAGACATTCCTGGATATATTTGTTTTAGCTTAAGGGCCAATGGCTCCAGGGCCAAATCAAAAAGTAGGGGGGATAGCGGGCAACCCTGATGGGTACCCCTCTGCAGAGTGAAGGGAGGGGAGAGAAGGCCATTGACCAGGATATTTGCGGTGGGAGCGGAATAGATTTTACCTAGACATTGAAGAAACGGCCCTTCTAACTGATACTGCTTAAGGGTGTTAAATAAATGCAGTCATTCCACTCTATCGAAGGCCTTCTCTGCATCAAGTGATAACAGGAAGGCCCCCTGGTTCTCTCCACCTTGTTGGGTCTCTGTCAAAGACCAAAAATAGTTAATGGCATGAAGAACCCTACGAATATTAAGCACTGATGTTCTACCCGCTACAAAGCCTGTTTGGTCTGAATGCAGTAGAGAGGGGATACATTTCCTAAGTCTATTAGCGAGAATTTTCAAGAGTATCTAGTAATCGGTGTTAAGTAGGGAGATGGGGCGATACGACTCTGGGAGGGAGTGGTCTTTCCCGGGTTTAGGAATTAAAGTGATGTGTGCTGAGACAAATGAGGTAGAGGGAAGTTTATCTTCTAGGAACACCACGTTAAAAACCCTATAAAGGATAGGGGATATTTGAGGCGATAGGAGTCTGAAAAATTCTACTGGAAGTCCATCCGGGTCTGGCGTCTATCCGAGCGATAAGGATTTGATAGTAAATTGGATCTCTTCAGAAGATATAGGAGAATTCATGATCTCTAATTGCTCCGCAAAGAGTTGTGGTAAGGCAATGGAACCCCAAAAGTTAATTTGCGAGTGTGGGTTTGCTGGTGGCTAGCTGGCATATAATTGTGCATAATATGTCATCATACAGCACGCAAGATCCTCAGGTGTAGTATAGGTCTTTCCCTTAAACCTAAGTGCAGCTATATCTTTCTTAGTGTGGTGGGGTTTAACTAGGGTGGCTAGTAACCGGTCCGCTTTATTACCAAAGTTGTAAAATTTGCTTGCATTCTTTAGGAGACCGGATGCAGTCTTTTGTCTAAAAAAGGCATCTAATTCTGCTTTGGCCATTATGTAAGAATCATACAAGGTACGTGTTTTGTGTGTGCAGTATGCCACGTATGACTGACATAATGTATTCTGTAAGGCGATGTGTGTATATTGGGTTCTACATTTAAGATCTGCTACATAGGATATAATATGTCCCGTGAGTACTGCTTTGGCTGTCTCCCAAAACAACTGCGGGTTGTCCAAGTGCGCCAAGTTGTCTGTGTAAAAATCATTCCATGCATGTGTGAGAGTTTTCTGGAATGGTTCAGAGGTAATCAAATATGAGGGGAATTGTAGGCAGTTCCTGCCAGGACGTTTGTAAGAATTCCCTATAGTTATCTCTATTGGGGCATGGTCAGAGATCAAAATGTTGTGAATGGTTTCTGAGGCCACCTGTGTAACTAGGGTCTCAGCCACTAAAAAAAGGTCTATATGGGATAGTGAGGAGTTAGCTTCGGACAAACATGTATAGTCCCTACTCTCCGGGTGTCTCCTGTGCCAAATGTCAACCAAGGCCAGCGAGTTAGATAACAAGTAAAATACCCTACCCTCAAATCTCCCCTTGTAATTCTGTAACCTCTTGGCAGCAGTCAAGTCTTGTACCCAGGTTCTATCTAGGAGAGCCTGCGGAGCTAAGTTAAAATCAGCTCCAACCAATAGGTTCGAGCCCACAAATGCTAGGTTTTGAATTAAGGTTTCCCAGAAGGTCATTGTTTTAAGGTTGGGGGCATAGATATTGCACAGAGTGTAATTGTTTGTGTCTATCGAAATTTGTGCTATAAGAAATCTACCCTCTGGATCAACAACAGTTCCATGTATCTCAACCTGCAGGCGCTTGCCAAAAAATATTGCTAGACCTCTACTAGAGGAGTTATATGACAAATACAGAACCTTACCGACCCAATCACTTTTAAGTTTTTCATGCTCTCCATCCTCCAGGTGGGTCTCCTGCAAAAGGGCAATGTCAGCCTTTAGCTTGCGCAGGTGGGTTAGGATTGATTTGCGTTTTATCGGGGAGTGGATGCCACCCGCATTCCAGGAAAGTAGTTTAAGTACCATAATCTAATGTAATTAGGGGTCTAGTATGGGGCGGAGAGGAGGAGGGGGGAGGAGAAGAGAGAGGGGAAGGAAAGAAGAGGAGAAGAAAGAGAGAGAGAAGAAAGAAAAAATAAAAAATAAAATAAAACACACAAAGGGGAACACACTGTTCAAGTCAAAAGAGTCTCGTATCTGAAAAACAATATTGCAGAAAAATACCTTCAGACAGTTAATTAACTGGGTCCTAACCTTTCGCCTAGTTGGTGCAAGTGGGAGTCGACTACTGGGTAATGAGGAATGGCGAACATTAGGCACAGAGGTTTTACGAATATGGATACATAAAAGAAAGTATACTCTGTGGCATAACACTCCCCCTGTGTGATCCTCCGGCACATATGCTGGCCAGTCATAATTAGAAGAGGTAGTTGTTGAGCTCATCTGTGTTGTGCTATCAAACAAGGACCCAGCTAAAATTGGGCATTCTACCATGCCGTGTAGAGTAGGTTGGTTTCTACTATATATATATTAGGGTTATAAATCCAGGCATAGTGTAAGTGTAATCTGAGGCCTGTAAGAAGCCTATTCTGAGTAATTGGATCCAGGAGAAGTTTATATATTTTTTAGACATTTTAAAAATTGTATAAGTATGTTTAAATTGTTTTGGTTTTAATGGATTTAAATTTAGAAAAAGAGAAAAACATAATTTATGCTTAAGCATAAATTATGTTTTCTTATATATATATATATATATATATATATATATATATATATATATATATATATATATATATAGTAAGTCCACAGATCATCTTAATTACTGTTGGGAACCAATACCCAAGCCATAGGACACGGATGATTAAGGAGGGACAAGACAGGTAACCTTAAACAGAAGGCACGACTGCTTGAAGAACCTTCCTCCCAAAAGAAGCCTCAGCTGAAGTATCAAACGTATAACATTTAGAAAAAGTGTGTAAAGATGACCAAGTGTCAAACTTGCAAATCTGCTCCACAGAAGCTTTATTTTTGAAGACCCAAGATGAGGAAACAGCCCTTGTGGAATGAGCGTGATTTTCTTAGGAGGCTGCTGTCCAGCAGTCTCATATGCCAAACGAATAACACTCCTCAACCAAAAAGAAAGAAAAGTAGCCGTAGATTTCTGATCCTTGCGTTTTCCAAAAAACACAACAAACAAAGAAGAAGACTGGCAAAAATCCTTAGTCATCTGTAAATAATATTTCAACGCACGAACCACATCCAGGTTGTGCAACAAACGCTCCTTCTGAGAAGAAGGATTAGGACACAAAGAAGGAACAACAATATCTTGATTAATATTCCTATCCAAAACCACTTTTGGAAGGAAACCTAAGGCAGTACATAATACAACCTTATCAGAATGAAAAATAAGGTAAGGAGATTCACACTGCAGTGCTGAAAGCTCCGAAACTCTTCTAGCCAAAGAGATAGCCACGAAAAACAAACCTTCCAGGTTAACATTTTAATATCCAAAGTATGCATAGGCTCAAACAGAGCCTGTTGAAGAACTCTAAGAACCAAATTAAGACTCGATGGAGGAGTAGCAAACTTAAAAATAGGCCGGATTCTAACCAGGGCATGACAAAAAGACTGCACATCTGGCACATCTGCCTGACGCTTGTGCAACAAAAGAGATAAAGCAGAAATTTGACCCCTCAGGGTACAAGCAGCTAAACGCTTCTCCAGACCCTCCTGGAGAAAAGACAAAATCCTAGGAATCCTAACTCTACTCCAAGAGTAGCCTTTGGATTCACACCAATAAAGATATTTACGCCATATCTTATAGTAAATATTTCTAGTAACAGGCTTGAGAGCCTAAATCATAGTCTCAATGACCGACTCTGAAAACCCACGCTTAGATAAAATCAAGCGTTCAATCTCCAAGCAGCCCGCATCAGAGAAACGAGATTTGGATGAAGGAAGGGCACCTGAAGTAGAAGGTTCTTCCATAACGGAAGACTCCAAGGTGGAAGAGATGACATCTCCACCAGATCTGCATACCAGATTCTGCGAGGCCATGCTGGGGCAATGAAAATCACTGACGCCCTCTCCTGTCCGATTCCAGCAATGACTCGTGGAAGGAGAGCAAATGGAGGAAACACATATGCTAGGCTGAAATTCTAAGGAACTGCCAGCGCATCTATTAGCACAGCCCGAGGATCTCTTAAACTCGACCCATACCTTGGAAGCTTGGCATTCTGACAAGATGCCATGAGATCCAGCTCCGGCTGCCCCCACTTGAGAAACAAGTTGTCAAACACCTCCGGGTGAAGTTCCCACTCCCCCGGATGAAACGTCTGCCTGCTCAGAAAATCCGCTTCCCAGTTGTCCCAGATGTCCATAGCTGACACCATTAGACCGATTAATTCCAAACACTGAGCCACTGACAGCCAAGGAGAGGACTAAAGGGCAAGACAAGAATTGAAGATCTTTGTTCTTCTGGCTTCTGTCAGAAAAATATTTATCTCTAATGAATCGATAATGGTTCCCAAGAATACCACCCTTGTAGATGGAACCAATAAACTTTTTCCTAAATTTACCTTCCAACCTTGGGAGCGCAGAAAAGACAACAACAACTCTGTGTGGGAGTTTGCTTATTGAAAAGATGACGCCAGATACGGAGCTACTGCAACACACCGCAATCGGAGAACTGCTAAAAATGCTCCCAGAACCTTTGAGAAAATTCTGGGAGCATTGCCAGACCAAAATGAAGGGCCACAAACTGAAAATGTTTGTCTAGGAACGCAAACCTCAGAAACTTGTGATAATCCTTGTAGATGCGAATATGTAGATACGCATCCTTTAAATCCACCGTAGTCATGAACTGACCTTCCTGAATCAAAGGAGGATGGAGCGAATAGTGTCCATCTTGAAAAACGGAACTCTGAGGAATTTGTTTACACTCATGAGATCTAGAATTGGTCAGAAAGTTCCCTCTTTTTTGGGAACCACAAACAGATTGGAATAAAAACCCAGACCTTGTTCCCGAGTTGGAACAGGAACTATTACTCCTAGGTCAGACAGATCTTGAACACATTTTAAAAATGCCTCTCTTTTTATCCGGTTTACAGATAACCTTGAAAGATGGAACCTGCCCCTGGGAGGAAAACTTTTGAACTCCAATTTGTACCCATGGGACACTACGTCCACTGCCCAGGGATCCGAAACATCCCGAACCCAAGTCTGAGCGAACAGGGAAAGTCTGCCCCCCACAGGATCCGCTCCCGGACCATGGGCAGACTCCTCATGCTGACTTTGAATCAGAGACAGGCTTCTTAGACTGCTTCCCCTTACCCCAGGCCTGATTGGACTTCAAGGAGGACTTGGACTGTTGCTGCTTAGCAGAGGAAGGGGAAGGTACCTGAAAAGTTTAGAAAGGAACAAAAATTACTCTGGCAAACCTTAGTCTTATTTCGCTTATCTTGAGGGAGAGAATGACCCTTACCTCCCGTAATATCAGAAATAATTTCAGCCAATCCTGGTCCAAACAAAGTTTTGCCCTTTTTTTTTTTTTTAGATATTGACAAAACATCCACAGACCAGGACTTCAACCATAAGGCCCTGCGAGCCAAAACAGAAAAACCAGAAATTTTTGCTCCCAACCTGATGACCTGCAAAGAGGCATCCATGATGAATGAATTAGCTATCCTAAGAGCCTTAATCCTACCTTGGATCTCCTCCATAGGCGCATACATCTGAATAGAATCAAACAAAGCATCAAACCAATATGCTGCCGTACTGGTAACAGTAGCAATACACACCGCAGGCTGCCATTCCAGACCCTGGTGAACATAAATCCTTTTAAGCAACGCTTCCAACTTTTTATCCATAGGATCTTTAAAAGAAAAGCTATCCTCAATGGGAATAGTAATCCTCTTGGCCAAGGTGGAAATCGCTCCCTCCACCTTGGGAACTGTCTGCCAAGACTCCCTAACAGAATCAGCAAATCGGAAAAATTTTCTTAAAAATAGGAGAAGGGGAAAAAGGAATCCCTTGATTCTCCCACTCCCATGCAATAATCTCAGAAGCACGGTCAGGAACAGGAAAAACCTCCACCTCTGAGGGAACATCAAAATATTTGTTAAGTTTATTAGATTTCTTTGGAATAACTACTAACGTAGTATCAGAATCCTCCAAAGTAGCCAAAACCTCTTTTAGAAGTGCGCAGAGGTGTTCAAGCTTAAATCTAAAAATCACAGCTTCAGAATCAGAAGAAACAACCATACTCTGAATCTGAAATTTCCCCCTCAGACGCTATGGAAGAATCCTCCCCATCAGACCTATGGGAAGAAACATTCAGCATAGCCATACTGGATTCAGATACCTTGACAACTGAATCCTTATATCTCCTTTTACGCTTTCCCTGAAATGCAGGAAAAACCGCCAGGGCATTAGTTACCGCAGAGGATTTCTGGGTAAAAATGTTCTGCAAGGAAACTCCAACTGGAGTAGAAACACTGGGGACTGCATGAGATGACACTGAATGAAGGGACACATGAGGAGAAAACTGCGGCATATTCTGAAAAGGAGACCGCTGAACAGCATCCACCCCAGCTAATGATGGCTCAGGAAAAATCTTTTCCCTACACTGTAAGGTCCTCTCAATACATGAGGCACAAAAAGGCATTGAGATTCCACATTAGAATCAAAACACAAGCTGCATGTAACATCTTGCAAAGCTTCTTCCATCTTTACCAAAAACAAATCAAATTGGCTTCAAATTTTTTTTTTTTTTTTAAAACGCTACTGTCACTTTAAATTTTAAACTGCAACTTTTTTACTGCAAAAAAATACAATTGCTTTTTAAACTAGAAAACACCTTCAGGCAGCCTCCTAACCTCAACAGACCCTGCTGAAGTGCCTACCTAACCCCCTGAAGCCGTAAAATATCTTTTATCCTTTGAAAGCAATGAAAACCGCCAAACAGATTAAGCCCCGCCCCTTTGAGGGCGTGGCTAAAAGACCGGCTTCCATTACCCTGGAATTTTTTTTATTTTATTTAAAAAAAAAAAAAAATTTTTTTAAAAAACACACAGAGCCTCTCCTGAGTGTCATACAGTGCCCAAATATAAACCCACACTGGTTTAACAGTCCCTGTACCCATCAAAGTGCCAAACTCTCTTTTAATAAAGAAAATAAAAACCGGCACTTACCTGAGTCAAATCTGCCTGGAAGCAGGGCAGCTCAAAGATATGGAAAGGCATTCAGGGTAGGGCAGCACCAAGCATGAAAGGCACGGTGAAATTAAAAATACCACCAGTTTTCAAGTGCTCAAAAGCCACCACAGCTCTACTGAAGAGACTGATGTGAAACACAGCTAGATCCCAGTAAAAAAAAACAGAACAAACAGCTCTGTTTTAAAAATAATAAACTATTGATTGAACACCTCCTTGCATAGGCAAAGAGAATGACTGGGGGTTATGGGAAAGGGGGTGGTATTTAACAGCTTTGCTGTGGTGCTCTTTGCCACCTCCTGCTAGACAGAAGTGATATCCCAACACTAATTAAGATGATCTGTGGACTCACTATATCTTAGGAAAGAAAAGATATTATGGAATTAGGTATTCACATGGACTTAACCCACTTAAATTCCCAGTAAACTGCACTTGTTGGTTGACAACGGATATCCTCAGAATTCTAACTACATCCATCCTATTGTTATGAAATTTCATGCATTTGTATTGTATTACCATGTGATTCCTAATAAAAAAAAAATTGAAAAAAAAAAACAAAACAATAAACTGTATTTGAAATAAAAAAATGGAAAAAATGTGTTTGACAAATATATTATGTGGTTTTATATGTGCTCTATGTATGCGTAGTGTGTAAAAAATCATATCATATAATATTAAAACATGCTTTTTTGTAGCCTGCCTAAATAAAATCCAACAATAGTTTGATTTTCATATACATTCAGGTGATTACCTGCCTCTTTCAAATAGGATATAATTTGTGCCCTATTTTAATTCTTATATGTGAATGATAGACTCCATTTTAAATCTAAAGAAACCTAAAATTGCCTATGGCAATCACCTGCTGCTGAGAATAGCATGACACCCCTCATTTGAAAGAGAATATTCCCTCTTTTACATGAGGGCCCAGATTTGAATCTGAGACTCCTGATTCACAGTCTGATTCTCTGTTCCTGCGCTACCAGAGGTCTTTGTATTCTGTGAAAGTTTTTGGAGACCTTTTACCTGCAGTGGATAGCTCTCACGCTCCACCTGCTTGCCAACTATGGGTAGTTCTGCAATCAGTTCTCTATAACAGGCTGTTTCACAGACCATTCACTGCTCTGACATTGTGGTTCATCTTTTAGTGCCTCTGACCTTACCTAAATTTCTTGTTTGGTTCCTGAATCTGGCTTGTTCTAGGACTACCTTTTTGGAACTCCCTTGTATTTGATGTAAGATCAGACTGCTTTTCTGTTTACCGAACTTGGCCTTGTTCCCTTACTATTCTATTGGATTCTCCCTGGATTTGGTGAATTTTCTGGCTGCTCTCAGGTACTTGACCCTCAGCTTGTCTCCTGGCTATTCACTCAGTACCAGAATGTCTCTGCTTCCAGTGTTTCCTGTGCCATCATTCTGCTTCTCTTTATGTCCCTGTATCCTAGTCCTGCAGAGGGTGCCTGTCAAGTGCTAGTTTCCAGTTTCTGTGCCTAGCTCTGCAGAGGGTGTTTGCCAAGTTCCTGTATCCAGCATATGTACCCAAGCACTGAAGGGAGTATCTGTCAAGTACCAGTCACCTACTCTGCATCCAAGTTCTGCAGAAGATCTCTGCCAAGTGCCAGTCTCCAGCTACTTTGCCCAAGCTCTGCAGAGGGTCTCTTCCAAGTTCAAGTATCCAGCATCTGTGCCAGTTTCTCTATCAAGCATATGTATCCTGCTCCTATCTCATGCCCAGTGGGCATTTTTGTCTTGACCTCCAGTAGGCACTCCAATCTCGGCCTTAGAGTGGGCAACATATGTCTCGACCTCCAGTGGGCATTCCTGTTGCAGCCTCCAGTGGACAACTCCTGTCTTCAGCCCTCAAGTGGGCACTCCAGTCTCAGCCTAAGTTGGCACTTTGTTCCTAGCCTTACAGTGGGCACTCCTATTCCTGGCCCTACAGTGGGCATTACCTCAGACTCCAGTTCTGGTGTGGGTGCAGCTGCTCCCCTATCCTATTTCCAGTCTCCAAGTCTACTGCTTGCTTGTCTGCTACTAAACCATGCCTAAAAGGGGTAATTCCATAATGAAGCACATACCGCTGGCCCCTTTCAGTATTCAAGACAGTCCTATGACTGCTACCACCTTACATATAGTCCATACCCCAGAACTTGCTCCACAGAGCATTTCAGGTGCATGCTAAATTTAGCTGATAGAGAATTCTTTGGAACCACTATCATTCATATAGTAAAGACAAATAGATTTTTTTGTTCTTATAACCAATCACCTACCAGAGTATTGGATTCTTTATTAGAAAAGTTGGCTACTTTCTTTCTAAAATGTGGTCTAATACTTGTCTGTGGAATTTATGGAGGAGATGTGGGTTCTGAAAGTAAAAATTCCCCTTAAAAAGCACCTTTCTACCTAGTGAAGCAGATGGTCATGAGGAAATGTCTTCTTATAAGTGAGGTGTCTCATCAATCTCTGGGTAAAGTTCAGGGGTAGAAAGGGATAGCCCTATTTCTCAGTCTTAATAAAATTGCCTAGTGACCAGTAGTACAGGTGATCAACATTTCTCACAGAGACCACCTGCATCCTAAGGAGCAAGTTAATTCAAAATTGTATAGAGGAGCCTTTTCACTTTAAAATTGTTGGTCATGTTTTTATGTAGGTTGAAATTGGGGAGACATAGGGGTTCAGTCATCAATCAAAACTTTTATTCAGGCTGATGCTGCATACTAAAAGAATAAGCAGACGAAAATATGTCTTTTTTTATAATAATGGCAAAAAAGACATTTTCTCCCCACATAGAGCAGGGTTATGAAAAGCTTGCCAGCATGAGGAGAAATTTTTTTTTTTTTAAATAATGTTGGCATTATATTAGAAAGTAGGTATCTCTGCTTTACAACTAAAATCCTGCATAGCAAAAGAAACAGCTCTCCAGCATGTATTGAGAGACTTTACAATACTGATGAGACTTCATAGACAATATCATAAGACCAGAGGGCTGACCCTTAAACACACAAAGCATGTTTTACAATGCTATTTTCTGGAAAAATGTACTTCCCTTGATATTCAACTGTTAACATAAAACTATATTTTAAACCTACAATGTAGATCTGCTAATTTAGAAAATTATACAGTAACAGTTTTTATTCAGTAGAACAAACATTGAACCTTTTCATGAACCTCCATTGTGAGTGCACTACTGTGTAGATAGATATTTATCAGGAATGATTATGTGCTAATCCTGACAGATGTACAGACCAATATCCTATTAATGTAAAGTAATTATCTGAATAATGTCTGTGAAAAAGGATAATCATAAGCCATTAACCAATACATTTTGATTTTATCTGGATGATTGTTTTGAGCACATGCTTACTATGCTTGTTGTAAAATGTATGAACATATTTATCCCATAGCAGCAGCCTGCATAGATCAGTAACTGTTTACAAAAAAAAAAAAAAAAAGAAAGAAAGAAAGAAAGAAAGAAAGGGGTTTTATTTGTTTTAGAATTGATTAAGAATAATGGCTGAAACAGGTGATGTTATCGTTGGACCCATTTAGAGAAAAACTAAATTAAGACTGAATGAATTTCATTTTGCAAAGTGGATTGGTGAATCTACTATCAACATATCAATATCACTTAGAATGTGCTTAGAAGTTTAGCAGATAGATAAAAAAAAAAAAGTCAGCTATACCTTTCATTTTTACAGAAGAAGGATATCATTTGTAAAGTAATAGAGCATCATCCAAGTTTCCTACTTGGACACCTAAGCTAGTACAGTAGGTGGAGGCATAAGACAACTTACATATTTACCAAACAAATATAACACTCAAATTACCTAGGAAAGATTCACAATTAACACATCCTTAGCTATTTTATGTTTCTTGCTGATACACAGATAAAAACAAAGAAGTTAGATAGTTCAGGAATAAATAGAGGTTTCTACTTGAACATGGCCCTTAATTCAATATTTACTAAAGTCTCTTTTACACATAAAATAAAGTCAATACACAACCGGCACATAGAGCTCAGTTCTGAAGGATTCACATGATGCCACAGTTAATGCTGCAGTGAACTAACTGCTACATTTTGGATAGCCCATGCCAGGTCTTTCTTGCAAACATGTCCTGATGGCCATCTCCGCTTATCAGTCTCCATGACCTGCTGGACATTAATTGGATCATGCCTTTAAAGCTTTTACCAGCAAATACTTCCCTCAGCTGTGTCCTGGTGGAAAATATTTATTTAGTTCTGAAGGTCACTACCTGCTCTCTATTACCAGATTAGTGTATCCTTCTTTGCATTCTTGACAACCTGTGTTTTAAAGTCCACTTTATTTTTGTATTTATTTTTGTTGCATATAAGTATCCTCTGCCTGGATTTTGCATATCTTTTATTTGACAGGCTGTTGAAATCAGAAATAATATACTTATTGCCATTGCCATAATTATGTCCTCATTTCCATCTGCAGACTACCATTGTCTGAACCTATTGTTTATAGATATATAAATATATATATTTTTGGTTATCCCTGTGATGTTATCTGAAGTCTTTCCTTCTAGGAAACATTAAAAGGTAGTTAAACACATAGAGGTAGATTCCAATCTTTTTGATTGAGAATATTGGCTGTTTTACTGTTTTACTGTTCTCAAAATGCCCTTTTCTGATATCAAAATGATCACAATGCAAACGATAACACTATTTCCATATTTTAAAAAGATTGTTTTGGAACTAAGTTTGTATATTGAAAATTCACCCATAGGATGCATGGACAACATGTATATGGGTAATTACAATCCATCCAACCTCAAGATATTGACTAAATAATGACCACAAAGTGGACACATCAAGTTTAGTTAATAAAATGATAAATGCTCATCACACACAGACTGATCATAAACATATATGGGCCACGTTCTGCGCATGCTCAAACCAAAAAAAAAACAAAATGGTGCAGCCCATGCCAACAACGATGATAGTCATATTTAATGATGATGGATTCACACCACATAATAAATTATATTGAATATGTAAATGTAAACCATGGATAAAACATATCTACAAGATAGTGAAAGCTACATGGGGTGTCCATAAACCTGATCGTATTCGATCAGGTTGATTTCTGTCTGCCACCTCAGAGTAGGCGGACAAGTTATGGAGCAGCGGTCTTTAGAATGCTGCTTCATAACTTCTGTTTCCGAAAGGGCCACAAAAATGTTTCACAAAACTCATAACTAAACTGTTACAAAGTACACTTACACCCATATACTACCTTTTCACCCCTATTCCGCCACCCTCCCACATCACAAACACTATTTAAAATGTATTAACCCCTATTCCGCCGCTCCCCGCCATCGCTGCCACTATAATAAAGCTATTAACCCCTATTGGGCAGCTCCCCAACATCGCTGCCTTTATTATAAAGTTATTAACCCCTATTCCGCTGCTCCCCAACATCGCCACCACTAATAAAAGTTATTAATCTCTAAACCTCTGGCCTCCCACATCACCGCCACTAAATAAACCTATTAACCCCCAAACCGCCAGCCCCCCACATCGCAAAAAAATTAACTATTAACCCCTAAACCTAACAACCACCTAACTTTATATTAAAATTACAATATCCCTATCTTAAAATAAATAAAAAGTTACCTGTGAAATTAAAAAACCTAGGTTTAAACTAACAATTAACCTAACATAACTATTATACTAAAATTAAAATAACTACCAATTAAATAAATTAAATTACACATTAAAAAACCTAACACTACTAAAAAAATGTAAGTCTAAATTACAAAAAAAAACAACTAAATTACGAAAAATAACAAACACTAAATTACAAAAAATAACAAACCAAATTATATATATAAAAAAAAAACAATTACACCTAATCGGCAATGTCAGGGGCAGCAGATTAGGAGTGTTTAGACTTGGGGTTTATGTTAGGGTCTTAGGTGTAAACGTAACAATTTTTTCCCCATAGACATCAATGAGGTTGCGTTACAGAGCTTTTCATTACGCAATCGCAGGTGTTAGTTTTTATTCTAACTCTCTTTCCCATTGATGTCTATGGGGAAAGCGTGCACGAGCATGTCAAAGCATCCCTTGGATTTTATGCGGTATGGAGCTTAATGCCAACCATATCGCATTCACAAGGCAGCTTTTCAGAAACTTGTAATGGCAGCGCTATGGAGGGTGAAATAACGCAACTTTTGTTGCGTTCATTTTGCACCCTCTATAGCGCAAAACTTGTAATCAGGGTGATAGTGGGTAAAGACAAAAATGGAGTACTCACGATAAATTTATGAGTTGCAAAAGGAGAGGTAGCACTTTAAAAAATGAAAGAATGCCTTTAACCCAAATTAAATAATTATATTAGTGTAAGTTTCATTCATGCTTCATTCATTTCTTTTTTTAATGGAAATTAAATCAATTAAACCAACATACATACAAGATTAAAATCACTTCAATTGTACAGTTTGGAAAATTAAACGAATATGCCAGTGGCTAAAGTGTGACTGTCTATTTCCTGAGCAACTGAACTCCTTCTATAGCGGGAGTTGTATTATTTTTATCTTTCCTTGTAATAATCAATGTTCTGGCACTGCAGCGGTTAAAATTAACCAAAAGAAGAATC
Source organism: Bombina bombina (assembly GCF_027579735.1). Lineage (NCBI taxonomy): Eukaryota > Metazoa > Chordata > Amphibia > Anura > Bombinatoridae > Bombina > Bombina bombina. The sequence goes on from NC_069499.1 coordinate 1,092,012,400, forward strand.
TTTAGGGTAGATAAATCCCGCTAAATGCAGGGGAGTTGAGTCGCTAACGTTTCCAAGTATCAAACAAGGCCTCTGGGTAGTTATCAATGATTACTGTTACAACAAGCACATTAAAAAGAGAGACACGACTCTCTGGAAAGTCCCCTTAAAGATTCTTCTTTTGGTTAATTTTAACCGTTGCAGTGCCAGAACATTGATTATTGCAGGGAAAGATACAAATAATACAACTCCCGCTATAGAAGGAGTTTAACCACTCAGGAAATAGACAGTCACACTTTAGCCACTGGCATATTTGTTTAATTTTCCAAACTGTATAATTAAGTGATTTTAATCTTGTATGTATGTTGGTTTAATTGATTTAATTTCCAATAAAGATGAAATAAATGAAGCATGAATGAAACTTACACTAATATAATTATTTAATTTGGGTTGAAGGCATTCTTTCATTTTTTGAGGTGCAACCTCTCCTTTTGCAACTCCCTTTAAAGTGAAGGTAAACTTTGATGAATGAAAGCCCGGTTTTTAAAAATACTATTAAAAACATGGGCACTTTCATTCATCAAAGTTTAGAAAGTAGTCGTTATGTTTAAAAACTTACCTTTCTTCTTTTCACAGCCGGAGCAGCTTCCCCCACGTCAGGAATGACCAATCTGGCTTCCTCCAATCACAGCTTTCCCTCCAGGGGAGTCATTGCCTGAGGCCATGCCATGATTGGAGGAAGCCGGATTAGTTATTGCTGATGTGTGAAGAGAGGATCTCCGGGTGGGGGAAGCTGCTCTGGCTGTGAAAAAAAGAAAGGTAAGTTTTTAAAACAAACGGTTGCTTTCTAAACTTTGATGAATGAAAGTGCCCATATTTTTAATAGTATTTTTAAAAACCGGTCTTTCATTCATCAAAGTTTACCTTCACTTTAAATAGTAAAATACTACACAATAGTTTTATTTTATGTCCCTGCACCAAATGTCATTGCAGATTTTCTGCAGCTAACTTTAGTAGGATTATTTTTAGCCTGAAATATTTGGAGCTATATTTTTGTAAGTCAGAAAAAATGTTTATCTTCCCAAAATTGCATTAATAGATTTTTCTTGTTACAAATATTTTTTCTCAGTCCGCATATAATAGATGATATTTCTTTTTTTTCCCCATTGAATTCTTCCTTAACACTGGTCATCTGAACTGACCAACACCATGTCTCTCTCTTCACTCAGTGATTCTATGTCAGACATAAAGAAAACTGGCAAGGAAGCTTATTATGTTTAACTGTAACATTTAGCCTTTGTAAATCCACCATCTCCTTTATAATGATGCCGGTCTGTAGTCTGGTTTGATACTGTGTGTCAGTCTTTGAATCTCAGCAGAGAAAGCCTTCTGCAGGGTTAGCAGAAGCAAGTAATAGCATGAACCACATAAATCAATTAGCTCATCGCATTGGGATGAACCACAATAGTTGGAAAAAGACGATGACAGACAAAATCAAAACCTTACAGTTATTAGTCAAGGAACTCTAGGAGCATAGCAGTTTGCACCTTTCTTTAGAAAAAAGTAAATAGAAAAAAAAAAAACTGTTATAACCAGGGCTATTTCCTTAACGTGATACCTATTTGAGCAGTGGGAACTATTGGAACTATAAGAAAAGTTGTTGATAATCATATAGTCCATATCATTATTCCATGTTATATTTTAATAGGGTATTTTTATTTCCCAAAAAATAATTCATTTCTAGAATACTTGAAAGGCCATAAAATGAAAAAAATAATAATAATAATATGACATACTTTAATTCATTGGGTCATGTAATTTTAACACTAGCAATGCCCCAAACTGGAAATAGGTTAAACACATAGCTAAGGAGCTGTTGAGCATTGCTGAGTAGAAACTGATGGTCACTCAATCAGCAGCGGTAGTTGCACACCTGGGTCTTGTGGCTACTGCTACTGATTGGGCCAGCAGCAATTTCCAACTTGGACCAGAAGTGTCTTTGTGGCTCCAAATCAGTACTTTAACTATGTGTTTAATCCATACAAAACAAGTTTTCACCACTAGTGTTACAATTGCATGCTCTAACAATTAAAAGAATGTTACTTTTCTTAAATTATTTAATTTTATTTGGCCTTTTAATTTTGTTTTAATATATTTTTTATTGAAGTACAGACATATTGAAGTACAGACATATTGAAGAGCACTAACAGTATTATCAGAAGCATACATGCCAGTTTTGTACAATTCCACAAGTATTTAAAAGCTCAGCATAAATGTATAATGCATTTTGAAAAACACCTACAGTAGTATCACTTGTGCAGATCACACCTATTCACAGTGCTTTAAGCTCTCTGCAATAGCACATATCCCACATAAGAATAGGCATAGAAATGGGTGCAATAAACCACTTCAAAAGCATATAGGCTAGATTACAAGTGGAAAGGTATTTTGCAGTCACAAGATGGAGGCTATTTGCGCGGGCAAAAAGAAGAATTTGGAATATTGAAACCGCATTAACATATTCCCAATTAGACTTCAGTGGAGTGCAAAAACTAACACCTTTACTTGCACACAAACCTGATCGCATCAAGTGCGCTAACCAGATATAAAATAATAATATTTAACATTTAATGTTTTTAACATAGAAGAAGGTGTTCTATTTATTCATAAATACATATTTCTAAATATATATGATATTTTTTTGGTAATTATATATATATATAATTCTTCCATAAACCTAGGCACTCACTGGTCTTGTGAAAAAATGTACAAATTTATTCAATCCATAGAAAAAGAATTAGAATTACATGACGTTTCGGTACATTCCTGTACCTTTATCAAATGTAACCACAATGTAAAATATTAAAACTTCCTAACAAACTTACCTACATCCACCACCTAAATACCCTCGGTGTTCACTGCACTGCCGCCAAATTGCCGTGAGAGAAGTCGGCGTCTGACGTCATCAAAGCGCGTATAGCTATGCACCACGTCACACAGAAGTGCCGAGATCACCATGGTAACGCATGTAAACACATCGGTCTGTGCGGCAGTGCTAGTGAAAACTATCATTTTGAATTGACAAGCTGCACTATGTATACGATGCGATGAGCGCACATCAACTACTATTATAGATGCACCATAAGCATGCATATTGTTAATACTTAAACCTTCACATATATATTAATGCAGCAGCAATAGGAAATGACTAACTAATAGTGATAAATAACTAAATAGCGCTAACTATATACATAGGTGTGTCAGTACACTATTGCTGTCAAAACAATGCAATAAATCTACAACTGGCTATTCATCATAAAGTCAGATGACTATTTCTACTGCATATATTAGTCAGTTAGTAAATTTACATTCATACCTGATCGTAGTATGAAAGAAACATAGGAACCACAGTGAGACCCATTGCAGTCCATAGATATGTATATATGAACAGATAAGCTATTACCGCCATGCCTCCACTCGCGTCTTCCCATCCATGGGAATGACGTCACGTACGCACGCTAGGCACGCAGCGTGCGTACGTGACGTCATTGCCATGGATGGGAAGACGCGAGTGGAGGCATGGCGGTAATAGCTTGCTCACATCTTTAAAAGGGGTATGTTTTTAAATGTGTGTCATATTGATTTTAAGTGTGCTGCATATTCGTTTGGTTACATGCTGACATTTGACAAAGGCACATATTGGGGCCGAAACGTTATGTCTTTTTAATGATTTCTAAATAAATTGTTATATTTTACTAAGACCAGTGAGTGCCTGCATTCTGTGGACATTGTGGATTTTTTACAGGTGGTGAGATTGTGCTTTCCCTTTAAGGAACTGTGCATTGGCTTTTGGCATTAGGGATTAAGCACTCCCATTATCTATACACTGTATCTAGTGGACTTTGCTTTGGTATCACACGCTTACTATCCTGTTGATGCTCTTGGAGTAATAATTTTGTTTTTACATTTACCCCTATACTGATGATGGCTGAGGCTGCTGGCATACCTGAATACTCTCAGCTGGATGATGATTTCAACACGGATTCTTTAGCATTCACAGATGAAGACGCGGACAGGATTCTTATTCCTGAGGACCTGAGTGAGCTGGGTGGTGAGACACCAATTAATGTCTATCATAGAATGCTTAATTTGCGTAGAAAAGAAATAGATTACCATTTACACGCTGTTTTTCTTTCTAGTTACTTTAGGAAAAAATTCATTCCCAGGGGTTTTCGTGTTAAAAATATACCGACCCTGGGTAGGCAGAATGTGGAGTTCTGTAAAAGGTGGTGTTCAATATTAAATAAATGCTCTTATGACTTGATCCTTTTAGTGATCGAGGAAGTCACCAGATTAGGGGCAAAAATCAAGGCGGAATTGGACACCATCAAAGAGCAGAGCATCCACATTCTGACTAATGACACTAGCCAGGAGTGGGTCACTAAACTCAATGGCCTTGTAAATAAGTATCGTACTGATTTGATTAATTTCAAAAATAAGAAACTCAATAATGTTGAGAATGATTATAGAGAGAGGAGGGTATATAGATGGCTATATGGCAAAGAGGATGGCACATATAGACGGCGTAGACATCTTAGATCTAGAAATACACTAAGTATTGTAGACAGCAGTGGGGGTGATTCTTCTGGCACTGAGGTCAGTGCTAGTAATGATCACACCCCTGCACAAGTCAATCAATCTGAACATTTTTTAGGGGTGAGTACTCGCTCAACTGCGAAACCCCCACCAATGCCCCAAGACAAAAGAGGGCAAAAAAATGTAAAACCAGGCGGGGGGGGGGGGCACAAATCAAAATCTAAAACAGATTCGCAAGAAATAGATGTTATATTCAATCTTAGTAGTAGACCACTCAGTAGTGCTGAACGGTCTCTACTTAATCATGGATTGTCGTTTATTCCTACCCCAAAACCAGATAAATTTGTACAACTAGTTGATATCCACAGATTTCAATGCCAACTTAAGTTAAAGGATCATTTCAGAGAACAGACCCCACAGAGTGAAGGCTTTAAGAAAAAATCTATGTTTGAGCCTCCTAACACACACACATCAATTAGGAGCTACACGAGGGTACTAACTAGCAATTTAACAGAAAACACTCCCACACGTTTATATTCTAATCTAACGCTAGCTGAGCAAAAGGCTCTCACTGAATTAGGTAATGACACCTCAATCATCATCCGCCCTGCGGATAAGGGGGGTTCTATAGTTATCCTTGATTACACTGATTACCGACAGGAGGCTCTTAGACAACTGGCCGATGTGAATACTTATGTTAAATTAAAAAGTAACCCTACATCTACCTACAAGTCTATCATCGATTCCTTCCTCCAAAATGGCCTTATGGCTGGCCATTTGAGTGAAAAGGAATATGCATTTCTCACCACTGACTATCCGGATGTGCCTACATTATACCTTCTTCCAAAGGTCCATAAGACCTTGGTGAACCGACCGGGCAGGCCTATTGTATCTGCCCGGGGGTCTGTACTTACCAATATAGCCATCTACATAGACTCACATCTTCAGACTGTGGTTAAGAATACAGATGCTTATTTGCAGGACTCACCGAGTCTTTTGAAAATCCTGAAAGATTACTCTGATCTTCAACAGGATGACATACTGGTCACCATGGATGTTGACAGCCTCTACACGGTGATTCCCCACGCGGGTGGGGTGGAGGCTGTCAGGTCCATGGTGACAGGTAATGTTAATTACCTTGGACCATCCATTGAATTCCTTTGTGCACTGTTATCATTTTGTCTGGACAAAAAATACTTTAAGTTCGAGGAAAGTTATTATTTACAAATTTCAGGGACTGCCATGGGTTCGAACGTGGCACCCACTTACGCTAATATCTTCATGGCATGGTATGAGCATGAACTCATGAAGCCCTTTGAGAACCCCAAGGTGAAATATTATACACGCTATATTGATGACGTGTTTCTCATCTGGAGGGGTAGTGAATCATCTTTGCGTGAGTGGGTGACACGTTTGAACCTCATGGAGTCTCCTATACGTTTTAAGCTTGAATATGATTTAAGTTGTGTACATTTTCTTGATTTGAATGTGTTCAAGGTGGATGAATCAGGCAAATTGCGGTTTGGTACATCCTTGTACACTAAACCCACGGACCGCAACTCTTTATTAGACACCAGAAGCTTCCACCCTGCACACCAAAAACAAGGTGTCATCACTTCCCAGCTCACCAGAGTCCTGAGAAACAACAGTGAGCTATCATTACGGACCACTCAGTTGGAGGAGATGGGCAAAAAATTGAGTAACAGAGGGTATGCCAGGGCTGAAATTATTAAGACACAAGAGAGGCTATGTATGGATGGCCCCAAAGAACAGAGCAAAGCCAAACACGAACAGCTCAACCTGGTTACCACCTATATACCTGGTAATGAAAAGTTGACAGGAGCAGTGCGTAAATACTGGCCGGTCGTGGAGACTGATCCAACGCTACCTTTTCGGAACATGCCACCTCCGAGATTGGTCTATCGCAGAGCCAAAAACCTCAGGGACCATTTAGTAAAATCGGATCCTATTAAACACTATCATAAGGAATCATGGCTTAAAACCTCTAAAATGGGGTGTTTTCCCTGTGGCAATTGCACTACATGTAATAGCATGACTCGGGGTAATTCGTTCTAGCACCCACATTCAAACAAGAGGTACAAGATAAACCATTGTTTGAGTTGCATGAGTAACTATGTAATATACATATTGATTTGCCCTTGTTCCAGTGTATATGTGGGTAAGACGATTACCCCCTTCCGTGATAGGATGGCAAACCATCGGTGTGCAATCCGTGCTGCATTGAAGTCTGGTGAATCAGATCAGCCAGTGGCACGCCACTGCGTGGCATTGAAACACTCCGTGTCAAGTATTAGGTCCATGTTAATTGACCACGTCCCCCCCATGCCAAGAGGGGGTGATAGGGCTAATAGACTGCTCCAGCTTGAAAGCAGATGGATCCACAGGTTGGACACATTGGTCCCTAAAGGCCTCAACACCTCACTGGACTTTAGTCCATTCTATTAATACCACACTGAAGAGTTATTGCCCTGGACATATCTAAATGGTAGCTCACTATTCACTAAAAAGTTTCTATCTGTACCCCAGGGTGGCATGATGCTACAATGTATTTATATGATTATGTATCTTAATACATCTACTAATGGCTTGCACCAGGGGTTACAAATTTAATAGTGATACAGTTAATAGTGATAGTTTTCGCTTATCCTCATCTGTAGTATGTATCATGTATTGCAATGCCAAGGTGTTATGTTTCTCTTATGCTGATGCCTTTACTGTCTATTCTGGCATTTCGTGCCCATTCTCTAAAGATGGCCCTTAGATTGGCCTCCTTCTCTTACTGAGCTTGACAGTTTTCCGCATATAGAAATCACACATTGGATCTATCATCTAACAGACTATGTTCTAATATGCCATTTATTAATATGTTTCTAACAGTATTAATGTTTTGTCTATAAACCGCTATGTCCAAATATTAAACACGCTATACACATTGTGGATTGCTTTGGTTGCTGTTAGCAACAAGTACACACAGACGTCCCTGATAGTAATATGTATGCGTGATTAAGTCACTCCCTACTCTGACGCGTGTGGCTATCAGACGTCGCTATGGCAACGCCGTGCCATGCGTTATCACGCTAGGCACGCAGCGTGCGTACGTGACGTCATTGCCATGGATGGGAAGACGCGAGTGGAGGCATGGCGGTAATAGCTTGCTCACATCTTTAAAAGGGGTATGTTTTTAAATGTGTGTCATATTGATTTTAAGTGTGCTGCATATTCGTTTGGTTACATGCTGACATTTGACAAAGGCACATATTGGTGCCGAAAAGTTATGTCTTTTTAATGATTTCTAAATAAATTGTTATATTTTACTAAGACCAGTGAGTGCCTGCATTCTGTGGACGTTGTGGATTATTTACAGCAGAGCACCATGGCACTTAACAAGTGGTGAGATTGTGCTTTCCCTTTAAGGAACTGTACATTGGCTTTTGGCATTAGGGATTATATATATATATAATTAGAATATTGTGCAAAAGTTTATTTATTTCACTAATGCAACTTAAAAGGTGAAACTAATATATGAGATAGACACATTACATGCAAAGCAAGATAGTTCAAGCCGTGATTTGTCATAATTGTGATGATTATGGCTTACAGCTCATGAAAACCCCAAATCCACAATTTCAGAAAATTAGAATATTACATGCAATCAATAAAACAAGGATTGTACATACCTGTAGAACAATATCGGACCTCTGAAAAGTATAAGCATGCATATTGTATGTACTCAATACTTGGTTTGAGCCCCTTTTGCAGCAATTACTGCCTCAATGCGGCGTGGCATGGAAGCTATCAGCCTGTGGCACTGCTGAGGTGTTATGGAAGACCAGGATGCTTCAATAGTGGCCTTCAGCTCTTCTGCATTGTTCGGTCTCATGTCTCTCATCTCAAATTCTCTATGGGGTTCAGGTCAGACGAGTTTGCTGGCCAATCAAGCACAGTAATCCCACGGTCATTGAACAAGGTTTTGGTGCATTTGACAGTGTGGGCAGGTGCCAAGTGCTGCTCTAAAATGAAGTCAGCATCCCCATAGAGCTTGTCTGTGGAAGGAAGCATGAAGTGCTCCAAAATCTCCTGGTAGACGGCTGTGTTGACCCTGGACTTAATGAAGCACAGTGGACCAACACCAGCAGATGACATGGCTCCCCAAATCAACACAGACTGTGGAAACTTCGCACTGGACTTCAAGCATCTTGCAGTGTGTGCCTCTCCATTCTTCCTCCATACTCTGGGTTCTTGGTTTCCAAATGAGATGCAAAACTTGCTCTCATCAGAAAAGAGGCCATTGGACCACTGAGCAACATACCAGGGCTGTTTTTCTTTAGCCCAGGTAAGACTCTTCTGATGTTGTTTGTTGTTCAGGAGTGGCTTGACAAGAGGAATACGACATTTTAACCCCATGTCCAGGATCCGTCTATGTGTGGTGGCTCTTGTGAAAGTCCCCAACACTTTTGAATGGCCTTTTCCTGACAATCCTCTCCAGGCTGCGATCATCCCTGCTGCTTGTGCACATTTTTCTTCCACACTTTTAATCTTCTACATAACTTTCTATTAATGTGCTTTGATATAGCACTTTGGGGACATCCAACTTCTTTTGCAATTACCTTTTGAGGCTTTCCCTCCTTATGGAGGGTGTCAATTATGGTTTTCTGCAGTCAGCAGTCTTTCCCATGACTGAGAGACCATTTAAAGGCTCAGGAACCCTTTGCAGGTTTTATGGCTTAATTGGCTGATTAGAGTGGGACACTTTGAGCCTAGAATTTTGCACCTTTTCACAATATTCTAATTTTCTGAGATTGTGGATTTGGGGTTTTCATGAGCTGTAAGCCATAATCATCACAATTATGACAAATCACGTCTTGAACTATCTTGCTTTGCATGTAAAGAGTCTATCTCATATATTAGTTTCACCTTTTAAGTTGCATTAGTGAAATAAATGAACTTTTGACGATATTCTAATTTTTCGAGTTTCACCTGTATATATATATATATATATATATATATATATATATATATATATATATATATATATATATATATATATATATATATATATATATATATATATATACTAGTCCTAAAGCCCGTTCACACGGACCATTTTTTGCAGTACAGCTGTCCCACCTCTTGCGCTCTCTCCCTCCCCCTCTCTTTTGCTCTCTCTCTCCCCCTCTCTTTTGAGCTTTCTCTCTCCCCCCTCTATTTTGAGCTCTCTCTCCCCCTCTCTTTTGCCCTCTCTCTCTCTCCCCCTCTCTCTTTTGTGCTCTTTATCCCCCCTCTCTTTTGCGCTCTCTCCCCCCCTCTATTTTGAGCTCTCTCCCCATCTCTTTTGAGCTCTTTCTCTCCCCCCTACTCTTTTGCGCTCTCTCCCCTACTCTTTTGCGCTCTCTCTCTCCCCCTCTCTTTTACGCTCTCTCTCTCCCCCTCTCTTTTGTGCTCTCTCTCCCCCTATCTTTTGCGCTCTCTCTCTCCCCATCTCTTTTGCGCTCTCTCTCTCCCCCATCTCTTTTGCGCTCTCCCCCCTCTCTCTCTCCCCCATCTCTTTTGCGCTCTCCCCCCCCTCTCTCTCTCCCCTCTCTTTTGCGCTCTCTCTCCCCCCTCTCTTTTGTGCTCTCTCTCCTCTCTTTGGTGCTCTCTCTCCCACCCTTTCTTTTGCACTCTCTCTCCCCCTCTCTTTTGCGCTCTCTCTCCCCTCTCTTTGGCGCTCTCTCTCCACCCTCTCTTTTGCGCTCTCTCTCCCCCCTCCCTTTTGCGCTCTTCCGCCCTCTCTTTTGTGCTCTCTCCCCCTCTCTTTTGCTGTCTCTATCCCCCTCTCTCTTTTGCTGTCTCTCTCCCCCTCTCTCTTTTGCTGTCTCTCTCCCCCTCTCTCTTTTGCTGTCTCTCTCCCCCCTCTCTTTTGCTGTCTCTCTCCCCCCTCTCTCTTTTGCTGTCTCTCTCCCCCTCTCTTTTGCTGTCTCTCTCCCCCCTCTCTTTTGCTGTCTCTCTCCCCCTCTCTCTTTTGCTGTCTCTACCCCCCTCTCTCTGTTGCTGTCTCTCTCCCCCTCTCTCTGTTGCTGTCTCTCTACCCCTCTCTTTTGCTGTCTCTCTCCCCCCTCTCTTTTGCTGTCTCTCTCCCCCCTCTCTTTTGCTTCTCTCTCCCCCCTCTCTTTTGCGCTCTCTCCCCCCTCTCTTTTGCGCTCTTTCTCCCCCTCTCTTTTGCGCTCTCTCTCCCCCTCTCTTTTGCACTCTCTCTCCCCCCTCTTTTGCTCTCTCTCTCCCCCTCTCTTTTGCGCTCTCTCCCCCCTCTCTTTTGCGCTCTCTCTCCACCCTCTCTTTTGCGCTCTCTCTCCCCCCTCTCTTTTGCGCTCTCTCCCCCTCTCTTTTGCGCTCTCTCACCCCCTCTCTTTTGCGCTCTCTCACCCCCTCTCTTTTGCGCTCTCTCACCCCCCTCTCTTTTGCGCTTTCTCACCCCCCTCTCTTTTGCGCTCTCTCTCCACCCCTCTCTTTAGCGCTCTCTCCTCCCTCTCTTTTGTGCTCTCTCTCCCCCTTCTCTTTTGCGCTCTTCCCCCACTCTCTTTTGTGCTCTCTCTTCCCCCCTCTCTTTTGCTCTCTCTCTCCCCCCTCTCTTTTGCGCTTTTCCCCCCTCTCTTTTGTGCTCTCTCCCCCTCTCTTTTGCTGTCTCTCTCCCCCTCTCTCTTTTGCTGTCTCTATCCCCCTCTCTTTTGCTGTCTCTCTCCCCCTCTCTCTTTTGCTGTCTCTATCCCCCTCTCTTTTGCTGTCTCTCTCCCCCCTCTCTTTTGCTGTCTCTCTCCCCCCTCTCTTTTGCGCTCTCTCTCCCCCCTCTCTTATGCGCTCTTCCCCCCTCTCTTTTGCTCTCTCTCCCCCTCTCTTTTGCTGTCTCTCTCCCCCTCTCTCTTTTGCTGTCTCTATCCCCCCTCTCTTTTGCTTCTCTCTCCCCCCTCTCTTTTGCTGTCTCTCTCCCCCTCTCTCTTTTGCTGTCTCTCTCCCCCTCTCTCTTTTGCTGTCTCTCTCCCCCTCTCTTTTGCTCTCTCTCTCCCCCTCTCTCTTTTGCTGTCTCTCTCCCCCTCTCTCTTTTGCTGTCTCTCTCCCCCTCTCTCTTTTGCTGTCTCTCTCCCCCTCTCTCTTTTGCTGTCTCTCTCCCCCTCTCTCTTTTGCTGTCTATCTCCCCCTCTCTCTTTTGTTGTCTCTCTTCCCCCCTCTCTTTTGCGCTCTCCCCCCCTCTCTTGTATGCTCTCCCCCCTCTCTTTTGCGCTCTCTCTCCCCCTCTCTTTTGCTGTCTCTCTCCCCCTCTCTCTTTTGCTGTCTCTATCTCCCTCTCTTTTGCTGTCTCTCCCCCCTAACTTTTGCTGTCTCTCGCGCCCTCTCTCTTTTGCTGTCTCTCTCCCCCTCTCTCTTTTGCTGTCTCTTTCCCCTTCTCTCTTTTGCTGTCTCTCTCCCCCCTCTCTTTTACTGTCTCTCTCCCTCTTTTTCTCCCCCCTGTCTTTTGCTGTCTCTCTCCCCCTCTCTTTCCCTCCCCTCTCTATCTCTCTCCCCTCTCTCTATCTCTCTCCCATCTTCCAACGTGCGACTGCGCCCGGCCACGCCCCTTCATGCTAGGCCATGCCCCCTTCACAGGCACTCACGCCAGGCCACGTCCTCGCTCACACCTGGCCACGCCCACTCCTACCGCGGTGCAGATCGGATTACCAGCAGGAGCAGGGACTCAAAGGCCAGGTGTGTTTGTCCTCGTGCTGTCTGTACTGCGCATGACAGCTTCAGACAAACACACTTATAATAGGATATATATATATATATATATATATATATATACATGCAGAGAGAAGTGCACTCACGGGAACAAACAACTGGCTCAATAACATTTTTAGCCTGTTCTATGGCGATTTACCACCTGGGAGTAACTTTTTAGCCCAGTAATGCATTTCACAGAGTAGAACTTTCCTGTAATATATCAGTCTGATCCCGCCTATTACGGTCAGTCCAGCGCTGAAATACCAGGCAATTCCTCTCTGAACAAGGAACACAGAAACCCCAGACGATTGTTTCGGGCTTCGTCAGTGAGGTCTAGCTATATTCCTCTAAGCACACTGAGCAAGGAGTCCACGTCTGGTTGCCCCTTTTTCCCATAGGGAGACTAAATACATACAGAGAGAAGTGCACTCACAGGAACAAACAACTGGCTCAATAACATTGTTAGCCTGTTCTATGGCGATTTACCACCTGGGTGCAACTTTTTAGCCCAGTAATGCTTTTCACAGAGTAGAACTTTCCTGTAATATATCAGTCTGATCCCGCCTATTACGGTCAGTCCAGCGCCGAAATACCAGGCAATTCCTCTCTGAACAAGGAACACAGCAACCCCAGATGATTGTTTCGGCCTTCATTGGGCCTCCTCAGTGAGGTGTAGCTATATTCCTCTAAGCACACTGAGCAAGGAGTCCACGTCTGGTTGCCCGTTTTTTCCATAGGGAGACTATATACATACAGAGAGAAGTGCACTCACAGGAACGAACAACTGGCTCAATAAAATTGTTAGCCTGTTCTATGGCGGTTTACCACCTGGGTGCAACTTTTTAGCCCAGTAATGATTTTCACAGAATAGAACTTTCCTGTCATATATCAGTCTGATCCCGCCTATTACGGTCAGTCCAGCGCCAAAATACCAGGCAATTCCTCTCTGAACAAGGAACACAACAACCCCAGATGATGGTTTCGGCCTTCATTGGGCCTCGTCAGTGAGGTGTAGCTATATTTCTCTAAGCACACTGAGCAAGGAGTCCACGTCTGGTTGCCCCTTTTTCCCATAGGGAGACTAAATACATACAGAGAGAAGTGCACTCACAGGAACAAACAACTGGCTCAATAACTTTGTTAGCCTGTTCTATGGCGATTTACCACCTGGGTGCAACTTTTTAGCCCAGTAATGCTTTTCACAGAGTAGAACTTTCCTGTAATATATCAGTCTGATCCCGCCTATTACGGTCAGTCCAGCGCCGAAATACCAGGCAATTCCTCTCTGAACAAGGAACACAGCAACCCCAGATGATTGTTTCGGCCTTCATTGGGCCTCCTCAGTGAGGTGTAGCTATATTCCTCTAAGCACACTGAGCAAGGAGTCCACGTCTGGTTGCCCGTTTTTCCCATAGGGAGACTATATACATACAGAGAGAAGTGCACTCACAGGAACGAACAACTGGCTCAATAAAATTGCTAGCCTGTTCTATGGCGGTTTACCACCTGGGTGCAACTTTTTAGCCCAGTAATGCTTTTCACAGAATAGAACTTTCCTGTAATATATCAGTCTGATCCCGCCTATTACGGTCAGTCCAGCGCCAAAATACCAGGCAATTCCTCTCTGAACAAGGAACACAACAACCCCAGACGATGGTTTCGGCCTTCATTGGGCCTCGTCAGTGAGGTGTAGCTATATTTCTCTAAGCACACTGAGCAAGGAGTCCACGTCTGGTTGCCCCTTTTTCCCATAGGGAGACTAAATACATACAGAGAGAAGTGCACTCACAGGAACGAACAACTGGCTCAATAAAATTGTTAGCCTGTTCAATAGCGGTTTACCACCTGGGTGCAACTTTTTAGCCCAGTAATGTTTTTCACAGAATAGAACTTTACTGTAATATATCAGTCTGATCCCGCCTATTACGGTCAGTCCAGCGCCGAAATACCAGGCAATTCCTCTATGAACATGGAACACAGCAACCCCAGACGATCGTTTTGGCCTTCATTGGGCCTCGTCAGTGAGGTGTAGCTATATTCCTCTAAGCACACTGAGCAAGGAGTCCACGTCTGGTTGCCCCTTTTTCCCATAGGGAGACTAAATACATACAGAGAGAAGTGCACTCACATGAACAAACAACTGGCTCAGTAACATTGTTAGCCTGTTCTATGGCACTTTAACACCTGGGTGCAACTTTTTAGCCCAGTAATGCTTTTCACAGAGTAGAACTTTCCTGTAATATATCAGTCTGATCCCGGCTATTACGGTCAGTACATAGGGAGACTAAATACATACAGAGAGAAGTGCACTCACATGATTGAACAACTGGCTCAATAACATTGTTAGCTTCTCTCTGTGTGCTTCTCTCTGTGTATTTAGTCTCCCTATGGGAAAAAGGGGAAACCAGACGTGGACTCCTTGCTCAGTGTGCTTAGAGGAATATGGCTACACTTCACTGAAGAAGGCCAAAACGATCGTCTGGGGTTGCTGTGTTCCTTGTTCAGAGAGGAATTGCTTGGTATTTTGGCACTGGACTGAACGTAATAGGCGGGATCAGACTGATATACTAAAGGAAAGTTCTTCTCTGTGAAAAGCATTACTGGGCTAAAAGAAGCTGCACCCAGGTGGTAAATCGCCATAGAACAGGCTAGCAAAAGTATTGAGCCAGTTGTTCGTTCCTGTGAGTGTGCTGCTTCACTGTGTGTATTTAGTCTCCTTATGGGAAAAAGGGGAAACCAGACGTGGACTCCTTGCTCAGTGTGCTTAGAGGAATATGAATACACCTCACTGACGAGGTCCAATGAAGGCCGAAACGATCATCTGGGGTTGCTGTGTTCCTTGTTCAGAGAGGAATTGCCTGGTATTTTGGTGCTGGACTGAGCGTAATAGGCGGGATCAAACTGATATACTAAAGGAAAGTTCTTCTCTGTTAAAAGCATTACTGGGCTAAAAGAAGCTGCACCCAGGTAGTAAATCGCCATAGAACAGGCTAACAATGTTATTGAGCCAGTTGTTCGTTCCTGTGAGTGTTCTTCTCTCTGTGTGTATTTAGTCTCCCTATGGGAAAAAGGGGAAACCAGACGTGGACTCCTTGCTCAGTGTGCTTAGAGGAATATGGCTACACCTCACTGACGAGGCCCAATGAAGGCCGAAACGATTGTCTGGGGTTGCTGTGTTCCTTGTTCAGAGAGGAATTGCCTGGTATTTCGGTGCTGGACTGACTGTAATAGGCGAGATCAGACTGATGTACTACAGGAAAGTTCTTCTCTGTGAAAAGCATTACTGGGCTAACAGAAGCTGCACCCAGGTAGTAAATCACCATAGAACAGGCTAACAATAGTATTGAGCCAGTTGTTCGTTCCTTTGAGTGTGCTTCTCTCTGTATGTGTGTATATATATATATATATATATATATATATATATATATATATATATATATATATATATATATATATATATATATATATATATATATATATATATATTTAGATTGAGAAATAGAAGTAAGCCTTTTCCAGCACTGCACATAAAGTCACAAAATTAAATTCACACAATGAATCTGTGAATCACTTATAGCTCGACTCAAACACGGTTGTCAATATGTACAACAATTAAATTTATTAAAGGGAAAAAAATCATAAAGAAAGTATATGTGCAAATGTTACAATAAATTTGATGCAATTCATCAACTGAATAATAAGCATGCTAGTGCATTCATTACCCCTCACACAAACAAAGGCTATTTTTCCATAGAGTTAGTTGCAGTGCATCCACTGAGAAAAAAGCATGGTTACCAGTTAGTAATAAATGATTCCACTGAAGCTATATGACAAGCTGTAAAGTTAGTTGTGCTTAAGCTGTATTAATTTGCAATGCACTGCAGTGAAAGCAAATATCCTCTTGTGCTGTGTAATTGACACGGATATGAAATGCAGTTCAAGTGGTATAGAGCTATTCTGGTGGTGTTAAATAACATTCCCAGGGCTAATATAATATACAGTTGCCAGAGGGGCCGAGAGAATCACTCAGCAGGGATAACTAGTTGTATACTCCTCACAGGTATGTGCTGTCTCACATAGTACTATGCCACAAAATACAGCTAGTTTACCTGAGTCCTGAAAACGATTCTGTTCTTCACCCCTATGTTAAATATAACAGCCACCGCTCACCACATCATCTTAGGACATCCTCCTTCAATGCAAAGAGATCCGGTCAGAGGTAGTTCTTCATCCATAAACATATGCTGTAATTTCATCCAGCATGGAAGGTTAAACTGTACAGTATATAGCCCTTTGCAGTCCTTTTTTTCTAATACCTGAGACCTCATATCTATGAGCCCTTATCAATTTTTGTGCAATTTTTAAATTTTTTATGAGTTATTATAAGTGTAACTGTACTTTTAAATGTATTTTTGATTATTTGTTTCCAACTTTTTAGTCGAACGTAACAGTTAACCAGAGATCTAAAGTCACGCAATATTGATGCACGTTAAATTAATTTGCACTCAAGTGAATGCATTTGTTTTAGCTCCCCACTCAGAATCTAGCCCTATATAGCTATTATTAGTGTTGCTGAATATTGTCCGTATATAGTAACTAAAGCTAAACAAACCTCAGATTTGTTTTTTCCTTTTCACATTCCACTTATTAAACTTTTTTTTTTAAGCAAGTTCAAATCAAGCTTGGCGAGAGACTCTGTTTAGAAAAATATAGGCTTTGCTATAAACCCCCAATTTTTTTTATTATAAAAATCGCCACACCTCCATATCGCAAACTACCTCACTACACTACTAACCCCTAAACCGCCACTACCCCATCGCAAAATACCCCTCTACAATATTAACCCCTACTAAACGCCCACACCCCCACATTTAAAACTACCAAACTACACTATTATCCCCTTAACCACCACAACCCCATCGCAAAATACCCCACTACATTATTAACCCCTATACCGCAAAAACTCTCATCTCAAAATACCCTCTACACTATTAATCCCTAAACTGCCACAACCCCATTGCAAAATACCTACTAACATCTAAACTCCCTAACCATCTAACACCCCTAACCTAACACCCCCTATGGTACCAAAAAAAAAAAAAAAATAACTGACATTACACACAAAACTAACTTTAAATGAAAAAAATACTACCATTACAGAAAAAAATTTAATCAAATTGCCAAAAAAAAATAAAAAATGTTAATGTTAATTTTAAAACTAAACCCCCACGTAAAAAAAAGCCCACCCCAAAATAAAAATAAAAACTCTCTACTAACACTAAACTAAAGCAATAGCCCTTAGAAGAAATTTTTGTAGGACATTGCACTAAAGTGATTTAGTTCTTTTTCCCCAAAAAACTAACCCATCCTACAATACAAGTAACTCCCATCCCCGAAATCAAATGTCTACCTAAAAAAAAACTACTCTAAAAATTGCCCTGAAAAGGGGATTTGGTTGGGCATTGCTCTTAGAAGGGCACTTAGCTCTTTTGCTGCCCAAAAAGAAAAAAAAAACAAAAAAAAAAAACCCTATTCTAAGATGTGGGAGCGGTCCATCGTCATTCCGGTGGTGGCGGTACATCTTCACCCTTTATATAGGGGTACCCTTGCATTCCTTTTGGCTGATTTACATTTTCAAATTCAATCACCCAATAGAATGAAAGTTTTTTTCTATTGGCTGATTTGAATTTGAAAATGAAAATCAGCCTATAGGAATGCAAGTGTTTCCCTATAAAAAGGGGGGTACTTCATTCTGCATTAAATTGCTGAAACACTGTTATAGATGCACCTGTAACAGGTGATAGTCTCCTCCCTCTTTAGGTATATAGGTGTGGTGGTTAGGCTATATTGTATTCACATGATTAAGGTCTGGTGAGACTGAAACGTCGTGCTGATTATTCACATGATTAAGGTCTGGTGAGACTGAAACGTCGTGCTGTTTTTTGATGTCCCAATAAAGCAACTTTGAAAATCATCAGTGTGGTGCTGTTCCCATTTTTGGATTATTTATCAGGATTCAAACTAAAACAGAAGGGACTCATTATCCAAGAAATACCACATTCTGTCCCCATTGTAAATTTTCTCCATTAGGGTAAACTAAAGTCAAGGGCAGACCTACAACAAACACTACATGACTCCTTCTCATCCTGGTTAAAATACTCCCAACTCTAACATTTCATCCAAACAGCCCAACATAAACAAGATCTACATAGGACCCCCACCCCTTTTGAGCAGATCTGCTATCAGCCACTATACCCAAGGGCTCTCTATCACTGGCTAAAATGGTATTGCAATCCACCCAATCCATTCCCCTCCCCACCTATACTACAGATTGGTACCGCAAATTACATGCCCCTATTGACACCAAGCAAATTTTCCCTAATACCTGCAAGTCCTCCACATCACCTAAAATCATTGAATTTATTAGTACATCTAAGAAGTGTACTGATGTAATATTACTTATTTTGTTTATTAGAATATCTCAGCTGTATATTCCAGTAACATTAGTATAGTTTATAGATTACAAATATGAATAATTAATAACAATAATAAAATTATCGTCAGCAATAACTCCAATTAATATAGTAGAATCTTAGCAAATAATACTGTTGAGATGTTCAGCAATTAATGACAATAAAATTATTATTAAATATTAATATTTAATTCCAAATTAAAATAATTCCTAAATTCTTGATCAGGTAAATTTTTATAAACATGGTGATTATAGTTATAATTCAACAATCTGGACCAAAATAGTCTTATATAACTTTGATTTATCAACCAGAGAAATGTATACACTTCCAATAAATCAATATATTATCAATACAATAGCAATATGTTATCATCTACTTAATTTAAATACTATTTATAAGATGTATCAAAGTAACTTTAAATCAATTTATAAGTATGGAACACAAAACCCCTTTTCTCAATAATAAATGTACTTAAAGGGACACTGTACCCAAAAATTTCCTTTCGTGATTCAGATTGAGCATGCAATTTTAAGCACCTTTCTAATTTACTCCTATTATCAATTTTTCTTCGTTCTCTTGCTATCATTATTTGAAAAAGAAGGCATCTAAGCTTTTTTTTGGTTTCAGTACTCTGGACAGCACTTTTTTATTGGTGGATGAATTTATCCACTAATCAGCAAGGACAACTCAGGTTGTTCACCAAAAATGGGCCGGCATCTAAACTTACATTCTTGCATTTCAAATAAAGATACCAAGAGAATGAAGAAAATTTGATAATAGGAGTAAATTAGAAAGTTGCTTAAAATTTCATGCTCAATCTGAATCACGAAATAATTTTTTTGGGTACAGTGTCCCTTTAATGCAAATATAATTATAATCTACAATACACTGATCTATTTAATATTAGATTATAAATATAAGAATATAGCTTTAAATCACAGCTTCAGCTGTTACACTATTACTATAAAGAATATTTAGCTATAGTCTATTAAAAATATTGAATCCCTGTTATACAATACCAGTTAGCAAATTTGAGAGTTCCAGCATCAAACATTTCTTCACTGTCATATAAGAAGGTGATCATTATTCAGCAAGAAGAAGATAATCACAGAGTTGTATCTCTCTTTTTCACAAAAGCGTGTCCCCAACAATTAATATGGCCAAGAGATTGTGTTCATAAGGAGTGAATTTCCAGCCATGCAATTGAATTCTGAGGGAACAAATTATATAGATATATATTTATATTTCATTCTTATTCCATTTATTATAACTATATTCCATTAACTGAGGACATTTCTTAATGTTATTTTGAGTGCATACAAACATATTTATTATCATTATTATCATTTATTTGTATAGCGCCGCCAAATTCTGTAGCGCTGGGTACAATAATAGGGGTATACAATGACAAGGATTTGTGATAAAATGCAAAACATATCAAAACTAAACAAATCTAGTACAGGAGGAAGAGGGCCCTGCTCCGGAGAGCTCACAGTCTATAGGTGTAGGGTGCAGAGAAATAAGGTTGGGGTAGCTTGTCACATCGGTTGTAGTTGCAGCAGTGAGTCAGGCAGTTCATGTATTAGTTTGGATAGGATGAGATATGGGGGAGAGATGGTAAGCCTCTCTGAATAGGTGGGTTCTCAAGGAGCGTCTGAAGCTATACAAGGTAGGAGACAGTCTTATGGAGCAGGGTAGAGAGTTTCAGTGGACAGGAGCAGCACGTGAGAAGTCTTGGAGATGGGAGTGGGATGTAGAAATAACAGAAGTGGAGAGACGCAAGTCAGAGGTTGATCGAAGAGGATGGGATGGAGAATATTTCATGATGAGAGAGGAAATATAGTTGGTAGTTAGACTGTTGAGTGCTTTGTAAGTTTAGGTTAATACTTTAAATTGTATTCTGGAGTGTATGGGGAGCCAGTGTAGAGACTGGCAAAGTGAAGCAGTTGATGTTGATCGGCGACTTAGGTGGATAAGTCTAGCAGAAACATTCATAATACATTACAATAATCAATGCATGATAAAATGAGGGAATTAATTCTGGAAATGTTGCGTAGGTGTGAACGGCAGGATTTGGTAAGCACTTGTATATGTGGGTTGAATGTGAGTTCTGAGTCAAGGGTGATCCCAAGACAGCGGACCTGGGGTGAGGTGTTAAGAATAGAGTCTCCAAGCATCAGAGAAATGTCAGGTGTTGGATGTCTCGAAGAGGGGCGAATAAGAAGTAGCTCAGTTTTGGACAGATTGAGTTGGAGGTAGTGTGAAGACATCCTAGAGGAAATTGCAGAGAGGCAGTTGGAAATCTGATTGAGTAAAAAGTAAGAGATATCAGGAGAGAAAAGATAGATTAGGGTATCATCAGCATATACAGGTGAAACTCGAAAAATTAGAATATCATGCAAAAGTTTATTTATTTCACTAATGCAACTTAAAAGGTGAAACTAATATATGAGATAGACTCATTACCCTTGATCACCCTTGACTCAGAACTCACATTCAACCCACATATACAAGTGCTTACCAAATCCTGCCGTTCACACCTACGCAACATTTCCAGAATTCGTCCCTTCCTTACTCAAAAAAACTAATCAATTTCCTCATTTTGTCATGCATTGATTATTGTAATCCGGAGCAGGGCCCTCTTCCTCCTGTACTAGATTTGTTTAGTTTTGTTATGTTTTGTATTTTATCACAAATCCTTGTCATTGTATACCCCTATTATTCTACCCAGCACTACAGAATTTGGCTGCACTATACAAATAAATGATAGTAATTATAATAAATATGTTTTTATGCACTCAAAATAACATTAAAAAATGTCCTCAGTTATTGGAATATAGTAATAATAAATGGAATAAGAATGAAATATAAATATATATCTATATAATTTGTTCCCTCAGAATTCAATTGCATGGCTGGAAATTCACTCCATATGAACACAATCTCTTGGCGATATTAATAATTCAAGCCGTGATTTGTCATAATTGTGATGATTATGGCTTACAGCTCATGAAAACACCAAATCCACAATCTCAGAAAATTAGATTATTGTGAAAAGGTGCATATTCTAGACTCAAAGTGTCCCACTCTAATTAGCTAATTAAGCCATTACACCTGCAAATGGTTCCTGAGCCTTTAAATGGTCTCTCAGTCATAGGAAAGACTGCTGACCTGACAGTTGTGCAGAAAACCATCATTGGCACCCTCCATAAGGAGGGAAAGCCTCAAAAGGTAATTGCAAAAGAAGTTGGATGTTCCCAAAGTGCTATATCAAAGCACATTAATAGAAAGTTACGTGGAATGTGGAAGAAAAAGATGCACAAGCAGCAGGGATGACCGCAGCCTGGAGAGGATTCTCAGGAAAAGGCCATTTGAAAGTGTTGGGGACTTTCACAAGAGCCACCACACATAGACGGATCCTGGACATGGGCTTCAAATGTTGTATTCCTCTTGTCAAGCCACTCCTGAACAACAAACAACGTCAGAAGAGTCTTACCTGGGCTAAAGAAAAACAGACCTTGTCTGTTGCTCAGTGGTCCAAAGTCCTCTTTTCTGATGAGAGCAAATTTTGCATCTCATTTGGAAACCAAGGACCCAGAGTATGGAGGAAGAATGGAGAGGCACACACTGCAAGATGCTTGAAGTCCAGTGTGAAGTTTTCACAGTGTGTGTTGATTTGGGGAGTCATGTCATCTGCTGGTGTTGGTCCACTGTGCTTCATTAAGTCCAGGGTCAACACAGCTGACTACCAGGAGATTTTGGAGCACTTCATGCTTCCTTCCGCAGATGAGCTCTATGGGGATGCGGACTTCATTTTAGAGCAGCACTTGGCACCTATCCACACTGCCAAAAGCACCAAAACCTGGTTCAATGACCGTGGGATTACTGTGCTTGATTGGCCAGCAAACTTGCCTGACCCGAACCCCATAGAGAATCTATGGGGCATTGCCAAGAGAAAGATGAGAGACATGAGACCGAACAATGCAGAAGAGCTGAAGGCCACTATTGAAGCATCCTGGTCTTCCATAACACCTCAGCAGTGCCACAGGCTGATAGCTTCCATGCCACGCCGCATTGAGGCAGTAATTGCTGCAAAAGGGGCCCAAACCAAGTACTGAGTACATACAATATGCATGCTTATACTTTTCAGAGGTCCAATATTGTTCTACAGGTATGTACAATCCTTGTTTTACTGATTGCATGTAATATTCTAATTTTCTGAGATTGTGGATTTGGGGTTTTCATGAGCTGTAAGCCATAATTATCACAATTATGAGAAATTACGGTTTGAACTATCTTGCTTTGCATGTAATGAATCTATCTCATATATTAGTTTCACCTTTTAAGTTGCATTAGTGAAATAAATTAACTTTTGCACGATATTCTAATTTTTCGAGTTTCACCTGTATGTGGTACTGGAATCCAAAGGAGGCTATGAGTTTTCCAAGGGAGAATGTAAAATGAGAGAAAAGGAAGGGACCTAAGACAGAGCCTTGTGGTACTCCAACTGAGAGAGGAATAGGATTAGAATATATGTTGTTAAAGTAAACTGAAAATGAGCAGTTTGAGAGATATGAGGCAAACCAGGAGAGGGCTGTATCTCGGATGCCAAATTAATGTAGTATTTTTAGGAGGAGAGGATGGTCGACTGTGTCAAAAGCAGCAGACAGGTCAAGAAGAATTAGTAAGAGTAGTGTCCTTTTGCTTTAGCTGATAACAGGTTATTTGTTACTTTAGTAAGCGTGATTTCTGTTGAGTGTTTTGGGCAGAAACCAGATTGTAGTGGATCAAGTAAGGAGTTATTTGTGAGAGATTGAGTTAGCTGTCAAGCATTTTAAGTTTATCAATGCAGTTATTTATTTAATTCACTTTATAGTTGTGAAATGAGTTAGGAATGATATAGGTTATCTAGAATATATATATATATATATATATATATATATATATATATATATATATATATATATATATATATATGAAAATTACAGACAATTTATCTTTAAAATTTAAATTCTTAGATGGAGTTAATCTTATACAAGTTTAAATATACTTCTCAAACTACCTTCAACATAGACGCAACATCTGGGTATTGCATATTGAACTCAGCGTGTATTATCACTGAAGTGAGAAATTGTCTCATTTCCTCTTCTGGGTAAAAGCAGACTGGTTGTCTCTTTCACCACAGTGTCCTATGATCTGGTAATTTCATTTAGAGATGATCAAATCTGAGAATACAATGTGATAAGGCTCTTTTGAAGTGGCCTCCTCACCATGTATACAACTGTCTATAGCCCTTTGTTCTTTGAGACATCAGGTCTGTAATGTGTATCTGACAACAAGGGGGATCATCTAAAGAATATTTCATACAAATGAAACAATAATTAATATGACATAGATATATTTTACAGTGTCACTCACAATTTACATGACAAATTAAACTACAAAATTCTCTTACGCTGGTACTTAACACCCGTGAAGTTAAAGAACATATACCCTACCTCTTCATCTCTGTGCTGGAGAGGGTTGTAAAACCCAGGTCAATATGTTACATATGTGGTGGCATTGTGGCAAGCTAACCCTTTCTGGAACGCCATCGAACAAACTTTCCAAGTCAAATTAGGACTGGATCTTACATTGACCCCCCCTATAGCCCTATTCAATGAGTAACCGCCATTAAGATGTAAAATCTGATCAACACTTGATATAATAGGCATAAATAGTGCAAAATCCATCATAGCCTTACTCTGGAAATCACCCCAAAGACTGACTTAAGACCTATGGTTCCAAAAACTGACAAATTATTACTACTTGAAGAATATGGCTACTACATAAGAAATAGAGTCTCATTCTTTGCAGATATCAAATTTTACTGGGAGACACTACACCCTCCAGCCTAACTGAGATGTAAAGGTTCCCTACTCACAACACAGGCACAAATACGGAGACTTCCTAAATCCATCTCATCCCTACCCAACCTTTATCCCATCACAGTAGCCTCCCTTCATCCTTCTGTAATTCCCCTCTCTACCTTCACCCACTAGGTCACTTTACTCTAACCCTACGCATCTATTATCTGCAATTCACATTTGTTCATCTGTTCTTCTTACCTCTTCTCTATGGCTTTTCTTTATGGTTTTTTTAGAAGGCAACTTATATCAACGGACACAGCACCTTGACTCAATTAGACACTGCAGCTCCACCGCCTCTTTGGTCTTATGTTACATCCTAAAGCACACACTATTAATCACAAGTCAACATTTACAGAAGATGCTGGACATCACCATAAGTATTTATCAACTGTTTGCCACCTCCACTATTGTTTTATGTGACGTGCTATGTATTGACATCATTTTCTGTATGCTTAATGAACCCCATGGGTTGGCTTTGTACAATCTTTGTTAATAATAAAAATTATTGTTAAAAAAAAAAAAAAAAAAAGCAGTGTAATTCGCATTCAACATTCAGGGCTAGATTACATGTAGAGTGCTAATTTATCCCGCACCTGTAAACTGTCAAATAACCAGCCATTACAAGTGGCTTTTTATTGCTACTGTAAGCAGTTAGCACTCTGAAAATGAACCCGAGATCAGATATCTTGTTAATTTTCAAAATGTGCCACAATTGCCCCCAAACTTAAATGTAAGGTTCCATTTTCAATAAAAAAAAGTATCATCTTTTTTTAAAATAACTGCACAAAAGAGTTTTTAAGGATTAAATAGTGTGGGTGTGGGGTGTTAGGAAAATAACTGCAATGAAAATTGCCTTTACATAGTGGTCTATGGGAACTGTGTGTTCTCTATAAATAAATATGTATATGCTTATATACATATATTGCTATGTTATAATATGTGTATATACACATATAAATATATATGTATAGATTCATATACAGATATTTTTCACTTTTGCTGCCGATCGCTGCGGGACTTACCCCCTTTGCTGCACTAAGTTCTATGTTGCGTCTCATGGCATGAGAACAAGGCTCCTATTGGAGCCTATGAAAGCACACTCTTGTAAGTGCAAAACTTCACTTCAATGCGAATGCGACCTAACTTGTAATACCAGTGCATATTTGCGTGCACTGGTATTACTGAGTGGAGTGCAAATTTCACACTCGCATAAGCGATATTTTGCTCTCCACTCGTAATCTGGCCCTCATCGTGTAGCAGGTGACCCCATGAAAAGGATGTTGGGATGAAAGATCAGAAGATAAGAAGAAAGGAAGATGGATGAAGACAAAAGATCGGGATGAAGGTGGACCACTGCCAGTATGAAGATGGACCGCTGCTGCTGGGATGAACATTGACTGCTGCTGCCAGGTTTGAGCCGTATTCAACTTTGGTGAGTACCATCTTTGGGGTTTAGTGATTTTTTTTTTAGAATAGGTTGGGTTTTCTTTGGACAGCAAAAGAGCTAAATGCCCTTGTAAGGACATTCTCCAAAATAAATGCCCTTTTCAGGGCAATCTTTAGAGTAGCCTTTTTTGGGGGGAGATGGGGGTTACTTATATTGTAGGATAAGCTAGTATATTTTAGTGAAAAAGAGATAAATCACTTTAGGATGATGCCCAACACGTGTAGTTTTTTTTTTTTTTTTTTTTTTTAAATAGGGCTTTAGTTTTAAATAGGCATAACAATTTATTTTTGGTAATTAGTTTTTTTCTGTAATGGGTTTTTTTGTTGTTGTAATAATAGCTTTTTTATTTTCTGTAATGGTAGTTTTTGTTCCATGTAATGTTAGGGGTTTTTTTTGGGGGGGAATGTTAGATTATTTTTTTAATGCAATCTTAGGTTTATTTTTTGGTAACTTAGGGAGTGTTAGGTTAGGGGGCTTAGCTGGTTAGGGATTTTAGATCTTAGTGGGTATTTTGTGACGTGGGTTGTGGCAGTGTAGGGGTTATTAATGTAGAGGGGTAGTTTGCGGTGGGCTATGTGGCTGTTTAGGGGTTATTAGAGTATTGGACTTATGGTGATTCGGGATAGCAGGAGAGTATGGGTACTATGCTTTTTTCCGCTTTTGTCACTCCATTGAAGTCAATGGAAGAGTATGTTAACACGGTTGTGAAATTGTAACCTCCGCTCTTTACGTGCATCAGGTTAGCGTGCTAGTGGAAAAACTTTACTTTCAACTTTTAATAAGCACTAACCAATGAGCGCAAAGAGCAGAAGTCGAGCAGAGTTATCGTGAGAGCGGTGCTCAGCTCGTAATCTAGTCCATAATGTCCACTTTCTGTGGAGATAGATGTCTACGACTGGTTAGGCAGACTTTAGGGTACTTTAAACTATATGAATAAGATGCCACTGCAACACAGGTAAATAAATAAGTGCAGTAATAAGAGGAGGTAGACAAACTCGTTGAGCAAGCTACTGAGAAAAAACATTTCAATAAACTAATATATAATCCACTATCAGTGATAACACTATAAAAATCATGATAGCTAAATCAGATTCCAGTTTCCCCTCTCATATACTAACATGTCATTACTGCACCTATAGTAGAAGAAATAGCTATAATAGAAAAAGTGAGGAAGAAAGACAGAGCATAGAAGGTAGACAAAAAGAAGAGAAAATACTAGGCTCTAATACATGCACATGCCTCTAGGAGTTAAGTTTGGATTGCTACAGAGATAAGCCCCACTTCCCAGTGTTAGTAATGAAAGGAAAGTGATAAAGGCAAAAAAAAAACCCCAACATACACATGAAAAAAAAATCAGCTAGATTACGAGTTGTGCATTAAGGTAAAAAAGCAGCATTAACAGTTCCTAACTCTAACGCTGCTTTTTTACGCCCGCTGCTATTACGAGTCTTGCAGGTATAGGTGTACCGCACACTTGTTTGGCCTTACCGCAAACCGACTTATGTAAACTTTGTAAACCCTTTTTTCTATGGGACTTCCATAGCGAAGGTATAGGAGTCTGTCCTGGGAGGCAAAAAAGTGAGCAGTCCAGCCTCTACCGACAAGATATGTAACGCATTCTAAAATCAGTAGTTATGAGTTTTACACTGCAACGCTGTAGCATAAAACTCATAGCTAAAGTGCTAAAAAGTACACTAACACCCATAAACTACCTATTAACTCCTAAACCGAGGCCCTTCCGCATCGCAAACACTATAATAACATTTTTAACCCCTAATCTGCCACTCCGGACATCGCCGCCACTATAATAAACATATTAACCCCTAAACTGCCACACTCCCGCCTCGTAATCACTAGATATATTATTGACCCCTAATCTGCTGACCCTAACATCGCCGCCACCTACATTATACTTATTAACCCCTAATCTTCCGCTCCGGACATCGCCGCAACCTACATTATATTTATTAACCTCTAATCTGCTGCCCCATCATTGCCGCCACCTACCTTAATTTATTAACCCTAATCTGCTATCCCCAATGTCGCCGCCACTATTCTAAATTTATTAACCATTTAAACTTAAGTCTAATCCTAACCCTAACACCCCCTAACTTAAATATAATTAAAATAAATCTAAGTACAAATTCCTATCATTAACTAAATAATTCCTATTTAAACTAAATACTTACCTATAAAATAAACCCTAAGCTAGCTACAATATAACTAATAGTTACATTGTAGCTAGCTTAGGGTTTATTTTTATTTTACAGGCAAGTTTGTATTTATTTTAACTAGGTAGAATATTTACTAAATAGTTATTAACTATTTAATAACTACCTAGCTAAAATAAATACAAATTTACCTGTAAAATAAAACCTTACCTATGTTACAATAACACCTAACACTACACTACAATTAAAAATATTACCTACATTAAATACAATTAAATAAATTAAATTAAATTAGCTAAATCACAAAAACAAACAAACCCTAAATTACAGAAAATAAAAAAACAAATTACAGATCTTTAAACTAATTACACCTAATCTAAGAGCCCTATCAAAATAAAAAAGCCCCCCAAAATAAAAAAATCCTAGCCTAAACTAAACTACCAATAGCCCTTAAAAGGGCCTTTTGCGGGGCATTGCCCCAAAGAAATCAACTCTTTTGCAGGTAATATGGAAGCGGCCGCTCCAAACTTTCAAGTCAGCGGGGACAGTGGCTCAAACTGATGACGTCACAGACGCCGCCGTAGTTTCGGCAATAAGGGCAAAAAGAACTTGCAGTGACTGGGTGCTTTGCCTCAAGAAAAACGAATCTATTGCCATAAACAGCAATCAAAAAATAGAAAGAGGCAGCACTAGCATTGAAATTCAAAAAAACCTTTTATTTTCCAAAGAGGCAAAACAAGTGTTTTTTTTTTCCTGTTAAAAAAAATTACAAACAACCCCCAACAGCAAAACCCACCACCCACACAACCAATACCCCAAATAAAAGCCTAACTAAAAAAAACCTAAGCTCCCCATTGCCATGAAAAGGGCATTTGGATGGGCATTGCCCTTTAAAGGGCTTTAGCTCTATTGCTGCCCAAAGCCCTAACCTAAAAAATAAACCCACCCAATATACCCTTAAAAAATCCTAATACTAACCCCCGAAGATTCACTTACCGGGAGAAGTCTTCATCCAAGTGGCAAGTTGTTCTCAAGGAAGCCGGCAGAAGTAGTCCTCCAGATGGGCAGAAGTGGTCCTCCAGACGGGCAGAAGTCTTCATCCTTCTGACGCGGAGCGGCTCCATCTTCAAGACATCTGGCGCGGAGCATCCTCTTCAAACAACGTCTTCTTTGGAATGAATATCACTTTAAGTGACGTTTTTCAAGATGGCTTCCCTTAGATTCCGATTGGCTGATAGAATTCTATCAGCCAATCAGAATTAAGGTAGAAAAAATCCTATTGGTTGATGCAATCAGCCAATAGGATTGAGCTGGCATTCTATTGGCTGTTCCGATCAGCCAAAAGAATGCAAGCTCAATCCTATTGAACGACGAATGACGGTTCTTTTAAATGATGTCATCCAAGATGGCGTCCCTCGAATTCCGATTGGCTGATAGGATTCTATCAGCCAATCGGAATTAAGGTAGGAATATTCTGATTGGCTGATGGAATCAGCCAATCAGAATCAAGTTCAATCCGATTGGCTGATCCAATCAGCCAATCAGATTGAGCTCGCATTCTATTGGCTGTTCCGATCAGCTAATAGAATGCGAGCTAAATCTGATTGGCTGATTCCATCAGCCAATCAGAATATTCCTACCTTAATTCCGATTGGCTGATAGAATCCTATCAGCCAATCGGAATTCGAGGGACACCATCTTGGATGACGTCATTTAAAGGAACCGTCATTCGTCGTTCAGTCGTCGGCCAGGATGGATGTTCTGCGTCGGAGTTCTTCAGGATGCTGCCGCTCCGTTCCAGATGGATGTCGATAGAAGATGCCGCCTGGATGAAGACTTCAATCGGATGGAAGACCTCTTCTGCCCCGCTTGGATGAAGACTTCTACCGGATCATGGACATCTTCAGCCCCCCGCTTGGGCTTGGATCAGGACATCGGAGGAGCTCTTCAGGACCGATCGGTGAACCTGGTATGGTGAAGACAAGGTAGGAAGATCTTCAGGGGCTTAGTGTTAGGTTTATTTAAGGGGGGTTTGGGTTAGATTAGGGGTATGTGGGTGGTGGGTTGTAATGTTGGGGGGGGTATTGTATGCTTTTTTTACAGGCAAAAGAGCTGAACTTCTTGGGGCATGCCCCGCAAAGGGCCCTGTTCAGGGCTGGTAAGGTAAAAGAGCTTTTAACTTTAGTAATTTAGAATAGGGTAGGGCATTTTTTATTTTGGGGGGCTTTGTTGTTTTATTAGGGGGCTTAGATTAGGTGTAATTAGTTTAAAATTGTTGTAATATTTTTCTTATGTTTGTAGATATATTTTTATTTTTTGTAACTTAGTTCTTTTTTATTTTTTGTACTTTAGTTAGTTTATTTCATTGTAGTTATTTGTAGGTATTGTATTTAATTAATGTATTGATAGTGTAGTGTTAGGTTTAATTGTAGGTAATTGTAGGTATTTTATTTAATTAATTTAATGATAGTATAGTGTTAGGTTTAATTGTAACTTAGGTTAGGATTTATTTGACAGGTAATTTTGTAATTATTTTAACTAGGTAACTATTAAATAGTTCTTAACTATTTAATAGCTATTGTACCTGGTTAAAATAATTACAAAGTTGCCTGTAAAATAAATATTAATCCTAAAATAGCTACAATGTAATTATAATTTATATTGTAGCAATATTAGGATTTATTTTACAGGTAAGTATTTAGCTTTAAATAGGAATAATTTATTTAATAAGAGTTAATTAATTTCGTTAGATGTAAATTATATTTAACTTAGGGGGGTGTTAGTGTTAGGGTTAGACTTAGCTTTAGGGGTTAATACATTTATTAGAATAGCGGTGAGCTCCGGTCGGCAGATTAGGGGTTAATAATTGAAGTTAGGTGTCGGCGATGTTAGGGAGGGCAGATTAGGGGTTAATACTATTTATTATAGGGTTAGTGAGGCGGATTAGGGGTTAATAACTTTATTATAGTAGCGCTCAGGTCCGCTCGGCAGATTAGGGGTTAATAAGTGTAGGCAGGTGGAGGCGACGTTGTGGGGGGCAGATTAGGGGTTAATAAATATAATATAGGGGTCAGCGGTGTTAGGGGCAGCAGATTAGGGGTACATAAGGATAACGTAGGTGGCGGCGCTTTGTGGTCGGCAGATTAGGGGTTAATAAGTGTAGGTAGCTGGCGGCGATGTTGTGGGGGGCAGGTTAGGGGTTACTAAATATAATATAGGGGTCAGCGGTGTTAGGGGCAGCAGATTAGGGGTACATAAGGATAACGTAGGTGGCGGTCGGCAGATTAGGGGTTAAAAAAATTTAATCAAGTGGCGGCGATGTGGGGGGACCTCGGTTTAGGGGTACATAGGTAGTTTATGGGTGTTAGTGTACTTTAGAGCACAGTAGTTAAGAGCTTTATAAACCGTCGTTAGCCCAGAAAGCTCTTAACTACTGACTTTTTTCCTGCGGCTGGAGTTTTGTCGTTAGATGTCTAACGCTCACTTCAGACACGACTCTAAATACCGGAGTTAGAAAGATCCCATTGAAAAGATAGGATACGCAATTTACGTAAGGGGATCTGGAAAAGTCACGGCTGAAAAGTGAGCGTTAGACCCTATTTTGAGTGACTCCAAATACCGGAGGTAGCCTAAAACCAGCGTTAGGAGCCTCTAACGCTGGTTTTCACGGCTAACGCCAAACTCCAAATCTAGGCCTTAGAGATCTGAAATACAAAAGACCTTTATATAGCAAATAAAATTATTTAGCATGAATGTGACTAGTTCTAAACTACACAGGACTATAAAGATAAACTTAAAATAGCAAATATGCTCCTTAAATTACCAGCTTCAATTAAACTGTAGCAACAATGAATGTATTTTCTTTAAAATATTAAAATAGCACCATATACATTACCACATAAGCCAGTATGAAATTCAGCTTTTTCAGATAAATCCAGTCCACCTCATAAATAAGAAAGTTATTTGCAACTTAGAGAATAAAGCATTGGTGAACCTTTTGGATACACACTTAATGGAGCTTTGTCCTGATTGGCTTACTTGGTTTTGCATATGTTTCAACAGTCAATTCGTTTTGCTCTCATACCAGTTGTTGTCCACTAGGGGGCAGCAGACATCTAGAAATGCAGTTTCATTTTCAACACTGCTAGCTTACTATATATTTTAATTGTATATTTAATATATTCATTATTTCCTGATATTAATAAACTCATCTGGTCAACATATATGTTCCATTTACTATTATTTAGCCTGTTTTTATAGAGACTAAAATGAGCATAGATCTATTATTTTTTAAAATGCATTTAAAAATCCCATTTTCCATGAAAGGCTTTAAAAGGACCACAATACCTTCAGCATGGATCTAACTAATATCTCAGTTATCATCTTAATATCACATACATACCTTGAGATTAGCAATCAGTTGTAATTTCATATAGCTATATTTATATTTGGTTATTATCCCATATTAATATAAATATTCCATATCTGTATATCTCTTGCTGAGTGTATAAAAACACAGTATATAATTTACAGCACCAATTACATATGCACTTATTAGATGCCTTTAAAGTTGCATTTTTATGAGGGACTAGTAGTATAAATCAATAAAATATATATGTTTATCTTCTTTTGTATATCAGTTCATTTGATATACTGGTAAATATATATTGCATTTCATAGTCACCATCTTGTTGGGTTATTATATGGCTGAAAAATATAAAGAAACAGATGTTACTACTCTGAGACTTTAGAACACATTTCAAATTCATCAATGCAGCCATTCAATACATCAGACATCTATCCAAAACAGGACAGGCTATCCAATACAGGACAGCAGACATTTACCATACTAAGGTATAAATTAAGGATTTTGAAAATGTATAATATAGGTTATTTAAAATCCCAAACTGTTTTCATCTGCCTGTGAGTGGATTTTGGCATATATTCCCTTTAGACAAGAATGTGTATTCAGTCTTCAAAGAAAATCCAGTGAGCCATTGTGTTAATTACTATCTTCCTGAGCTTCAAAGGCCAAGTTTCAAAGAGGCATTGCAGACATTGTGACTGTGATCTTCACATGGGGTCATTGCCTATCTGGACTTTTATTATACATTTTGGGGCAGGAAACTCCATATGTGGGCATTCATTTGAAGAAATCTGCCTTCACTAATTGAGACAAATGTTTTCCTTTTGTCCCCATTTTGTCTTAAGCAGCAGTGAGGGGGCAGGGGCTATAGTGAGACCAATTCATATCAAATTAGATATTAGCTAAAATAAAATATTAAATTATGTGATACATCTGTTGTTTATTTAATGTTACTTCACAGGCACCCTGACATATTTCCCCCTTTCAATTTTGAATTGGGTTAAAGGGATATTATAGTCAAAATTAATGTTTCATGATTCAGATAGAGCATGCAATTTTAAGCAACTTTCTAATTTACTCCTATTACCAATTTTTCTTTATTCTCTTGGTATCTTTATTTTAAAAAGCTGGAATGTAAGCTTTAAACCAGCTCAATTTTTGGTTGAGCACCTGGGTAGCGCTTTCTAATTGGTGTCTAAATGTAGCCATCTAATCAGCAAGAGCTACCCAGGTGCTGAACCAAAAATGGGCCGGCTGATAAGCTTAATTTCCAGCTTTGATAATTGATAATAGGAGTAAATTAGAAAGTTTCTTTAAATTCTCTGCTCTATCTGAATCATGAAAGTTTAATTTTGACTATACTATCCCTTTAAAGTTGGTGGTACTTGGTGAGTGTATTGACAGTATGCATAATACAACAACAGCGATACTTTGGCATTAAGGGAATCTGCTGAAAAGCAGACTTGAAGTAAAAAGGTGTGTCATTGTGAACCTTATTTGCATACCTTACCAATAATCCTTTGCTGCATTGGAAACAATGTATTCCAGAGGTTTTCTGTGGGGAAAACAAGCCTTCAGGCCTGTCTAGATTTGTTAATGAACTACACAATTAGTTATTTTCTCTATTTTGTGCATAGTGGAGGATTTTAAACTCACCTTTAACCTTCCCCTAATTTAAAATGTTGTTGTATATATATTTATATATACATATTTAGATATATATGTAAGTATATCAATGTTAAAGCCATTTGCAGACCTTTTATTCAAACATCTGAGACTTCATAACTTTGAGCCCCTGTAACTCTTTTTTGAAATTTAAAAAAAATTAAAAAAAAAACATTATTTGATTTTAACAGTTACTTAAAGGGACACCGAACCCAATTTTTTTCTTTCATGATTCAAATAGAGCATGAAATTGTAAGCAACTTTCTAATTTACTCCTATTATCAAATTTTCTTCATTCTCTTGGTATTTTTATTTGAAATGCAAGAATGTAAGTTTAGACGCCGGCCCATTTTTGTGAACAACCTGGGTTGTTCTTGCTGATTGGTGGATAAATTCATCCACCTATAAAAAAGTGCTGTCCAGAGTACTGAACCCAAAAAAAAGCTTAGATGCATTATTTTTAAAATAAAGATAGCAAGAGAACGAAGAAAAATTGATAATAGGAGTAAATTAGAAAGTTGCTTAAAATTGCATGCTCTATCTGAATCACGAAATAAAAAAATGTGGGTTCAGTGTCCCTTTAACCAGAGCTCTGAAGTCGGGCTATCCTGATATGCATTGAATTAAATTACACTCAAGCGAATGCATTTAGTTTCAACTTGTAATAAGCATGCTACTTCCGACACGCGTAAAGAGTCACTATAAGCCTCTTATCTCTCATGCGCAACTGTTTGCTCACCACTCGTAATCTAGCCCTTGTTGGTTGTTTTATTGAAGCTAGAGTAACACAGGAGAGATACTACATAAAATGCTCTAGAAGACTACAGTGTCAAGGAAAAAGGTTGCAGCAAGGATCAGCATATAAATTCTACATCCTCAGACAGGAGATGTTTCAGAAAATATTTCTTTATAGGGATTGCAAAATAGCTGTTAAGTGTAAAGAAATTCTAATAGTTTGCTGCATTACAACTTAAAGGAACATGAAACCCAAATAATTTTTTCATGATTTAGAAAGAACAATTTTAATAAACTTTCCAATTTACTTCTCTTATCTAATTTGCATCATTCTATTGAAAAGCATAAATAAATAGGCTTAGTAGCTGCTGATTGGTGGCTGCACATAGATGCCTTGTGTGATTGGCTCACCTATGTGCATTGCTATTTCTTCAACAAAGGATATCTAAAGAATGAAACAAATTAGATAATAGCAGTACATTGGAATGTTGTTTTAAATTGTATTCTTTATCTGAATAATGAAATAAATATTTGGGGTTTCATGTCCCTTTAAGACAAATAAACAGGGGACCATTGAATAGAGACAAAGGAGGGTCTCTTTAATGTCATTCAAATTAGTACATTATTTAGCCATATGTTAATGCAATAAATAAGTCCGCATTTCAACAATAAATGAATTACACTTGTACATTAAAAACTGAAGGCTTTACAGCAGGATATTTAATAATATATGTAGAGGCACTGTTTGAGGTATAAACAATTGTTTCTTTCTTAACTAGCAAGGCAGGAACTAGAAGAAGCTGCATCTGATACAAGGCGCTAGCGGCAAACCCAATGCATTATCCGATTGGTTGGGCATCTGGTGACCTCACAGAGACACAGGCAAATAAGATGGCATTGTAATTCACCCATCTTCATTGTTTGTTTTTGCCTCTGCGTGGGGGGTTAAGGGGCCCCTCGCCTATCCTCTGGTATCCATCCCAAATAAACCTTGGGGTTTGAGGTTTATAAGTGGGGCCTAGCCCCCCCTTTGAACCTCCCCCCGGGCGGAGGGAAAAATAGAAAGTAAATATGGGGGAATTACAGTAGCCATCATATATATATGGTGTAACATGTATGTGTGGTGTATAATGCCTCACATACATGTTACATGTATGTTTACTGGTGTAAGTGGCTCCTACAAGGCATTATTGCTCATCCTGAATGGACCAAATGCCTGATCTGATTTGACAATGGCTTTGTGAGGTCACCGGATGCACAACCAATCGGATAATGCATTGATTTTGCCGCTAGCACTTAGTCATCTGATGACCCTTTTCTGCTCTTGCACTGTGGGCACTAGGTGAGGCTGTATCTAATAATTCCTCTCTCCCCAACACTACAAGCAATAGCCAAGGCTGTACACTTTCTCTTCTTTATACACAACTTTTTGGAGATTTGTTTCTTCATTTTAAAATTAGACAATTGGTGTTCAGGGCATAAGAAACAATTTCAAATGTATCTTGTAATGCTTACAAAACTGAACTACTAGTATTTTTACTGAACAGCAACAAATAAATAGTGATTAGTGTTAAAATAAGAAAGGGTAACAAAACAGGATATACATTAAAGTCTATTATAATCTAACAATTACACTCTGAGCTCCATTAAAGCATGTCATTTTAAGACTTTCGACTCTGCTGCACTATGTGTTTAACCCCTGCAGTGAGGTTGAACACACAGTAGAAATACTGCTCTGGACTTGCGATGCACTGCTGGTCCCAAGCACGATTTAGATTGTAACTAGCACTGTTGATTGGATTGGCTGTGTTTTTCTCTTGGGACCAGCAGACCACCGTAAGTACAGAGTGCTAATTCTACTGTATGTTTAACCCCATTGCAGAGTGCTGCAGGGTCATAAGTCTTACAATTAAATGCTCTAACAGATTAGAGAGTGTGTTTTTTTGACTATAATGTTACTTTTCTTAATTCCTCAGCACAAAGATATATGTGTATTTAATACCTGCAAACCACAAATGATAAAGCATTAGTCTGAGGTGGTGGACTTAAGTGATTCAGGATTGGCTCGCCCAGGACTTGACTAGTCTTGCTCTTATTTGATTGGTTGAGTAAAAGCAGGAGGCGGGGCTGTGTAAGCATTTGATAGTGTTGTGATAAATGGGTGCAGTGAAAGCAGCTCCCTCACCCTCAACATGGGCAGGCTGGTTCCCTAGCTGGGAACCTTTTCCACTCAAAAAAATCATAAATTGAGCTTTATGCATTCTCCAGGTTAGGTACTACAGTACTAGATGGCTAATACAGAACAAAGAATATAATATGATAGGGAGCGTATAGTAAAGCTTTGTCACTTTACCAGAGATATTTTTTTTTTATAAATGCACCACTAGGCATTTGTATAAATACCCCTCAAAACACAGACACCTTGTTTTTACTCAAATTAAGTTATACTTACAAATTGTGCATATCTGTATGTGTTCATACATTGCATAATTTTGTAAGATGCTGATGCCTCTTGACAAAATTCTTAAATTGACAATTTAACAATGTATCTGCTCTGGATTACTGACATTATCTTATGCAGATGGATGAATGTTATGTGGCTGTAATACATTGAATGTATGCTGCGAAGAGCACTATTTTATATTGTCACATACATATTTGTGTTGTTCCGTGTGTACCTATATTTAGGATTTGAAAGATCATTAATTTGCTTATGTTATAGTCAATTTAAAAAAACAAAACCAATGTAGCCGCACATCAAATTCTCAGGTGTGAAGAATAGGATGAAATGTTTCACATCTCTTGCAAAACCTTCTTTTAAAAGTAACACTGCTACATACACTCGGCAATTTGTCATCTGTAATAAGAGACACATTACATTATATAAAATTGTGTTTTTTTTACTAGAGTGGTGAGGTGTTGACAGAGGGAAAAACAAATTTGTATGCTATTTTGCATTGAAGTGCCTGTACTGTAACACATTCTCTGCTAGTAGGTGTAGACTCAGTAATGGAATAATGGTTCTGTTGTATGTCAAACAAACAAATTTGTTTTCCATGATTACCTTCAAATGCATTTTTGCCAATTTCCCTTACTTCACATATGGATATCCTTTAACAGGTCAAACTTATTTAGAATCTGTTTTTAAGTTGATCTGCATTAAAACTTAAATCTGCCCACCCCAACCATGAAGATGTACGTTGAGGTTACAAAAAATAATCTGAGATTTCATACTTTTTCCAAGTATGGCTATAATCACCTCTGCAATTCACAATATCAAATTTACACTTATATACACATTTATTTCATATATTTATTATTTCACCAGAAATAATAAATTTGCTTAAGACAGCAAATACTCCTTTAGAAAACAAGGACAGATAGGTGTTTAGGCCCCTAGGGGCCACATGTGTCCAATTCCACTATCCACTGGGCCTCCCTATGTAGCAACAAATCCTTTCTATTTCCTCCCTTTTTCAATTTTGGTACCTGATCTATTGGGCAGCATATCAGACTTGACACAGGATGTCTCTTTTCCAAAAAATGCTTTGCCACTGGTTGGTCAGTTTTGCCTAAGTCTATAGCCTGCCTTATGCTGGATCTATGTACAGCCATACGTTCTTTTAATACACATTGCGTTTTTCCAACATACATTTCCCCACATCAGCATTTGATAATGTACATTACATACTTAGACTTGCAATTTAGTGCCTGTTTTATTTTGTATCTCTTGCCTGTATGGCTATGGGTGAAGGTGTCTCCTAATATTAGGTTGTCACAGGTAACATACCCATGGCAATGATATACCCCTCCTTTACTAGTCAAGAAATGTGCCTTCTGTGTCTCATATTTCTCAGTTGGATCTGCTTGTACTAGCATATCTCTAAGACTCCTCCCCTTTCTGTTTGAAAAGATAGGGATATCCTTTTTAAAGGGCCCAAATTTCACATCCACCTCCAATATCTTCCAATTATCCAATACAGCTTGATGTAGCTTCCATGTGTCTGTGGTGAAGTCAGTTACAAAGTATAGCCTTTCTCCCTGATCCTTGTTTTTAATCTGATCGCTTCCTTTCATGTCCAGCACTTGTTTTTTACTCTCATCCATTACCTTTTCGGAGCTAACCTCTTTGCAGAAACCTCTGACCTATTTCCTTCACTGCCACATTCCAGGCATTTGTGTCTGATGCAGAGGTGTATTTAAGTTTTGTGCTGCCCTAGGCACTCAAAATTCTGCTGCCCCCTACTTCCACCCATCCCCAAGGTTTTAGGCCTTTTTTGACATAATATTTTTTAACAGGAAGTTATGTGATTTTTTTTTTCTCATGGCATTTCCAAAGTAAATTTTCACAAGCACTTGCAAAACACTTGCATACACAAATACACACACACACACACACACACACACACACACATACATTATATATATAAATCTTCAGATACACTTCTTCAATAATTGACTTTACTATGCATGTACTAACTATAAAATATTAAGTCTTTCTTGCTATTACTATTATCATCATCTCATGTAAATTGTATATGCACTTAATGCATTCAAGTTATATAAACACTTTTTAGTTTTCTAATAATATAATGTGACCTTAATTTAAAATATGCTGTCACCTAAAGGGTTAAAGGACGTATGTGCAGTGTACAAACTACACCAATTGCAGATGGGTTGTGGCTTTAAATAGCATACACCTGTAGTCTGCATTTTATGTCTAAGACTACGGTCTGAGTGACCGAAACCGGTCAGACTTTCTTTTTACTGCTCTTCACCCTTTATTTGTTTTTTTGTTTTTTTGTATGGAGTCTGCCTTTTTTAATAGTTATTAATAAATTTACTATTTTAAATATACCTTACATCTGAGAGACTTTGGACTTTTTATTCTAAATACTTCCTACAGTCGTGGATGCTTGGAACTTCTTGGGAGATTTTTTATATGTATATATATGTGTATATATATATGTATATATGTATGTATATATATATATGTATGTATATATGTATGTATATATATATATATATATATATATATATATATATATATATATATTGCTGCAATATATCTAAAAACCCCAAACACAGATTTATTGATACAATGCTTATCCAAACACTAACACCTAGATTACGAGTTGTGCGTTAGGCTTAAAAAGCAGCTTTGGCCGGTCCCAACGCTGCTTTTTAATGCCCGCTGGTATTACGAGTCTTGAAATGACAGACTCACTGCTCACTTTTTGGGCCAGACTCGGAAATACCGCAAATACACTTACGTCAATTGCGTATCCTATATTTTCAATGGGACTTGCATAGCGCCGGTATTACGAGTCTGACCAAAAGTGAGCAGTAAACCCTCTTCTGTCAAGACTGGTACCGCATTTTTTAAAGTCAGTAGTTGAGTTTTACACTACAACTCGTAATATAAAACTCTTAACTAAAGTGCTAAAAAGTACACTAACACCCATAAACTACCTATTAACCCCTAAACCGAGGCCCCCCCACATCGCAAACAATAAAATAAATATTTTAACCCCTAATCTGCCAAACCGGACATCGCCGCCACTATAATAAATATATTAACCCCTAAACTGCCGCACTCCCACATCGCAAACACTAGTTAAATATTATTAACCCCTAATCTGCCGTCCCTAACATCGCCGACACCTACCTACATTTATTAACGCATAATCTGCCGCCCACATTGTTGCCGCCACTGTATTAAATGTATTAACCCCTAAACCTAATTCTAACCCTAACACCCCTAACTTAAATATAATTCCAAAAAATCTAAATAAAATTACTACAATTACCTAAATAATTCTTATTTAAAACTAAATACTTACCTATAAAATAAACCCTAAACTAGCTACAATATAACTAATAGTTACATTGTAGCTATCTTATGGTTTATTTTTATTTTACAGGCAACTTTGTATTTATTTTAGCTAGGTAGAATAGTTATTAAATAGTTATTAACTATTTAATAACTACCTAGTTAAAATAAAGACAAATTTACCTGTAAAATAAAACCTAATCTAAGAAAATAATAAAATAATTACTAGATGTTTAAACTAATTACACCTACTCTAATCCCCCTAACAAAACAAAAAAGCCCCCCAAAATAAAAAAAGCCCTACCCTACACTAAATTACAAATAGCCCTTAAAATGGCTTTTTGCGGGGCATTGCCCCAAAGTAATCAGCTCTTTTACCTGTAAAACAAAAGTACAAATACCCCCCTCAACATTAAAACCCACCACCCACACAACCAACCCTACTCTAAAACCCACCCAATCCCCCCTTAAAAAAAAAAACTAACACTAACCCCTTGAAGATCACCCTACCATGAGACGTCTTCACCCAACTGGGCAGAAGTGGTCCTCCAGATGGGCAGAAGTCTTCATCCAGAAGGCATCTTCTATCTTCATCCATCCGGTGCAGAGCGGGTCCATCTTCAAGACATCCGACGCGGAGCATCCTCTTCATCCGGAGTCTTCTTACTAAATGATGGTACCTTTAAGTGACGTCATCCAAGATGGGGTCCCATAGATTCCAATTGGCTGATAGAATTCTATCAGCCAATCGGAATTAAGGTTGAAAAAATCGTATTGGCTGATGCAATCAGTCAATAGGATTGAGCTTGCATTCTATTGGCTGATTGTAACAGCCAATAGAATGCCAGCTCAATCCTATTGGCTCCGCTCCTAACGCAAAACTCGTAATCTAGGTGTAAGTGTTGAAAGCTAACAGAAATAAAGGCAATAGATAGCTAAATAAATTAAAAGTTCAGAGTTACCTCTAACAAATTAAGCTCCATGGGAAGTTTCTTATTATACCCCCTTGAATGTAAGCTCCTTGGGCAAAATATTTCATATACCTGTATAATACTTCTAAAGTAACTGTTAGCTTTTTACAAATATAGCCACAAAAAAGTGCTGCCCCCCTCCAATCTTCTGCCCTAGGCAATTGCCTTCTTTGCCTAGACCAAAATACGCCCCTGGTCCGATGTCAGTCTGACTGCCCTTACCATCTGTGCCATGGCATGGATCTCAATAGATATTTTGGGTGGAAATAGTCAAATCTAACCAAGGTGTTTCTATCAGTTAACTTCCTAAATATCCTAGTCTCAAACTTGTTTCTCTCCTTCAAAATTTCAATATCAAGAAATTCCCTTTTTGTGCATTCCATTTAGCCACAAATCTAATTGGGCTTTCTAAGTTGTTTAATTTCTCCACACATCTTTTCAGCCTATACTCGTCGCCCCTCCAAACAAAAAACACAACATCTATGAAACATTTGTAGCCTTTTCCATACAATTTAAACTCAGAGAGGATGTGTTTCTGTTCATAGTAGCGCATGCAAATATTGACATAGCTAGGGGCCACATGTGACCCCATAGCTGTGTCAATACGTTGCAGGTATTTATCCCTTTCAAATTTAAAGAAGTTCTTGTGTAGCACAAAATGTAACAACAATGCCCCAAATTCTATGGGGGATCCCTTATATTGCTTATCCTCTAAAAGGATATATTTTACTGCCTGTATCCCCCCCTCATGGGGGATGCAAGTATATAAATTAGATACATCACCAGCACAGAATCTAGCAGACTCAGGCGGTACCGGGGACGCAGACGAAGGAGGAAAATCCTCAAGAGTGACATAAGTCACTAAAAGCACTGCCTGGAAAGCTGATAATCTCAGCAATTGTCTCTATGAATCAACCAATTGCTAAATTTCTTGATGTTTTTTTTTTTGCAGGACATTGTAGAGAGAATTGCAAAATTCATTAAAGATTCTGCAGACTATATATTGAGCCTAGAGGATATGGGAAAATGTAATGATGATTGTGTGTTACTTACAATGGATGTATTTAATTTATATACTTGCAACCAGTGGCAAAGCATTTTTTGCAAAAGAGACATCCTGTGTCAAGTCTGAGATGCTGCCCAGTAGATTAGGTACCAAAATTGAAAAGGGGAGGAAATAGAAATACATTGTTGCTACATAGGGAGGCTCAATGGATAGTGGAATTGAACACAGTGGCCCACAGGGGCCTAAACACCTATCTGTCCTTGACCTGTTTTCTATAGGAGTATTTGCTGTCTTAAGCAAATCTATTATTTCTGGTGCATATGATATAAATGTATATATGTATAAATTTGATATTGTGAATTGCAGAGTTGATTTTAGCCATATGATGCCTTAAACTGAACAACCTTAAAATTAAAATACTGGAGTTGGCAAAGTGTGCTGATATTCAGCCATCCAGTAAATGGCGATATACTCCAGAGAATATGGTGCTGTTGAGTGTGAAGACAGGTGTGGTGAAAATCACCTGGCAATTATTAGTTAATCATTTGTGTGTGTATAATGGGAGTTTGGAAGTGGGTCAGTCACCACTATTAACCACTATTAACTATTTAATAACTACCTAGTTAAAATAAAGACAAATTTACCTGTAAAATAAAACCTAATCTAAGTTACAATTACACCTAACACTACAATTAAATTAATTACCTAAACTAAATACAATTAATTACAATTTAAAACAATTATCTAATGTACGAAAACAAACAAACACTAAATTACAGAAAATAATAAAATAATTACAAGATTTTTAAACTAATTATACCTACTCTAATCCCCCTAACAAAATAAAAAAGCCCCCCAAAATAAAAAAAACCTACACTACACTAAATTACAAATAGCCCTTAAAAGGGCCTTTTGCGGGGCATTGCCCCAAAGTAATCAGCTCTTTTACCTGAAAAAAAAAGTACAAATACCCCTCCAACATTAAAACCCACCACCCACACAACCAACCCTACTCTAAAACCCACCAAATCCCCCCTTAAAAAAAAACTAACACTAACCCCTTGAAGATCACCCTACCATGAGACATCTTCACCCAACCGGGCAGAAGTGGTCCTCTAGATGGGCATAAGTCTTCATCCAAGCCGGGCAGAAGAGGTCCTCCAGATGGGCAGAAGTCTTCGTCCAGACGGCATCTTATATCTTCATCCATCCGGAGCGGGTCCATCTTCAAGATATCCGACGCAGAGCATCCTCTTCAACAATGACGGTTCCTTTAAGTAACATCATCCAAGATGGCATCCCTTCAATTCCGATTGGTTGATAGAATTCTATCAGCCAATCGGAATTAAGGTAGGAAAAATCCTATTGGCTGATGCAATCAGCCAATAGGATTGAAGTTCAATCCTATTGGCTGATCCAATCAGCCAATAGGATTGAGCTTGCATTCTATTGATTGTTTCAATCAGCCAATAGAATGCGAGCTCAATCCTATTGGCTGATTGCATCAGCCAATAGGATTTTTCCTACCTTAATTCCGATTGGCTGATAGAATTCTATCAGCCAATCAGAATTGAAGGGCGCCATCTTGGATGACGTCACTTAAAGGAACCGTCATTGTTGAAGAAGACTCCGGATGAAGAGGATGCTCCGCGTTGGATGTCTTGAAGATGGACCCGCTCCGCACCGGATGGATGAAGATAGAAGATGCCGTCTGGATGAAGACTTCTGCCCATCTGGAAGACCTCTTCTGCCCTGCTTGGATGAAGACTTCTGCCTGTCTGGAGGACCACTTCTGCCTGGTTGGG
Organism: Bombina bombina; assembly: GCF_027579735.1. Classification (NCBI taxonomy): domain Eukaryota; kingdom Metazoa; phylum Chordata; class Amphibia; order Anura; family Bombinatoridae; genus Bombina; species Bombina bombina. The sequence continues at coordinate 1,092,057,108 of NC_069499.1, forward strand.
TGAAGACGTCTCACGGTAGGGTGATCTTCAAGGGGTTAGTGTTAGGTTTTTTTAAGGGGGGATTGGGTGGGTTTTAGAGTAGGGTTGGTTGTGTGGGTGGTGGGTTTTAATGTTGGGTGGGTATTTGTACTTTTTTTTTCAGGTAAAAGAGCTGATTAATTTGGGGCAATGCCCCGCAAAAGGCCCTTTTAAGGGCTATTTGTAATTTAGTGTAGGGTAGGGCCTTTTTTATTTTGGGAGGCTTTTTTATTTTGTTAGGGGGATTAGAGTAGGTGTAATTAGTTTAAAAATCTTGTAATTATTTTAATATTTTCTGTAATTTAGTGGGGGTTTTTTTTCGTACTTTAGATAATTTTTTGTATATATATATATATTATATAATATATTGTAGCTATCTTAGGGTTTATTTTATTGGTAAGTATTTAGTTTTAAATAGGAATAATTTAGTGATTTTTAGTAATTTTATTTAGATTTATTGTAATTATATTTAAGTTAGGTGGGTTAGGGTTAGTGTAAGACTTAGATTTTAGGGGTTAATAACTTTAATATAGTGGCGGCGACGTTGGGGACGGCAGATTAGGGGTTAATTAATGGTTAATTAATATAGGTCGGTGTCAGTGATGTATAGGCCGGCAGATTAGGGGTTAATAATATTTAAATAGTGTTTGCGTTGCTGGAGTGCGGTGGTTTTGGGGTTAATATGTTTACTATAGTGGCGGCGATGTCCAGTTATGCAGATTAGGGGTTAAAAATTTTATTTTAGTTTTGCGATGTGGGGGGGGCTCGGTTTAGGGGTTAATAGGTAGTTTATGGGTGTTAGTGTACTTTTTAGCACTTTAGTTAAGAGTTTTATGCTACGGCGTTGTAGTGTAAAACTCTTAACTACTGACTTTAAAATGCGGTACCAGTCTTGACAGGAGAGAGTTTACCGCTCACTTTTTGTCAGACTCTTAATACCGGCGCTATGCAAGTCCCATTGAAAATATAGGATACGCAATTGACGTAAGTGGATTTGCGGTTTTTCCAAGTCTGGCCAAAAAAGTGGGCGGTGAGCCTGTAATTTCAAGACTCGTAATACCAGCAGGCGTTAAAAAGCAGCATTGGGACCGGCCAACGCTGCTTTTTAACCCTAACGCAAGACTCATAATCTATGCAATAGTTTATAGTATACAAATCTATCTGTCTTTCTAGCTATCATCTATTTATAAATATATCTATACATCTATATAATCCCTCTTTCTCTCTCTCTTATATATACTGTATATACACACACACACACTAATGCATACATTGTATACATTGGTGATTGAGGATCAGAATTTACTTTTTAACCCAAATTGTATTTTTCCATTGAAATAATTTGCATGCATGTCATTTTTGTACCAAATCAAAAGATGCAAAATGCACCGCTTTTCTATAAATTGAAACTTTTATCTTCCTTTTGATTCAGTTTTCAGTCAGTTATGAAGAGCAGCTGCAACTTAAAAGATATAAGGAAGAAATAGTAAAGTTTTTTTTTTCCATTTAGCATTTAATTCAACACAATGAAGAAGTCCCTTCATAGAATATAAACTAGTAAGAATGAATTTAAATAAGAATGAATCAGTCTTGCTACAAGAATGAAATAAAAACTCATTTAAAACTATATCTCTGACCAAACTTTTACAAATGGAAATATTAATACCCATAAATTCTAAAAGAAAATAAATCATAAAGGGCAGCTAGATAATACCAGGAAGTGCTAAATGTGTGTTTCAGAATGTTTTATGTTTATAGCATATACTTGTGTAATTTTCAAGTAAAATGTGTGCCTTTCCATGGATAAACTAATTAAAAAAACTTGGGGGGAACTTCCAGGTGGCGACCATGACAGGTAGCATCAATGTTTGCTGCACCAGACATTAGGCTTAAATTGCTTAAAATCTACATTTAATTATACCATCAGGTGCTGATCTACACTCTAAGCTTTGCCAAAGAAAATTTACTTTAAATTAAAGTCGCTCTTATAGAAGATTGGTACCAGCTTCAATCTACTGGAAATATAATGAGCAGTGGCCTACTAATTACCCCCCAGCAGACCACCCTGGCATCTCTGTCGTTATGCAGCAGTTGTTTTTTGTAAGACACTAGAGAACCACTAATTGGCAGTGCACAACTGAATATGGGTTCCTCCGCTGAATATATAGTGGAGACTTTAAGAAACATTTTTACTATTTACTTAGATGCTTATAGATGCTCTCCAGCATACGCGGATGCTTTGCCTTTAAAACATACAAAAGTACCGGCTGCACACCTTACCCAAGCACAATATATGTCACCTAAAAGCAGAGAATGAGAAACTTGGAGACAGGGAACTGCACCGTAATGGAACCAGAGGCCTTTTGTTCTGACGCTCACGTTGCTGACAGCGGCAACTCCGCTATAGACATGCCTGTCAAAACAGAGGGGTTATCTTTGCTGGGAAGATGTGTCCCAAGGTTCAGGAGATAAAATGTGAAAAAGGGGGGCTCTAGGTGTGTGCAAGCCACTCTCTATAGGTAACCTCCACACAAGGTTACTAGTGGTGATAAGCAAAACGGTGTGTGAGAAGGCGCTATGAAAGCTAAAATATAGTGACGATACCTATCAGTGTGGCAGAATGCTGTCCCTTTAAATATATCTATATAGGGGCGGAGCCTGAAGCCTAAGAGAAATGGCTGCTTAATATGTGAGCTCCGTGCTGAACTGTTTCAGATGGCTGACATACAAGGAAAGCAGGGCTGAATTTACTCCCCGGGAATTGAGGGCTGAGAGGTGCACTCACCGAAACAATATAGGGGATATTCCCAGACACCTAAGGCTAGCAGGGAGACTGGAGGTTAACGGAGCTACCCGATGCTGCGCGCCATTTTGGAAGTGTGGCGTAGCTGCATTTGAACGGACCTGTGCCGCAACTATTCAACACATAATACACCCTAGATGTAACTTGTGACCTGAGAGGAAACCTCTTTTAAGCGGCTACACCGGACATTACAAGAACCGGGTAACAGATGTCATAGCAGCAAGAGACGCCCGGTGAGGCTTCGGATCAGCCAGAAAGAGTGATCTTACTGTACCGGCTCTGGTAAGAGGGAAGGTGAGGGGGGAGAATTCCATGTAGGTCAAAAGCAAGAACTGGATAGAAGTAAACTGCTTATGGTTATACAGATGAGGCATGCAGGGCGCACTTTAAATCCATTTATCTAAGGTAACAGGCATATTGAAGGAAGGTGGAAGGCAATGGCGGGGCGCAAACATATAAAGGCCACGTGACACTCCTATACTTAAAATGCCCTAATCTAACTACTGAGCGATATAGCTGCCTAATCCACTATACTGAGGAGGTTATAAAGTGCAGAAGTTGATAATTAAAACTAGCAGACAGGCTCTGCTTAAAAGAGGGCCTCTCTACTACAACCTACACATCGTTAACACCTAAGATTAAGCAACCCCCCCTCACCAGTAACGACATTATGCTATTTACACACTGGATCAAAGCACTCTATTACTTAGCTCCTGCCTGATGGACTCAGCTAGGGAACAGGAAGAAACTCAATCAAGCTAGCAAGGTTTGCTGAATGTTTGTCTGTAGCTGCAATAAATAACTATAAGGGATACTACAATACCTTCCTGAAAATAAGGGCTAGGGATCTGCCCCATACCTCAACACTATCTAGACCTGTCTTGAGCTGGCTCATCTATCCTCCACACAATTCACTATAAACTTTTCTATGACCACGGCAGGATAGGCGAGGAGCAGGAGTGATTAGGTTTGCATGCTTTTTCAATCTTTTTTGGATCTGACATATTATCACAGACTTTGTAATCAGGGATTAACCCTCTATCAACATGTCCATTAGGAAGCAAAATAAGCCTGCCCAGGTGTCTAAACCGCCTACAGCTAATCTATTTTTTAAACCGGCCAGAAGTGAGAAAGCTCTAGAACCTACTAATATGGGGCTAGAGGAAGATAATATCTCTGACACAGATTCTCATCTTATGGATGATGATGCCATCCCTGTTACAAAAGCGGATTTGAAAGCCCTTGTCTCCAAACAAGACATCAATAAAAATTTCGATAAACTCTGGGAAAAAATCGATGCTTTTCAAAACACTGTCACCAACAGCCTAGCAGATATCAAGCAAGACATCACAGATTTAGGCACACGGGTGGCCACTCTAGAAGAAAATGAGACCTCTACCTCAGAAGACCTCTCTAATCTAACACAAAAGATTTCCATGCAGCAACAGGAAGTTAGTGAGATGCATGATAAAATGGAAGATCTCGAAAATAGGAGCCGCAGGTGTAACCTGCGGTTAAAGGGGATTCCAGAGGCTATTTCGACGGAAGAACTTCCCATCTACCTACACCAACTATTTCAAGCTATAACAGGAGAAGTGGGGGAAGAAAAGTTTCAATTGGAGAGAGCTCACCGAGCTTTGCGGGCCAGACCGAAAGATGAAGCACCCCCCAGAGATGTTATAGTTAAATTTCTCAGATTCCCAGAAAAGGAGAGCATCCTCTCAGCTGATAGGAAACACCCAACCTTCAAGTTCCAGGGTGTGGTAATACAATTTTTTCAAGATCTCTGCATAAGAACACTCCAGAGGAGAAAATATTTGAGACCACTTACCACACTCCTGAGGAAGCATCAAATTGGATACCGCTGGGGATTTCCCTTTAGCTTATACATCCAACACAATGGCAGATCACTAAATCTAAAAGATGTCTCAGAAATTCCGGATATATGTCGTAAGCTTCAATTGGAACCACCTGATATACCACAATTGAATCAACCAGAAGAATTCTCCCAAGCAACATCAAGCTCCACTTCACAACAGAGACAAAAATGGACTAGAGTCTCGAAAAGAAAAGCTAAGTCTTGACATTTTTTCACTTATTTGTCTGTTGTCTAAAGAACATTGCCCCATCTTCTGGGGAAAAGAGAGAGTCGAGGACTCTAGTATCTCTCAGCCTACCATTTCTAATGAGGTAAGAGGTGGTAGGCGAGGAACCTAAGTGGACACTGGATCCCGATAAAAGGGTCCTAATGAAGGTTAAAAGGTTCTTTTGGTTGGGAATTTTAAGGGTAATTAGCCTCCATAAAAGGCTTCCCCCCCCCTTTTTTTTATATATAATATGTAGAAATTGTAGTTGCTCTTCCTGATTTCCTGATGCCAATGTCTTGTTCTTTTCTTTAACATATTTTGTTGAAACATATACAGTTTTAGCACGGTAGATTGGTAGAGTACAGTCAACCTGTGTAGGAGGGAGTGCGGGGTTGAAGGTACTCTCCCTTTGTTTCTTTTTTTTTTATTATTATTATTTTTGTTGTTGGTTCTCCTATACAGGAGAAGCAGATTCTGTTATTATGTTCTAACATGGTTCTTGAATAGACTGTTACTGTTTGTAATTTCTTATGTTCTTATTTTTGTTTTTGCCATGTCGACTCAACTTGCTTACCTATATGCATCATCTCATAAGAGACAACTATATCTGCAATGCCTATGGGCAATCATAGAGAATGAAGAGACAGCGGATCTGGGGGGAGGGCCCCCCACCGGTAAAATCGTGAGTAATGACTTGTAACCTTCGACTGATATCACACAATGTCAGAGGCCTAAATACAGACATAAAGCGCAGAACAGCACTTAGTCAATATACTAATCTAAAAGCTAACATTATTTTCCTGCAAGAGACACACTTTATCAAGGAGGTTATACCTACATATTGGGCCAGAGGCTATACACAACATTTTCACTCAATCACTGACAAAACAAAAAGGGGAGTGTCAATACTGATACACCAATCAGTAGGTTTTGTAGTAGAAGAGACAATTAGGGACCCGGAGGGTAGGTTTCTGATACTTAAAGGGAGACAACACGATAAGCAGTTAGTATTTTGTAATGTATACGCACCAAACGAAACACAGGCATCCTTCTTTTCTAATGTTTCTCACCTACTGACTCAGTGGTCGCAGTCCCGGATGATTCTAGGGGGTGACTTTAATGTGTCAATGTACGCTCACCAAAACAAAGATAAACACCCATTATCCCAAAAACAATTAAGACATAATTCTACAATTAAAAAAATAAAAGAGATGTTCTTCTCACATAATATGTTAGACTCATGGGACACTTTATATGGGAGAACGCAAGACTATACATACTATTCGTCGGCGCACAAATCCTACTCAAAACTAGATTATGTCTATATCAGCCAAACTCTGATTCCAGACCTAGCATCCTCTAAGATCCATGCATGTGCTTGGTCGGACCACTCCATAGTCCAAATAGATATCAAACAAACATTCCACACTAGTGCGACGCGATCTTGGAATTTTGACCCATACGTTCTCCAGAACCCCAAGACGCGCGAATCTATCTCTAAAGCACTGTCAGAATATTGGGGCCTAAATGTAGGGACCACTTCCAACCCTATAAATATCTAGGCAGCACATAAACCCTTCATTAGAGGCCTACTTATCAAAGAAAAAACAGCCTTGACTAAAGCAACAAGACTTCAAACAGATACTCTACAAAAACAAATAGATGAACTTACTAGGTCACATCAACGAAATCTATCACCCGCCATATTCACACAATTACAGGCCAAACGACTAGAATTAGCTACAATTATGAACAAGACCTCTGCGAGAGCAGCACATAGATTAAAATCACAATATTTTTTATACTCAAATAAGCTGGACAAGTATCTGGCCCATAAACTCAGAGAGAGGACTAAATCTTTTGCCATACCCTGTTTACATACAACTGATGGCTCTTGCACCTCAAACCCCCAAGAGATAGCCAACACTTTTGCACAATACTACGCTCATCTTTATGATGGGGAAAAAGTAATGCACAATGATCAGACGAACCAGGGCTAAATTTTTAGATGACGCTAAACTCATTCCCTTAGATAAAGAGGCCGGAGAGGAGCTCAATGCAGAGATAACGACTAGGGAGGTCCTTAATGCCATAAAAGAGCTTAAACCAGGAAAAGCTGCAGGCCCAGACGGATTCCCAGGTGAATACTATCAACTCTATAAAACAATTTTGGTCCCACATGTAGTCTCACTGTGCAATGATATTTTACAAGGTAATGAAGTACCGCGCGAAATATTACAGGCCAAAATAGTAGTCATACCCAAACCAGGTAGAAATCCAAAGCTATGCCAAAGCTATAGACCCATTTCCCTAATTAATCAGGATATAAAAATCTTCACCAAAATTCTAGCCAACAGACTCAAAGTACATCTACCATCACTAATCCACCCTGATCAGATAGGCTTTATTTTAGACAGAGAAGCCCCAGACAACACAAGACGAACGATCTCCTTAATTCAATACCTCAGCAAATCGAAAACGCCTTCTCTGGTCCTTTCTTTGGATGCAGAGAAAGCGTTCGATAGAATAGACTGGGACTACATGCTACAGGTCTTAAATAGATTAGGTTTCCATGGGTCGTTTGTTCAGGCTATCAAAGGCATCTATTCATGCCCCACAGCTACAGTTAGGGCGGCTGGTTATCAGTCAAAATTAATAGATATCTTGAATGGTACTCGACAGGGCTGCCCGCTATCGCCACTTTTATTTGCGATTTGCATAGAGCCATTAGCAGCGATGATTCGGTTGGCCCCAGATATACACAGAGTTTTACTTAAAGGGCAGGAATTTAAGGTGTCATTGTTTGCGGATGACGTCCTTCTTACAATGACTAAACCACTTATATCCCTCCCAAATCTTTATCGAGTATTGCAGGACTATTCTGATGTTTCGGGATATAGAGTTAATTTAGAAAAATGTGAAGCTATCCCTATCGCCCTTCCCAATCACACTAAAAAACTGATTGAAACAAACTTTGAATTTACATGGACTACAGAGTCGATCAAATATTTAGGGATTAAAATCTCACATAACATTGAAGACCTATATAGACTGAATTATATCCCCTTGTATAAATTAATTAGGAAGGATATAAATACATGGAAAAAGGGCGGATTTTCATGGTATGGCCGATTAACGGCAATTAAAATGAACATCCTTCCGAGGCTCCTATACCTCTTTCGGGCTCTCCCAATTAACTTAAGACTGATCTTAGCAAACTACAAACTGACTTGGTGGGCTTCCTGAGAGGCAATAAAAAAGCTAGAATACCATCTCAGATCCTACAGCAACACAGACAGTTAGGAGGGGTGGGAACACCAAACTTAATACACTATTACCAAGCAGCAAGACTGGCGCAAACTACTTTATTGAGTAAGAGACCAAAGGACCTGGTGTGGGTGCAGGTGGAGACGCTGATGACAGATTACAAAACCCCAGAGGAGATACTTTGGGACTTCTCTAGACACCCTTTCAGGGGAATGTCGGCCTCAAAGCTTACGATGGAGATGATGCAAACCTGGGTTTCGCTCTCCAAATCCCTGAACCTAGTCCCTCAAGACTCGGTAGTGCGACCAACAAAGACCATTTTAAATCCAGACTTTCACACACATTTGGGGAAGTGGGAAATTAAAGGACTATATAGGGTAGCAGACTTTCTACATAATAACAAAATAGCTACTTATCAACAAATACAAGAGAAAATTAGCCCAGAGAAACTACATTGGTTTTTATACCTACAAGTGACCTCAGCTATCACCAAACTCAGAACACATAGCTCAAGGAAACCGTTAACAACGCTAGAGCATTTCTGCAACACATCCAAACGTCACAAAAAACAAATCTCGGCTATATTCTTAGCAATACAGAAAGCTAAAATCACATCTAAATCCCCTCTGATGGAGAAATGGGAAAGGGACTTACAGAAAATTTACTCTAAGGAAGAATGGGAAATAATGTTATATACAGCTAGTAAAGGATTAATTAGTGCAGACTTCAGAGAAAATTGTATTAAAACATCTTTCAGATGGTATCTGACCCCCATAGTCACTTCCCATTATACCCAGAGAGGTAACAAACTTTGCTACAGAGGGTGTGCGGAAACAGGGACATATATCCACATGTGGTGGGAATGCCCACAGGTCAAACAAATATGGTTTAAACTCTCTGAGTTACTTAGCGAAGTATTATCTGAAACTATCTCTTTAACACCGTCACAAGCATTGTTAAACGAACGCATAAAGCCTTTTAATGCACCTATCAATACGTTCATACATACACTATGCACGGCCACTAGGATTTGCTTAGCGAGATATTGGAAATCAGGAGCACCCTCATGGGGGGAGGTGATGGACAAGATTCAAGCTACATATAAAATGTCGGAAATGATAGCCCACATTAAAAATAACTATGAACAATTCTTAAAAATATGGAACTTCTGGATCCTGACAGGACATTAGATGCATAAGGGGCGGGAGCACGTAGCTTTGACATTAGGATAGGATGACCACAGACAGGGGTTGCTGGGCGACTCACAAAGATACTCAGGTGACGATTTGACTTATGCTTAAAAACTGGTGGGGGCCCTTTCCCCGGATCTGCTGCAAAGGAAGAGAGGCGACAGGCAAGTTGTTGGTAATTTAATTTTATGTTGGTTTATGTTTGAGAGGTTGGGGGGAGGGGGAAGGGGAGGGAATGCATATAAATAAAATATGTTGGGTGCGGAGAAGGGAGAAGAGAGAATTGTCTGATTTGTTTCCTATTGCTGTTCCCTTTGCTGCATTCTTAAAAACTTAGATATATAGTTAGCTACTCAACAACACAGGACTGAAGATTTTTGCCACAATAGCTCTATTAGATTGCTTTCATGTGCTAATGGACTTTTAGATAACTTCTCCATAGCCGATCAATGTGTGATGGACCAAAGCTTCTGTTAAGGGGATGGCGGAGGGGATTCGTTTTGTACGATATGAACAATGTGACCTGTATTTGTTGTACTTACGGTAATAAAAATCATTTCAACTAAATATATATATATATATATATATATATATATATATGTGTGTGTGTGTGTGTGTGTGTGTGCAACAGTGATATAAATTCTTAAAATGAGAAGATAGAATAAACTATATATAACATATTCTTAAAATAATAAAATCAACTAGATAGCATGGAATTTGGTGGCGCTATACAAATAAATGATAATATTAATAATAATAGCAGGAACGTCACCCTTAAAATGCAGCCAGTAATAATAGTGAGTCCCAAAGAAGCACAACCCTATAAATGCTCTGGTTTTAAAAGTGTGCAAGCAAATTAATAAGTAAATGAATACCACCTTAAAGAAGGTAAACGGTCCTTCAGATATAGTCAAATTTCAGTAGTATATTACTACACCTAGTCCAATTCAATTCTAGTGCCAAAAGTATTCCAAGTAACCTAAAATGCTCACAGTACCTTCTGATTAAAATGGGCTCATTGACTCATCACAGGGATAAACCACTGGTCTCAGATGGGGCTACTCTGACCATTCAGCACGGCAAGTGTTACCTCCCGATTATTGTGTGTCCTCTTTCCCTTCCAAGTGTTTCTCAGTCAACGTCTGAGCCGGCCACGTGATCCACCATTAGCATTCTGCCACACTGACAAGTATTTGTTAGCTTTCTTAGCGCCCTTTCCAAGGCTCAGGAGGTCCTTGTTAGTTTCCAACCCTCCTGCTAGGGTTACGCTACCGGTAGAGTCTTGGGATAGTCAGCAGGCTGAGTTACCAACAGTCTTGATAAAGGAAACAGTCACCTTGCAGCTGGGAGACTAGGATGGGGCTGGTGATCAAAGCCTTTTCACTGTTTTTTCGATGGTATAACACTGCAGGAGGCTCATGCCAGATACAATTAGCGGATCTCTTGAATCTTAGAACACCCTCAATTGTACCTTTACAGACCATGAAAACTGGTATTGGTGAGTAAAATAGATCTTACGTTCATGCTGCTCTAGACCTCTACCTGATTAATGGCAGCCCTTTAATATGTAGACTTTGAGGCCTATTTAACAACGGTCTGTCTGACCTGATCCGACAGTGCGATCAGATCCGACAGTCCTCGCTGAATGCAGAGAGCAATACGCGCTCCGTATTCAGCATTGCACCAGCAGCAGATTTGTGAGCTGCTAGTGCAACGCCGTTTCCTGCATATTCGCGGCCAATCAGCCGTCAGCAGTGGGTATCAATCAAAACGATCGTACTCGATCGGATTGAATTGTGGTGATGTCTGTCCGCCTGCTCAGAGCAGGCAGACAGGGTTATGGAGCAGCGGTCCTCAAGCTCCATCCAGAGCTTGATAAATGGGCCCCTTTATGTGTATTCTATCTGTAATATTAATAACATGTTACCAAGATGTCCCTGCTTCTTTCATTATGTTTTGGCTGCAAAAATACTGTGAAACCTATAGATGATCCATTTGTTTGTTGTGGACTACCTGGGTTGCTGGAGTGGTGTATGTAGTGAATGTAGTCCAGCGCTAGATTAGCCCTCGTAGAGTATTTAGTTAAATTCTATAATTTGAATATATTGTATTTTGTGATTGGATAAATGTTTAGTGTATGTACTGCAATGTTGTTATTATATATTTATTGTAGGTAATCCTAAGTATTTATCAACATTCAGTTAATAAAAGGATGTAAACAGGTATATACAACTGATATATATAAACTTGTTGTCTAATGTTAGCTTCTTATCTATATATAAAAACTAATAAAACATTTGTATAATTAGACAGAAATTTAATAACTTGTTAAAAGCATACATAAAATAAAATGGGACGTCTCCCTTATAACATCGATTTCATCAGAGAAAACAATTGAAATAACTGTAGTATATATTTCCGCTATTTGATAATCAGGTACCTGTTGTATAGTGTAACAAATGATAATGTCCAGAAATTGGATTAAAAAAACTTAAAGATCCAAATAAGATGACCTCCCCGCTATTGTGGAGGGTGTGTGTTACCGGTCCGTTAGTGAGAGACTGGTATTTAAAAATATGTCATGTGACTTTTCCTACGTCACACTTGTGATCGTAGCTGTTTCAATATAGTTGTAATGTAACCAGTGATCCTTGATATTCTGTCAAGTGCTTATTATGTTGCAATTTTTTTAAACTTTAATCTGTATGTGTATCCCCCTATTCCGTGTGTAATTAGGGAGTCTTAGGGGAGATTGCAACTTACGCTGGTCTCTTGGCACACCTGATTTCTCGTTTAGTGTGGTCTTTGCGGTCACATTCAGTGACTTAGATGTTAAACTTTGCAGTCACGTGCAGTGACTATAATGCAATGCTCGCAGTGTGGACTTGGCAGTCACTTGTAGTGGTGGGAATTGAACTTGTGACCTTTAGGGTAAGAGAGGGAGATCTTAGCCATTAGGCTATGTGTATCTCACTTTCTGTGTTAGTCTAGTGGACTTGGCGGTCACTTGTAGAGACTGTAATGAGATCTTTGCGGTCACAGAGGTGACTAGTGGTGGGTTCTTTGCAGTCACAAGTGCTGACTAGGAGTAGAATCTTTAGCGGACATCAGTGATGTTATACAGCAAGGTCTTTGCAGTCACAGATTGTGACTTGCATGTATCAACTTGCAGTTGTATCTTTGCGGTCACAGATTGTGACTTAAAAGTGGTCTTTGCGGTCACTAACAGTAGTGACTTAGAGGAAATCTTTGCGGTCACTAGTAGTGACTAACAGAATGATCTGTAACGTTGGAGATCAACGTAAAACTTGGCAATCTCTCTGTGCAACTTAGTAGAGCTGATTAGAAACAAATGCAGGTTGTAACAACGTCCAGCTTCAATGTTGCAGGAGGTAATCAGCAAAGGAAGTCTTGTAGTAGTTGTCTTTCCTTTCTTGGCAATTATAACAGCAATCAAAATAAAAGCATAAAGTGCAGAGTGACAACAGTGTCAAGGTCAACGCGTTTCGCCCTTAGGCTTTATCAAGACATGTTTGTCTGTGTCACCTGAGTCTATATATAGGGCTTAACTGGTTTGGATTGGCTATTCTATGTAATTTAATTAAAGGTGGAAAGTATAGATATATGGAAATTCAATATAAAGGTGGAATTATATAGTTGTGTGTGTCTACAAGAAGCTTATTGTTCTTCATTTGTTTTTGATCTTTGTGTTGTAATAAATGAAAGAGAATGAATAGATCCTAGAAAGGTTCTTGTAAGAATGCAATAAACATTATTTAGAGAGTTCTAAATATATCTATATAATGTATAATGTATGTATTTGTATTTATTTTGATGTGCTTATAGTTGCTTGAATATTGAGCATATGTTAATTTTTAAATATATAAAACAAATAGAAATTATAAGTAAAGATTTTTTTAAAATAAAAAAGTTATGACTTAGTGAGTAATTTTTAAAAAAAAAAAAAAATTTAAAACTGTTTTCAGTATTCCCTTTCGTGATTGAACTCACGACCTTTTGGTAAATGAGCAGAGGGTATTATCCACTAAACCACATCTACCTCAACATTGTATATAGTGAAAATACATGTATTAGTTAAAGTATATGTATATACACACACATTTATGTTTATATACATTTATATTTACAATATAGTTTTGTTTGTATAAATGAAGACCATAGAGAAAGAAGTGATGATATTCATAAGAGACTAAAATCTATATAGATAGTTTTTAGTGGTAGTAAAGGATGTTTAGTAACATTTACCTGAACCAACAAAGGAATGTGGTGGGAACTGAACCCGTGACCTTTAGGGTTAGAGAGAGAGAGAACTTAACCATTAGGCTATGTGTATCTCACTTTCTGTGTTAGCATAGAATGGAGGTATTTATATATATTAGTATGATGTAAAATTATTGTAAGAAAGGGGAAATATCTAGCTCTGAATTTAAGCCAGTTGGAAATAATGTGTCCATATTGTAGATCATTTTTGCTTCTAACTTCAATAATTGATTTTCTAAATTTCCCCCTCTCCAATTGAGTTTTATCTTGGCTAGACCCCAGAATTTAAAATGTTTGAGATTGTTATTGTGAATGTCCCTAAAATGAGAATAGAGGTGTGTGTCAAGAGTGCCTCTATCAATGCATGACAGATGTTCCCTAATTCTATCGCGGAGGGTTCTTGTCGTTTCACCTATATAGTACTTTTTACATGAACATTCAATTATGTATATAATTCCTTTGTCTTGACATCTGATTGTTTCATCAATTCTGTATTTAAAGTTATTCACTTCTATTTCTTTTAGTTTGCTACTGTATTTACAGGATCGGCATCCAAAGCATAGAAAGAAGCCTTTTATTTTATTTCCTTATAAGTTTATATCTTGATTTCTTGTTTTTAGTGGTTTCAATTCGCTTGGCGCTAGTTTATTTTTTTAATTTTTTGCTCTTCTGTATATGATTTTTGGAAATTGTGTTACTTTATCCCCTATTATGGGATCCGTCTGTACTATGTGCCAGTGTTTTTTAAGTATTTTGTTTATTAATTTGTTATTGCAGTTGTAATCCGTAATAAATGACACATTTACCTCATTCTTTGTATCACCATGGCCCCTACTTTGTTTATTTCTATAAGATAGTAGATCTTTGCGGTCTATTTTATCTACCTCTTCCCTTGCTTGGTGTATTATTTTATCCTCATACCCTCTTTCTTTAAATTTATTTTCTAAGATTGTTATTTGTCTTTCATAGTCTAATTGTTTTGAACAATTCCTTTTAATACGCAGATATTGACCTTTGGGTATGTTATTTTTCCACCTTTCTAGGTGGCAGCTTTTGTAGTGTATAAAATTATTAGCGTCTACTTCTTTGAAATGGGTAGACGTATTTAATTGGTTATCAATAATTTCTATATCTAGATCTAGGAAGACAATTTTTTGTTTACTGAAAGTATATGTAAAGTTAATATTCATATCATTATTGTTCATGTCATTGATTAACATTTCTAATTCTGACAGTTCCCCTTTCCATATAAAAATAACATTGTCTATGTACCTCTTGTAGAGTACAAGATTTGCACCCAGCTCATGCCTAGGGAAGAAAGATTCTTATCAATATCCCATAAAGAGATTGGCATAGCTGGGTGCAAATCTTGTACCCATAGCTGTCCCAGTCCTTTGTCTATAGAACTTGCCCTCAAAAGAGAAATAATTTTGTTCAAGTATAAATCTGATACCATTTAATATGAACTCTTGTTGTTCTTTCTTTAGAGTGGTATCTTTATCAAGATATTTTCTAACAGATTCTATGCCCAATTCATGATTAATTATCGTATATAAGGAGGTCACATCACATGTTACAAGAGTGTAGTTGTGTTCCCATTTAATATTATTTAAAATTTAAAATTTAAATTTAAAATTTGAAGTATTTCTGTAGTATCTTTGAGGTATGAAGGTAATTCTTTAACATATGTTTGGAGATATTCGTCTATATATTTTGATAAGTTAGAGGTTAGGGAGTCAATACCTGATATTATTGGTCTACCTGGGGGATTGGTGGAATTTTTATGTACCTTAGGTAGGTAATAGAACACAGGGATTTTAGTTATTTTTGGTAGCAGGAAGCCATATTCTTTATTATTTAGTATATCTTTATCTTTAGCTTCATCGATTAATTTCATGAATTTAAGTTCTTCTTTGTAGGATCAAGTTTTAGTATTTCATATGTGTTGGTATCACCCAATAGTCGATGTGCTTCTTCTGTGTATTGGGATCTGTTCATTATTACAACTCCTCCCCCCTTGTCTGCAGGTTTTATGATTATGTTAGGGTCCGACTGTAATTTTTTTAAAGTTTTTCTTTCTGTGAATGTTAAATTGTTAGATCTATTTTTTGTATTTGCTTTTTTAATGTCTCTTTGTACCAATCTCTCAAACATTTCTAAGTTTCTCCCTTTCTCATTCACCAGATAAAAGGTTGACTTAGGTTTTAAGTTAGAGTTTTTAAATGTGGGAACACAACTACACTCTTGTAACATGTGATGTGACCTCCTTATATACGATAATTAATCATGAATTGGGCATAGAATCTGTTAGAAAATATCTTGATAAAGATAACACTCTAAACAAAGAACAACAAGAGTTCATATTAAATGGTATCAGATTTATACTTGAACAAAATTATTTCTCTTTTGAGGGCAAGTTCTATAGACAAAGGACTGGGACAGCTATGGGTACAAGATTTGCACCCAGCTATGCCAATCTCTTTATGGGATATTGATAAGAATCTTTCTTCCCTAGGCATGAGCTGGGTGCAAATCTTGTACTCTACAAGAGGTACATAGACAATGTTATTTTTATATGGAAAGGGGAACTGTCAGAATTAGAAATGTTAATCAATGACATGAACAATAATGATATGAATATTAAATTTACATATACTTTCAGTAAACCAAAAATTGTCTTCCTAGATCTAGATATAGAAATTATTGATAACCAATTAAATACGTCTACCCATTTCAAAGAAGTAGACGCTAATAATTTCATACACTACAAAAGAAAGGTGGAAAAATAACATACCCAAAGGTCAATATCTGCGTATTAAAAGGAATTGTTCAAAACAATTAGACTATGAAAGACAAATAACAATCTTAGAAAATAAATTTAAAGAAAGAGGGTATGAGGATAAAATAATACACCAAGCAAGGGAAGAGGTAGATAAATTAGACCGCAAAGATCTACTATCTTGAAACCACTAAAAACAAGAAATCAAGATATAAACTTATAAGGAAATAAAATAAAAGGCTTCTTTCCATGCTTTGGATGCCGATCCTGTAAATACAGTAGCAAACTAAAAGAAATAGAAGTGAATAACTTTAAATACAGAATTGATGAAACAATCAGATGTCAAGACAAAGGAATTATATACATAATTGAATGTTCATGTAAAAAGTACTATATAGGTGAAACGACAAGAACCCTCCGCGATAGAATTAGGGAACATCTGTCATGCATTGATAGAGGCACTCTTGACACACACCTCTATTCTCATTTTAGGGACATTCACAATAACAATCTCAAACATTTTAAATTCTGGGGTCTAGCCAAGATAAAACTCAATTGGAGAGGGGGAAATTTAGAAAATCAATTATTGAAGTTAGAAGCAAAAATGATCTACAATATGGACACACTATTTCCAACTGGCTTAAATTCAGAGCTAGATATTTCCCCTTTCTTACAATAATTTTACATCATACTAATATATATAAATACCTCCATTCTATGCTAACACAGAAAGTGAGATACACATAGCCTAATGGTTAAGATCTCTCTCTCTCTAACCCTAAAGGTCACGAGTTCAGTTCCCATCACATTCCTTTGTTGGTTCAGGTAAATGTTACTAAACATCCTTTACTACCACTAAAAACTATCTATATAGATTTTAGTCTCTTATGAATATCATCACTTCTTTCTCTATGGTCTTCATTTATACAAACAAAACTATATTGTAAATATAAATGTATATAAACATAAATGTGTGTGTATATACATATACTTTCACTAATACATGTATTTTCACTATATACAATGTTGAGGTAGATGTGGTTTAGTGGATAATATCCTCTGCTCAATTACCAAAAGGTCGTGAGTTCAATCACAAAAGGGAATACTGAAAACAGTTTTAAAATTTTTTTTTTTTTTGAAAAATTACTCACTAAGTCATAACTTTTTTATTTTAAAAAAATCTTCACTTATAATTTCTATTTGTTTTATATATTTAAAAATTAACATATGCTCAATATTCAAGCAACTATAAGCACATCAAAATCAATACAAATACATACATTATACATTATATAGATATATTTAGAACTCTCTAAATAATGTTTATTGCATTCTTACAAGAACCTTTCTAGGATCTATTCATTCTCTTTCATTTATTACAACAAAAAGAACAAAAACAAATGAAGAACAATAAGCTTCTTGTAGACACACACAACTATATAATTCCACCTTTATATTGAATTTCCATATATCTATACTTTCCACCTTTAATTAAATTACATAGAATAGCCAATCCAAACCAGTTAAGCCCTATATAAAGACTCAGATGACACAGACAAACATGTCTTGATAAAGCCTAAGGGCGAAACGCGTTGACCTTGACACTGTTGTCACTCTGCACTTTATGCTTTTATTTTGATTGCTGTTATAATTGCCAAGAAAGGAAAGACAACTACTACAAGACTTCCTTTGCTGATTACCTCCTGCAACATTGCAGCTGGACGTTGTTACAACCTGCATTTGTTTCTAATCAGCTCTACTAAGTTGCACAGAGAGATTGCCAAGTTTTACTTTGATCTCCAACGATACAGATCATTCTGTTAGTCACTACTAGTGACCGCAAAGATTTCCTCTAAGTCACTACTGTTAGTGACCGCAAAGACCACTTTTAAGTCACAATCTGTGACCGCAAAGATACATCCGCAAGTTGATACATGGAAGTCACAATCTGTGACTGCAAAGACCTTGCTGTATAACATCACTGATGTCTGCTAAAGATTCTACTCCTAGTCACCACTTGTGACCGCAAAGAACCCACCACTAGTCACCTCTGTGACCGCAAAGACCTCATTACAATCACTACAAGTGACCGCCAAGTCCACTAGGCTAACACAGAAAGTGAGATACACATAGCATAATGGTTAAGATCTCCCTCTCTTACCCTAAAGATCACAAGTTCAATTCCCACCACTACAAGTGACCGCCAAGTCCACACTGCGAGGATTGCATTATAGTCACTGCATGTGACCGCAAAGTTTAACATCCAAGTCACTGAATGTGACCGCAAAGACCACACTAAAAGAGAAATCAGGGGGGGGCGTGTCCAAGCAGCGACTGGGAACGGTCGCACTTTCTTAATGCTCCAGCCGATTGCCTAATAATCCGCCGGTTTGGGGTACTTTTTACAGCGACTTACAGCACAATACGATTGGCACTGTTGATGCAGTGGTCTGTTTGAAGAAAACCGGATAGTTCTCTGTATTTGTGATGCCGGAACATAGGAACGGACAGTAAAGCTTGGAGTGGCGGCTCAGGACAGGCAGCGCTACCCCCCTCGGTTTTCCGAGGGTCATTGTCAAGGCTGGAGATCAAATATTACTCTCTCACTCCTATTCAGCTTCTTTGAGCAAGCAAAGAGACCTAGAGAAAAGAAATTTCGAGTCTACAAAGAAATCTAATACTGCGTAGCTAATATGGCTGCCACAGTGGAAACTACTTATGAGAACCGCATCGACGCCATTATGATGAGACTGGAGCATTGCTTTATGGACTTAATGCATAGAGCTCCTTGGGACTTTTTCACACAATCACACTTGGCATACTTCGACTTAGGGAGCAGAGCAAAAGCTAAAGAAGACAAGGCTGTGGAGGTCGGAGCTGCGGCCAAGGGCGCTCCCGCGGTTTCCCCTCTACAAAGCAATAAGGAAATAATAGTGAGAACTGTGTCGTCTTCCCTGAGGTCATACCGAAAAAAGATGCCCCGACAAACTAATAAACTACAAATGACTGATCAGCTACAGGGGACTCCTGTGTGTAGAGTCCCTCTCAGGGCTGACACAACGTATAAGGACAGTGATGGCGTCGGCACAAACTGGATAATAGCTGCTAACCAAACCAAGAAGCTCAGTTCCCGTGGTCAAGCTGTCCCGCGGCATGAATTCGAAGCACTCCTTCAACAGGGAAATGTAGGCAAACCCAGGTCCGTAGCATACACTGACAACTTCTTGCCTCTCACGGATGCGGCTCAAATTTGGCAGATGGACATGTTTTGCAACTCTGGAAGAAAAGCCTCTAACAGACAGTCTATAATGCACAAATACTGGGACAAATTAAGGCCAGCTTGATAAATCAGTGGTATCGTTAATGCAGTTGTATATTGTTGGTTTGAGTGGGTTTTAAACTTGTTTCCCTATGTTTATGATTAAGTGATAATGTTAGGTGTATCATTTATATTTGTTATCCCAGCAGACTATTTGCAGCACTCTGTAGCACGCTAGTAGTGAGCCTTTATGGAAAACTTTGCGCTTTTGACACTATGGAGGTATAGCGAATGTATTCATGCCCTTCAACACCTAAAAGTGTTTCCTATGGGGTTTAGGGGGGGCCCCGGGGGGGGGGACACATATGTAATTGAAAAAGGGATATTGATGCAGACGCGGTCTCAGATATCGGTAAGAAAAGGTGTAAAATAAGGTATAGCAATATCAACACCCCTCTGGTGGTCTACGGCCGGGACTGCTGCCGGGTGTTCATAACATTAATCAATTTCATCAAATTGTGTTATACCCAAAAGAAAACTCTTTGAATAGTTTCATAGTTAATATTACACCACAACTAACTGAAAGTGTATATGGATAACCACTCAGGCTTAATAAGGTTAGGTTGGCTGGGATATTAGTTACGAGCAGATGCACTGTTTTCAAATTTGTTATGCATTTCTCTAGTTAGACCATGAGATTGGTTAATTGTTCTCTTTCTTTTAATTTTTGTTTTAGTATAGTGAGTTAAACGCTAACAAAGCATCCAGTCCTGACCGTTGCACCTTTATAAACATGTGATAGAAACAATCAGATTTATGATGTCTTTAAATATGGTGCAAGGCGGTAAATTGTAGATTCTCCTACCTATCACAAGTCTGTTAATAGCCCTGAATATCATTTTTGCATGGATACAGGCCCAAGAGAGGCCTACATTTTAGTTATAGGGGGCCAATGAAAGAGAGCTATTGTTTTTGATGTATAGCTATAGTCAGCTCTATGATAAATACTCTGCGGGTTTGTATGTATCATTTAAGATATGTTACTATTACTTTAGCTATCTCTCAAAACAAGGAAAGAAATGGATGTTTTGGTTTCTAATTATCATTACATGAACAGATGTCTGAGTTATGCTATCCTGTAATTTTATCGATTTATATCATGTACAACCGCTTAATGATTTGTATGTCTTACTGACTTTAATAAAGCTCTTTTGAAAAAAAAAAAAGAGAAATCAGGTGTGCCAAGAGACCAGCGTAAGTTGCAATCTCCCCTAAGACTCACTAATTGCACACGGAATAGGGGGATACACATACAGATTAAAGTTTTAAAAAATTGCAACGTAATAAGCACTTGACAGAATATCAAGGATCACTGGTTACATTACAACTATATTGAAACAGCTACGATCACAAGTGTGACGTAGGAAAAGTCACATGACATATTTTTAAATACCAGTCTCTCACTAACGGACCGGTAACACACACCCTCCACAATAGCGGGGAGGTCATCTTGTTTGGATCTTTAAGTTTTTTTAATCCAATTTCTGGACATTATCATTTGTTACACTATATAACAGGTACCTGATTATCAAATAGCGGAAATATATACTACAGTTATTCAATTGTTTTCTCTGATGAAATCGATGTTATAAGGGAGACGTCCCTTTTTATTTTATGTATGCTTTTAACAAGTTATTAAATTTCTGTCTAATTATACAAATGTTTTATTAGTTTTTATATATAGATAAGAAGCTCACATTAGACAACAAGTTTATATATATCAGTTGTATATACATGTTTACATCCTTTTATTAACTGAATGTTGATAAATACTTAGGATTACCTACAATAAATATATAATAACAACATTGCAGTACATACACTAAACATTTATCCAATCACAAAATACAATATATTCAAATTATAGAATTTAACTAAATACTCTACCCGTGCTAATCTAGCGCTGGACTACATTCACTACATATCAACCACTGTTTTCTTAGAGGGGAATACATTAGTCTAGCAGGGTCAATTCTCCAGCGCCTCATCTTTCTCACTACCAGTTGCTGGAGTGGTGTACCATGTTTACCTAGTAAGATTCCTCCAGGTTAATGATACCTTGTTTGGTGGATGGACTATGGGGCAGCACCTTTCTTATCCAGTCTTTTAGCATGATAGCTTATAGGACACTATATATTTTTATTTGTTGTACTGTTATAGTTTCTATTGTGCCTATAGCGTTCTTTCACTTGATATTATTGTGTGATCCCTACATGCTTGTGTTCTACCCTATAATCGTTATGCTATATATACTGAGTCTGTTGTTTTAGTATAGAAATGAGAATATTTGTAATTTATGCATGCTCATATCAGAACTACATAGAGACCATTTGTAATGTTCTGTAATCTATATGGAATTCTGATTATACCATATTTGGAACTCCCTTGATCTCTCACATAAGACAAATCTTTATGGCCTCTGTATTGCTCATTAATAATTATTTTGTAATGATAATGTCACAAACATTGTTATATTCACTTATTCCCCTACCATTTATTATTCAGAAAGCAGGTCATATGGTGTCCCCTTATACAATATGTATGTGTGCCTCAGAATACAGCTGGGTATAAATATCATATCTATATCTCTGGTAACTACTTTAAAAAACTAGGGCCCAGATTACGAGTTTTGCGTTAGAGGCTATGCAGTGCTAACGAGCAGTTTTCTCTCACCGCTCACTTACATGCAGCGCTGATATTACGAGTTTTCAGAAACCCGTCGTTGAAAGACTAGAAGTGAGCATTGAGTGCTGCTTAAGTCAGCGGTGAGCTGGTCGTACGTGCTCGTGCACGATTTCCTCATAGGAATCAACGGGGAGAGCCGGCTGAAAAAAAGTCTAACACTTGCCAAAAAGCAGCGTAAAGCTCCTTAACGCAGCCCCACTGATTCCTATGGGGAAATAAAATGTATGTTTACACCTAACATGAACCCGAGTCTAAACACCCCTAATCTTACACTTATTAACCCCTAATCTGCCGCCCCCGACATCACCGACACCTAAATTATAATTATAAACCCCTAATCTGCCACTCCGGACACCGCCGCCACCTACATTATACTTATGAACCCCTAATCTGCTACCCCCAACATCGCTGACACCTACATTATATTTATTAACCCCTAATCTGCCACCCCCAATGTTGCTGCCACCTACCTACACTTATTAACCCCTAATCTGCCGCCCCAATGTTGCCGCCACTATAATAAATATATTAACCCCTAAACTGCCGCACTCCCACCTCGCAAACATTAGTTAAATATTATTAAACCCCTAATCTGCCAGCCCTAACATCGCCAACACCTACCTACATTTATAAA
This sequence comes from Bombina bombina, assembly GCF_027579735.1. Taxonomy (NCBI): domain Eukaryota; kingdom Metazoa; phylum Chordata; class Amphibia; order Anura; family Bombinatoridae; genus Bombina; species Bombina bombina. Next base: position 1,092,080,171 of record NC_069499.1, read on the forward strand.
CCCCTAATCTGCTGCCCCCAACGTCGCCACCACTATATTAAAGTTATTAACCCCTAAACCTAAGTCTAACCCAAAACCTTACACCCCCTAACAAATATAATTTAAATAAATCTAAATAAATACTCCTATCATTAACTAAATTATTCCTATTTAAAACTAAATACTTACCTGTAAAATAAACTCTAAGATAGCTACAATATAACTAATAGTTATATTGTAGCTAGCTTAGGGTTTATTTTTATTTTACAGGCAAGTTTGTATTTATTTTAACTAGGTAGAATAGTTACTAAATAGTTATTAACTATTTAATAACTACCTAGTTAAAATACAGACACATTTACCTGTAAAATAAAACCTAACCTAAGTTATACTAACACCTAACACTACACTATAATTAAATAAATTAACTAAATTAAATACAATTACCTAAATTAAATTAGCTAAAGTACAAACCCCCCCCCCTAAATTACAGAAAATAATAAACAAATTACAGAAATTTAAACTTATTACACCTAATCTAATAGCCCTATTAAAATAAAAAGCCCCCCCCAAAATAAAAAAATAACCCTAGTCTAAACTAAACTACCAATAGCCCTTAAAAGGGCCTTTTGCGGGGCATTTCCCCAAAGTAATCAGCTTTTTCACCTGTAAAAAAACCCACCACCCACACAACCAACCCCCCAAATAAAATACTAGATAAAAAAACCTAAGCTCCCCATTGCCCTGAAAAGGGCAGTTAGCTCTTTTGCAAGCCCAAACCCTTAATCTAAAAAAATAAAATCACCCAATACACCCTTAAAGAAACCTAACACTAACCCCCTGAAGATCGACTTTCTGGGAGACGTCTTCATCCAAGCCGGGCGAAATGGTCCTCCAGACGGATTGAAGTTCAATCCTATTGGCTGATGCTATCAGCCAATAGGATTGAGCTCCCATTCTATTGGCTGATTGGAACAGCCATTAGAATGCAAGCTCAATCCTATTGGCTGATTGAACTTTAATGCTATTGGCTGATTGCATCAGTCAATAAGATTTTTTCTACCTTAATTCCGATTGGCTGATAGAATTCTATCAGCCAATCAGAATCTAAGGGACGCCATCTTGGATGACGTCACTTAAAGGTACCTTCATTCTGTTTTAGTCGTCGGAAGAAGAGGATGCTCCGCATCGGATGTCTTGAAGATGGAGCCACTCCGTGCCAGATGGATGAAGATAGAAGATGCCATCTGGATCAAGACTTCTGCCCGTCTGGAGGACCACTTCTGCCCGACTTGGATGTAGAATTCTGCCCGTCTGGAGGACCAATTCGCCCGGCTTGGATGAAGACATCTCCCGGTAAGTCGATCTTCAGGGGGTTAGTGCTTTTTAAGGGTGTATTGAGTGGATTTATTTTTTAGATTAGGGGTTTGGGCTTGCAAAAGAGCTAACTGCCCTTTTAAGGGCAGAGCCCATCCAAATGCCCTTTTCAGGGCAATGGGGAGCTTAGTTTTTTTTTTAGCTAGTATTTTATTTGGGGGGTTGGTTGTGTGGGTGGTGGGTTTTACTGTTGGGGAGGTTGTTTGTATTTTTTTATTACAGGTAAAAGATGATTACTTTGGGGCAATGATCCGCAAAAGGCCATTTTAAGGGCTATTGGTAGTGGCTATTGGTAGTTTAGTTTAGGCTAGGGATTTTTTATTTTGGGGGGCTTTTTTATTTTAATAGGGCTATTAGATTAGGTGTAATTAGTTTAAATTTCTGTAATTTGTTTATTATTTTCTGTAATTTAGTGTTTTGTTTTATTTGTACTTTAGTTAATTTAATTTAGGTAATTGTATTTAATTTAGTTATTTTTTTTAATTATAGTGTAGTGTTAGTGTAACTTAGGTTAGGTTTTATTTTACAGGTAAATTTGTCTTTATTTTAACTAGGTAATTATTAAATAGTCAATAACTATTTAATAACTATTCTACCTAGTTAAAATAAATACAGACTTGCCTGTAAAATAAAAATAAACTCTAAGCTAGCTACAATGTAACCATTAGTTATATTGTAGCTATCTTAGGGTTTATTTTACAGGTAAGTATTTAGTTTTAAATATTAATAATTTAGTTAATGATAGGAATATTTATTTAGATTTATTTAAATTATATTTAAGTTAGTGGGTGTTAGGTTTAGGGTTAGACTTAGGTTTAGGGGTTAATAACTTTAATATAGTGGCGGCGACATTGGGGGCGGCAGATTAGAGGTTAATAAATGTAGGTAGGTGCGGCGATGTTAGGGCCGGCAGATTAGGGGCTAATAATATTTAACTAATGTTTGCAAGGCGGGAGTGTGGCGGTTTAGGGGTTAATATGTTTATTATAGTGGTTTCGACGTTGGGGCGGCAGATTAGGGGTTAATAAGTGTAGGTAGGTGGCAGCGACATTGGGGGCGGCAGATTAGGGGTTAATAAATATAATGTAGGTGTCGGCGATGTTGGGGGCAGCAGATTAGGGGTTAGTAAGTAAAATGTAGGTGGCAGCGGTGTCCGGAGCAGCAGATTAAGGGTTAAAAATTTTATTTTAGTATTTGCGTTGCGGGAGGGCTTCAGTTTAGGGGTTAATAGGTAGTTTATGGGTGTTTGTGTACTTTTTAGCACTTTAGTTATGAGTTTTATGCTACGGCGTTGTACCATAAAACTCTTAACTACTGACTTTTAAATGTGTTAGGACTCTTGACAGGGTAGGGTGTACCGCTCACTTTTTGGCCTACTAGGACAGACTCATAATACCGGCGCTATGGAAGTCCCATAGAAAAAATACTTTACGAAGTTTACGTAAGTCGTTTTGCGGTAAGGCCAAAGAAGCGTGCGCCGTCACCCTAAACCTTCAAGACTCGTAATACCAGCAGGCATAAAAAGCAGCGTTAGGACCTCTTAACGCTGCTTTTTTACCTTAACACACAACTAGCCGCTACAAGGGGTTGGCATCATGCTGTCAGTAGCCAAGGCAGTGTGATGTTTCCTTTCTTTATTTGCTGGGGTTTCTTACCAGCATTTTTTTTAGAGTAGGTTACCTGCTAACTTTCTCCTTTTTTACAGAATGGATATTAAACTACAAGCTTTTTTTTTAAATATAAAGTTTGTGTTTTATTGGGCACATGTGGCAAATCATCTTATATTAGATCCTCCAGTGGCCTATAATGATATTTCTATTATTTTGAGAATGCCTCGTCCTTGGCTATTATTCTTCCAGTTCCAGGCAATATAGATATCTAGTACACTATCGATAGGATTCTACTAGCTCCAATGTTTCAAAATATATTGCCACCTTATTAACCTATGAGTAGTTTATTAGATATTAATACTTTTATATCCCCCACATGCAAAGTCATTTAATATCTAGCTGTTTCAGTTACCTATTAGGGTTATTTGTTTTGGTAAGTTATGGGCAGGTGGGGTAACTTACTTTTGGGGGGGGAATTAAAGGGACACTAAACACTAAATAAATGCTGGATAGAATGAAGCATTCAAAGGAAAGAATAATCTGAGAAGAACATGTAGATGTATTTTTTAAAGTCCCATGGTCTGTTTAAATATTGACACAATAAATGCAAAGTTTTAGTATCTATATAATAATGGGAGCTGCCATGTTGTAACTTAGGTTACCTTCTCTGCTGTGACCAATTGGAGACAGTTATAATAGGTCACTAGAATCTGCAGCCAATGGCTGTGTGGAATATAACAGTGTTCTGCACTTCCATTTCTAACAGGAAATAAAAAGTTCACAATTTCACAAAGGAATTACAGAAAAGGAGACAAAATAAACAATTATGTATATTGCAGAGTTGTTTTTAAATGTACAATATATCCTTTTATATTACTACCTGAAAGTGTTTACTGTCCCTTTCAAATGTTATTTTAAAAAAAAGTTTATTAAAAAAAAATAATTACATTGCAAAGTTGGTGGCACAATTGGGTAATAATTTTTTTTGAAGGGGGTGTGAAACAAATATCTTGCTATTTTAATACAATTAAAAATAATAAGAGGGTAAAAGCATTGATATCTAAAGGTGGGGCATGTTTGCAATGTGCACTGTTTGAGAGCACTTTTACACATGTGTAGTGTGCCCCCTTGATATGTAAATTAAGTCAGCCCTTTTATTTCTATGATGGATGTTTAAGCATAGACGTCCATTTAATAAAAAAAAAAAAAGGTGTCTCAAACTCCCATTGGCTGATACTGTATGGGGGGTAGGTTACACCAGAGGACATCACCCATCTTTAAAAGGATAGGTCACCCAAAAAAATGTTCTCAGCATTAAAAACTTTGTGAAAAGCATTTTAATAATGCAAATAACATGTATTAAGGTTTTTTTTTACTTTTCCTTTTTTTTCTATCTGAAAATCTAATTGCTGCCAAACCCCTTGGTATCTTCATTATGCCCAGCATATTACGGTGTTCTACCTGAGTAGAACAATAATGGCGGCCCGCATGCGCAGTTTCAGTAGGTATGAGCACAGTGCTTCAGAAGACTCCGGTGTCTGTAGGCACATCACCATCCTAGGTGGGAGCAGGGAGTGTAGAACACAGATGGCTAGATTACGAGTCTTGTGTTAGCCTTAAAAAGCAGCGTTGAGAGGTCCCAATGCAGCTTTTTAATGCCCGCTGGTATTACGAGTCTGGCAGGTACATGTGTACCGCTCACTTTTCTTCCGCGACTCGAGCTTACCGCAAATCCCCTTATGTAAATTGCGTATCCTATCTTTTTAATGGGATTTACCTAATGCTGGTATTACGAGTCTTGGAAGAAGTAAGCGGTAGACCATCTCCTGTCAAGACTCCTACTGCATTTAAAAGTCAGTAGTTAAGAGTTTTATGGGCCGTAACATAAAGCTCTTAACTAAAGTGCTAAAAAGTACACTAACACCCATAAACTACCTATTAACCCCTAAACCGAGCCCCGTACATCGGAAACACTTAAATTAAAATTTTAACCCCTAATCTGCTGACAGGACATCGCCGCCACTGTAATAAATATATGAACCCCTAAACCGCCACACTCTCGCCTCGCATTTTATTAACCCCTATTCTGCCGTCCCTAACATCGCCGACACCTATCTACATTTATTGACCCCTAATCTGCCACCGCCAACGTCGCCGCTACTATATTAAATTTATTAACCCCTAAACCTGTCGAAACCTAACCCTAACCCCCCCCTAACTTAAATATAATTTAAATAAAACTAAATAAAATTACTACAGTTAAATAAATTATTCCTATTTAAAACTAAATACTTATCTATAAAATAAACCCTAACGGCTAGATTTGGAGTTTTGTCGGTAAGGACCCGCGTAGCTAACGCCGGCTTTTTTCTGGCTGCACCATAAAAATAACTCTGGTATTGAGAGTCCACATAAAGGCTGCGTTAGGCTCCAAAAAAGGAGAGTAGAGCATTTTTAATGCAACTTCAACTCTCGATACCAGAGTTGCTTACGGACGAGGCCAGCCTCAAAAACGTGCTCGTGCACGATTCCCCCATAGGAAACAATGGGGCTGTTTGAGCTGAAAAAAAACTAACACCTGCAAAAAAGCCGCGTTCAGCTCTTAACGCAGCCCCATTGTTTGCTATGCGCAAACACTTCCTACCTAATACCCTAACATGTACCCCGAGTCTAAACACCCCTAACCTTACACTTATTAACCCCTATTCTGCCGCCCCCGCTATCGCTGACCCCTGCATATTTTTTTAACCCCTAATCTGCCGCTCCGTAAACCGCCGCTACTTACATTATCCCTATGTACCCCTAATCTGCTGCCCCTAACACCGCCGACCCCTATATTATATTTATTAACCCCTAATCTGCTCCCCACAACGTCGCCTCCACCTGCCTACAATTATTAACCCCTAATCTGCCGACCGGACCTGAGCACTACTATAATAAAGTTATTAACCCCTAATCCGCCTCACTAACCCTATAATAAATAGTACTAACCCCTAATCTGCCCTCCCTAACATCGCCGACACCTAACTTCAATTATTAACCCCTAATCTGCCGACCGGAGCTCACCGCTATTCTAATAAATGTATTAACCCCTAAAGCTAAGTCTAACCCTAACACTAACACCCCCCTAAGTTAAATATAATTTTAATCTAACGAAATTAATTAACTCTTATTAAATAAATTATTCCTATTTAAAGCTAAATACTTACCTGTAAAATAAATCCTAATATAGCTACAATATAAATTATAATTACATTGTAGCTATTTTAGGATTAATATTTATTTTACAGGTAACTTTGTATTTATTTTAACCAGGTACAATAGCTATTAAATAGTTAAGAACTATTTAATAGTTACCTAGTTAAAATCATTACAAAATTACCTGTAAAATAAATCCTAACCTAAGTTACAATTAAACCTAACACTATACTATCATTAAATTAATTAAATAAAATACCTACAATTACCTACAATTAAACCTAACACTACACTATCAATAAATTAATTAAATACAAAATCTACAAATAACTACAATGAAATAAACTAACTAAAGTACAAAAAATAAAAAAGAACTAAGTTACAAAAAATAAAAAAATATCGACAAACATAAGAAAAATATTACAACAATTTTAAACTAATTACACCTACTCTAAGCCCCCTAATAAAATAACAAAGACCCCCAAAATAAAAAATGCCCTACCCTATTCTAAATTAATAAAGTTCAAAGCTCTTTTACCTTACCAGCCCTGAACAGGGCCCTTTGCGGGGCATGCCCCAAGAAGTTCAGCTCTTTTGCCTGTAAAAAAAAAACATACAATACCCCCCCCAACATTACAACCCACCACCCACATACCCCTAATATAACCCAAACCCCCCTTAAATAAACCTAACACTAAGCCCCTGAAGATCATCCTACCTTGTCTTCACCTCACCAGGTATCACCGATCCGTCCTGGCTCCAAAATCTTCATCCAACCCAAGCGGGGGCTGGCGATCCATCATCCGGTGGCTGAAGAGGTCCAGAAGAGGCTCCAAAGTCTTCATCCTATCCGGGAAGAAGAGGCGATCCGGACCAGCAACCATCTTGATCCAAGTGGCATCTTCTATCTTCATCCGATGACGACCGGCTCCATCCTGAAGACCTCCACCGCGGACCCATCTTCTTCCGGCGACGTCCAACTGAAGAATGACGGTTCCTTTAAGGGACGTCATCCAAGATGGCGTCCCTCGAATTCCGATTGGCTGATAGGATTCTATCAGCCAATCGGAATTAAGGTAGGAATATTCTGATTGGCTGATGGAATCAGCCAATCAGAATCAAGTTCAATCTGATTGGCTGAGGCAATCAGCCAATCAGATTGAGCTTGCATTCTATTGGCTGATCGGAACAGCCAATAGAATGCAAGCTCAATCTGATTGGCTGATTGGATCAGCCAATCGGATTGAACTTGATTCTGATTGGCTGATTCCATCAGCCAATCAGAATATTCCTAACTTAATTCCGATTGGCTGATAGAATCCTATCAGCCAATCGGAATTTGAGGGACGCCATCTTGGATGACGTCCCTTAAATTAACCGTCATTCTTCAGTTGGACATCGCCGGAAGAAGATGGGTCCGCGGTGGAGGTCTTCAGGATGGAGCCGGTCGTCATCGGATGAAGATAGAAGATGCCGCTTGGATCAAGATGGTTGCCGGTCTGGATCGCCTCTTCTTCCAGGATAGGATGAAGACTTTGGAGCCTCTTCTGGACCTCTTCAGCCACCGGATGATGGATCGCCAGCCCCCGCTTGGGTTGGATGAAGATTTTGGAGCCAGGACGGATCGGTGATACCTGGTGAGGTGAAGACAAGGTAGGATGATCTTCAGGGGCTTAGTGTTAGGTTTATTTAAGGGGGGTTTGGGTTAGATTAGGGGTATGTGGGTGGTGGGTTGTAATGTTGGGGGGGTATTGTATGTTTTTTTTTTACAGGCAAAAGAGCTGAACTTCTTGGGGCATGCCCCGCAAAGGGCCCTGTTCAGGGCTGGTAAGGTAAAAGAGCTTTGAACTTTATTAATTTAGAATAGGGTAGGGCATTTTTTATTTTGGGGATCTTTGTTATTTTATTAGGGGGCTTAGAGTAGGTGTAATTAGTTTAAAATTGTTGTAATATTTTTCTTATGTTTGTAGATATTTTTTTATTTTTTGTAACTTAGTTCTTTTTTATTTTTTGTACTTTAGTTAGTTTATTTAATTGTAGTTATTTGTAGATATTGTATTTAATTAATGTATTGATAGTGTAGTGTTAGGTTTAATTGTAGGTAATTATAGGTATTTTATTTAATTAATTTAATGATAGTATAGTGTTAGGTTTAATTGTAACTTAGGTTAGGATTTATTTTACAGGTAATTTTGTAATGATTTTAACTAGGTAGCTATTAAATAGTTCTTAACTATTTAATAGCTATTGTACATGGTTAAAATAATTACAAAGTTGCCTGTAAAATAAATATTAATCCTAAAATAGCTACAATGTAATTATAATTTATATTGTAGCTATATTAGGATTTATTTTACAGGTAAGTATTTATCTTTAAATAGGAATAATTTATTTAATAAGAGTTAATTTATTTCGTTAGATTAAAATTATATTTAACTTAGGGGGTTGTTAGTGTTAGGGTTAGACTTAGCTTTAGGGGTTAATACATTTATTAGAATAGCGGTGAGCTCCGGTCGGCAGATTAGGGGTTAATAATTGAAGTTAGGTGTCGGCGATGTTAGGGAGGGCAGATTAGGGGTTAATACTATTTATGATAGGGTTAGTGAGGCGGATTAGGGGTTAATAACTTTATTATAGTAGCGCTCAGGTCCGCTCGGCAGATTAGGGGTTAATAAGTGTAGGCAGGTGGAGGCGACGTTGAGGGGGGCAGATTAGGGGTTAATAAATATATTATAGGGGTCGGCGGTGTTAGGGGCAGCAGATTAGGGGTACATAGCTATAATGTAGGTGGCGGCGCTTTGCGGTCGGCAGATTAGGGGTTAATTATTGTAGGTAGCTGGCGGCGACGTTGTGGGGTGTGCAAGGTGGGGGTGGGGAGCGCTCAAAAAGAGCTGTGAGTTGGACTGTGATTCTTAACTATTCCTTAAAATCCTTCAAATCTTCTCACAAAAATCCTAAATTAAAGTGTTAATAAATTAATCACTATGCTATGTGGCGGTAGACGTTTCTACAAAAGAGTGTACTCCGTGTTAAAACTTATTTCCCCTAATCAGCAATTTTGTAACAATATATATTGTTTGAAACTTAGTTTAAAGTGCAGTGCGTGTATATATGTGCATTAGTAATATTCCCATCCGCAACAGATACTACTGGTATTTATCCTATTCCTTAACACTTCTATCCGTAATGTGTAAGCACAATGTTGTGAATACAATATTGTAAATATACTTATAAGTGAATGAAAAATTATACAGTGGTTTAGAAAAAAAACATTTACTTAAAACATGTTAAAATACAAATACAAATACTGTTGCTGAAGACAATTCATATGGTGTTCCGTATCTTTGTAATTAAAGCATATATTAGAGCATATCCATATCCTATGAAAAAGTGTAATTGTTTAAAAATAATGTTTTTCAGTGAGTTCAGATATTGTGATTCTTTAGTAATATATCTGATAGGGTATTCTTAAGTTGTGGCCACAACTAGTCCATAGATTAAAAAGTCCCAAAGGTAAAAACAAATTGGCTCGACTCCCCCTAACCGGACCTCCGATATCCCTTACCTCCGTGATATTTAGTTCTGGGAAGAGTGCTTCTGTGTACAAGCCGAGTTTGTTGTTTCTCCCGTCGGCGTGCCGCCATTTGGGTCGCTTCCGCAACTACTTCCTACCCAGGTGTGTTTGATGTCCGTCTGACGTGGTGCACGGAGGACCTATCGGGTAGCCGGATTGCCGATTAGGGGAAATAAGTTTTAACACGGAGTACACTCTTTTGTAGAAACGTCTACCGCCACATAGCATAGTGATTAATTTATTAACACTTTAATTTAGGATTTTTGTGAGAAGATTTGAAGGATTTTAAGGAATAGTTAAGAATCCCAGTCCAACTCACAGCTCTTTTTGAACGCTCCCCACCCCCACCTTGCACACTTTCACACATCTGATATTGGGAGCATATCAGACTTGGGGAAGCAAGTTGAGTCTGATCTAAGCTTCACTCCTCACCCCCTCTTTTTGGTGACGTTGTGGGGGGCAGATTAGGGGTTAATAAATATAATACAGGGGTCGGTGGTGTTAGGGGCAGCTGATTAGGGGTACATAAGTATAACGTAGGTGGCGGTCGGCAGATTAGGGGTTAAAAAAATTTAATCGAGTGGCGGCGATGTGGGGGGACCTCGGTTTAGGGGTACATAGGTAGTTTATGGGTGTTAGTGTACTTTAGAGTACAGTAGTTAAGAGCTTTATGAACCGGCGTTAGCCCAGAAAGCTCTTAACTACTGACTTTTTTCTGCGGCTGGAGTTTTGTCGTTAGAATTCTAACGCTCACTTCAGACACGACTCTAAATACCGGAGTTAGAAAAATCCCATTGAAAAGATAGGATACGCAATTTACGTACGGGGATCTGCGGTATGGAAAAGTCGCGGCTGAAAAGTGAGCGTTAGACCCTTTTTTGAGTGACTCCAAATACCGGAGTTAGCCTAAAACCAGCGTTAGGAGCCTCTAACGCTGGTTTTCATGGCTACTGCCAAACTCCAAATCTAGGCCTAAGTAAGCTACAATATAACTAATAGTTACAGTTGTATCTATCTTAGGGTTTATAGTTATTTTACAGGCAACTTTGTATTTATTTTAACTAGGTAGAATAGTTATTAAATAGTTATTAACTATTTAATAACTTCCTAGTTAAAATAAGTACAAATTTATCTGTACAATAAATCCTAACCTAAGTTACAATTACACCTAACACTACACTATCATTACATTAATTTACTAAAATTACCTACAATTAAATACAATTAAATTAAATAAACTAAAGTACAAAAAAAACCCCACTAAATTACAGAAAATAAAAAAAATGTTTACAAATGTTTAAACTAATTGCACCTAATCTAATGCCCCTAATAAAATAAAAAAAAATAAAAAAAAAATTCCCTACCCTATACTAAATTACAAATAGCCCTTAAAAGGGCCTTTTGCGGGGCATTGCCCCAAAGTAATCAGCTCTTTTACCTGTAAAAAAAAAATACAATACCCCCAACATTAAAACCCACCACCCACACACCCAACCCTACTCTAAAACCCACCCAATCCCCCCTTAAAAAAACCTAACACTACCCCCTTGAAGATTACCCTACCTTGAGACGTCTTCACCCAGCCGGGCACAAGTGGACCTCCAGAGGGGCCTAAGTCTTCATCCGATCCGGGCAGAAGAGGTCCTCCAAGTGGCAGAAGTCTTCATCCAGGCGGCATCTTCTATCTTCATCCATCCGGAGCGGAGCGGGTCAATCTTCAATCCAGCCGACGCGGAGCATCCTTTTCAAATGAAGTCCAAGCGAAGAATGAAGGTTCCTTTTAATGACGTCATCCAAGATGGCGTTCCTTGAATTCCAATTGGCTGATAGGATTCTATCAGCCAATCCGAAATAAGGTAGGAAAAATCCTATTGGCTGATCCAATCAGCCAATAGGATTGAGGTCGCATTCTATTGGCTGATTGGAACAGCCAATAGAATGCGAGCTCAATTCTACGTCAGCGTTACTGGTGTCAGCAACTCACTGAAGCATATCCCACCCTGCAGCATGGCCCATTGGTAATAAGCCATTTGCAGTGTTGAGCAGGAGGAAGTGCATAGAGAACTTTGATGCTATGAAGAGGTAGGAGTGAGACTGCTGTATGTGACATTATACTATATGAATAGGACACCGCCGAAAATTCCCCACTGCCCCACTGGCATATTCTGCTATACATTAATAATAGCACATACTGCTATACATTTATATAAATGTATTTATATATATATATATATACAGTATATATATATATATATATATATATATATATATATATATATATATATATATATATATCATGGCTATACACTAATAATTGCAAATACTGCTATACATTAATATATAATATATATTTTAATCTATAGCAATATATGCCATTATTAATGTATATCAGTACATATGCCATGATTAATATATAATAAATAAATCAAGGCATTTACTGGTATATATATATATATATTAATCATAGCATATATATATGTATGTATATATATATATATATGCTATGATTAATATATATATATATATATATAAATATATATATATATATATATATATATATATATATATATATATATATATATATATATATATATATATATATATATATTTATATATATATTAATGTATACCAGTAAATGCCATACTTGTTTTATTATATATTAAAGACTGTGTGTGTGTGTATATATATATATATATATATATATATATATAAAAATATGAGCAGCTGGAGAGCACTCGCACAACTAGGTCAGCTTGCCAGGGCACGCAAAAACATGAATAGAAATAGTCAAATGGCTTGCACTCGCTGGACTTTTAAAATACGTGTCTTTATTTGTGACGTTTCGGGGACCATATCCCCTTCCTCAGACAGGAAGGGGATACAGTCCCCGAAACGTCATAAATAAAGGCACGTATTTTAAAAGTCCAGCGAGTGCAAACCATTCGTCTATTAAGCCATTCGTATATATATATATATATATATATATATATATCTATATATATATATCCTATTATATTAAAGGCCAAGTGTGTTTGTCTGAAGCTGTCATGCGCAGTAGAGACAGCACGAGGACAAACACACCTGGCCTTTGAGTCCTACTCCCTAGCTGATCTGCGGCATAAGTGGGCATGGCCGGGCGTAAGCAGGGGCATGGACGGTGTGAAGGTGGCGTGTCCAGATGTGAATGGCCATGCAGGGGGTGTGGCTGGGCGCGATAGCGAGATAGAGAGGGGAGAGAGATAGAGAGGGAGAGAGATAGAGAGAGAGGAGGGGAGAGAGAGGAGGGGAGAGAGAGGAGGGGAGAGAGAGGAGGGAAGAGAGAGGAGGGGAGAGAGAGAGAGGAGAGGAGGGAAGAGAGGAGAGGAGGGGAGAGAGAGGAGAGGGGGGGGAGAGAGGAGAGAGAGAGGAGAGGGGGGAAGAGAGAGAGGAGAGGGGGGAAGAGAGAGAGGAGAGGGGGGGAGAGAGAGAGGAGAGGGGGGGAGAGAGGAGAGGAGAGGGGGGGAGAGAGGAGAGGAGAGGGGGAGAGAGAGAGGAGAGGGGGAAGAGAGGAGAGGAGGGGAGAGAGAGAGGAGAGGGGAGAGAGAGAGAGGGGAGAGAGAGAGTGCTCAAAAGAGAGGGGGAGAGAGGGCAAAAGAGATGGGGGAGAGATAGAGCTCAAAACAGAGGGGGAGAGAGAGCGCAAAAGAGAAGGGGGAGAGAGAGAGAGCAAAAGAGAGGGGGGGAGAGAGAGAGCAAAAGAGGGGGGGAGAGAGAGAGATCTCAAAAGAGAGGGGGAGAGAGAGCGCAAAAGAGATGGGGAGAGAGAGAGCAAAAGAGAGGGGGGAGAGAGCGCAGAAGAGAAGGGGGAGAGAGCGCAAAAGAGAGGGGAGAGAGAGAGCGCAAAAGAGAGGGGAGAGAGAGACAGAGCAAAAGCGGGGGGAGTGAGAGAGAGCAAAAGAGAGGGGGGAGAGAGCGCAAAAGAGAGGGGGGAGAGAGCGCAAAAAAGAGGGGGGAGAGAGCGCAAAAGAGAGGGAGAGAGAGACAGAGGAAAAGAGAGGGGGGAGAGAGAGCGCAAAAGAGAGGGGGGAGAGGGAGAGAGAGCAAAAGAGGGGGAGAGAGAGAGAGCACAAAAGAGAGGGGGAGAGAGAGAGGGGATAGAGAGAGGGGGAGAGAGAGATAGAGAGAAAGAGAGAGAGAGAGAGAGAGAGAGAGGAGGGGAGAGAGAGAGGAGAGGGGAGAGAGAGAGCTCAAAAGAGAGGGTGAGAGAGCGCAAAAGAGATGGGGGAGAGAGAGCAAAAGAGATGGGGAGACAGAGATAGGGCAAAAGAGAGGGGGAGAGAGAGCGCAAAAGAGAGGGGGGAGAGAGTGCAAAAGAGATGGGGAGAGGGAGAGCGCAAAAGAGGGGGAGAGAGAGCTCAAAAGAGGGGGAGAGAGAGAGCGCAAAAGAGAGGTGGAGAGAGAGCACGCAAAAGAGAGGGGGGGTGAGAGAGCACTCAAAAGAGAGGGGGGAGAGAGAGCAAAAGAGAGGGGGGAGAGAGAGCAAAAGAGAGGGGGAGAGAGAGAGCGCAAAAGAGAGGGGGGAGAAAGAGCACAAAAGAGAGGGGGGAGAGACAGCACAAAAGAGAGGGGGAGAGAGAGAGAGCAAAAGAGAGGGGGGATAGAGAGAGCGCAAAAGAGAGGGGGGAGAGAGAGAGCGCAGAAGAGAGGGGGGAGAGAGAGAGTGCAAAAGAGAGGGGGAGAGAGAGAGCTCAAAAGAGAGGGGGGAGAGAGCTCAAAAGAGAGGGGGAGAGAGAGAGCAAAAGAGAGGGGGAGAGAGAGAGCAAAAGAGAGGGGGAGGGCGCAAGGGGTGGGACCGCTGTACTGCAAAAAATGGCCCATGTGAACGGGCTTTAGGACTAGTATGTATATAAAATGCTCAAAAATATTGTGAAGTGGGCGGAGCCATCTGAGCTTTATATCAAGGGGTGTGGTCTAAACGCCCCACCATTTTCAAATACTGCTACTGTATATAAGAATACTTTTTCAATCCTTCTGCAGTGCTTTCCATGTTATATTTCCTCTCACTAGATCTTAATGTTTTTTGAAGTGTTATTGGGTTGCTTAATTTATGTAATGCCGAACCATCATGTTTATAATTATTTGTTTTCTTGGCTGCCTCACAGGTCATTACCCCACCTCCTTATTTATGGTACTCTGGATTTCTTTGATTATATCCAGAGACTTATTGCATGGTTCACTTCTGAATCACAGCTGTTAACATATTTTATCAATAGCTTATTAATAGTCTTAAAAATATTCACTAAAATATTAATAGTCTTAAAAATATTCACTAAAAAGGATCTTCTATTAAAGTATGATATAATAAAGAACACAAAAACTTCAGTTGTAATTTAACATATGAGATGAAGACAGGTTTTGAATGCCAAAAGTTCCAAATGTAACTATATGTAAACTTCCTGGGGTAATGGATATGGAGGATACATTAACTATCAGATGAACTGTTGTATAAAATGAGTATATAATATTGATTTTGCTTAACTCTCTTTCATAGGTACAAGGTAAAAATATTTGCAAACAAAACAGTTAATTGTCCTACATATATTTATAGGTCAATCTGAGGAAGATTGGGGCACAGAATTAGAGCCTGCACATGAGGACTCTCTCTCTCTAATCTAGCTAATCTAGTCCTGTAGGCCTCATTTAAGAAAGTGATACACATAGAAGATAAAATGTATTAACAGTCTGGAGACTTCATCAAAAAATGCCTAAAAGTGTAAACAGCCACTGAAGCAGTTTGTCAACAAATGCATGCACCATCTTCTGAGTAGTAACGTATTAAGAATTATTTTAATGAGGTAATAGGGTTACACAAGTTTAAACACCTACAGAGATGTCATATTAGGAGAATAAAAGAGACAATGTATGGTGTACTAGTCTAAAACCTGAAGATTATTTTCTAAATGCAGTATTGAGCTTGTTTAGATAGAATATTATTTAAGTAATACGTCAATCAACAATAACAGTGTGAAAATATTTGTTTAGAAGGAGCTTCTAATACTAATAGGCTTCAAATCAAGTAAAGCTCAGAATGCCGACAACTTTTAGAAAGCCTGCATGAAAGGAAATTTTATATGATCATTAACAAACCATAGCACTTGACAAAAAAGAAAAAATTCACACCTTACCTGGAGAGTAAATTAAGGTGTGAACATATTAATTTACTTTCCAGGTAAGGTGTGAATTAAGTAACAACAGAATCACACTTGCCAAGGTATAGAACAACCCAGATCAATAGTACCATTTACACTGAGAGACTAGATAACAATAATGGTTACAAGGCCATACTGATTAATAATAGTTCTCTCAAGATATAGCTACCAAGGTTAGACTATAATTTTAAATGTGTGTGTTTACCCATGTTTTAAATAAACAATAAAAGTTAAATTTTAATTTCTTTTTTGCCTCTACTAAATAAGTCTGGGCATAGAGTGCTATTAGAGCATTATTATTTCAGGGATCCTCAATCCCAATTGTTTTCTATACTTTCTCCAACGGTGTGTCCGGTCCACGGCGTCATCCTTACTTGTGGGAATATCTCTTCCCCAACAGGAAATGGCAAAGAGTCCCAGCAAAGCTGGCCATATAGTCCCTCCTAGGCTCCGCCCACCCCAGTCATTCGACCGACGGACAGGAGGAAAAAATAGGAGAAACCATATGGTGTTGTGGTGACTGTAGTTAGAGAAAATAATTCATCGGACCTGGGCCGTGGACCGGACACACCGTTGGAGAAAGTAATTTATCAGGTAAGCATAAATTCTGTTTTCTCCAACATTGGTGTGTCCGGTCCACGGCGTCATCCTTACTTGTGGGAACCAATACCAAAGCTTTAGGACACGGATGAAGGGAGGGAGCTAATCAGGTCACCTAAATGGAAGGCACCACGGCTTGCAAAACCTTTCTCCCTAAAATAGCCTCCGAAGAAGCAAAAGTATCAAATTTGTAAAATTTGGCAAAAGTGTGCAGTGAAGACCAAGTCGCTGCCTTACATATCTGATCAACAGAAGCCTCGTTCTTGAAGGCCCATGTGGAAGCTACAGCCCTAGTGGAGTGAGCTGTGATTCTTTCAGGAGGCTGCCGTCCGGCAGTCTCATAAGCCAATCGGATGATGCTTTTAAGCCAAAAAGAAAGAGAGGTAGAAGTTGCTTTTTGACCTCTCCTTTTACCAGAATAGACGACAAACAGAGAAGAAGTTTGTCTGAAGTCTTTCGTAGCTTCTAAGTAGAATTTTAGAGCACGGACTACATCTAAATTGTGTAGCAAACGTTCCTTCTTTGAAACTGGATTCAGACACAAAGAAGGTACAACTATCTCCTGATTAATATTTTTGTTGGAAACAACCTTTGGTAGAAAACCAGGCTTAGTACGCAAAACAACCTTATCTGAATGGAACACCAGATAGGGTGGAGTACATTGTAGAGCAGATAACTCAGAAACTCTTCTAGCAGAAGAAATAGCAACCAAAAACAAAACTTTCCAAGATAACAACTTAATATCTACGGAATGTAAAGGTTCAAACGGAACCCCTTGAAGAACTGAAAGAACTAGATTTAAACTCCAGGGAGGATTCAAAGGTCTGTAAACAGGCTTGATCCGAACCAAAGCCTGAACAAATGCTTGAACATCTGGCACAACTGCCAGTCGTTTGTGCAGTAGGACAGATAAAGCAGAAATCTGTCCCTTTAGAGAACTTGCAGATAATCCTTTATCCAAACCTTCTTATAGAAAGGAAATAATCCTAGGAATCTTTATCTTATTCCATGGGAATCCCTTGGATTCACACCAGCAGATATATATTTTCCATATTTTATGGTAAATCTTTCTAGTTACGGGTTTTCTGGCTTGAACCAGAGTATCTATCACAGAATCTGAAAACCCACACTTTGATAGAATCAAGCCTTCAATCTCCAAGCCGTCAGCTGGAGGGAGACCAGATTTGGATGTTCGAATGGACCCTGAACAAGAAGGTCCTGTCTCAAAGGTAGCTTCCATGGTGGAACCGATGACATATTCACCAGGTCTGCATACCAAGTCCTGCGTGGCCATGCAGGAGCTATCAAGATCACGGAGGCCCTCTCCTGTTTGATACTGGCTACCAGCCTGGGAATGAGAGGAAACGGTGGAAACACATAAGCTAGGTTGAAGGTCCAAGGCGCTACTAGTGCATCCACTAGAGTCGCCTTGGGATCCCTGGATCTGGACCCGTAGCAAGGAACCTTGAAGTTCTGACGGGACGCCATCAGATCCATATCTGGAATGCCCCATAGTTGTGTCAACTGGGCAAAGATCTCCGGGTGGAGTTCCCACTCCCCCGGATGGAATGTCTGACGACTCAAATAATCCGCTTCCCAGTTTTCCACACCTGGAATGTGGATCGCAGATAGGTGGCAGGAGTGATTCTCCGCCCATTGTATTATTTTGGTCACTTCTTTCATCGCCAGGGAACTCCTTGTTCCCCCCTGATGATTGAGATATGCAACAGTCGTCATGTTGTCTGATTGGAATCTTATGAATCTGGCCTTTGCTAGCTGAGGCCAAGCCTGGAGAGCATTGAATATCGCTCTTAGTTCCAGAATGTTTATCGGGAGAAGAGACTCTTCCCGAGACCACAGTCCCTGAGCTTTCAGGGATTCCCAGACCGCGCCCCAGCCCACTAGGCTGGCGTTGGTCGTGACGATGACCCACTCTGGACTGCGGAAGCTCATTCCCTGGGATAGGTGATCCTGGGTTAGCCACCAACGGAGTGGGTCTCTGGTCTTCTGATCTACTTGAATCACTGGAGACAAGTCTGTATAATCCCTATTCCACTGTTTCAGCATGCACAGTTGTAATGGTCTTAGATGAATTTGCGCAAAAGGAACTATGTCCATTGCTGCAACCATCAATCCTACTACTTCCATGCACTGAGCTACGGAAGGACGAGGAATAGAATGAAGAACTTGACAAGCGTTTAGAAGTTTTGACTTTCTGACATCTGTCAAGAAAATCCTCATTTCTAAGGAATCTATTATCGTTCCCAAGAAGGGAACTCTTGTCGACGGAGACAGGGAACTTTTTTCTATGTTCACCTTCCATCCGTGAGATCTGAGAAAGGCCAGAACGATGTCTGAGTGAGCCTTTGCCTTTGAAAGAGACGATGCTTGTACTAGAATGTCGTCCAAGTACGGTACTACTGCAATGCCCCTTGGTCTTAGAACCGCTAGAAGGGATCCCAGTACCTTTGTGAAAATCCTTGGAGCAGTGGCTAACCCGAATGGGAGGGCCACAAACTGGTAATGTTTGTCCAGAAAGGCGAACCTTAGGAACTGATGATGTTCCTTGTGGATAGGGATATGTAGATATGCATCCTTTAGATCCACGGTAGTCATAAATTGACCTTCCTGAATTGTGGGTAGAATCGTTCGAATGGTTTCCATCTTGAACGATGGTACTCTGAGAAATTTGTTTAGGATCTTTAGATCCAGGATTGGTCTGAAAGTTCCCTCTTTTTTGGGAACCACAAACAGATTTGAATAAAATCCCATTCCTTGTTCCGCCGTTGGAACTGGGTGTATCACTCCCATCTTTAACAGGTCTTCTACACAATGTAAGAATGCCTGTCTCTTTATTTGGTTTGAGGATAAGTGAGATATGTGGAACCTTCCCCTTGGGGGTAGTTCCTTGAATTCCAGAAGATAACCCTGAGAAACTATTTCTAGCGTCCAGGGATCCTGAACATCTCTTGCCCAAGCCTGAGCAAAGAGAGAGAGTCTGCCCCCCACTAGATCCGGTCCCGGATCGGGGGCTACTCCTTCATGCTGTTTTGTTAGCAGCGGCAGGCTTCTTGGCCTGCTTACCCTTGTTCCAGCCTTGCATCGGTTTCCAGGCTGGTTTGGTCTGTGAGGTATTACCCTCTTGTTTAGAGGATGCAGAATTAGAGCCCGGTCCGTTCCTGAAATTACGAAAGGAACGAAAATTAGACTTATTCTTGGCTTTGAAAGGCCTATCTTGTGGGAGGGCGTGGCCCTTTCCCCCAGTGATGTCTGAGATAATCTCTTTCAATTCTGGCCCGAAGAGAGTTTTACCCTTGAAGGGGATATTAAGCAATTTTGTCTTGGATGATACATCCGCTGACCAAGACTTTAGCCAAAGCGCTCTGCGCGCCACAATTGCAAACCCTGAATTTTTCGCCGCTAATCTAACTATTTGCAAAGCGGCATCTAAAATAAAAGAGTTAGCCAACTTAAGTGCGTGAACTCTGTCCATAACCTCCTCATATGGAGTCTCTCTACTGAGCGACTTTTCTAGTTCCTCGAACCAGAACCACGCTGCTGTAGTGACAGGAACAATGCACAAAATGGGTTGAAGAAGGTAACCTTGCTGTATAAAAATCTTTTTAAGCAAACCCTCCAATTTTTTATCCATAGGATCTTTGAAAGCACAATTATCCTAGATAGGAATAGCAGTGCGCTTGTTTAGAGGAGAAACTGCCCCCTCGACCTTAGGGACTGTCTGCCATAAGTCCTTTCTGGGGTCGACCATAGGAAATAATTTCTTAAATATAGGAGGGGGAACAAAAGGTATGCCGGGCTTCTCCCATTCCTTATTCACTATGTCCGCCACCCGCTTGGGTATAGGAAAAGCGTCGGGGTGCACCGGAACCTCTAGGAACTTGTCCATCTTGCATAATTTTTCTGGAATGACCAGGTTGTCACAATCATCCAGAGTAGATAACACCTCCTTAAGCAGTGCGCGGAGATGTTCTAATTTAAATTTAAATGTCACAACATCAGGTTCAGCCTGTTGGGAAATTTTTCCTGAATCTGAAATTTCCCCATCTGACAAAACCTCCCTCATGGCCCCTTCAGATTGGTGTGAGGGTATGACAGAACAATTATCATCAGCGCCCTCCTGCTCTTCAGTGTTTAAAACAGAGCAATCGCGCTTTCTCTGATATGCAGGCATTTTGGATAAAATATTTGCTATGGAGTTATCCATTACAGCCGTCAATTGTTGCATGGTAATAAGCATTGGCGCGCTAGAAGTACTAGGTGCCTCCTGCGTGGGCAAAACTGGTGTAGACACAGAAGGAGATGATGTAGAACCATGTCTAATCCCTTCATCTGATGAATCATCTTGGGCAACTTCATTATCTGTGACAGTACTGTCCTTACTTTGTTTGGACGCTTTAGCACAATTATCACATAATTTAGAAGGGGGAGACACATTGACTTTCATACATATAGAACATAGCTTATCTGAAGGCACAGATATGTTAAACAGGCTTAAACTTGTCAGTAAAACACAAAAAACGTTTTAAATCAAAACCGTTACTGTCTCTTTAAATTTTAAACAGAGCACACTTTATTACTGAATATGTGAAAAAATATGAAGGAATTGTTCAAAATTTACCAAAATTTTACCACAGTGTCTTAAAGCATTAAAAGTATTGCACACCAATTTTCAGAGCTTTAACCCTTAAAATAACGAAACCGGAGCCGGTTACAGTTTTAACCCCTCTACAGTCCCAGCTACAGCCTTTGCTGCGACTCTACCAAACCCAGAGGGGAATACGATACCAAATGACGCCTTCTAGGAACTTTTCCAACTATTTTCAGGTCCTCACACATGCATCTGCATGTCTTGCTGTCAAAAACAACTGCGCAGTAATGGCGC
The DNA here is from genome assembly GCF_027579735.1 of Bombina bombina. Taxonomy (NCBI): domain Eukaryota; kingdom Metazoa; phylum Chordata; class Amphibia; order Anura; family Bombinatoridae; genus Bombina; species Bombina bombina. Next base: position 1,092,101,601 of record NC_069499.1, read on the forward strand.
GAAAATGAGGCTCAGCCTACAACTGGTAAGGCCCTTCCTGACTGGAAAAGGTGTCTAACATAGTGCCTGATGTTAAAAAACGTTCCCCAAGTTTATAAATGTGAAATACCAGCATAAACATGTATAAAATGCCCAAATAAAGCAATCGATTTTGCCCATAAAAGTGTCTACCAGTTTTATAGCCCATATTAAGCCCTTTATTCTGCTTGAGACTAAGAAAATGGCTTACCGGTCCCCATGAGGGGAAATGACAGCCTTCCAGCATTACATAGTCTTGTTAGAAATATGGCTAGTCATACCTTAAGCAGAAAAGTCTGCTAACTGTTTCCCCCAACTGAAGTTACTTCATCTCAACAGTCCTATGTGGAAACAGCAAAGGATTTTAGTTACTGTCTGCTAAAATCATCTTCTTCTCACAAACAGAATTCTTCATCTCTTTCTGTTTCAGAGTAAATAGTACATACCAGCACTATTTTAAAATAACAAACTCTTGATAGTAGAATAAAAAAAACTACAACTAAACACCACATACTCTTAACCATCTCCGTGGAGATGTTGCCTGTGCAACGGCAAAGAGAATGACTGGGGTGGGCGGAGCCTAGGAGGGACTATATGGCCAGCTTTGCTGGGACTCTTTGTCATTTCCTGTTGGGGAAGAGATATTCCCCAAGTAAGGATGACGCCGTGGACCGGACACACCAATGTTGGAGAAATAGCATTTTTCAATAAACTGTTTTGAATTACATAATCTTCCTGCATCACTGTTCTCGTCATCATATATACAATAAGAACCATATACAAATTTGATACAATCAATGCATATTTTACAACATAAAAAGCATAGTCTTAAAAGTAAAGTTGCTTAAAGTATTACTACAACAATGACTACTATTACTACTACTTATAATAATAATATTTCTATCCAACACCAAACCACTAGTGGAGGTTTAGTCTCAGTTTTGTTTTAGATGTATAGCCAGTGTTCTTTGTGCTGCTGAGAAACACCAACCTAGAGCTTTATAATGGGCTGGAACTACTGTTTGTAAAGTTAAAAACCTCCTGATGAAGGGGTTGAAAGCAATGACTAGAAAGAAGTACCAAAGGACAGAGAAAAAAATGACCTTTGTAAATGTTTTCTCACCATCCTTAGCTAAGTACTTTGATTGAAGTACTTCATTGTTATTATGAAAAACAATATTAGATTTCATTGTCCTTTTTATTTTTATTTAAAGTGTATAGCATGCTGTAATTTGATGTTCTGAATATATTTCTGTCTCCAGGTGAGAGGGGCTACGGAGGCAGCTCCTTGTTGCTCATGTCTCTCACACGCACGCTATGACAATATGGATGACAGAGTGCACATTTGGTTCACTGAAATCTTGGTCCCAGTGTCTGGACTATTTCAGCGATGCTTTACAGTACCTTCTCTAGAAGGTCATAGATCAGGCAAGTTGCTTTTTACACAACCTATGAAGAAGTCACTTTCTGGAAGAGTCATGGGAACATCCAGAGAGGTGAGAGGAGGACCTGGGAGGAGCAAGATTCAAGGCCAAGTACTATATGAGTATTTACAAGACAGAGTGTAACTAAATGTGTTGTATGTAACATCAATTAAAAAAAGACATGTTAGACACTGGACAATGGGCCCTATTTATGAAGCTGCATATTCAGCTTCAGGGCATGAACCTTTCAGGCCCAAGACCACAGCTACAAAGCCTCACCACCACCTTAATGTTCACAGAGTTAAATCATCTCAATCTGATTTGGATGATTGACAACTCCTAGTCTAGCACAATTTGTTGCTTGTGCAAAGTTATTTGCAGGCAGCAGATGCTGCCCACTCACCACAATGCCAGATGGACAAGGTTCACAAGAGCAAACCGTGTCCATCCAGTATTTAATAAATGGGGCACAATGTTGGAAACATCATTAAAAATACAGATAGATGATAGATAGATAGATAGATAGATAGATAGATAGATAGATAGATAGATAGATAGATAGATAGATAGATGATAGATTTTTAATTTTGTTCTTAATTTCTCATTCTTTTAATACAAGGTTAATACCTTTTCACATATACATGTCAAATAACATAACTGGAGAATAATTCCAAATACAATTATTATTGCAGTATGACTAAATTTATCATGCATGAAAATTACTGTTTACATAATTTTCAAACATTGAATCATTTTCAAACATTGAAAGTTCAAAAAAAATGTAATCATATATTATGATTTTTTTTTGTATAGCTAACAACATTATGGGCGCCATGTACTAAGGCGTCAATTTTTTCGCACAGACCGTATCGAAATAACCCGCCGGCATTCGCACCATGCGGATGGCACTTCGTTACATGAATGTACTAAAAACCAAGCCGTAAAATTTTGCGTCTATTGTGTGTCGAAGACAATCGGATTATTGATAACTTTGAAGCTTCGTTCGGCGCGAAAGAGCAAAGTTAAGAAGCAGTCTGCGACCTGATTGGTTTAGTTCTTTACCCACGTGACGATCTAGGTGTCATAATCGCCAGACAAGCGGCAACGTCTGGCTGCTGACATGTATAAGAATGTGCATTTTCCCAGAAATCTTAGAATATTGTTTATTTACTTTTCGGTATTCACTTTGACAAGATGGCTTGCTCCAGAGATTCTGCTACTTCTAAGAAGACTCGCAACCCTAACTTCTCGCATCAACAGAATGTTGTACTTGTTGATCTAGTACTCGAATATTATGACAATATTTATGGTAGTCGAGTCAAGCAAACCCCAGGCGCTCGTAAGAAGATTATTTGGGAGAAAATTAGTGACGCAGTGAGTGCTCAAGGACCCACTAAAAAAGATATCGAGTCCTGCAAAAAAAGGTTCAACGATATCAAGCGTCAAATTAAATCCAAAATTGCCAAAGAAAAGCAATATGCCCGAGGTACTGGAGGCAGACAACCTTATGTCGCAGATTTGACAGACTTAGAAAGAAAAGTTTTACAGAGGCTTGGCACGGAGGTCATTGAGGGCATAACCGATGACTGTGATAGCGATATTCGTGGTAATTATAATTTATAAATTAATATTTATATTGTTTTCTTGTCTGCTCCAAAATTGTTTCTCTTACGTTCATGTTTTACAAAATTGGATTCTGTTAACGAAATCTTGATTGTACAATTTCTGCTTTACTGTTCCTTTAAAATAGATTTATGATTTACATAACTTCTCTCTGTATCTATTTTTTTAAAGTTCCAGTGAACGAAAAAGGAAAGCATTCATGATGGAGCATGAAAAACATTTTAAATTATCTAATATGCTCAATTTTTTTTCATATTGCTTAATGCATTTTAAAAAAATAAGGCCTACATGGTACAGTAAAATGAAACCCAAATGTTTGATTTTGAAAGGGCATGCAATTTTAACCCACCTTTAATTTTGTTTTTTCATTATCTAAATTGCTTTATTTTCTATATATTCTTTGTTGAATAACATATATTGATATTAGAAATACTCGCTAGCTGTTATTTCTTCAACAAAGGAGAACTAACGAATGAAGCAAATTAGATAATAGTAGTTAATTGTAATTTCTTTTTTATTGTATTCTCTATTGGAAACATTTGAGAAAGATGTTTTTAGAGACCTTTTAATTTGTGTATATTAAAGCAAGATACAAATCATAGTTAGAAAATGTTATAATGGGAGTACATTTAACTATTAATTAGCATTTCATAAATTGCACATAAACTTTTAATTTTATTGATTGTATTAATTTAAATTTGTATTTACTAACTCCTAGGTGGTTCAGTTAGAGCGTCAACCTCTGCATCTGTCCATACCCCATCTACCTCTTCATCAGAGAGACCACATCCTTCAACTTCTCAGCCTCAGAACGTAAGACAACAACAACATGGGCAATATTTACGGTCAACTACAAATACCAGCCACAGCCTATCATCTGCAGATACTATTCCAGATGTAAGGAGCAGTACACCAGATACAGCTGTTGGAAGAAGCTCTGGTATGTATCTTTAAACCACTTATATATACACCTTCTAAATTTTTGTTTATAAATTAGATATTAATGTTTAATTTTAATTTTTACAGCCGATGTTGGACGTCTCTTCAGAGCCATGGTGACCGAATCAGCACCACTTTTTGATGGTAAGTTACTTTTTTAAAGTAAATATCGGATGAGAAGACAAATAATTATGTTAGAAACTAAATTGAACCATTTAAACTTTGATAGTTATTCAAACTGTAATACTGTGAGATTGATGTATTTTATATGAAAACAGTTGTAGTAAGGAAGGTATTTAATCTTATTGTAAGATTCCAACATGAAAGTATAACATGACACTATAAATTTCTCTTGTATAGTAACCCCTCTAACCATTAATGTTTGAATAAATTTCGATCTGCATCTTTTTTTTTGGAAATTAATGCTAATTTTTTTTTATTTTTTTTTTAGATATCGCCGAGGAGGACGATTCATCAAGAGAGGTGATTCTGAATCTTGTTCCAGTTCCAGCACCAGAGGGTAGATCGCCAGAAAGTGGAAGCCTGACTCCTGACCTAACACAGATGGCACAAGATCAGGATTTGGACATACATGAGCCTGTTATAAACCCCCGTAGTGATGAGGAAAATACTAATTCACCACCTGTTCATGGAGTTCAAGCACAGGGAATTGAACTATTGGAACAACCACAAGCTATTGTCCAAGAGCAGGCACCTTTGGAAGATGCAGGTCTTAACGAAATGTTAAATCTTGCCAGAGGATATAGAGCAGACAGTAGACAGGTCCAGGAAATTTTGTCTGGACATTTAGAAAGATTTGACACTTATAACCAGCAACGGTTGGAACTGGACCGTGAAATCTTTAACTGGCAAAGAGAAATGGACAGGGAAAGGAACCTACATATAAACAGGGCCTTGACAATAGCTGAAGACAACATGCGAATGGCTCAAAATACTATGCAAACTTTGTTAGAATTGATTAGAGATAGACATCATAGCCAAGAGTCGCCAGATCCAAAAAGACCACGGTTTAATTAGTGCATTGTTATGGACAATTTTAAAGTTATTACTATTGTTTTGTTGTTGACAAAGAATATATTGTTATTTTTACATAGTTTTATTAAAGTTTATCCTGTTTGTATTTAATTTTCTTGTTTATTTTTTACATTTATTTAAAATCAGGTTTAAAATGTATTGTACACACAGACAAATGTAAGTAAAACAATTGTAATTTTTATTACATCCAAAATATTAACAAAATTGAATCAAAATGGCATTATAGAAAGTAGTGCTCACGGCCAATACAGTATTTTTTGGGGTTTTGAATAAACTTTTTAACATACCAAAAAATGACAATTTTGGTGGCCTCAAAAAAAAACCCCAAAAAAACAAAAAAACTTTTTTTTATTTAAAATGCAATCATTGATTATCTGTTTTCCACTACATAAGTATTGTAGAGATTCAGAACCTGTGTATTTAAATTCATTATAGTATCCATTATTTGTTTAATATCTTCACAGACAGAGGATTGAACTTGTGATACAACTGGTACACTGGAATCTAGAGAAGGGACAAAAATTAGAAAAAAAATTAAGGATTATGAGAACATGTTTAAAACAAAAACAGATTATTTATAAGCAGGTAACAAAATTGTATTACCATTTTGGTTAGAGGCGGTATTATCCATAGATCTACTTGTCTGTGTAGATTTAGAAACCATAGATATGTCCCAGTCGTTATCAATATCAGAAATATTGGTTGAGTTTTTCTCACTACTTGCATCTGGAATATATATTTAGAAATGGAGGTATATATTTTGGTATTGATTTGACTATAAGCTATAATATAGTAAATCAAAACATTTATAAACAATTACCTAGTTGAATTGAGGGTGAAGTTAATGACATCCTTTCAGGAGCATTATTTGCTTCATTGTCACTATCTATGAAAGATTAATAAAGAATTCTATATAAAAAATTGTAAGTAGAAAAATGGTAATGGTACAAAATATAAGAAAAATACCTTCTGTAGAAGATATTTGTATTATTCTTGTGAACCTTGTTTTCTTCTTTTTCTGCAAACTTTTATTGGTTTCTGTAAATAACACAACAAGCTAATCATGATTAAATTTAACAGTTGTATAACTATAGATATGTAAACCATGGTTCTATTGTACCTTGAGGTGTATGAACGACAGTTAGGCGCCTGACACCTCCTTTATGTGGGGACAATTGTCTGTCAAGCAAAGACAGTGGCAAGGGTGGGGATCTAGCCTCACTTCTAGGTGTCAAATTTAGAATAGGCCTTACATAACGTGGAGGAGGAGCACCACAAATATTTTCTTTCTTCTTATCTGAAATAGAAAATTTGTACATATGTTTGTTTAAAGTTTCTTAGTTTTAAAATGTGTTATTTAATAAAGTTTTCAATTTTCGTGTGTTAGAATGTTTATAGTGTTTCCATTTGTTTTAAATTAAAATGGACATGAAAGTGATATGGTACACCTATTTATTCTTTCAGTTCTCATATTGATGATGAACTTTGCATAGAATTTATAATGTAAAAGAATAACAAAATTATATAGCAGTAAGAAACAGTATGGACATGAAAGTGATCACTATGGTACACTGAAACCTAATTATAATTTCAGATCTCATATTGAGGATGGACTTTGCATAGAATTTATAATTTAAAAGAATAAAAAAAATAATATACCATTAAGAAACATTATGGACATGAAAGTGATCAATATGGTACACTGAAACCTACTTATAATTTCAGTTCTCATATTGATGATGAACTTTGCATAGAATTTATCATTTAAAAGAATAACAATTTTATAAACTTACATGTCCTTAAAAGGCTCCTAATAGATTGGTAATATAGTGGTTCTCGACGTTTAACATCACTGTATCGTCTCAAACATTGAATCCTGGTCCTTTTAATTTTTGATACACGATACATTCTGCGTATCATTTCATAGATAGTTTTGTCCCTTTCATCTTGAATGACCCCCCGGACACCCCCTAAGCGTTTGGGAAAATATCTATCCATTACATACACTAGAATTATCATTTCCCCAGATGTGAAAGGTGCAATTCTCTTCATCCTCCCTGGTCCCATAGCAAATTTCTAGATGGGTGTGTCAAATCCCAAAATGTTCTCAATATCGCGTTATTCACTGTCTCTATGCAACATTATTGTATATTTGCTAAATTGTGAGAATTCTTTGGATACAATTATAAAAAAGTTGTATTATTTATTGCCATTCTCAAGTAATGATAAATGTAAATGAAGTTTGATGTATATATTTTATTGTGTAATAGAGTTATCAATAGTGTAGTATAGTTTTTTTTGTTATGTAGGACAGTCATATAATTATAGATCTTTATGATTATTTGGTTTATATAGTTATTGTGCAATATGTTGGTTTTAAATAAAAATTAAAGTTTTATTAAAAAACAATATCCAATGTGACCATTTATTATAATTTGTTAACTTATAAAAATAAAAACAAATACAAGGGGGCGTGTCTAGGCGGCGGCCATAGATGGTCGCAATTTTAAGTGCTCCTGGCATGATAATGATAATCCGTCGATTATCTTTACAACACCCAGCCATCTGAACAAGTAGCCACTAACTACACTTGATAGGAGATTTGAGGATAAAGATATCATTTTGCACGGTGTTTACATGACTGCAGGCTCTTGAACTGGACCGCTGAGGCCCGTGGCGGCGGACACATTTGGGATCTCAGCACCCCCCCCCCCAGCGGGGTATCGCAGCTGTGAGTCGGCTGTTTATTCTAAAGCTTCATCCCACTACTTTAAACAGCAGGTCTGAACTAATTGGATTCTAAATTCACACTGAGGGCTATTCAGAAAAAAGCCTCATATCGCGGCTATCGTTTGTGGAGTTGGCTGGAGGATTGCCCAGAATTCACCATGGAGGCTCTAGCGGCAGTAGATGCCTGGGAGCGCGCTTTATGTAGCGCAATTTCACAGAGTTACGACCAACTGCAGAAGGAACTTTGCTCCCTAATTGTGGCTAGATCGGATCAGTATGCTCCCTCTCCGGAACTCTCTAAATGTTGCCTTGGGTCTGATGGGAATTCTCCTTACTCGGAGCTACCGGCAAAGATTGACTGCCCTCCCGCTCACTCCCCCAAGGCCGGTGGGGTTGTTGCGTCACAATGTCCTACTCCAGACCTCACTGCCATCGAGACTGAGATGGCCGATTTACCTGAAGTTAGGATCACATCGACCGTTCTCACAGAGAATCCTGTTACATACCGGGACTGTGGAGGCCAAGATGATCAGATACCCTCTACTTCTGCACATAATAAGTCTGGCCTGCTGGCCCTGAGGAAACCTCTCTCCGTTGTACAGCGGGAAGATAATCATGAGGCACAAGAAGGGCATACTCCTGTACTACATATAGGCCGCAAAAACATTTGCAAGGCGGCCCCATTAAATATGCTGCGGTCCGCTATTTGTGCGCAACACCATACACTGAGTGACCATATTGACACGGACAGTAATCAGATCATGAAGATAGGAGTGGGTTAATGAATATACCCCTGCTAACAGGCATCCGCAGTTTGCATGATATGGGTACTCTAGTGCAATTCGCAGACTGGCGCTGTCACCCATCCAACCCCCATTTGATTGCCAAACACTTTTGTTGGACATGTTGCCCCTGCTGAACCCACATACTAAGGCCTAGATTTGGAGTTCGGCGGTAGCCGTCAAAACCAGCGTTAGAGGCTCCTAACGCTGGTTTTGGCCGCCCGCTGGTATTTGGAGTCAGCGATTAAAGGGTCTAACACTCACTTTTCAGCCGCGACTTTTCCATACCGCAGATCCCCCTACGCCATTTGCGTAGCCTATCTTTTCAATGGGATCTTTCTAACGCTGATATTTAGAGTCGTTTCTGAAGTGAGCGTTAGAGCTCTAACGACAAGATTCCAGCCGCCTGAAAATAGCAGGAGTTAAGAGCTTTCTGGCTAACGCCGGTTCATAAAGCTCTTAACTACTGTACCCTAAAGTACACTAACACCCATAAACTACCTATGTACCCCTAAACCGAGGTCCCCCCACATCGCCGCCACTCGATTAAAATTTTTAACCCCTAATCTGCCGACCGCCACCTACGTTATACTTATGTACCCCTAATCTGCTGCCCCTAACCCCGCCGACCCCTATATTATATTTATTAACCCCTAACTTGCCCCCCACAACGTCGCCGCCAGCTACTTAAAATAATTAACCCCTAATCTTCCGACCGCAAATCGCCGCCACCTACGTTATCCCTATGTACCCCTAATCTGCTGCCCTAACATCGCTGACCCCTATATTATATTTATTAACCCCTAATCTGCCCCCCTCAACGTCGCCGACACCTGCCTACACTTATTAACCCCTAATCTGCCGAGCGGACCTGAGCGCTACTATAATAAAGTTATGAACCCCTAATCCGCCTCACTAACCCTATCATAAATAGTATTAACCCCTAATCTGCCCTCCCTAACATCGCCGACACCTACCTTCAATTATTAACCCCTAATCTGCCGAGCGGTGCTCACCGCTATTCTAATAAATTGATTAACCCCTAAAGCTAAGTCTAACCCTAACACTAACACCCCCCTAAGTTAAATATAATTTTTATCTAACGAAATAAATTAACTCTTATTAAATAAATGATTCCTATTTAAAGCTAAATACTTACCTGTAAAATAAATCCTAATATAGCTACACTATAAATTATAATTATATTGTAGCTATTTTAGGATTAATATTTATTTTACAGGCAACTTTGTAATTATTTTAACCAGGTACAATAGCTATTAAATAGTTAAGAACTATTTAATAGTTACCTAGTTAAAATAATAACAAATTTACCTGTAAAATAAATCCTAACCTAAGATATAATTAAACCTAACACTACCCTATCAATAAAATAATTAAATAAACTACCTACAATTACCTACAATTAACCTAACACTACACTATCAATAAATTAATTAAACACAATTCCTACAAATAAATACAATTAAATAAACTAGCTAAAGTACAAAAAATAAAAAAGAACTAAGTTACAGAAAATAAAAAAATATTTACAAACAAAAGAAAAATATTACAACAATTTTAAACTAATTACACCTACTCTAAGCCCCCTAATAAAATAACAAAGCCCCCCAAAATAAAAAATTCCCTACCCTATTCTAAATTAAAAAAATTACAAGCTCTTTTACCTTACCAGCCCTGAACAGGGCCCTTTGCGGGGCATGCCCCAAGAATTTCAGCTCTTTTGCCTGTAAAAGAATAAATACAATACCCCCCCCCAACATTACAACCCACCACCCACATACCCCTAATCTAACCCAAACCCCCCTTAAATAAACCTAACACTAAGCCCCTGAAGATCTTCCTACCTTGTCTTCACCATCCAGGTTCACCGATCCGTCCTGAAGAGCTCCTCCGATGTCCTGATCCAAGCCCAAGCGGGGGCTGAAGAGGTCCATGATCCGGTCAAAGTCTTCATCCAAGCGGGGCAGAAGAGGATCTTCCATCCGATTGAAGTCATCATCCAGGCGGCATCTTCTATGGTCTTCCATCCGGAGCGAAGCGGCAGGATCCTGAAGACCTCCAGCGCGGAACATCCATCCGGACCGACGACTGAACGACGAATGACTGTTCCTTTAAGGGACGTCATCCAAGATGGCGTCCCTCGAATTCCGATTGGCTGATAGGATTCTATCAGCCAATCGGAATTAAGGTAGGAATTTTCTGATTGGCTGATGGAATCAGCCAATCAGAATCAAGTTCAATCCGATTGGCTGATCCAATCAGCCAATCAGATTGAGCTTGCATTCTATTGGCTGTTCCGATCAGCCAATAGAATGTGAGCTCAATCTGATTGGCTGATTGGATCGGCCAATCGGATTGAACTAGATTCTGATTGGCTGATTCCATCAGCCAATCAGAAAATTCCTACCTTAATTCCGATTGGCTGATAGAATCCTATCAGCCAATCGGAATTCGAGGGACGCCATCTTGGATGACGTCCCTTAAAGGAACAGTCATTCGTCGTTCAGTCGTCGGTCCGGATGGATGTTCCGCGCTGGAGGTCTTCAGGATCCTGCCGCTTCGCTCCGGATGGAAGACCATAGAAGATGCCGCCTGGATGATGACTTCAATCGGATGGAAGATCCTCTTCTGCCCCGCTTGGATGAAGACTTTGACCGGATCATGGACCTCTTCAGCCCCCACTTGGGCTTGGATCAGGACATCGGAGGAGCTCTTCAGGACGGATCGGTGAACCTGGATGGTGAAGACAAGGTAGGAAGATCTTCAGGGGCTTAATGTTCGGTTTATTTAAGGGGGGTTTGGGTTAGATTAGGGGTATGTGGGTGGTGGGTTGTAATGTTGGGGGGGGGGGGTATTGTATTTATTCTTTTACAGGCAAAAGAGCTGAAATTCTTGGGGCATGCCCCGCAAAGGGCCCTGTTCAGGGCTGGTAAGGTAAAAGAGCTTGTAATTTTTTTAATTTAGAATAGGGTAGGGATTTTTTTATTTTGGGGGGCTTTGTTATTTTATTAGGGGGCTTAGAGTAGGTGTAATTAGTTTAAAATTGTTGTAATATTTTTCTTTTGTTTGTAAATATTTTTTTATTTTCTGTAACTTAGTTCTTTTTTATTTTTTGTACTTTAGCTAGTTTATTTAATTGTATTTATTTGTAGGAATTGTGTTTAATTAATTTATTGATAGTGTAGTGTTAGGTTAATTGTAGGTAGTTTATTTAATTATTTTATTGATAGGGTAGTGTTAGGTTTAATTATATCTTAGGTTAGGATTTATTTTACAGGTAAATTTGTTATTATTTTAACTAGGTAACTATTAAATAGTTCTTAACTATTTAATAGCTATTGTACCTGGTTAAAATAAATACAAAGTTGCCTGTAAAATAAATATTAATCCTAAAATAGCTATAATATAATTATAATTTATATTGTAGCTATATTAGGATTTATTTTACAGGTAAGTATTTAGCTTTAAATAGGAATCATTTATTTAATAAGAGTTAATTTATTTCGTTAGATGTAAATTATATTTAACTTAGGGGGGTGTTAGTGTTAGGGTTAGACTTAGCGTTAGGGGTTAATCCATTTATTAGAATAGCGGTGAGCTCCGCTCGGAAGATTAGGGGTTAATAATTGAAGGTAGGTGTCGGCGATGTTAGGGAGGGCAGATTAGGGGTTAATACTATTTATGATAGGGTTAGTGAGGCGGATTAGGGGTTAATAACTTTATTATAGTAGCGCTCAGGTCCGCTCGGCAGATTAGGGGTTAATAAGTGTAGGCAGGTGTCGGCGACGTTGAGGGGGGCAGATTAGGGGTTAATAAATATAATATAGGGGTCAGCGATGTTAGGGCAGCAGATTAGGGGTACATAGGGATAACGTAGGTGGCGGCGGTTTACGGAGCGGCAGATTAGGGGTTAAAAAAAATATGCAGGGGTCAGCGATAGCGGGGTTGGCAGATTAGGGGTTAATAAGTGTAAGGGTAGGGGTGTTTAGACTCGGGGTACATGTTAGAGTGTTAGGTGCAGACGTAGGAAGTGTTTCCCCATAGGAAACAATGGGGCTGCGTTAGGAGCTGAACGCTGCTTTTTTGCAGGTGTTAGGTTTTTTTACAGCTCAAATAGCCCCATTGTTTCCTATGGGAGAATCGTGCACGAGCACGTTTTTGAGGCCGGCCGCGTCCGTAAGCAACTCTGGTATCGAGAGTTGCATTTGCGGTAAAAATGCTCTACGCTCCTTTTTTGGAGCCTAACGCAGCATTTGATTAAACTCTCGATACCAGAGTTAAATTTATGGTGCGGCCAGAAAAAAGCCTGCGGAGCGTTAACAGCCCTTTTACCGCCGAACTCCAAATCTAGGCCTAAGACTTTCATTATACCCTTATGAAGGCTACTAAGCCGGATGTTGGGGAGACTGCCTTACTACATCTCAAGTCGCATGTATTGCTTGCACCACACTAGGCAGCAGTTATTTATTTATTTGTGATAGTTTTGATTGATTACTGTTATTCTTCCTATATGTTTCCTAGTACAGTGATAATTAAAGGTTTAAGGGGACCCCAGCTCTTATAATCAAACTAAATTGTTAATGGGTATGGTAAATATAAGCCAATCTAATGTGTTCCTCCTTTTTGATTCATATTTTGCTGTGCTGCCGGCGGCCGAGGTGGCGCAGCATTCACATTGTATATTATGTATAAGGAGTTATACCTTACCCATTGATAAGACCTAGATAAGTCCTTTGTAAGTGTCAGTAGTGGTACATCCTCTTATGTTTTATGCAATTAACAACTGCTTTAGGCCCCACAGGTTTACTAAACAGAAGAATAGGGCCTGCTGATACTAAAAGTTACAGAATTAGTGGGGTGGAACTTAGTGTTTAACACAGATATTAGACCAGAAACGTATTTTATCCCTGAGTGTTGAAACTTTTCACATAATCTGTTGTTGTTCTACATATATTTAATGTTTCATGCTATACCATTTGTTTATCATCATAGTCCTACTACCTCCAGCGATGTAAAATATACCCTTCTATATCAGTTAGGAGGTCTGTATTTTTCTAGTGACCCAAGAGTGGTCAATATGTAACTACCATTTAATATATTCTTTATGTTTTGGTCGGTCCACAAGCGGCCGGTGACGTAGTTACTCCAGTGATATATCTTTAAAAGAAAACTGAGGTTCCATTATATACAGCTTGATTACTTGTTTTCCAGACAGATATTGCCTTTAAGAACGTATTATTTTGCAATCATTGAGCATAGATTCCCTCTTCTATTTTAATATATGTATACACAACCTGTTTACATGTTTCTCAGACAGTTATCACCTTTAAGAATGTGTTGTAGTGTGATCTCTGTCCATAGCATCCTGCTTTTATTTAGACATGTGTATTCTCAATATGCTTAGCTGTATTTCAGTCAGTTCTTACCAATGAGAAGATATGAAAACATTGTGTACATATAAATTGTATTCTTTCAAGTTTGTAACCTTTTCGCTGTTTCCTGGAAAAACCTCAATAAAAAATTATTTAAAAAAAAACAAAAAAACAAAAAAAATAAATAAATACAAAATCACACAAGTATATGATGAAAAAAAAAAGATTTTATTCAGAAAGTGAAAATTTAGTTTTTAATTCAAAAGACCAAAAAATAGAAGTCCTGTTATTACAATCTTTTGATGAAATCAATCCTTAAAATAGTTCTCTGCGACAAAATTTTTGGCATTAATAGCCTGTCTTGTTGGTGAATCATTACAGATGACCTCAGGGAAGTTCTCAAATGATATATCATCTTCATCAATGTCAATTCCTCTTCTTATTGCAATGTTATGCAGAATGCAGCATACAAGAATAATTTTTGCAACCTTCTCGGGAGCATACTGCATGACACCACCTGAGTGGTCAAGACAACGAAAGCGCATTTTTAACAATCCAAATGCTCTCTCGATGATTCCTCTGGTGGATCTGTGTGCCTCGTTGAATTTCACCTCACATCTTCTTCGAGGATTGTTATAGGGTGTGAATAACCATTCTCTACTGAAATAACCAGCGTCCCCTATGAAAAAAATTAAAAAGGATTAACATTTCAAAGATGATAAAGACGATAATTTCAATGAAAATTAACAATTTTTTTAGTTAAATCTATCATAACAATGCATGACATAAACTACGTTTGACAATTATAATAATACTGTAACATAACATCCCTAAAATATAATTACCTAACAGCCATCCTTCAGGCATCTCTCCCTCCTCAAACTTCCGATATAACCCAGACTGACGCAAGATATACGAATCATGGCAGGATGCAGGGAAGTTGGAACGGACACTGATTATTTTCATGTTATGGTCACACACCATCTGAACATTGAGGGAATGGTACTGTTTTCTGTTCCTGAAAACTTCCTCACGTTCTCTGGATGGTTTGACTGCAACATGGGTACAATCGATGGCTCCAAGTACATTGGGCATTCCGGCCATTCTATAAAAATTAGACTTCACAGATTGCCACTCTTCTTGAGTCGATGGAAGGCACACGTACCTTGGAAAGACGACCATCAAAGCATCAATAACTTTGGTTAGGTGCCTCGAAAAAGCAGACTGGCTGATGCCAATTATAACGCTAGACACAGCTTGGAATGAACCGGTGGCAAAAAAGTGTAAGGCTGCCAACAGTTTTAATAGTCCGGGTATGGCTTGTGAACGCGCTGTCATTGGTTCAAGGTATTCTGCTATTTCATTGTAAAGTTGCATAATAGCTTCTCTGTCCAAACGGAATCTCTGGATAATCTCTCGATCAGAAATGCTTTCCAAACCCATACGTGGAAGGAAAACTCTAGGGACTCTAATTCTTCTACCTCTCCTTCTCTGCAAGTTGTTAACCGGTGCCTGTATAGCCCTTCTTCCTCGTAATTGAATTAATCGGAAAAGAAACATGTGTAAAACTGTCTCCATCTTCATTCACTGATCCAAAAACCAATAATGCTACAATAGTAGTCTAGTCCTTTCACTTAAGTACTTCTACCTGGCGTCAGGTTGATACCCCCTATAGTTTTCTATTGTATTCGCTACCTAAATGGTCGCAAAGCAAATCACGCGAAGTTACAGTGAAAGTTGGAGCGGGCGGATTAGTTGTAACATTCATAATTTCCGATTACAGCGAATTTACGTGCGATCGAACATGTAGTAAGTGGAAAAAGGCTTCGGAACGATGAGTTGAGTAAAATTACGATCGCTGATGAAAAATAGTGGTTTTTCGAGCAGATCGCAGATTGATACATACGAGAAGCAGATCGTGAGCGAATTTTGACGCGGAAATACAGACGGACGGTCACTTCGAAGCTTAGTACATGGCGCCCTATGCCTCTAGGCTGATAAATTAATCTAATCTTGTTAAGTTATTTTTTGGTGCAGACCACAGAATAGATAAGGAATTTGACATTCTTTTTGTTAATTGCATATAAAAAACTGAGAACTTTTTTCTTTTGTATGTGTGTGTGTTTATATTTTGTGTGTACTTTTTTTTATGAATTAATAAACTCTTCTATACATGATGTATCATGAGTCTGTGTAACATGTTTTATTAAAGAGCAGATATGGGCCCCATTTATCATTATTGAGGATTCTATACACAAACAATTGCTTGTGCAACAACCCACCCTTTTATTATTATTATCAGGTATTTGTAGAGCGCCAACAGGTTCCGCAGCGCTATTAACACCCTTCTCTTGCTCTGCCAGAAGCACAAGAACCGAGTTATCAATCACCAGGTAGGATCAGTCTGTAGTAATTTGTAATTCCTCACCTCTGAGGTGGGGGAGAGGTTAAGAAACAGTCGGAGAGATTACATATGTGTCGTAAATGTCAGCGCAACTGCTTAAATTTACGTTGCACGTAAGTTCACCTCACATATCGGATGAATCTCTTAACACGAGTAACTACACATTTCTGGTGTCACCAGTAACTTACACCAATATATCATCTTGCACGCGTAACAAAAAAATAACTAAAAGTTGAATTCACACGTAAAAATTTAATCTCTAAATCACCATTCCCCCACATCGCAATCACTAATAAAAGTTATTAACCCCTAAACTGTCACCCCACCACATTGCAAACTACCTAATAAATGTATTAACCCCTAAACCGTCATCATTGCAAACTACCTAATTAACGTATTAACCCCATAAACCACTATCTCCAACATCACAATCATTAATAAAATCTATTAACCCCTAAACCGCCATCCTGCACAACGCAAACACCTAATTAAACTATTAACACCTAAACCGCCATCACCCCACAACGCAAACACCTAATTAAACTATTAAACCCTAAACCGCCAATCCCCCATAATGCAAAGTATCTAATGAAATTATTTACCCCCAAACCGCCATCCCCCCACAACACAAACGCCTAGATTTGGAGTTTTGTCGGTAAAGACTTGCGTTGCTAACAAGCCTTTTTTTTCCAGCGCACCCTAAGCCAACGCTGGTATTATGAGTTTTCTGAATGGCTGCGTTAGCCTCAGAAAAGTGAGCTTTGAGACAAATTTAGCTCCACTTCAACCCTCAATACCAGCGTTGCTTACGGTAGCGGTAAGCTGGAAAAACGTGCTCATGCACGATTTCCCCATAGGATACAATGGGGCTGAGCTGGCTGAAAAAAAACCTAACACCTGCAAAAAAGCAGCGTTCAGCTCCTAACGCAGCCCCATTGTTTCCTATGGGGAAACACTTTCTAAGCCTACACCTAACAACCTAACATGAACCCCGAGTCTAAACACCCCTAACCTTACACTTATTAACCCCTAATCTGCCGCCCCCGCTATCACTGACACCAACATTATATTATTAACCCCTAATCTGCCGCTCCGGACACCGCCGCCACTTACATTATGGCTATGAACCCCTAATCTGCTGTCCCTAACATCGCCGACACCTATATTATATTTATTAACCCCTAATCTGCCCCCCCCAATGTCGCTGCCACCTACCTACACGTATTAACCCCTAATTTGCCGACTGGACATCACAGCCACTATAATAAATGTATTAACCCCTAAACTGCCGCACTCCCGCCTTGCAAACACTATAATAAATTTTATTAACCCCTAATCTGCCCTCCCTAACATCGCCGCCACCTACCTACAATTATTAACCCCTAATCTGCCGCACCCAACGTCGCCGCTACAATAATAAAGTTATTAACTCCTAAACCTAAGTCTAACCCTAACCCTAACACCCCCTAACTGAAATATAATTTAAATAAATCTAAATAAATTTACTATAATTAAATAAATTATTCCTATTTAAAAATAAATACTTACCTATAAAATAAACCCTAATATAGCTGCAATATAACTAATAGTTACATTGTAGCTATTTTAGGATTTATATTTATTTTACAGGCAACATTGTATTTATTTTAACTAGGTACAATAGCTATTAAATAGTTAATAACTATTTAATAGCTACCTAGTTAAAATAATTACAAAATTACCTGTAAAATAAATCCTAACCTAAGTTACAAATACACCTAACACTACACTATCAATAAATTAATTAAATAAATTACCTACAATTATCTAAACTAAAATAAGATTAAATAAACTAAACTATAGTACAAAAAAACAAACACTAAATTACAAAAAATAAAAAATATTACAAGAATTTTAATCTAATTACACCTAATCTAAGCCGCCTAATAAAATAACAAAGCCCCCCAAAATAATAAAATTCCCTACCCTATACTAAATTACAAAAGTAATCAGCTCTTTTACCAGCCCTTAAAAGGGCATTTTGCGGGGCATTGACCCAAAGTAATCAGCTCTTTTACCTGTAAAAAAAAATACAAGACCCCCCCAACATTACAACCCACCACCCACACACCCCTACTCTAAAACCCACCTGATCCCCCCTTTAAAAAAACCTAACACTAACCCCCTGAAGATCACCCTACCTTGAGCCATCTTCAGCTAGCCGGGCACCGATGGGACAGAAGAGGACATCCGGACCGGCAAAAGTCTTCATCCGATCGGGGTAGAAGAGGTCCTCCATCCAGCAGAAGTCTTCATCCAGACAGCATCTTCTATCTTCATCCATCCGGTGCGGAGCGGGTCCATCTTCAAGACATCCAACGCGGAGCATCCTCTTCTTTCCACGGCCGACGACTGAATGAAGGTTCCTTTAAATGACGTCATCCAAGATGGCATCCCTCGAATTAAGGTAGGAAAAATCTGATTGGATGATGCTATCAGCCAATCAGATTGAAGTTCAATCCAATTGGTTGATTGGATCAGCCAATAGAATTGACCTCGCATTCTATTGGCTGATCCAATCAGCCAATCAGATTGAACTTCAATCCAATTGGCTGATAGCATCAACCAATCAGATTTTTCCTACCTTAATTCCAATTGGCTAATAGAATCCTATCAGCCAATCAGAATTTGAGGGACGCCATCTTGGATGACGTCATTTAAAGCAGTGATTTGCAACCTTTTTTTTTGCCGTGGCACACTTTTTTTACATTAAAAAATCCTGTGGCACACCACCATCCCAAAATTTTACAAAATCACACACTGTAACCTAATACAGGATATATATACAGTGTATATATACAGTGTATATATACATATATATATACACACAGTATATATATATACAGTATATATATATATATATATATATATATATATATATATATATATATATATATATATATATATACAGTATATGTATATATATATATATATATATATATATATATATATATATATATATATATACAGTATATGTATATATGTATATATATATATATATATATATATATATATATACATATATATATACACACTGTATTGTGCTGTCATGACATGCCTCCTACAAACTATACATGACATATTGACATTCATTCACAAACAATCATAATGATTGTCTGTGAATGAATGTCAATGTCATGGTTGTAAATTATGCCTGATGAGCCTGTCACATACGTCCCAATATTTCAAAATTTGAAAGAGGGACACCCCTGCACTGTTGTCACACCACGGCACACTGGTTGAAAAACACTGATTTAAAGGAACCTTCATTCAGTTGTCGGCCGTGGAAAGAAGAGGATGCTCCACGTCGGATGTCTTGAAGATGGACCCGCTCTGCGCCAGATGGATGAAGATAGAAGATGCCACCTGGATGAAGACTTCTGCTGGATGGAGGACCTCTTCTGCCCCGATCGGATGAAGACTTGTGTCGGTCCAGATGTCCTCATCTGTCCCATCGGTGCCCGGCTGGCTGAAGACGGCTCAAGGTAGGGTGATCTTCAATGGGGTAGTGTTAGCTTTTTTTAAGGGGGGATCGGGTGGGTTTTAGAGTATGGGTGTATGTGGGTGGTGGGTTGTAATGTTGGGGGGGTCTTGTATTTTTTTTTACAGGTAAAAGAGCTGATTACTTTGGGGCAGTGCCCCACAAAAATCCCTTTTAAGGGCTGGTAAAAGAGCTGATAACTTTTGTAATTTAGTATAGGGTAGGGAATTTTATTATTTTAGGGGGCTTTTTTATTTTATTAGGGGGCATAGATTAGGTGTAATTAGATTAAAATTCTTGTAATATTTTTTATTTTTTGTAATTTAGTGTTTGTTTGTTTTTTGTACTATAGTTTAGTTTATTTAATTGTATTTTATTTTAGATAATTGTAGGTAATTTATTTAATTAATTTATTGATAGTGTAGTGTTAGGTGTATTTGTAACTTAGGTTAGGATTTATTTTACAGGTAATTTTGTAATTAATTTAACTAGGTAGCTATTAAATAGTTATTAACTATTTAATAGATATTGTACCTAGTTAAAATAAATACAAAGTTGCCTGTAAAATAAATATAAATCCTAAAATAGATACAATGTAACTATTAGTTATATTGTAGCTATATTAGGGTTTATTTTATAGGTAAGTATTTAGTTTTAAATAGGAATAATTTAATTATAGTAAATTTATTTTCTTTTATTTAAATTATATTTAACTTAGGGGGGTGTTAGGGTTAGACTTAGGTTTAGGGGTTAATAACTTTATTATAGTAGCAGCGACGTTGGGTGCGGTAGATTAGGGGTTAATAATTGTAGCTAGGTGGCGGTGATGTTAGGGAGGGCAGATTAGGGGTTAATAAAATTTATTATAGTGATTGCGAGGTGTTAGTGCAGCGGTTTAGGGGTTAATACATTTATTATAGTAGCGGTGATGTCCGGTCGGCAGATTAGGGGTTAATAAGTGTAGGTAGGTCGCGGCGACATTGGGGGGGACAGATTATGGGTTAATAAATAAAATATAGGTTTTGGCGATGTTAGGGAAAGCAGATTAGGGGTTCATAGCTATAATGTAGGTGGCGGGGGTTTCCGGTCGGCAGATTAGGGGTTAAATAATTTTATTATAGGGTTTGCGATGTGGGGGGCCTCGGTTTAGGGGTTCATAGGTAGTTTATGGGTGTTAGTGTACTTTGTAGAACTGTAGTTAAGAGCTTTATGTTTCTGTGTTAGCCCATAAAGCTCTTAACTACTGACTTGTTTATGCGGTAGGAGTCTTGGAGGTAGAGGCTGTACCGCTCACTTCTTCCAAGACTCGTAATACCAGCATTAGGCAAATCCCATTAAAAAGATAGGATACGCAATTGACGTAAGGGGATTTGCGGTAGCCAAAAGTCACAGAGAAAAGTGAGCTGTACACCTGTACCTGCCAAACTCGTAATACCAGCGGGCGTTAAAAAGTAGCGTTAGGACCCCTTAACGCTGCTTTTTAAGGCTAACTCAGAACTCTAAATCTAGGTGAAAGTATTTAACTAATAACTAAGCCCCCTAACCTAACACCCCCTAATTTAAACCCAATTAAAATACACTAAAATAAATAAAAAGATAACTACCTTAAAAAAAATAATACAAACATTTTTAAAAATAAAAAACATAAATTACTACTATAAAACTAACATTACATAAAATAGAAAAGATAAAATTACAAAAAATAAAAAAGCTAACATTTGTAATGCTCATGGGATATTCAGTAGTCTTCTTATCCGGGGTCAAGTGGAATGATAGGAAATATCCCAGAACAGAGAAAGTTTATGAAATGAGGTAAGCAGTACTTATTGAAGGCAGAGAATGGTCAAGACAGACAGGGTTTGGCAACAGGAAGGCAATCCAGCAGAATAGCAGTTCAGGGGTAAACCAATAAAATGACCAGGAACAGGCAGGAGTCAGCAACAAAGCAAATCCAGCAGGATTACAGTTCAGGGGTAAACAATAGAATAGTCAGACAGGCAGAGTTCAGCAATGGTAAGGCAATCCAACAATTCAGGGGTTAAGCAAGCAGAGTGGTCAGACAGGCAGAGTTCAGTATCAATTAGGCAATCCAGCAATTCAGGGGTTAAGCAAGCAGAGTGGTCAGACAGACAACGTTCAGTATCAATTAGTCAATCCAGCAATTCAGGGGTTAAGCAAGCAGAGGGGTCAGACAGGGAGAGTTCAGTAACAATTAGGCATTCCAGCAATTCAGGTGTTAATCAAGCAGAGTGGTCAGACAGGCAGAGTTCAGTATCAATTAGGCCATCCAGCAATTCAAATACACAGCACCCAGGAGTACACAAAGTAATACCTATACTTGGGCAGTGAGGATAGCGGTACTTACATAGGCGCTGATTTGCGCCAAGGAGATTCTGAGGATCCAACCGGCATGAAGGGGAAGTTGATGCGTGGCAATGACCGCATGCTCAGTGCAACTGCCATGTCAATGGCAACAGCCATAGCAACAGAGCTGTGCATCGAGAGTTCGGGTGTGACAACATTACAGAAAATAACAAACAAAATTATCAAAAAAAATATTCTAATACCTCTGTTAAAACAAACCCAACCCAAAATAACCCCCACTAATCTATAAATAAACTACCAATAGCCATTAAAAGGACCTTTAGTAGGGTATTACCTTAAAGTTAACAGCTTTTTTTGCGGAAAAAACCCTTATATTACAAACCTCATTCCCCCCAAAAAAAAAAAAAAATCTAACTTAAAAAAAAAGTGCATTTGTATGGGCATTGCCCTTAAAAGGGCATTCAGCTCTTTTTAAGACCATGAAAATAAAAAAAAGTCCTAATCTAAAAAAAAAAAAAAAACCCCAAAAAAACAACCCCAAAATCAGTACTCACCATTGATTTAGTCCAGAGAAACATCTTTATCCCAGCAGCAAAAGATCTTCATCCAGGGGGCCCCATCTTCATCCATTGTGGGACCATCTTCAATCTTCATCCCGGTGGCACAGAGGTGGAGCGGTCATCAGCGACGTCTATCCAACACGGAGGTCCTCTTCATGCAATCTTCAGCCGCAGACTGAAGATTGAATGCAAGGTACACATTTTTTATAGGGGTAACCCTTGCATTCATAGTGGCTGAAAAATTAAAATCAGCCAATAGGATGAGAGCTGCTTACATCCCATTGGCTGATTTGACTTTGATCAAATCAGCCAATAGGATGTAAGCAGCTCTCATCCTATTGGCTGATTATAAATGTAATATTTATATTTCCAGTTATATTTCTGTTTATATATGAATAATGTTTATTTTATAAATATATATATACCTATATATCTATATAAATATATACAGGTATGTATATTTACAAATGTATAAAGAAATATATATTGAAATATATATATTACATATATTTCAATGTGAAGAAAATTGGAATGTACAATATCAATAGCTCAGTTCGGGTTATTGCATGAGTATAGGTGTTAGGCTTTTTCAGCTTGCACACTCTATTAAAGTCAATGGGGAAAATACATTAACACGGTTGCAATATCTGAAGTCCAACTATTTGCTTGCATCAGGTTTTGCTTGTGCGCAAACTTTTTATTTTAGACTTGCAATATGAGCGCTACCTGATGCATGGAAAAGTTGTATTCTATCAAAGTTAAGGCTTGAGTGGGATAACATAACACAATTCAAGATAAATTAAGCTATGCAAAATAACAATGGTTTCCTGATTTAGAATTCAAGACTAGAAGGAATTCTCTGTATAATTGAAATTACTGGAAAGGGCTTGAAATTGTTTTATAGACAATTTCTAACACCAGAAGTCTCAAGTTCAGTTTAGTATCCACTCCTTGACCCTCCTAATGATTGATAAGAGAGGAAGTAAATCCAAATTCACTATAACTATCCTACCAAAATTCAGTGGAATGCAGAATTAAGTGTAGGTACTTTTTAAAACTGTAACTTATGAGGGCATACCAGGACTACAATTTTTACAGAGCTTAGTAGCCTGGTAACTACCGGTATATGATTAAGAAAGAGCTCTGATGTAGTGCCCTTGAGGCAGGAAATGCATCAGCTGCAGTACCTGTCTGCTGTGCCTTTTTTTTATTATGATATACACAATAAATCGAACTTTTTAACTTTAAGGAATCTCTCCCAGCTTATTTTCACTGTGACCGCTACTTTGTTGTTATTTGTTTCTTTTAATTATTCTGGGGGAGTGGAGGGTCATTACTGGTTTGACTTTGCCGGCATCAGAACAAGGCTATGCTCTACATGTAAGTTTATGCATGCCGCAATACAGGAGCAAGCGGTCACTGTTTATAAACATAGAATCTTATTTGGAAAAGGACTTTGCCTTATACACTCCAACAGGACTGCGACCAGTGTGGTAAGCCTCTTATTTCTAACTACTTTATATCTTGGGAGAACTGCTGTGAACATTTCACTATCCCTGTGAAAACCGTATTAGTGGTATTCTGAATTGAGTTGTATTCAAGGGGAGAGCTGTTTGAAGGCTGTTACACACAATATTTACAATATTGTTGGGGCAACTATATGATTATATTTCTCTTTTTCCACACATAAACAATACTTTCAATTTTGGGTTATGCCATTTTTTACTGATTTGTCCAGTGACTTATAAGGTTGAAGCTATAAAAGTTATACTAGTAGAGCTAACCACCGTGCTCTGAGGATGTCTGTGTTTGGAGCTCTGGGCGCAGACATTGCAAAAAGTTGATAAAAGTTAGTTTCCTATACACAATAACTATCCTTTCTAGCTGAGGGAAACATTGAGGTATCTGACTTGCTTTACCTACCAATTTCAGGGGCAATACGCTACTTTTGACAGAAGTTTACAAGCTTGACCGAGTGGTGTCCTACCTATTTACTGCTTAACAACGGTGCTAATACCTGAATATCACCAGTACTCTGGAGGGTCGGGGCTCCGCTCCGGAGTAGTAGTAGGTGCATTGAGTGGTGATCGAGGAGTATTGAAGCAACTTTTGGATCAGATGCTGGACCGACACCATTTCAAGATGCGGCAAGTCCCCGAAGTAGCAAACAGTTACCGACTGCTACTGACTGAGCGAGCAGCCGCTCGAAGACATTAGTGACAGTGAGGTGTCCGTGAACATAGTACCTGAGGAGTGAGGAGTTCATATCAGCTAAAGTGGTGTGAGAGTCTGCCATTTCTCCTTGGCCTTCGCTACACAGTGTGCAATTTCATCTCTCTATCCTCCTCCTGCCCGTGGCCCAACGGAAACCCACTCCATGAGGGGGGTGACAGCACCAGAGGAACAATTCAGACCTCATTCAGACGCAGTCAGATTGCAGAAGTTGTGCAAGTAGTAGGCCGCCTAGTAAGGGCGTGAAAAATCGCCATCTTTGATTTGCTTGTCCTGAGAACTAGGGGAAAAAGGAAAAAGCAAAGTAGCTATGGAGCTGGTGAGTTCAGATATGATACTAGCCTCAATCTAATCAGCTGTACTTAAGTCTGGCCTTACAAAACTGACACTATGTCAGGTAAGTATATCCTTGCTGTGCTACACCCGCACACAGCTTAGGCCTAGTTACTTTGAGTGAGGCTGCATACATGTACCACGACTGAACTTAACCTTACAGTTCCCTATTATTATTTTTTATTATTATCAGGATTCTGCAGCGCTGAATCTATATATATATATATATATATATATATATATATATATATATATATATATATATATATATATATAATATTTATTTATATATATATATATATATATATATATATATATATATATGTATATGTATATATAATATAATATAATATAATATAATAATATATAAATATAGTACTTCACGCTACTACTGGAAATCCCTTTACCATAAAGGGACAGATTACAGGGCTGTCATCAGCTTCCATGATATTAGGGCCTTAAGTTTCTGCTAAAAAGTTTTGTTAATGGTGCCTAACCATTACTGACACTCCCAGCTTTTAAGCCAATGGAGAGGAACAGCAAGGACTTTCCTAGTATTGGGGAAACCCAGGAGATTAAAAGTCAGCTCTCACTGAAATAAAGGGATAACTACATTGAATTATATATCCCCTCTAGACCTGTGACTGCCCTAATAACTGTGTATCTTCAGGAGGAGGAACCCACCCAGATACTAAGCCCCTCATAAGTTGAAAGTCACTCAACTAAACTCAATTTGGACAGGCCTATACTGAAATATACACCAGTCCCCCACTCTCCTCCATTTCCCATCTGTACCTGCAGATGGGTCATATCCCTAGAACCTTTTCCCCACTTTGTCATTAGGAGGCATAGTCCCTGGAGAGTTTGACTTATTTTTTCTCAGTGATAGTCTGTCTGCCATATAAAAGGCCAGTCAGACAGCAACAACAAAAGTAATTGCAGAGTTAAGGTAAACTGCTGGTTGCCAATTCAGTAAAACATATGAATCATTATCCAGTAATGTTGTGTTAAATCTATACATGGAGTAGGGAAACTCCCCCGACTTATCATTAAGCTTGAAGCTTACACTCTACTGACAAGCTTTACACTGTGTGCAGAATTATTAGGCAAATTAGTATTTTGACCACATCATCCTCTTTATGCATGTTGTCTTACTCCAAGCTGTATAGGCTCGAAAGCCTACTACCAATTAAGCATATTAGGTGACGTGCATCTCTGTAATGAGAAGGGGTGTGGTCTAATGACATCAACACCCTATATCAGGTGTGCATAATTATTAGGCAACTTCCTTTCCTTTGGCAAAATGGGTCAAGAGAAGGACTTGACAGGCTCAGAAAAGTCAAAAATAGTGAGATATCTTGCAGAGGGATGCAGCACTCTTAAAATTGCAAAGCTTCTGAAGCGTGATCATCGAACAATCAAGCGTTTCATTCAAAATAGTCAACAGGGTCGCAAGAAGCGTGTGGAAAAACCAAGGCGCAAAATAACTGCCCATGAACTGAGAAAAGTCAAGCGTGCAGCTGCCAAGATGCCACTTGCCACCAGTTTGGCCATATTTCAGAGCTGCAACATCACTGGAGTGCCCAAAAGCACAAGGTGTGCAATACTCAGAGACATGGCCAAGGTAAGAAAGGCTGAAAGACGACCACCACTGAACAAGACACACAAGCTGAAACGTCAAGACTGGGCCAAGAAATATCTCAAGACTGATTTTTCTAAGGTTTTATGGACTGATGAAATGAGAGTGAGTCTTGATGGGCCAGATGGATGGGCCCGTGGCTGGATTGGTAAAGGGCAGAGAGCTCCAGTCCGACTCAGACGCCAGCAAGGTGGAAGTGGAGTACTGGTTTGGGCTGGTATCATCAAAGATGAGCTTGTGGGGCCTTTTCGGGTTGAGGATGGAGTCAAGCTCAACTCCCAGTCCTACTGCCAGTTTCTGGAAGACACCTTCTTCAAGCAGTGGTACAGGAAGAAGTCTGCATCCTTCAAGAAAAACATGATTTTCATGCAGGACAACGCTCCATCACACGCGTCCAAGTACTCCACAGTGTGGCTGGCAAGAAAGGGTATAAAAGAAGAAAATCTAATGACATGGCCTCCTTGTTCACCTGATCTGAACCCCATTGAGAACCTGTGGTCCATCATCAAATGTGAGATTTACAAGGAGGGAAAACAGTACACCTCTCTGAACAGTGTCTGGGTGGCTGTGGTTGCTGCTGCACGCAATGTTGATGGTGAACAGATCAAAACACTGACAGAATCCATGGATGGCAGGCTTTTGAGTGTCCTTGCAAAGAAAGGTGGCTATATTGGTCACTGATTTGTTTTTGTTTTGTTTTTGAATGTCAGAAATGTATATTTGTGAATGTTGAGATGTTATATTGGTTTCACTGGTAAAAATAAATAATTGAAATGGGTATATATTTGTTTTTTGTTAAGTTGCCTAATAATTATGCACAGTAATAGTCACCTGCACACACAGATATCCCCCTAAAATAGCTATAACTAAAAACAAACTAAAAAACTACTTCCAAAACTATTCAGCTTTGATATTAATGAGTTTTTTGGGTTCATTGAGAACATGGATGTTGTTCAATAATAAAATTAATCCTCAAAAATACAACTTGCCTAATAATTCTGCACTCCCTGTATATTCTCATCCGACAGCAAGAGTATGGCGAGTAGGATTTAACTCAGACTATTTCAATATTGCTAATAGCACTAGGCAGGGGTGCCCTCTATCGCCTCTCCTATTTGCCCTGGCAATAGGTGCAAGCCATTAGGCTAAATCCTGAAATATCTGGAATGCAATTTAGAGACTCCCAACACAAAATATTATTGTTTGCTGACGATGTCACTCTTCTTTTGACATCCCCTGAGTCTGCTATGGCAGCAGTTTTCGATAGCATTAACATTTATAGTAAACATAGTATGTATGAATGCTCATAACTCTAAAAAACAAATATCCCTTCCAATGGTCTCACCATACAATCAAACATTTAGGACTATTCTTGAGCCCTGACTTAAATATAGTCATTTCAACAAACTTCACAGATCGACTCGCAGAATTTGGGAAAATGTTGAAGGGATGGGAGTTTAAGGAATTTTCATGGACAGGCAGGGCTTTTTTACCTAAGCTCACGTACCTGTTTAGATGTCTTCCTCTCACAATTCCTAGAGCTATATTGAATAAATTTCAAAGTCTGATTTCTGCCTATGTATGGATGGGCAAAAGACTGTGCACTAATGCAATAATAATGCAAAAACCAATTCATAGGGGGGTCTCTCTTATCCTAGGGTCATATAATATTATGATGCAGCTCGACTTTTTCAGCTGATGAGCTGGTCTACACCGGCTGACAGTTTTCATTGGCAGGAAGTCGAACAAGACATGATATCTAAAGGAGTTGTATTTTCTGAACTCCCCTGGATTCCCTCCTATTTGAGGAGCAGGTTGCAAATTAATCATCCTCTCATTCTAGATGCTCTCAAACATTGGGACACTAAGAAGTCGCTGCCAAATCTAGTACCCCACCCTTCACCTATATTTAAATTTCGCACCATACTGATATCCCTACCTGAAACTCATATTATTAAATGGGATGAAGCTTGGGATCTCTTTATAACAGACCTATACAAAGATAATAAGTTAATGGATTTTGCAGCAGCGAGGGAGCAGTTTTCTTTCCCATATTCTTTGCCCTTTGAATACCTTTGCACTATACACCTTTTAACCTTGTGGGGACTGGGGGGCACAAAACCCCAGACCTTGAACATCATGGGAATGTAGGTGGATTATGGGGAGGCCACTTAAGGGATCCCTTTCCTTTCACTACCACATTTTAATTACACCCACGGAACCTACCAAACACGGCCAGTATCTTGCAACTACACTCAGTTACAGAGACGTCTGAATGGCTCAGGGAACTGGTGGTAGCTAAAAAACTGTGCTACATTATGGGAACTTTATTATAAAATCACAGTGCGCTGGCACTTAGTCCCCACCACATTCCACAGATTTTACAAAACCTCACCTCTATGCTGGAGAGACTGTGGAAACTAGGACACGCCCATACACATATGTTGGTAATGCCCTAAACTCAGGGGACTATGGAGAACGGTTTTCAAAACACTGCATGCCCTACATATCAATGGGCCAATGGAGCCAGCCTTGGGCCTTCTACACCATGGTGCTTCTAATCTGCTGGAAACAGATAGATCCTTGATGATCTACCTCTTAATGGCCACAAAACTGGCAATAGTGAGGGATTGAAAACAATCTTTGCCTCCTACCTTTTAAAAAATTGTGGCCATGGTGAAATACATTAGATATATGGAAATATATGTTTTCAGAATGGCGTACAAACTAGATTTTTATCATAATATCTGGCGAGCGTGGGACTCTTATAAATTAACACAAAGTTTGTGAACCTTAATCAAGGATTCATTTCAGGTAGAGACCTTCCCCCCCACACATCTTTTTTTATTATTTTTTTTTCTCTCTCCCCATTACTTGTGTTTCCCCTATGCTCCTTTACCCCTATATACCTAGTGGTCACATATTTTGTTTCTTTTTTCTGTCTTTTCCTTTGTATATCAGCTGAGAGCTGCAGGGTAAGAGAGAATGTACTGGAGGCAGTGAGCTCCTGAATTTAAAGGGCCACTAAACCAAAAATATTTATTTCATGATTCAGATAGAGAATAGAAATTTAAACAAAATTACAATTTACTTCCATAATTTATGTTGCTTCATTTTTTAAATATCCTTATTTGAATAAAAAGCAATGTACATGGTGAGCCAATCACATGATGCTTCTACGTGCAGCAACCAATCATCAGCTAGTGAGCATATCTAGATATGCTTTTAATCAAAGAATATCAAGAGAATCAAACAAATTAGATAAAATAAGTAAATTAGAAATATGTTTAACATTGCATTTTCTTTCTAATTCATAAAAGAAAAAAATGTGGGTGGCATGTCCCTTTAAGAAGTCCTAATTAATGCAGTGTACCTTGTTCTTCTTGTTCTACTGTAAGCTATAACATTGTTATGGTTATCATATGTACAGAGTATGCATTTCCTATATCAGTTTGTTCATAAGTAACCATTGCATTAACCATTGTTTATAAACTCTTATTGATTTGTAAAGATAAAAGGAGATTCTCAATATCGTTGACCCTGTAATCTACAACTTTTGTTTATAGTCGGCTAGTATGACATAAATCTTTGTATGTAACATAGCAGCACGACAATGTCAAACTCGCATGTGGATTACTGGTCATGTTTCTTTACTGTGCTGTTTGTATATCAAGAATCTCAATAAAAGATTTATATAAAAAAAAGTGATACTAATAATGGCATTTCTAATATATTTATGATTGTATGGTCGTTTTTCATTTTTTCTATCTCAATTAGTCTATCTGCTATTTAAAATTATCATTAGGAGCATTTCTGGTTTTACTTGGTCTTATGATTTTATTGATGTTTTTCTCTTTTCCTTTCTCTATTGCAATATATGCCATTTAAAATTATCACTGGGAGTGTGTTTAATTAAGGTTTCATATTTGCATTTCTGGTTTCTTAAGGTTTTATTGTTGTGTGGTGATTTTTCTCTTTTTTTTTTTTTTTTTTTTTTTTAAAGCATTTTTATTTGAGGTTCCAAATCAGGCATACAAAAATAAAAAAACAGCAAAATACAAATATCTATTTAACAGTAAACATTGAAAGAGAATTTACAAATACTATCGTACAAGCGGTATGCAACTTCCTGAATAACTCCTAAGGCCACTTTTGGACCCTTTAACCCTAGAGCAACCTTGCAGGAAGTTATATTAATCAGAGGAGACCACGTTTGGCTCCCATATGTCTAACCTCGTTTTTTATTTTAATATCTGTTTGAATAAAGCTGAAGAATAACGAATCTTCATTTTCTCACTTTATAAGATATATAACAAAATAATAGTAGTAGTAAGCCTTAAACTATAGGAGCACAGTGCATCCTTAAGAGATTATGGGGGGTAGTTATCATTGTATCAACTTTCCTGCCTTCGCCGGCCCAATACGCCCGCCTAAGCTCGCCCACCTTCGCCGCCGCGGACCTGAAAAAATACACCTAAGTTATCAAATAAAGCTGTCAAAAAGCCGCGGAGCGATGAGCAGCTGACTGTGAGAGTTATCACTCATCCGATCTCGCTGCTCTTCGGCTTTTCCCCAGCTTTATTGCTAGCCTGTCACTAAGCACCCACACTAAACTACACTGTTCTACCCCCTATACCGGCACCCCCGGAGCCCCCCGCAACTAAATAAAGTTACTAACCCCTAAACCGCCGCTCCTAGACCCTGCCGCAAGTCTTATAAATGTATTAACCCCTAAACCGCCGCTCCTATACCCTGCCGCAACTCTTATAAATGTATTAACCCCATAAACCGCCGCTCCCGTACACCGCTGCCACCTACATTATACCTAGTAACCCCTATCCTGCCCCCCCTATACCGTCGCCCTCTATAATAAAGTTATTAACCCCTATCCTGCTGATCCCGCACCTCGCCGCAACTAAATAAATAGTTTAACCCCTAAACCGCCGCTCCCTGAACCCACCGCAACCTATATTAAATTTATTAACCCCTATCCTGCCCCCCCTACACCGTCGCCACCTATAATAAATTTATTAACCCCTATCCTACCCCCCACTACACCGCCGCCACTGTAATAAATTTATTAACCCCTAAACCTAATTCTAACACTAACCCTAACACCCCCCTAACTTAAATATTAATTAAATAAATCTAAATAATATTTCTATTATGAACTAAGTTAATCCTATTTAAAACTAAATACTTACCTTTAAAATAAACCCTAATATAGCTACAATATAAATAATAATTATATTGTAGCTATCTTAGGATTTATTTTTATTTTACAGGTACCTTTCAATTTATTTTAAAAAGGTACAATAGCTATTAAATAGTTATTTACTATTTAATAGCTTACCTAGCTAAAATAAAGAGAAATTTACCTGTAAAATAAATCCTAACCTAAGTTACAATTACACCTAACACTACACTATACTTTAATAAATTATTCAGATTGAGCTCGCATTCTATTGGCTGTTCCGATCAGCCAATAGAATGCGAGCTCAATCTGATTGGCTGACTGGATCAGCCAATCGGATTGAACTTGAATCTGATTGGCTGATTCAATCAGCCAATCAGATTTTTCCTACCTTAATTCCTATTGGCTGATAGAATCCTATCAGCCAATCGGAATTGAAGTGACGCTATCTTGGATGACGTCCCTTAAAGGAGCCTTCATTCGTCGGTAGTCCGTCGGGAAAGAAGGATGTTCCACGTCGGCGGGATGAAGATTCAAGACTCGGCTTCGAAGATGATCTCGCCCGGATAGAAGACTTCTTCAGCGCCTCTTGGAAGATGACCTCGCCCGGATGGAAGATTTCTTCAGCGCCCCTTGGATGATCACTTCTGCCGGTCCGGATGTCCTCTTCGGTTCCATCGCTGCTCGGTTGAGTGAAGACGACTCAAGGTAGGATGATCTTCAGGGGAGTAGTGTTAGGTTTTTTTTAAGGGGGGGTTTGGGTTAGATTAGGGGTATGTGGGTGGTGGGTTTTAATGTTGGGGGGGGTTGTATTTTTCTTTTAAAGGCAAAAGAGCTGAACTCTTTGGGGCATGCCCCCACAAAAGGCCCTTTTAAGGGCTGGTAAGGTAAAAGAGCTTTGAACTTTTTTAATTTAGAATAGGGTAGGGCATTTTTTTATTTTGGGGGGGTTTGTTATTTTATTAGGGGGCTTAGATTAGGTGTAAGTAGCTTAAAATTGTTGTAATATTTTTAAAATGTTTGTAACCTATTTTTTTTATTTTTGTACTTTAGTTAGTTTATGTAATTGTATTTAATTGTAGTTATTTGTAGGTAATTTATTTAATTCATTTAATGATAGTGTAGTGTGAGGTTTAATGTAACTTAGGTTATGATTTATTTTACAGGTAATTTTGTATTTATTTTAGCTAGGTAGTTATTAAATAGTTAATAACTATTCTAACTAGCTAAAATAAATACGAAGTTACCAATAAAATAAATATAAATCCTAAAATAGCTATAATGTAATTATTAATTTCATTGTAGCTATCTTAGGGTTTATTTTACAGGTAAGTATTTAGTTTTAAATAGGAATAATTTATTAAAGTATAGTGTAGTGTTAGGTGTAATTGTAACTTAGGTTAGGAATTATTTTACAGGTAAATTTCTCTTTATTTTAGCTAGGTAAGCTATTAAATAGTTAATAACTATTTAATAGCTATTGTACCTAGTTAAAATAAATTGAAAGGTACCTGTAAAATAAAAATAAATCCTAAGATAGCTACAATATAATTATTATTTATATTATAGCTATATTAGGGTTTATTTTAAAGGTAAGTATTTAGTTTTAAATAGGATTAACTTAGTTCATAATAGAAATATTATTTAGATTTATTTAATTAATATTTAAGTTAGGGGGGTGTTAGGGTTAGTGTTAGACTTAGGTTTAGGGGTTAATAAATTTATTACAGTGGCGGCGGTGTAGTGGGGGGCAGGATAGGGGTTAATAAATGTATTATAGGTGGCGACGGTGTAGGGGGGGCAGATTAGGGGTTAATAAATTTAATATAGGTTGCGGCAGGGTCAGGGAGCGGAGGTTTAGGGGTTAATACATATATTATAGTTGCGGTGGGCTCCGGAAGCGGCGGTTTAGGGGGTAATACATTTATGTAGTTGCGGCGGTGTAGGGGGGGGACAGATTAGGGGTGTTTAGACTCGGGGTACATGTTAGGGTGTTAGGTGTAGACAGCTCCCATAGGAATCAATGGGATGTCTGTCAGCAGCGAACTTGTACTTTCGATATGGTCAGACTCCCATTGATTCCTATGGGATCCGCCGCCTCCAGGGTGGCGGTTTGAAAACCAGGTACGCTGGGCCGTAAAAGTGCCGAGCGTACCTGCTAGCAGCTGACTGTGAGAGTTATCACTCATCCAATCTCGCTGCTCTTCGGCTTTTCCCCAGCTTTATTGCTAGCCTGTCACTAAGCACCCACACTAAACTACACTGTTCTACCCCCTATACCGGCACCCCCGGAGCCCCCCGCAACTAAATAAAGTTACTAACCCCTAAACCGCCGCTCCTAGACCCTGCCGCAAGTCTTATAAATGTATTAACCCCTAAACCGCCGCTCCTATACCCTGCCGCAACTCTTATAAATGTATTAACCCCATAAACCGCCGCTCCCGTACACCGCTGCCACCTACATTATACCTAGTAACCCCTATCCTGCCCCCCCTATACCGTCGCCCTCTATAATAAAGTTATTAACCCCTATCCTGCTGATCCCGCACCTCGCCGCAACTAAATAAATAGTTTAACCCCTAAACCGCCGCTCCCTGAACCCACCGCAACCTATATTAAATTTATTAACCCCTATCCTGCCCCCCCTACACCGTCGCCACCTATAATAAATTTATTAACCCCTATCCTACCCCCCACTACACCGCCGCCACTGTAATAAATTTATTAACCCCTAAACCTAATTCTAACACTAACCCTAACACCCCCCTAACTTAAATATTAATTAAATAAATCTAAATAATATTTCTATTATGAACTAAGTTAATCCTATTTAAAACTAAATACTTACCTTTAAAATAAACCCTAATATAGCTACAATATAAATAATAATTATATTGTAGCTATCTTAGGATTTATTTTTATTTTACAGGTACCTTTCAATTTATTTTAAAAAGGTACAATAGCTATTAAATAGTTATTAACTATTTAATAGCTTACCTAACTAAAATAAAGAGAAATTTACCTGTAAAATAAATCCTAACCTAAGTTACAATTACACCTAACACTACACTATACTTTAATAAATTATTCAGATTGAGTTTGCATTCTATTGGCTGTTCCGATCAGCCAATAGAATGCGAGCTCAATCTGATTGGCTGACTGGATCAGCCAATCGGATTGAACTTGAATCTGATTGGCTGATTCAATCAGCCAATCAGATTTTTCCTACCTTAATTCCGATTGGCTGATAGAATCCTATCAGCCAATCGGAATTGAAGTGATGCCATCTTGGATGACGTCCCTTAAAGGAGCCTTCATTCGTCGGTAGTCCGTCGGGAAAGAAGGATGTTCCACGTCGGCGGGATGAAGATTCAAGACTCGGCTTCGAAGATGACCTCGCCCGGATAGAAGACTTCTTCAGCGCCTCTTGGAAGATGACCTCGCCCGGATGGAAGATTTCTTCAGCGCCCCTTGGATGATCACTTCTGCCGGTCCGGATGTCCTCTTCGGTTCCATCGCTGCTCGGTTGAGTGAAGACGACTCAAGGTAGGATGATCTTCAGGGGAGTAGTGTTAGGTTTTTTTAAGGGGGGGTTTGGGTTAGATTAGGGGTATGTGGGTGGTGGGTTTTAATGTTGGGGGGGGTTGTATTTTTCTTTTAAAGGCAAAAGAGCTGAACTCTTTGGGGCATGCCCCCACAAAAGGCCCTTTTAAGGGCTGGTAAGGTAAAAGAGCTTTGAACTTTTTTAATTTAGAATAGGGTAGGGCATTTTTTTATTTTGGGGGGGTTTGTTATTTTATTAGGGGGCTTAGATTAGGTGTAAGTAGCTTAAAATTGTTGTAATATTTTTAAAATGTTTGTAACCTATTTTTTTTATTTTTGTACTTTAGTTAGTTTATGTAATTGTATTTAATTGTAGTTATTTGTAGGTAATTTATTTAATTCATTTAATGATAGTGTAGTGTGAGGTTTAATGTAACTTAGGTTAGGATTTATTTTACAGGTAATTTTGTATTTATTTTAGCTAGGTAGTTATTAAATAGTTAATAACTATTCTAACTAGCTAAAATAAATACAAAGTTACCAATAAAATAAATATAAATCCTAAAATAGCTATAATGTAATTATTAATTTCATTGTAGCTATCTTAGGGTTTATTTTACAGGTAAGTATTTAGTTTTAAATAGGAATAATTTATTAAAGTATAGTGTAGTGTTAGGTGTAATTGTAACTTAGGTTAGGAATTATTTTACAGGTAAATTTCTCTTTATTTTAGCTAGGTAAGCTATTAAATAGTTAATAACTATTTAATAGCTATTGTACCTAGTTAAAATAAATTGAAAGGTACCTGTAAAATAAAAATAAATCCTAAGATAGCTACAATATAATTATTATTTATATTATAGCTATATTAGGGTTTATTTTAAAGGTAAGTATTTAGTTTTAAATAGGATTAACTTAGTTCATAATAGAAATATTATTTAGATTTATTTAATTAATATTTAAGTTAGAGGGGTGTTAGGGTTAGTGTTAGACTTAGGTTTAGGGGTTAATAAATTTATTACAGTGGCGGCGGTGTAGTGGGGGGCAGGATAGGGGTTAATAAATGTATTATAGGTGGCGACGGTGTAGGGGGGGCAGATTAGGGGTTAATACATTTAATATAGGTTGCGGCAGGGTCAGGGAGCGGAGGTTTAGGGGTTAATACATATATTATAGTTGCGGTGGGCTCCGGAAGCGGCGGTTTAGGGGGTAATACATTTATGTAGTTGCGGCGGTGTAGGGGGGGGACAGATTAGGGGTGTTTAGACTCGGGGTACATGTTAGGGTGTTAGGTGTAGACAGCTCCCATAGGAATCAATGGGATGTCTGTCAGCAGCGAACTTGTACTTTCGATATGGTCAGACTCCCATTGATTCCTATGGGATCCGCCGCCTCCAGGGTGGCGGTTTGAAAACCAGGTACGCTGGGCCGTAAAAGTGCCGAGCGTACCTGCTAGTTTTTTGATAACTAACAAAAGTAGTCAGATTGTGCCGTACTTGTGTGCGGAACATTTGGAGTGACGTAAGAATCGTTCTGTGTCAGACTGAGTCCGGCGGATCGAAGTTTACGTCACCAAATTCTACTTTTGCCGGTCTTTGGCCTTTGATAACTAAGGCGAATCAGCCTCGCCACAAATACGCTGCGGAATTCCAGCGTATTTGAGGTTGACGGCTTGATAACTACCCCCCTATGTGTATAACTGGGATATTTAGGCCATAGAGAGCATCAAAAGTAATAATCTATGGTTATCATGGGAGTCTGTGAGGGGGAGTTTAGCCTGAGTGCTAGGCTCTATCAACAAAGTATCAAAGTGAGACAGTTTTAACTTGAGGAGTTTAATTAGATTATAGGTGTGTCTGCAGGGGAAGTCAGGCCGGTTTAAATACCATGGATATTATCACTAATAAGATATGTGGAACAAACTGACGTATCAGTAAACTTATCCCTAGAGTAGGCTGCTGAAAGTAATTTATCTTTGCATACAGCTCTATTGGAGTGTACCCTAATAGGCATAGTAAATCCTCAGTGATCTTTGATGTGGGAATGTTAGGAGCTTAATGATGTGTCTAGTTAAGGTAGGCTGAAGTTATTGGGGAGTGGGGACAGTATCATATCCTAGATAACCATTCCAGGTTTGTTGTTTTAACGATTTGCACTAGCAATGTGAATGAAATAAGATGGCATAATATATAGAGATAGTAGGAAGTCTAAAAAGAAAAATGCAAATATTTTCATAGGCTAAACAATGCATAATTGCAGCATAATTGCAAGAAAGTATACCTATCCAGGAACTAGGCACATCAGACTATTCTGTCCTCATAAATAGTCCTGGAGGTTTAGAGCTTAGTTCAGAGATGGGAGCACAATGAAAAAAAGTAGTGTTGTAGCTTAGTGATTAGTGAACAATTAGGAACAAACAGTGCATTACATTTTTTTTTGCACTTATATATTTATACTAGTTTTACATATCTGATAACGTTAATTCTGTCTCCATTGCCACACGGCAAGAGCCCAGCATTTAAGTTGTACTGCTGCAGGATAAGAAACATGAGAACATTCTTAAATACAATCTCTTTGTAAATATTGATAGAGCAACATGTGGAAAAGTGAGCTGCTAGCGTTAAAACATCGTCCTTCAGAATCCAACTGATAGGGGCAGGGGGTTAAGGTAATAGTAGAACTCCACATCAAATTAAGCATTTTATATGGAATAAAGTACATAATGTTCCAGTCGTATTTAGGCTAATGAAAGAGATAACTTAAACAGCAGTATGAAATGTCTAACATAGCAGTGAAAATGGCCCTTAACGTGAGCTTGAGAGTACAGATGAATATATGAACTAGTACTCCCTGATAGCGTGTCTGTAGAAGCTCATCCGATGCCCAATTTGATGGCAGGAGGGGCTAGTAAGTGCTCCCTGGGGGGGTATCATCAATGCACGGCACTTAGCTGTGGACCATGTGGCTAGCATATGGAGATAGGCAAGAGCAGTTCACAGAGTCTTTCTCCTTCCCCGACAATCAGGTGCGCTTTGTACACCATCATGACCACGCTGGGTGGCACAGCAAGAATCTCTCTCTGGCGTAGCACTCGCACCTCTCTAGTAACACCGATCAGTGTAGTGCTGGTGTTATCGTCAGCTGCGCTTCCAGAACTGAATTGACTGGTGCCTTGTGCAGAGGTACCAGCGGGTTGCAGTTGTAATTTTCTTCTAGGGGTGGCTTTGTGCGCAGAGCTCTGTCTAGCTGGGCTTCTTTGCAGTGAGAGCTCTGAAGGAATCAGGCCCACCGCTTCCATAGGCCAAAACTTAGTGGGGTTGTGTGGGGGAGTCACGGCCGGGGCCTTATCAACACATATTAGTCTGTGGTTTCCGAAGTTGGTCTTACCCTATTGCACAATAGACAATGGTAGCGACTCCGGTTGCTCCATGGGTAAGTGATCCTTCGTTCGATCCCCATCTGCTTGTTTATACCCCCGTTACAGGTAGTTCTCCTCCATTTTCATATTTCCAAGCCGTCGCCATTTGCCTCTCAAGTTTCACAAAAAATGTTCTGACAAAATAGTGCAGATCTTTTCCAGCAGCAAAGCGGATTCACACTCCATTCTGATGATCAGAGGCTATATGTCTAGAGTAAGGCTTAGAGATGTAGAAGTAGTTTTCAGTGTCTACGCACTGTATACCCGGCTTATAAGATACCGGGGGGGGGGGGGGGGGGGAGTTGAGTGCCTCACACGAAGGAGTCTGCCCTAGGCCTCAACACTCCGGATCGGCTGACAAAAGTAGGATTTCAACCATAAACACATGCTTAGGTTCAGTTTGAGTAGCTGATTTAAAAAGTTTAATGTTGTAGCTTAGATGATCTTGCTATGCACCGATAATAGGCAGGTTACCAGTGATCTATCTAGAGCAGCCAATATTGCGACCATTGAAGGTGCTGCCAAGAGACACTTCCCGATTTTTCTTTTTTTATCCTTTCATGCTTGTGAAGGCCTTTTAATTACTATCTTGTTCTCTGTTTTATGTAATGTTGTGTATCACTTTTTTATTATTTTCTGCACACATTCTTTAAAAATATCTCTGTCTGTCTATCTATCTATCTATCTATCTATCTATCTATCTATCTATCTATCTATCATCTATATATTGTACCAAGATAATATATATATATATATATATATATATATATATATATATATATATATATATATATATATATATATGGAGAGAAGTGCACTCACAGGAACGAACAACTGGCTCAATACCATTGTTAGCCTGTTCTATGGTGATTTACCACCTGGGTGCAGCTTTTTAGCCCAGCAATGCCTTTCACAGACTAGAACTTTCCTGTAGTATATCAGTCTGATCCCGCCTATTACGGTCAGTCCGGCGCCCAAATACCAGGCAATTCCTCTCTGAACAAGGAACCCAGCAACCCCAGATGATCGTTTCTGCCTTCATTGGGCCTCGTCAGTGAGAGGTAGACATATTCCTCTAAGCACACTGAGCAAGGAGTCCACGTCTGGTTGCCCCTTTTTCCCTTAGGGAGACTAAATACACACAGAGAGAAGTGCACTCACAGGAATGAACAACTGGCTCAATACCATTGTTAGCCTGTTCTATGGTGATTTACCACCTGGGTGCAGCTTTTAGCCCAGTAATGCTTTTCACAGAGAAGAACTTTCCTGTAGTATATCAGTCTGGTCCCGCCTATTACGGTCAGTCCAGCGACGAAATACCAGGCAATTCCTCTCTGAACAAGGAACCCAGCAACCCCAGACGATCGTTTCGGCCTTCATTGGGTATCGTCAGTGAGGTGTAGCTATATTCCTCTAAGCACACTGAGCAAGGAGTCCACGTCTGATTGCCCCTTTTTCCCATACAGAGACTAAATACACACAGAGAGAAA
Source organism: Bombina bombina (assembly GCF_027579735.1). Classification (NCBI taxonomy): domain Eukaryota; kingdom Metazoa; phylum Chordata; class Amphibia; order Anura; family Bombinatoridae; genus Bombina; species Bombina bombina. Next base: position 1,092,142,224 of record NC_069499.1, read on the forward strand.
TGCACTCACAGGAACGAACAACCAGCTCAATACCATTGTTAGCCTGTTCTATGGTGATTTACAACCTGGGTGCAGCTTTTTAGCCCAGTAATGCTGGGCTAAAATGCTATCTATCTATCTATCATCTTTATATTGTACCAAAATAATATATGTATATATATATATATATATATATATATATATATAGAGAGAGAGAGAGAGAGATAGAGAGAGAGAGAGAGAGAGAGAGAGAGAGAAGTGCACTCACAGGAACTAACAACTGGCTTAATACCATTGTTAGCCTGTTCTATGGTGATTTACCACCTGGGTGCAGCTTTTTAGCCCAGTAATACCTTTCACAGAGAAAAACTTTCCTGTAGTATATCAGTCTGATCCCGCCTATTATGGTCAGTCCAGCGCCGAAATACCAGGCAATTCCTCTCTGAACAAGGAACACAGCAACCCCAGATGATCGTTTCTGCCTTCATTGGGCCTCGTCAGTGAGAGGTAGACACATTCCTCTAAGCACACTGAGCAAGGAGTCCACGTCTGGTTGCCCCTTTTTCCCATAGGGAGACTAAATACACACAGAGAGAAGTGCACTCACAGGAATGAACAACTGGCTCAATACCATTGTTAGCCTGTTCTATGGTGATTTACCACCTGGGTGCAGCTTTTTAGCCCAGTAATGCTTTTCACAGAGAAGAACTTTCCTGTAGTATATCAGATAATAGGCAGGTTACCAGTGATCTATCTAGAGCAGCCAATATTGCGACCATTCAAGGTGCTGCCGAGAGACACTTCCCGATTTTTCTCTTTTTATCCTTTCATGCTTGTGAAGGCCTTTTAATTACTTTCTTGTCCTATGTTTTATGTAATGTTGTGTATCACTTTTTTATTATTTTCTGCACACATTCTTTAAAAATATATCTGTCTGTCTATCTATCTATCTATCTATCTATCTATCTATCTATCTATCTATCTATCTATCTATCATCTATATATTGTACCAAAATAAAATATGTAAATATATATATATATATATATGGAGAGAAGTGCACTCACAGGAACGAACAACTGGCTTAATACCATTGTTAGCCTGTTCTATGGTGATTTAGCACCTGGGTGCAGCTTTTTAGCCCAGTAATGCCTTTCACTCTGTCCGACACAGATCGATTCTTACGTCACTCCAGATGTTCTGCACACAAGTACGGCACAATCTGACTACTTTTGCTAGTTATCAAAAAACTAGCAGGTACGCTCGGCACTTTTACGGCCCAGCGTACCTGGTTTTCAAACCGCCACCCTGGAGGCGGCGGATCCCATAGGAATCAATGGGAGTCTGACCATAGCGAAAGAACAAGTTCACTGTTGCCAGACATCCCATTGATTTCTATGGGAGCTGTCTACACCTAACACCCTAACATGTACCCCGAGTCTAAACACCACTAATCTGTCCCCCTTACATCGCCGCAACTAAATAAATGTATTACCCCCTAAACCGCCGCTCCCGGAGCCCACCGCAAGCTACTCTATACCTATTAACCCCTAAACCGCCGCTCCCTGACCCTACCGCAACTATAATAAGTGTATTAACCCCTAAACCGCCGCTCCCTGACCCTGCCGCAACCTATATTAAATTTATTAACCCCTATCCTGCCCCCCTACACCGTCGCCACCTATAATAAATGTATTAACCCCTATCCTGCCCCCCACTACACCGCCGCCATTGTAATAAAATTATTAACCCCTAAACCTAAGTCTAACACTAACCCTAACACCCCCCTAACTTAAATATTAATTAAATAAATCTAAATAATATTTCTATTATTAAATAATAATTATATTGTAGCTATGTTAGGATTTATTTTTATTTTACAGGCACTTTTCAATTTATTTTAACTAGGTACAATAGCTATTAAATAGTTATTAACTATTTAATAGCTTACCTAGCTAAAATAAAGAGAAATTTACCTGTAAAATAAAAACTAACCTAAGTTACAATTACACCTAACACTACACTACACTTAAATAAATTATTCATATTTAAAAATAAATACTTACCTGTAAAATAAACCCTAAGATAGCAACAATATAATTAATAATTACATTGTAGCTATCTTAGGATTTATATTTATTTTACAGGTAACTTTGTATTTATTTTAGCTAGTTAGAATAGTTATTAAATAGTTATTAACTATTTAATAACTACCTAGCTAAAAGAAATACAAAATTACCTGTAAAATAAATCCTATCCTAATTTACAATTAAACCTAACACTACACTATCATTAAATACATTAAATAAACTACCTACAAATAACTACAATTAAATACAATTACATAAACTAAAGTACAAAAAATAAAAAAAGCTAAGTTACAAAAAATAAAAAAATAAGTTACAAACATTTAAAAAAATATTACAACAATTTTAAGCTACTTACACCTAATCTAAGCCCCCTAATAAAATAACAACCCCCCCCCAATATAAAAAAATGCCCTACCCTATTCTACATTAAAAAAGTTCAAAGCTCTTTTACCTTACCAGCCCTTAAAAGGGCCTTTTGTGGGGGCATGCCCCAAAGAGTTCAGCTCTTTTGCCTGTAAAAGAAAAATACAACCCCCCCCCCCAACATTAAAACTCACCACCCACATACCCCTAATCTAACCCAAACCCCCCTTAAAATAACCTAACACTAATCCCCTGAAGATCATCCTACCTTTAGTTGTCTTCACTCAGCCGAGCCACCGATGGAACTGAAGAGGACATCCGGACCGGCAGAAGTGATCATCCAAGGGGCGCTGAAGAAATCTTCCATCCGATGAAGTGATCCTCCAAGCGGCGCTGAAGAAATCTTCCATCCGGGGGCGAGGTCATCTTCCAAGAGGTGCTGAAGAAGTCTTCTATCCGGGCGAGGTCATCTTCGAAGCCGGGTCTTGAATCTTCATCCCGCCGACGCGGAACATCCTTCCTTCCCGATGGACTACCGACGAATGAAGGCTCCTTTAAGGGACGTCATCCAAGATGGCATCCCTTCAATTCCGATTGGCTGATAGGATTCTATCAGCCAATCGGAATTAAGGTAGGAAAAATCTGATTGGCTGATGGAATCAGCCAATCAGATTCAAGTTCAATCCGATTGGCTGATCCAATCAGCCAATCAGATTGAGCTCGCATTCTATTGGCTGATCGGAACAGCCAATAGAATGCAAGCTCAATCTGTTTGGCTGATTGGATCAGCCAATCGGATTGAACTTGAATCTAATTGGCTGATTCCATCAGCCAATCAGATTTTTCCTACCTTAATTCCGATTGGCTGATAGGATTCTATCAGCCAATCGGAATTGAAGTGACGCCATCTTGGATGACGTCCCTTAAAGGAGCCTTCATTCGTCGGTAGTCCGTCGGGAAAGAAGGATGTTCCGCGTCGGCGGGATGAAGATTCAAGACCCGGCTTCGAAGATGACCTCGCCTGGATAGAAGACTTCTTCAGCGCCTCTTGGAAGATGACCTCGCCCGGATGGAAGATTTCTTCAGTGCCGCTTGGAGGATCACTTCATCGGATGGAAGATTTCTTCAGCGCCCCTTGGATGATCACTTCTGCCGGTCCGGATGTCCTCTTCATTTCCATCGGTGGCTCGGCTGAGTGAAGACAACTAAAGGTAGGATGATCTTCAGGGGATTAGTGTTAGGTTTTTTTAAGGGGGGTTTGGGTTAGATTAGGGGTATGTGGGTGGTGGGTTTTAATGTTGGGGGGGGGGTTGTATTTTTCTTTTACAGGCAAAAGAGCTGAACTCTTTGGGGCATGCCCCCACAAAAGGCCCTTTTAAGGGCTGGTAAGGTAAAAGAGCTTTGAACTTTTTTAATGTAGAATAGGGTAGGGCATTTTTTTATATTGGGGGGGGGGTTGTTATTTTATTAGGGGGCTTAGATTAGGTGTAAGTAGCTTAAAATTGTTGTAATATTTTTTTAAATGTTTGTAACTTATTTTTTATTTTTTGTAACTTAGCTTTTTTTATTTTTTGTACTTTAGTTAGTTTATGTAATTGTATTTAATTGTAGTTATCTGTAGGTAGTTTATTTAATGATAGTGTAGTGTTAGGTTTAATTGTAAATTAGGTTAGGATTTATTTTACAGGTAATTTTGTATTTCTTTTAGCTAGGTAGTTATTAAATAGTTAATAACTATTTAATAACTATTCTAACTAGCTAAAATAAATACAAAGTTACCTGTAAAATAAATATAAATCCTAAGATAGCTACAATGTAATTATTATTTATATTGTAGCTATATTAGGGTTTATTTTACAGGTAAGTATTTAGTTTTAAATAGGAATAATTTATTAAAGTATAGTGTAGTGTTAGGTGTAATTGTAACTTAGGTTAGTTTTTATTTTACAGGTAAATTTCTCTTTATTTTAGCTAGGTAAGCTATTAAATAGTTAATAACTATTTAATAACTATTGTACCTAGTTAAAATAAATTGAAAGGTGCCTGTAAAATAAAAATAAATCCTAACATAGCTACAATATAATTATTATTATCATAGAAATATTATTTCAATTTATTTAATTAATATTTAAGTTAGGGGGGTGTTAGGGTTAGTGTTAGACTTAGGTTTAGGGGTTATTAATTTTATTACAGTGGCGGCGGTGTAGTGGGGGGCAGGATAGGGGTTAATAAATTTATTATAGGTGGCGACGGTGTAGGGGGGGCAGAATAGTGGTTAATAAATTTAATATAGGTTGCGGCGGGTTCAGGGAGCAGCGGTTTAGGGGTTAAACTATTTATTTATTTGCGGCGAGGTGCGGGATCAGCAGGATAGGGGTTAATAACTTTATTATAGAGGGCGACGGTATGGGGGGGCAGGATAGGGGTTACTAGGTATAATGTAGGTGGCAGCGGTGTCTGGGAGCGGCGGTTTAGGGGTTAATACATTTATAAGACTTGCGGCAGGGTCTAGGAGCAGCGGTTTAGGGGTTAGTAACTTTATTTAGTTGTGGGGGGCTCCGGGGGCGCCGGTATAGGGGGTAGAACAGTGTAGTTTAGTGTGGTTGCTTAGTGACAGGCTAGCAAGAAAGCTGTCAAACAGCCGAAGAGCAGCGAGATTGGATGAGTGATAACTCTCACAGTCCGCTGCTCATCGCCCCGCGGCTTTTTGACAGCTTTATTTGATAACTTAGGCGTATTTTTTCAGGTCCTCGGCGGCGAAGGTAGGCGAGCTTAGGCGGGCGTATTGGGCCGGCGAAGGCAGGAAAGTTGACACGTTGATAACTACCCCCCCCAAATGTTAACACTACAAATACCTCTAACCATCTGATTGAATTATATCAAAACCTAGTCATTGACTTGGATAAAATCACAAAAGCAGAATACAGAAAAAGGTTTTATATGAGCGTTGGGGAGAAAAAAGCCCTTAACAACCTTTAAAAAACCCCAACATTATTATTCATGATGCAGATTAGGGCGGGGTATTATAGTACAAAACATTCAAGATTACCTCAAGGAGGCATACAGAATTTTGGGAGATGACAATTATTACAGAATTCTACCTGGGGACCCTACACCAAATTTTATGAAAACATACAATACACTTATTGATAAGGGATCCCTTCTAGGAATTTTAGACAAAGAAGAAAAATGTTTCCTTAAAATTTCAGATTCCACTATAGCACATTATTACCACTTACCATAAATCCATAAAGACGTTAAAAAAACCACCTGGACACCCTATCATTGCCGGTATTGGTAATTTAACATATAATCTTTCTTCTTACATTGATTCTTTTTTACAGAAATTTGTTATTACTTTGCCCTCTTACATCAGAGACAGCACTCACCTTTACTCATCTTTTATGTCAATTTAAAAAAAAAAAAATACAGAAAATTTTCTTTAGATTACCTGTGATGTCAGTTCAATGTTCACATGATTTAGGACATCTAGCAATTTCATATTATTTAGGACAAGACATATATATGCCCCGGAACAACGATCATTTATTCTTGAAAATATCAAATACATTCTAACACATAATTATTTTATATTTCAAGACACATATCTTCAACTTAAAGGGATGGCCATGGGGACCAGGTTCGCCCCAAACTTAGCTAACCTTTTTTATGTTTTTTTTTTAACAAAACTATATATACCAATACAAACTTTGGGTGAACCTGGTTTTCTGTGGCCGTTATATAGACAATCTCATCTTTGTGTGGAAGGGAGATCTGCTAATGATTTCATTATACATTTAAATAAAAACAATTTAGGTGTATCATTTACAGCTAACATACAAACACACTCCATTGAAAGCTCCGGATATGCGAACCTGCTCCGGAGCCTTTGCGGGGCAGGTTCGCATATGCGAGCCTGCTTCCCGCAATGTAAGAAGCAGCGGTCATTATACCGCCGAGCCTCTGGAGGACCTCTTCTGGCCGGATAGGATGAAGACTTCGGACCCTCTGGAGGACCTCTTCTGGTCCGTTCGGTGATACCCGGCTGGGTGAATACAATTTAGGGAGATCTTCAGGGGCTTAGTGTTAGTTTTTTTAAGGGGGGTTTGGGTGGGTTAGATTAGGGGTATGTGGGTAGTGGGTTGTAATGTTGGGGGGGTATTGTATGTTTTTTTTCAGGCAAAAGAGCTGATTTCTTTGGGGCATGCCCCGCAAAAGGCCCTTTTAAGGGCTGGTAAGGTAAAAGAGCTGTTAACTTTTTTATTTTAGAATAGGGTAGGGCATTTTTTTATTTTAGGGGGCTTAGAGTAGGTGTAATTAGTTTAAATTTTTTTGTAATTTAGTATTTTGTTTTTTTTGTAATTTAGTTTATTTGATTTAATTTTAGGTAATTGTAGTTAATTTATTTAATTTATTTATTGCTAGTGTAGTGTTAGGTTTAATTGTAACTTAGGTTAGGATTTATTTTACAGGTAATTTTGTAATTATTTTAACTAGTTAGCTATTAAATAGTTAATAACTATTTAATAGCTATTGTACCTAGTTAAAATAAATACAAAGTTGCCTGTAAAATAAATATAAATCCTAAAATAGCTACAATATAATTATTATTTATATTGTAGCTATATTAGGGTTTATTTTACAGGTAAGTATTTAGCTTTAAATAGGATTAATTTATTTAATAAGAAATAATTTATTTAGTTAGATTAAAATTATATTTAACTTAGGGGGGTGTTAGGGTTAGACTTAGCTTTAGGGGTTAATACATTTATTAAAGTAGCGGCGAGATCCGGTCGGCAGATTAGGGGTTAATACTTGAAGTTAAATGTTGGCGATGTTAGGGAGGGCAGATTAGGGGTTAATACTATTTATTATAGGGTTTGCGAGGCGGGAGTGAGGCGGTTTAGGGGTTAATACATTTATTAGAGTGGCGGCGAGGTCCGGTAGGCAGATTAGGGGTTAATAAGTGTAGGTAAGGTAGCGGCGACGTTGGGGGGGCAGATTAGGGGTTAATAAGCAGATTAGAGGTTAATAAATATAATATAGGGGTTGGCGGTGTTAGGGGCAGCAGATTAGGGGTACATAGGTATAATGTAGGTGGTGGCGGTGTACAGAGTGGCAGATTAGGAGTTAATAATAATATGCAGGGGTCAGTGATAGCGGGGGCAGCAGATTAGTGGTTAATAAGTGTAAGATTAGGGGTGTTTAGACTCGGGGTTCGTGTTAGGTGCAGACTTAGGAAGTGTTTCCCCATAGGAAACAATGGGGCTGCGTTAGGAGCTGAACGCTGCTTTTTTGCAGGTGTTAGGTTTTTTTGCAGCTCAAACTGCCCCATTGTTTCCTATGGGGGAATCGTGCACGAGCACGTTTTTCAAGCTGGCTGCTACCGTAAGCAACGCTGGTATTTATAGTTGAAGTGGCGGTAAATTATGCTCTACGCTCCCTTTTTGGAGCCTAACGCAGCCCTTCAGAAAACTCTAAATACCAGCGTTATTTAAAAGGTGCGGGGGGAAAAAAACACGCGTAGCTAACGCATCCCTTTGGCCACAAAACTTTAAATCTAGTCGTAAGATTCTACTTTCCCTTTAAGTTCCTGGTCATGTGTTCACTACTTCCTATTTAAGGATCATCTGCCCTCAGATCAATGCTTGGTAATTTGATTCTACAGGATAATTCCTGAGCCTTTCTGTATGCTCATTATGAACCTTGTGTTTTCAAACTCGCTTCAGCTCTGCCTGTTGCTCTTCAAGTTTCCTAACAATTCAGCCTGCCTCTCTTACCTGCCTGCTTCCAGGAATACAGCACACGAACACAGCTGCTCTCGCTGCAACTAGCACAGCACTAGCCCCTGCCTTCGCCGCACACCTCAGCGTGTGACGTCACTGTGCGTTGGCCTCCTGCTGTATCCAGTGCAGCGCGGTCCCCGGACCTGTGCCCTCCAACCTCTTGCTGCTCCCAGGGCAGTCCGGACCCTGAACCTGAGCACTCCAACATCTTGCTGCTGCAGAGCAAACCGGACTCCGGACTCCCAAGTGGATTGTACGGTACTGTGTAATAATACCCTACTAGGTCTATCGCATAACTGAACCTGTTATCATGACTGTAATAATGTATGCTGGATTCCATACTCTGTTGTACCGCTCAATGCATTTGTGTTAACCATCTGATTAGTGTGTTTTTGCATAACCTCTGTGCCCTCTTCTGCTAACAGAGCACTCCTGTGAATAACTTTCCTCAGAACTATAACCTTCTGATTGGGCCTACTTAGACACTAACACTCTCACACAGAAGGATATTGATCTACATGATCCTGCAGTGTTAAGTTTTGCCAACCTCCTCTGGCTAAACTCCCCAGGTCTGTTATATAAATTGTGCATGAACCTGATACACTATCTGCAAGCAAGTTCGCATTTATATACAATATAATACTTACAAGACCTCTTAACCTATCTTTAATGACCCCTCCATAGGTCACCCTCAGTCTATGAGCAAACATAGGGTATTTCATTCCAACTAAATACCCAAAGTGTGGTGTGAGACTGAGTGGTGAATTCATATAGATATATATAACAGGGTATTTTCCCCTTTATCCTAACATATTACCAAGCCCCAAATCATTTACCCTTATATATATATTTACCTCCTTTTAATAGGATGGATATTACTGAACTTTCTAACCATGTGGGGCTTTATCCCAAAACATGAATCTGATGCTTCAGGGACTTAGGGATTTACAAACAGAAAACCAGGAGCTACGGAAATATATACGTGAACAAGCACGCCCAAAGGCTCCTATAGTGGAGATACCATCCCCTGAACCCCAAGTCTGCCCCCCAGAAAAGTTTGCTGGGGAGAGGTCACAATTAAGGGATTTCAAGAATTCATGTACAATTATTTTTCTCTTAAACCCCGCACATATCCAACAGAGAAAATTAAAGTTCTAACAGTAATTTCATATTTAAGAGGTGAAGCAAAAAATTGGGCTAATGCCTATTACGAAAATAATGATCCAATATTAAACTCGCTAGATTCATTCTTTAATGACATGTCATTACTCTATGAAGATCACGATAAACAAAACACTGCAGAGAGTGCTATAAGAAATCTCAAACAAGGACGTTTTGCTGTGGAGGACTACATCACTGAATTCAAAAGATGGGCATCAAATACCCTTTGGAATGCCCCAGCACTTAGAAACCAGTTTCGAATTGGGCTCTCTGACTTCTTGAAGGATGAGCTTGCACGGACGGAGATCCCTGAAAATCTCGAGACTCTAATGACCCTAATTATCTCCATAGACCGTTGCCTTAGGGAGAGGAAGTTTGAAAGAGGGGTGAATGATCATACCAATAAAAAGTCTTATGTAACCACTGCTCCTTCTCTTACAAAATTCCAGGATGAACCAATGGACATTGCTTTTGGAAGAGGGCCACTGAAAACAGAAGAAAAGCTACGGCGCAAGCTGAATAACTTATGCCTTTACTGTGCCGCCAAGGATCATGGCGTTAAGGAATGTCCCAGTTTAAACAGAGCAAAGAAGGGTAAGAATTCCAACCCTCTCCATAAATTTCAACCTTCAATCCATACTTCCTCACACTTTACTCTCTCTGTTTCTTTACAGTGGCCCCACAACCGAGTTTCCACCCAGTTTGTGATTGACTCAGGAGCTACCAACAACTTCATCAATTCCACTTTTGTTTCAAAACATAAGATACCTGTAATAAAGAAACACGTTCCACTTGCCATACGAGTTGTGGATGGTTCTTTGATAAATTCTGGTCCGATTACACACCATGCAAATCCACTAACCATAAGATTTCCATCAGGACATACTGAAACTTGCATGTTTGAAATCATACACTCACCTTTATTTCCACTTATTCTGGGTTTGGGATGGTTGAGGAAACACCAACCTACTATCCATTGGCTCAAGGTCTCTATATCTTTTGATTCACCTTACTGTTCTACAAACTGCTTACTCACTGAGACTATACTACACATAGACACACACTGGGTGTCACAACAAATACCGACTATATATTCTGACTTCATTGACGTTTTTGACAAAATACAGCACAAGTTCTTCCACCTCACAGACCATTTGACTGTCCTATTGATTGGATACCAGGTTCAAAAATACCCTTTGGACACATATACCCCTTGTCAGAGCCTGAGCTTATTCACCTCAAGTAATACTTGGACGAGAACCTGAAAAAAGGCTTAATTCATCCATCCACCTCACCTGCTGGTGCAGGGATATTCTTTGTGAGGAATAAGGATAATAGCCTCAGACCCATCATCGATTACAGGGAGTTAAACAAATGCACCATAAAAAACAGGTATCCCCTTCCCCTTATTCCTGAGCTGATAGAACGCCTTCAGGGTGCTAAGATCTATACAAAACTTGATTTAAGGGGAGCGTACAATCTCATAAGAATCAGGAATGGGGATGAGTGGCTCACGGCATTTCGCCCTCACTACAGCTTGTACGAATACACCGTGATGCCGTTCGGGTTATGCAACGCCCCGGCAATGTTCCAGTATTTCATTAATGACCTTTTTAGAGATCTCCTAGACACATGTATGGTCATTTATTTGGATGACATTCTCACACTATAGAAAACCACATAACACATGTAAGAACCATCCTACTATGTCTCAGACAGAACCATTTATATGCTAAGGCTGAAAAATGTATATTCTATACAGATTCCATCTTTTTTCTTGGTTACAACATATCTCCTTTGGGTATCCAAATGGAGACCAATAAAGTAGATGCCATAACAAACTGGCCTACACCCAGATCCAAAAAAGATGTGCAGAGATGTTTAGGGTTCTCAAATTTCTACAGAGAGTTTATACAGAATTTTTCAAGCCTATTCAAGCCTCTTACTTCTCTGACTAGGAAAAATTTGAAGTTTAACTGGACCCCAGAAGCCAACCAGTCTTTCAATTTCCTTAAGGAATGTTTCATAACTGCTCCTGTCTTACAATTTCCGGATCCCACCAAGCAATACTTCCTTGACGTTGATGCATCTAACTATGCACTAGGTGCTGTTCTCTCTTTTAGAAGGTTTCAGCTAAACAACCCCTGCATGCTATAGCCTTTTACTCTAGGACAATGATTTCAGCCAAATTAAACTATCCTGTGGGCGAAAAGGAACTCATGACCATAAAGGCAGCCTTGGAATGCTGGAGGCACCTCCTTGAAGGTGCTAGGCATCTGATAATAGTCTATACCGACCACAGAAACCTACAGTACCTTAGAACCAACAAATCACTATCCGCACGACAGGTGCGATGGAGCCTTTACTTTACTAGATTTGATTTTTCAATCACCTACCGCCCAGCTACAAAAAATGCCAAGGCAGACACCCTGTCTAGATGTGGTCCCAAACCTGAACATAGCACCGTATCCAATACTATTATACCATCACATAGAGTCATAGGTCTCACCATCTATAGAACAACCCTGTTCAGCAAACATCAAATGAAGGATTCTGCAAAAAATTCCCTAAATCTAACCAAACTCCCAAATGGTCTTCTCTACCTGGGTCATAGGATTTACTTCCCAACTACACTAAGAGATCAGATTCTCCGTGACGCCCATGATTCACCACTATCTGGACATCCAGGAGTTCGCAAAATGATACATCTCATACAGAGAGATTTCTGGTGGCCAAACTGGCAAAATCTGTTAAACACTACATACAATCTTGCACAATGTATGCAACTTGCAAACCTACTCATAATTACCCTTATGGCTATCTGCTCTCCTTACCAATCGCCGACAGACCATGGCGATTTATTGCCATGGATTTTATAGTCGAATTACCTCCTTCTCTGAATTATAATACTATATTAGTTGTAGTTGACCAATTCTCAAAAATGGCACATTTCGTGCCTTGCCATGGTCTACCCAATGCTTCAGAAACAGCTCAACTCTTCTTGATGCACATTGGACAGATACATGGTCTTCCAGATTCCATTACAACTGACAGAGGTTCCCAGTTTACCTCCAGATTTTGGACGCAACTTTGTAAGAGTCTCCATATTGAAAGACATTTAACCTCAGCATATCATCCTCAGTCCAACGGACACACGGAGAGGACCAACCAAACCCTCGAACAGCATCTCTGATGTTACTGCACCTACCAACAAGACAATTGGTCTACTCTACTACCAACCGCAGAATTCTCCTATAACAACACCATTAATACCTCAACCAAGTTAACACCATTCTATGTCAACTATGGATTCCATCCCTCCTATCACCTTCTAAAAAAGAGATGACTCTACCTCACCTCTGGTAAACCACACTATTAACACAGTTGCTCAGGCATTTCCTTTGATCCAAGAAACACTAAAGACAGCACAGTCTAACCAAAAATTCTACTACGACCGTAAGATATCCAAGCCCCCTGACTACAAAGTTGGTGACCTCATATGGCTTTCTTCCAGACAGCTTAGATTACAAATTCCAAGTAAGAAACGAGCAAGTCTATTCATTGGACCATTCAAGGTTAATAAAATCATCAATCCAAATGCTGTCTCCTTGGAACTACCATCCACATACCGTATACATTCCACCTTCCATGTCTCTCTGCTTAAACTGTACCACCCCATCAGACCCATGTCCCGGACTGGCCCGACTCCTTGAAGGATGATGTTAGTTATGAGGTTGCGGACATCCTTGATTCCAGGTATCATTATCAGACTCTGCAGTACCTCATCCGCTGGAAAGGCTATGGTCCTGAGGAGGATTCCTGGGAGCCTTTCTCTATTTGTCTGCCCCCAGGTTTGTTTCTTTGTACCACCGTCGCCATCCGGATAGGCCGAGACCCTGACTTTTTGGGGAGGCCTTGAGGGGGGTAAACTGTCAGAAACTATGTATTATTCACTAAGATTCTACTTTCCCTTTAAGTTCCTTGTCATGTGTTCACTACTTCATATTTAAGGATCATCTGCCCTCAGATCAATGATTGGTAATTTGATTCTACAGGATAATTCCTGAGCCTTTCTGTATGCGCATTACGAACCTTGTGTTTTCAAACTCGCTTCAGTTCTGCCTGTTGCTCTTCAAGTTTCCTAACCGCAATTCAGCCTACCTCTCTTACCTGCCTGCTTCCAGGAATACAGCACATAAACACAGCTGCAACTAGCATAGCACTAGCCCCTGCCTTCGCCGCACACCTCAGCGTGTGACGTCACTGTGCGTTGGCTTCCTGCTGTTTCCAGAGCAGCGCGGTCCCCGGACCTGTGCCCTCCAACCTCTTGCTGCTCCCAGGGAGGTCCAGACCCCGGACCTGAGCACTCCAACATCTTGCTGCTGCAGAGCAAACCGGACTCCGGACTCCCAAGTGGATTGTACGGTACTGTGTAATAATACCCTACTTGGTCTATCTCATAACTGAACCTGTTATCGTGACTGTAATAATGTATGCTTTATTCCATACTCTGTTGTACCACTCAATGCATTTGTGTTAACCATCTGATTTGTGTGTTTTTGCATAACCTCTGTGCCCTCTTCTGCTAACAGAGCACTCCTGTGAATAACTTTCCTCAGAACTATAACCTCCTGGTAGGGCCTACTTAGACACTAACACTCTCACACAGAAGGATATTGATCTACATGATCCTGCAGTGTTAAGTTTTGCCAACCTCCTCTGGTTAAACTCCCCAGGTCTGTTATATAAATTGTGCATGAACCTGATACACTATCGGCAAGCAAGTTCGCATTTGTATGCAATATAATACTGATAAGACCTCTTAACCTATCTTTAATGACCCCTCCATAGGTCACCCTAAGTCTATGAGCAAACATAGGGTATTTCATTCCAACTAAATACCCAAAGTGTGGTGTGAGACTGAGTGGTGAATTCATATAGATATATATAACAGGGTATTTTCCCCTTTATCCTAACACCCTTACCCTGGTGGTGGGTGAAAGATATCATGTCTGGGCAACACCATTAATGTAGTGTGTTGAACTCAAGGTGTGGAAGACAGCTTTTTTTGAAGGGATAGAACAGTAGCAGCATGAGCAGGAGCATAAAGCCTCAGGAATTGGTGCTAAAGCTTCGGATCCCTCTTCCTGGTGATGGATGAAGGATTTCATGTGTGGGTTACATTTAGAGTGTAGCTTGTTGAACTCAAGGTGTGAAAACATTTGTTGAAGGGGTGGAGCAGCAGCAGTATGAGCAGGAGCACAAGGTCCTAGCAATTGGTGCCAAGACTTTTGATCCATCACCCTGGCAATGGGTGAGGGATATCATGTTTTGGTAACACCCAGAGTGTAGCTTGTTGAACTTAAAATGTAGAAAGAAGACAGCATTTTTTGAAAGAGTAGAGCAACAACAGCATGAGTAAGAGCACAAAATCTCAGTAAATGGCAATGAGACTATAGATCCTTTACCCTAGTGGTGAGTGAAGAATATAATTTTTGGTTAACAGCCAGAGTGTAGTTCGTTGAACTCAAGGTATGGAAGGAAGGCAGCTTTTTTAAAGGGAGAAGAGCAGCAGCAGAAATGGGAGCATAAAGTCTCAGTAATTGTCACTAAGACTTCATGTCCTTTACCTTGGTGGTTTGTGAGGGTTATCATGTTTGGGTAACATCAAGAGTGTAGCTTGTTGAACCAAAGTTGTGGAAGGAATTAAGCATTTTTAGAGGGGGTAGAGCAGCAGCAGCAGGAGCATACAATTTCAGTAATTGGTGATAAGACTTTGGATCCCTCACCCTGGCACTGGGTGAAGGATATCATGTTTGGGTAACACCCAAATTGTAGCTTGTTGAAATCAAGGTGTTGAAGGAAGGCAGCATTTTTTGAACTGGTAGAGCAGCATCAGCATGAGCAGGAGCATAAAGTCCCAGTAAGTGGCACTAAAATTTCAAGTCCTTCACCCTTGTGGTGTTTAAAGCAGCAGCAGGAACATAAAGTCTCATTAATGTGCTAAGACTTCGGATCCCTCAGCCTGGAGGTGGGAAACACCAAAAGTGTAGCTTGTTGTAGCTTGTTTTTAGCCCCAAAATCCATCATACTAAGACAAGGTCCCCAATATTCAAAGCATCAACAGACCATCGAGAAACTGCCTTACTGGCCTCATCAGCCTAGCCGTCTGACAGTCTGTTGAGATATTTAAAGAAAAGGGGCATGTCTGAGCAGTGCTGGTGAGTGGTGATGTCTCTCCCTTAGTAGTCAATGGCAGCGGGATGTTATCAGCCACATCGCTGACATCGCGGCTTGTCAGCATTTTGCTGCAGACAGAGGGGGCCCTATTTTAAGTGAGCCTACATGGTGTAGACAGTGTGCTCACTAAAACTAAAAATAGTTTCCAAGTAGTCCCACTCCAAATATTCCCTGCAGGACCTAAGTTTTATTAAAGCTACCCTCATAGCAAGCCCTGCTAACTTCTTCAGAATGCCTATAAATACGTCATGCCTAACCTACACCACTTTGCTACCTCCCACCGACTGCCTACACCTACATCAGAGCTAACCTACCCCCTGCACCACCCAGCTAACTTCCCCTGACCACCTACACCACCGTCACGCCTAGCCTATAAACCCCTGGAATGCCCAGCTAAGTCACTAATACCACCTACACTTATGCAATGTCTTACCAACAGTCCCCTGGAATGCACCTGTCTGAAAAATACCTCACTTTATGATAGTATGATTTATGATAGTAAACCTACCCATTATAACTATGAAGCTTTTAAATAATGTATCACAGAGATGCGCTAAAACACTGGCGGCCAACCTCTGGAGAGCTGGCAAAACCTTGCTGACCTAACCGGGCTCCTGAAACTCAGAGCTTATCCTTTTCTATTGGATGATTAGAATTTAAAAATGTAAAACTTTCTTACTATTGGTTGATTAAAATCTGTCAATATTAATTGACTGATTTAAAATCAGCCAATCTGGATGAAGGGGTACCCCTATATAAAGGGGTTCCGCGCTTCCAGAAATTCAGTGTGCAAAGACGACTGCAGAAAGAGCAGGGCTCATTGAAAAGAGTCAAAGAAAAGAAGATGTGGAGTGGAGCCAGGATGAGGGCCAAATATCAGATAAAGAGGAGCCAGAACGGTAAGTACAACTTTTGCGGTAAGTTAGGGCTTTTTTGGGGTGGGTTATTTGTTCTTATTAATAGACTTTTTAAGTAATTTTTATTGAGGTTTACAAACATAAATGACATCTAGTTTGCACAGTACAAAATACATATCTAATAAAACAGAAATGTCATAGGCATTTACATACATGTTAGCATACCAAATTACAAATCCAAACATCATATCTATTTAAGTCTATCCATAGATTTCAGATTGGCCACTCTTGGACCTTCAAAGTGGCTCAATATTTAGCAATAGGTCTAATCTATAGACTATATTACAACCATTAGTCCATGCCTAAATATATATATTGAAGGCATTCCAGGACTAACACATTAATATTGCAGAATGCAATGCCAATTATGACTCAATAACAAAAAACATGAATTGAAGGTAAAAATTACAAAATAAACCTCTTTTTTTCTTTATAGTATTATATCAAAGAGAACCCCAAAATAAAGATTTTTTTTTAGAAATAAAGTACACCCGGCTAAGAATTAGTGGCCGCTCTATGTTAAATATAGGTGAGGGGTGAAGATTGGGAGAAATGTTAATAGGGCCACTCTGGGATCCAATGCTATGGCAAGATACTCTTTACCATTAAATAGCCCCCTAGGATACACAAACAGGTAGAAGTTAGGCATACCCCAATTAATGATTTGTGGCCACTCTTGGACCATGGGTTTTAAGTATAAGGGTAAAGATTGGGGGAAGTATTAACAGGGCCACTATTGGACCTATTCCAGATACAATTACATAATAAAAGATATATAGGCTACTTTTGGGCTTCTATATATTATTTAGTGCAACACCGGTAAATTTTGAATATTATTCATGATAATTATATATATAGTAAGAAGTAACGATAAGGAGGAGCAACTATATTAAGCTAGAAAAGTCTCATAAAAATGTAGATGTCAGCCCTTACTTAGGCCCCTAAAGCCTTAATAATGTTACCTCCTGTTAGCTACATCATTCTAGTAAGGAGGTGACTATAATGAAAGGCTGAATTATGACCCTAGTATGTTTTGTCAGAGCATGTATGTGGGCAATAATATCGTAACATATATGCATATTCCAATATTACTAACTTCTATATGTGTAGGTTAAAAAACTATAGGTACTACATGACCATTAATTCTAAACTTGCTGTATATAACACATCAGACATAAGCCACTATATTGCATAGGCATGTTACTAGCAATTACAATTGCCCTGTTTATAGTATGCCTTAATGTCACATAGTATATACCCATGATATAGGCTTACTAGCTGAGAGATATCTCATGTTCAGTGGACTAGATGTATTAGTGAGAAAGGTACCCTATGCCCCTATTTGGCAAACTCACATATTGAAATAAAAGAATACAATAACTGAACCAATAGGAACAGTGATGATAACCTAATCCTATGAATCCATGCCCCTATTTGTATATCTATAGAATCCTAAGGAAAAACCTAATATAAGGTTGTCATGCTGTGTACACCATAAGGTACTGTATCTAATTCTTAACAAAATGGTGTTAGGGTATGATGTTCCTACATAATAGAAATTTAAGATGGCTTAAGTGTAACCTATAACATAGCACTACTGGTCATTTCAGCTGCTTACAGTTAGTACTCCCATTTGAGAGAGAAAAAGAGAGCCCTTTGGATATATCTGCAGGTAATTTTAGAGGATCCACATCCCAATATTGTGTAGTTGGCACCAGCACTGCTCAACTGTTACTCAGAACGAGGATAGCCACCACAGTAAACAGATGTCTTCCCGTGTGCACTGCAACATGCGAGTCCTTGTGGTCCCCCTCCAGAGAATCGGCAGCAACTCCCTGGACAGGGGCCAGAGAGAAAGGTAAGAAACTGGTGCAGGGACATGTCCGTACACTAACATCAAGAAGTTGGGTCATACCCAATTGCTCAGCATCGCCCGGACAAGCCACTTCTGTATGCACTAAGTGTAAGTGTAACCTATAACATAGCAATACCAGTCATTTCAGCTGCTTACAGTTAGTACTCACAACTTGAGGTAAGAAAACTTATATACTTCTAACCCTGGGCAAATGAGCCCTTCTTACCAGGGGTGCATAAGTCCAGAAGTGCAAATAAGTAAATACTTTCAAAAAGGACATACACAATAAACATGAAATATCAAGCAAAAAAGTAAGGGAACTAAACTGTGGATGAGCACAAGAGTCCAGCAACATTAAATACATTAATCAGGGCTTCCACCTCAACCATAATAATTTTCATGAGAGGGCTTAAGTTCCAAATCTCGAAAGGAGCGAAGTTGAAAGTCAGAATACTGTACCGGACCTGAAGATCTGGCATCCATTTCTAAACTTCTAAAAATCACCCAACACCTGCTTTCACATCTCCTAATACAGGCTCAGAAAAGGTAATCCTCTGCTGCAGAAGCTTCGGTGGGACAAGAATACCAGCATTGCACACATGGTAGTCGGCCGCCCTCCCAGACGCAATCACTCAATCACCATACCAATTTTCCTCACAGAAATCAACAATCTTTCTCCCACTTGAGAGAGAAAAAGAGAGCCCTCTGCATATATCTGCAGGTGAGTTGAGAGGATCCACATCCTAATATCGTGTAGTTGGCACCAGCACTGCTCAACTGTTACTCAGAACGAGGTTAGCCATCACAGTAAACAGATGTCTTCCCATGTGCACTGCAACATGCAAGTCCTCGTGGTCCCCCTCCAGAGAATCAGCAGCAACTCCCCGGACAGGGTCCAGAGAGAAAGGTAAGAAACTGGTGCAGAGACCTGTCCGTACACTAACATGAAGAAGTTGGGTCATACCCAATTGCTCAGAGCCGCCCAGACAAGTCGCTTCTGTATGCATCTCTGTACAAGACTCAGGTATATCCCCAGCATGGATGCGCTCCATGTTGCACAAAAGGCTATCCAGCCTGTCACACATTGTGCGTTCAAAATTGAGCATCAGGTTTTGTATTGCCATGTATGTCTCCTCCTTGCTTAAACAGGAAATTCAAAGAATTCAATAGAAACTTACTCTCAAGACTGCGTTACAGCAAGGAGCCAAAGATACCTGCTGCGGAGTTGGAGTGGAGGCGTAGGCCCCCAGACAATCTTCGGTATATTAGGGCTGAATAGAAATTTGGTAAAAGGCTTGAATCAATGCAGGTGTCTTTCACAAATTAGAATCTGTGTTCCCAGAAACTGGATGATTTTTTAGATTAGTTTTTTTTTTTAAGTTAAAGTTAAGATAAACTTTAAAGAATGAAAGCCTGGTTTTTAAAAATAATATTAAAAACAGGGGCACTTTCATTCATCAAAGTTTAGAAAGCAGCCATTTTGTTTAAAAACATACCTTTGTTCTTTTCACAGCCAGAGCAGCTTCCCCTACACAGAGATCCTCTCTTCACATATCAGCATTGGCTTATCCGGCTTCCTCCAATCAAAGTTTACCTTCACTTTAAGGTAGCAAAAGAGGCAAAAGCACTTCTAAGGGAAATGCCCAGCCAAAATGTCATTTTTAGTTAGAAAGTATACAATAATTCTTCTCAAAGACTCATTGTATTTGTGGTGGTTAATGAGAAATTAAATTTATTAAGTATATTTTTTTACAAAGAATAAAAGAAGACAGATATGGGACAATAACAACACACAATCAAATATAATGTTAGAATAGTCTCTTATAACCAACTGACAAATGTTATTTTATTTATTTTTCTGAATACATTTATATCAATTTAATAATTATGTTAAACACAGTGGTTAGGTTGATTTTGGATCAGAGTCCTGGCGAAAGGGGGAGAAGTTGTGACATAACAGTGGTGGAGTTTTGAAGGAAGCAGGAAGAGCTTGGTACAAAGTGATGTTGTCCCTTACCTTACCCCTACACGACACCTCTTTAAAAAATGTGATTACATTTCTTTTAAAACAACATTTACAAATATTATCAATATTCCTAATAGGATAGACAGGAAAATTCCAAGCTTGTCTTGGAAACCTGTTAAATCCAAAACTTCTGTGAATATACTCACATAAATTTAGCTTTGATCCAAGGTGCTATATAGGAAATCTGGAACCATTAGCACCAGTCCAGATTGCTGGTTGACATGGCAATCTGGTCCTCAACTGGAACTAACTATCGGCTAGATTTAGAGTTTGGCGTTAGCCGTCAAAATCAGCGTTAGGGGCTCCTAACGCTGGTTTTGGGCTACCGCTGGTATTTAGAGTCGTGTAGGTAAAGGTCTAACGCTCACTTAGCAGCCACGACTTTTCCATACCACAGATCCCCCTACGCTATTTGCGTATCCTATCTTTTCAATGGGATCTTTCTAATGCCGGTATTTAGAGTCTTGGCTGAAGTGAGCGTTAGAAATCTAACGACAAGACTCCAGCCGCAGCAAAAAGTCAGGAGTTAAGAGCTTTATGGGCTAACGCCGGTTCATAAAGCTCTTAACTACTGTGCTCTAAAGTACACTAACACCCATAAACTACCTATGTACCCCTAAACCAAGGCCCCCCACATCGCCGCCACTCTATTAAATTTTTTTAACCCCTAATCTGCTGCCCCTAACACCGCCGACCCCTATATTATATTTATTAACCCCTAATCTGCCGCCCCCAATGTCGCCGCCACCTACCTACACTTATTAACCCCTAATCTGCCGACCAGACCTCACCGCTACTATAATAAAGTTATTAACCCCTAATCCGCCTCACTCCCGCCTCAATAACCCTATAATAAATAGTATTAACCCCTAATCTGCCCTCCCTAACATCGCCGACACCTAACTTCAAGTATTAACCCCTAATCTGCCGACCGGACCTCGCCGCTACTCTAATAAATGTATTAACCCCTAAAGCTAAGTCTAACCCTAACACTAACACCCCCCTAAGTTAAATATAATTTTTATCTAATGAAATAAATGAACTCTTATTAAATAAATTATTCCTATTTAAAGCGAAATACTTACCTGTAAAATAAACCCTAATATAGCTACAATATAAATTATAATTATATTGTAGTTATTTTAGGATTTATATTTATTTTACAGGTAACTTTGTATTTATTTTAACCAGGTACAATGGCTATTAAATAGTTAATAACTATTTAATAGCTACATAATTAAAATAATTACAAAATTACCTGTAAAATAAATCCTAACCAAAGTTAAAAAAATAAACCTAACACTACACTATCAATAAATTAATTAAATAAAATACCTACAATTATCTACAATCAAATCTAACACTACACTATCAATAAATTAATTACATAAAATACCTACAAATAAATAAAATTAAATAAACTAACTAAAGTACAAAAAATAAAAAAGAACTAAGTTACAAAAAAATAAAAAAATAATTTACAAACATTAGAAAAATATTACAACAATGTTAAGCTAATTACACCTACTCTAAGCCCCCTAATAAAATAACAAAGCCCCCCAAAATAAAAAAAATTCCCTACCCTATTCTAAAATAAAAATAGAAAAGCTCTTTTACCTTACCAGCCCTTAAAAGGGCCTTTTGCGGGGCATGCCCCAAAGAATTCAGCTCTTTTGCCTGAATAAAAACATACAATACCCCCCCAACATTACAACCCACCACCCACATACCCCTAATCTAACCCAAACCCGCTTAAATAAAACCTATCACTAAGCCCCTGAAGATCTTCCTACCTTATCTTCACCATGCCGGGTATCACCGATGGGTCCAGAAGAGCCTTCAAAGTCTTCATCCAAGCCCAAGCGAGGGCTGAAGAAGTCCATCATCGGGCTGAAGAGGTCCATCATCAGGCTGAAGTCTTCATCCTATCCGGGCAGAAGAGGACATCCGGACCGGTAGACATCTTCATCCAAGCCGCATCTTCTATCTTCATCCATCCGGAGCTGAGCGGAGCCATCTTCTTCCAGCTGACGCAGATCCATCCTCTTCTACCGATGCCTACTCGCCGAATGACGGTTCCTTTAAATGAAGTCATCCAAGATGGCGTCCCTCAAATTCTGATTGGCTGATAAGATTCTATCCGCCAATCGGAATTAAGGTAGGAAAAATCTGATTGGCTGATGGAATCAGCCAATCAGATTCAAGTTCAATCCGATTGGCTGATCCAATCAGCCAATCAGATTGAGCTCGCATTCTATTGGCTGATCGGAACAGCCAATAGAAAGTGAGCTCAATCTGATTGGCTGATGAAATCAGCCAATCAGATTCAAGTTCAATCCGATTGGCTGATCCAATCAGCCAATCAGATTGAGCTCGCATTCTATTGGCTGATCAGAACAGCCAATAGAATGTGAGCTCAATCTGATTGGCTGATTCCATCAGCCAATCAGAATTTTCCTACCTTAATTCCGATTGGCTGATAGAATCCTATCAGCCAATCGGAATTCGAGGGACGCCATCTTTGTTGACGTCATTTAAAGAACCGTCATTTGGCCAGTAGGCGTCGGTAGAAGAGGATGGATCCGCGTTAGCTGGAAGAAGATGGCTCTGCTCCGCTCCGGATGGATGAAGATAGAATATGCGGCTTGGATGAAGATGTCTACCACTCCGGATGTCCTCTTCTGCCCGGATAGGATGAAGACTTCATCCCGATGATGGACCTCTTCAGCCCGATGATGGATCTCTTCAGCCCCTGCTTGGGCTTGGATGAAGACTTCGGAGGCTCTTCTGGACCAATCGGTGCTACCCGGCATGGTGTAGATAAGGTAGGAAGATCTTCAGGGGCTTAGTGTTAGGTTTATTTAAGGGGGGTTTGGGTTAGATTAGGGGTATGTGGGTGGTGGGTTGTAATGTTGGGGGGGTATTGTATGTTTTTTTTTTTCAGGCAAAAGAGCAGAATTTTTTGGGGCATGCCCCGCAAAAGGCCCTTTTAAGGGCTGGTAAGGTAAAAGAGCTTTTCTATTTTTATTTTAGAATAGGATAGTGAATTTTTTATTTTGGGGGGCTTTGTTATTTTATTAGGGGGCTTAGAGTAGGTGTAATTAGCTTAAAATTGTTGTAATATTTTTCTAATGTTTGTAAATTATTTTTTTATTTTTTGTAACTTAGTTCTTTTTTATTTTTTGTACTTTAGTTAGTTTATTTAATTGTATTTATTTGTAGGTATTTTATGTAATTAATTTATTGATAGTGTAGTGTTAGGTTTAATTGTATTTAATTGTAGGTAGTTTATTTAATTAATTTATTGATAGTGTAGTGTTAGGGTTAATTGTAACTTAGGTTAGGATTTATTTTACTGGTAATTTTTATAATTATTTTAACTAGGTAACTATTAAATGGTTATTAACTAAATAATAGCTATTGTACCTGGTTAAAATAAATACAAAGTTGCCTGTAAAATAAATATAAATCCTAAAATCGCTACAATATAATTATAATTTATATTGTAGCTATATTAGGGTTTATTTTACAGGTAAGTATTTAGCTTTAAATAGGAATAATTTATTTAATAAGAGTTAATTTATTTAATTAGATAAAAATTATATTTAACTTAGGGGGGTGTTAGGGTTAGACTTAGCTTTAGGGGTTAATAACTTTATTATAGTAGCGGTGAGGTCCGTTCGGCAGATTAGGGGTTAATAAGTGTAGGAAGGTGGCGGCGATGTTGGGGGCGGCAGGTTAGGAGTTAATAAATATAATATAGGGGTCAGAGGTGTTAGGGGCAGCAGATTATGGGTACATAGGGATAACGTAGGTGGCGGCGGTATACGGAGCGGCAGATGTGGGGTTAAAAAAATATGCAGGGGTCAAGGATAGCGGGTGCGGCAGATTAGGGGTTAATAAGTGTAAGGTTAGGGGTGTTTAGACTCGGGGTTCATGTTAGGGTGTTAGGTGCAGACTTAGGAAGTGTTTCCCCATAGGAAACAATGGAGCTGCGTTAGGAGCTGAACGCTGAACGTTGCTTTTTTGCAGGTGTTAGGTTTTTTTCAGCTCAAAGGGCCCCATTGTTTCCTATGGGGGAATCGTGCATGACGATTGAAGCTGGCCGTGTCCGTAAGCACCGCTGGTATTGAGAGTTGCAATGGCGGTAAATTATGCTATATGCTTCCTTTTTGGAGCCTAACGCAGCCCTTCTGTGAACTCTAAATACCAGCGGTATTTAAAAGGTGCGGGGGGAAAAAAACCAGCGTTAGCTACGTGGGTCGTTACCGACAAAACTCTAAATCTAGCCGTATATATAGAAATCTTCTCCTTCCAGTGGAATTTTCTCCTTCACAGAAATAGAAATGAGCTTGCTGAGTTGTTGCCCAAACCAACAATAATCTCTTTCACAAGGTAAAACATTCCTTGGAATGTGTGATTGGACTGACATGCATGGGTCAGCCATATGGAGGGCTGCTAGCAGATTCCAGGCTTTCTATACATCACTTTGGAAGGATGCTGAATTTTTATGAGTGTATTTGTTTACTTTTATTTGGTTTTATTTATATCTCTTAGCTCCAGACTGACTCGACTTGTGTTGCCTCTTACATGCGAATGAGGAGCGCTCAAGTTATTAAGCAATTTACTTAATGGTACTGATATAGATGCTTAGATGTGTGAATCTGATTGTGCATTATTTTTAATGACATAATAACATAGTACCTAATGCCAAAGGTGGTTGTCATCTTAGAAAAAGGGAAGCATGTTGTATGTGCATTGGTATAGTTGTTTTTGATACATCACAAGACAGGTAGAAAATCTGGATTTTTATGGTGCAAATTTGTTAGTAGTCATAGTTAAAGGGACAGTAAACAAGTTATAATTACAAGTAATTTATGTTGTGTTGCTATAGAATAAAATAGTAAAGTCTAAACATCTTTTAAAACAAATTAATATCCTTTTTACTGCAATCTATTATCAATAGCCAAACTTCAGCAACCATTTGCCTTATCTAGACAATAAAGCTAGCCACTGTCATAATGTAAGTATAAAGTAGATTGTTTTACAGCTGTTATCAGTTAAAGTCAATAAGGGAAATATATGTATCAGTGTTAACCTTGAGACATCTAGGGCTCGATCCGATAAAAATCGTCGCCCGGAAAAGCTGGCGACGCCAATATTTGCGCTGGTTTGGTATCACATATACGGTGTAACCTAGAAGTTACGCACGTATATTTCTGCCGTCGCCCGTAGTTTTTTGGGCCATAGGCAGGTATACCAAACCCGCGCAGTTTGGTATCCAATATACAGCGTAAGGACTTACGTGGCGAAAATGGAGAAATCTTACTCCATTTTCACCTCGCCACAAAAAGCAGCCGTAAGAAGCCTTACGCTGACTATTGGAGCCCTGTAACTCCCTAAACTAGCTGCTAAATAAACCTAACACCTAACGCATGCGCAATGTCTATCTACCTGTCAACCACGATCTGCTAAATAAAACCTAACACCTAACGCATGCGCAATGTCTATCTACCTGTCAACCGCGATCCCCCGCCGCAATCCCTCATAAAGTATTTAACCCCTAAACCGCCGCCATCTACATAAACTAACCCCCTACTGTGAGCCCCTAAAACCACCACCATCTAACTGATCTATCCCCTACTGTGAGTCCCTAAAACCGCCACCATCTAACTGATCTATCCCCTAATGTGAGCCCCTAAAACCGCCACCATCTAACTGATCTATCCCCTAATGTGAGCCCCTAAAACCGCCACCATCTAACTGATCTATCCCCTAATGTGAACCCCTAAAACCGCCGCCATCTACCTGATCTATCCAATAATCTGACCCCTTACACCGCCGCCAGCTATATTAATATTATTAACCCCTAATCTAATATCCATAAAGTAATAAGCTCTATTACCAGCCCTTAAAAGGGCCTTTTGGGGGGCTTTGCCCCAAAGTTAACAGCTCTTTTGCCCTATAACCATCTACCTGTCAACCGCGATCCCCCGCCGCAATCCCTCATAAAGTATTTAACCCCTAAACCGCCGCCATCTACATAAACTAACCCCCTACTGTGAGCCCCTAAAACCACCACCATCTAACTGATCTATCCCCTACTGAGAGTCCCTAAAACCGCCACCATCTAACTGATCTATCCCCTAATGTGAGCCCCTAAAACTGCCACCATCTAACTGATCTATCCCCTAATGTGAGCCCCTAAAACCGCCACCATCTAACTGATCTATCCCCTAATGTGAACCCCTAAAACTGCCGCCATCTACCTGATCTATCCCCTAATCTGACCCCTTACACCGCCGCCAGCTATATTAATATTATTAACCCCTAATCTAATATCCATAAAGTAATAAGCTCTATTACCAGCCCTTAAAAGGGCCTTTTGCGGGGCTTTGCCCCAAAGTTAACAGCTCTTTTGCCCTATAACCTGCCCTCCCTACACCGCCGCCACCTATATTAATGGTATTAACCCCTAATGTAAGCCCCTTACACCGCCGCCATCTATATTAAAATTATTAACCTCTAATGTAAGCCCCTTACACCGCCGCCATCTATATTAAAATTATTAACCCCTGATTTAATCTACCTACCCCGCCGCCAGCTATATTATCTATATTAAGCCTAAGTATATTATAGTTAATATAGTTATTACATTATATATATTAACTATATTAACCCTAATTATATTAGAGTTAATATAGTTACTATAGTATTTATATTAACTATATTAACTCTATCTAACCTTAACACCCCTAACTAAATTCTTATTAAATAAATCTAATTTATATTATAATCTAAAATATTCCTATTTAAATACTAAATACTGTCCTATAAAATAAACCCTAAGATAACTACAATATAATTAAAGGGACAGTACACTGTAAAATTGTTTTTCCATAAATGTATTTTAAATGACTTGTTATACCAACTGCAGAGTATAAAATATTTGAGAAATTGCATTTTCGGGTTTATTTGTGTATCTGAAGTAGCTGGTTTTGTGCTTTGAAACCACAGCCTATTACAATGGGTTGAGCTTCAGGTAATATCAGATCTCATTATGTTATCACTTTGTGTACACACACTTGCTTCCTTATCTTATATTTGTCTGGAACACCAAAGCTCAATACATAGAGAGAACAATGGAAAATTATCATTTTATTACTTAACTGTCATGCCCCCACTGAGGGTTTAATCTCTTCTGCTGGCTGTGTTTACTTAGGCTTGTCAATAGCATATACGCCAGTATCAAAACTTTCAGTATAGGTTGGGAAACCACAAGCTAAATCAGCTATTTCAAATGCTGAAATATGAGTAAAGGAGCTACTTGCAACCAATTTAATACACTCTAGCAGGTAAAAAGGATCATTGGGAATAATTTAAAGGGGAGAAAGTTTTTGGGTGAACTGTCCCTTTAATAATTACATTGTAGCTATGTTAGGGTTTAAATTTATTTTACAGGTAAATTGTTAATTATTTTAACTAGGTATAATAGCTATTAAATAGTTATTAACTATTTAATAGCTACCTAGTTAAAATAATTACCCAATTACCTGTAAAATAAATCCTAACCTAAGTTACAAATACACCTACACTATCAATAAATTAAATAAACTACAAATATCTATCTAAAAATACAATTAAATAAACTAAACTAAATTACAAAAAAAACCAAACACCTATTCTAAGCCCCCTAATAAAATAATAAAGCCCCCCAAAATAAAAAAAATTCCCTACCCTATTCTAAATTAAAAAAAAGTTCAAAGCTCTTTTACCTTACCAGCCCTTAAATGGGCCTTTTGTGGGGGCATGCCCCAAAGAAAACTGCTCTTTTGCCTGAAAAAAAATCACAATACCACCCCCCAACATTACAACCCACCACCCACATACCCCTAATCTAACCCAAACCCCCCTTAAATAAACCTAACACTACCCCCCTGAAGATCTCTCTACCTTGTCTTCAGCACACTGGGCCGAACTTCTCATCCGATCCAGGCGATCTAGGATTCTATCAGCCAATCGGAATTAAGGTAGAAAAATCTGATTGGCTGATTGAATCAGCCAATCAGATTCAAGTTCAATCCGATTGGTTGAACCAATCAGCCAATCAGATTGAACTTGAATCTGATTGGCTGAATCAATCAGCCAATCAGATTTTTCTACTTTAATTCAGATTGGCTGATAGAATCCTATCAGTCAATCGGAATTCGACGGACGCCATCTTGGATGACGTCATTTAAAGGTACCTCATTCGTCGTTCAGTCGTCGGCCAGGATGGATGCTCCGCGTCGGAGGAGCGACGAATGAAGATTGAAGATGCCGTTTGATGGAAGATGCTGCCGGGTGGAAGAAGACTTTGCTGCCGCTTGGATAAAGACATCGCCCGGATCGGATGAGGAGTTCGGCCCGGTGTGGTGAAGACAAGGTAGGGAGATCTTCAGGGGGGTAGTGTTAGGTTTATTTAAGGGGGGTTTGGGTTAGATTAGGGGTATGTGGGTGGTGGGTTGTAATGTTGGGGGGTGGTTTTGTGGGATTTTTTTTCAGGCAAAAGAGCAGTTTTCTTTGGGGCATGCCCCCACAAAAGGCCCTTTTAAGGGCTGGTAAGGTAAAAGAGCTTTGAACTTTTTTAATTTAGAACAGGGTAGGGAATTTTTTTTTATTTTGGGAGGCTTTATTATTTTATTAGGGGGCTTAGAATAGGTGTAATTAGCTTAAAAATCTTGTAATCTTTTTTTTATTTTTTGTAATTTAGTGGGTTTTTTTGTAATTTAGTTTAGTTTATTTAATTGTATTTTTAGATAGATATTTGTAGTTTATTTAATTTATTGATAGTGTAGGTGTATTTGTAACTTAGGTTAGGATTTATTTTACAGGTAATTGGGTAATTATTTTAACTAGGTAGCTATTAAATAGTTAATAACTATTTAATAGCTATTATAGCTAGTTAAACTAATTAACAATTTACCTGTAAAATAAATATAAACCCTAACATAGCTACAATGTAATTATTAATTATATTGTAGCTATCTTAGGGTTTATTTTATAGGTAAGTATTTAGATTTAAATAGGAATATTTTAATTAATAATATTAATATTAGATTTACTTTAATAAGAGTTTAGTTATGGATGTTAGAGTTAGATAGGGTTATTATACTTAATATATATATAATATAATAACGATATTAACTATATTAACCCTAATATAATTAGGGTTAATATAGTTAATATATATAATATAATAATTATATTAACTATATTAACCCTAATATAATTAGGGTTAATATAGTTAATATAGATGGCGGCGGTGTAGGGGGATTAGATTAGGGGTTAATGTATTTAATATAGCTGGCTGCGGTGTAGGGGGATTAGATTAGGGGTTAATGTATTTAATATAGCTGGCGGCGGTGTAGGGGGATTAGATTAGGGGTTAATAATTTTAAAATAAATGGCGGCGGGGTAGGGGCTCACTTTAGGGGGTTATAGATTTAATATAGCTGGTGGGGGGTCCGGGAGTGGCGGTTAGGGGTTAAGAACTTTATTAGGTTGTGGCGGGGTTTGGGAGCGGCGGTTTAGGGGTTAATACATATTTTATTGTTAGGCTAGTGAGGGGCGATAGCGGATAGGGGGTTAGACGTGTCGGGCTATGTTAGGGAGGCGTGTTAGACGTGTCGGGCTATGTTAGGGAGGCGTGTTAGACAGTGCGGGTGATTTCATACTTTAGTCAGGTTTTGTAGGCGCCGGCAGTTTCTAACGTTGCGCAAGTCACTGGCGACGCCAGAAATTTGTACTTGCGCAAATTCCTGGACATCGCTGGTTTATCAGACTTATGGCACGTTAGCAACTGACGGCGCCGTATATTGGATTGCTCGAGTTGCGAGCTGAAACTGCGGCCAACGTGGGTTCCCTCGCTTGCGCCGCAAACTACGCCGTATATCGGATTGCGCCCCAGCATTTTAATTTATGGAGAATTAGAAAATACAAATTTTTCAGAGCTGAAAATAGGGCAGAATAAATAATGAAAGTATATCATGAAGTTGTTTCATTATAACAAAACATTTTATTTAAAAATCTCAAGGTTATTATAGTACACTTAAGTTTTTATCAAGATTCCATTAGAAGCTTATGATTAGAACTTTTGGTTGCAATAACTAATTTAGTTATAACCCCTGTACATTTCAAACAAGTTGATAAAGCAATTTTTTAATTTAAGAAAGCCAGCATTTCTAAAGGCAAGATTTCTGTCAGCATTTTCTCTGCAAATCTTTTCCTACTGGATCATGAAATAGGCATTACTTCAGTAGTCATGAATAATAGATATGCTTATAAGAATATATATATATATATATATATATATATATATATATATATATATATATATATATATATATATATATATATATATATATATATATATATAAAGAGAGAAATTTCAGTGGACAAGTATCAAGTTAGGTTTGACTTGATGACTGTTAAACTAACCAGTAGTAATATTTTTTCACATGTGTGTGGCTTCTAGATAGATAGATAGATAGATAGATAGATAGATAGATAGATAGATAGATAGATAGATAGATAAATAGATAGATAGAGCCAGGATTGAAAAATATCAATACAGTTTAAGAAAAAAGTTACTAGACAAGACAGAAAAAGTTATCTAGTCCACTCAATAATAAATATAGAAAAAGACAAATTGTTTATTCAGCTACTGCAGATTCTTACTTATCCAGGTCTAGCGGACTAGAGGAAATTTCAAGCCCTGGATATAGATATTAATATACAGGCATATACCTCATTTTATTGTGCTTCACAGATATTGCTCTTTTTACAAATTGAAGGTTTGTGGCAACCCTGTGTCGAGCAAGTCTATTGGCGCCATTTTACAACATACAGGGAGTGCAGAATTATTAGGCAAATGAGTATTTTGACCACATCATCCTCTTTATGCATGTTGTCTTACTCCAAGCTGTATAGGCTCGAAAGCCTACTACCAATTAAGCATATTAGGTGATGTGCATCTCTGTAATGAGAAGGGGTGTGGTCTAATGACATCAACACCCTATATCAGGTGTGCATAATTATTAGGCAACTTCCTTTCCTTTGGCAAAATGGGTCAAAAGAAGGACTTGACAGGCTCAGAAAAGTCAAAAATAGTGAGATATCTTGCAGAGGGATGCAGCACTCTTAAAATTGCAAAGCTTCTGAAGCGTGATCATCGAACAATCAAGCGTTTCATTCAAAATAGTCAACAGGGTCGCAAGAAGCGTGTGGAAAAACCAAGGCGCAAAATAACTGCCCATGAACTGAGAAAAGTCAAGCGTGCAGCTGCCAAGATGCCACTTGCCACCAGTTTGGCCATATTTCAGAGCTGCAACATCACTGGACTGCCCAAAAGCACAAGGTGTGCAATACTCAGAGACATGGCCAAGGTAAGAAAGGCTGAAAGACGACCACCACTGAACAAGACACACAAGCTGAAACGTCAAGACTGGGCCAAGAAATATCTCAAGACTGATTTTTCTAAGGTTTTATGGACTGATGAAATGAGAGTGAGTCTTGATGGGCCAGATGGATGGGCCCGTGGCTGGATTGGTAAAGGGCAGAGAGCTCCAGTCCGACTCAGACGCCAGCAAGGGGGAGGTGGAGTACTGGTTTGGGCTGGTATCATCAAAGATGAGCTTGTGGGGCCTTTTCGGGTTGAGGATGGAGTCAATCTCAACTCCCAGTCCTACTGCCAGTTTCTGGAAGACACCTTCTTCAAGCAGTGGTACAGGAAGAAGTCTGCATCCTTCAAGAAAAACATGATTTTCATGCAGGACAATGCTCCATCACACGCGTCCAAGTACTCCACAGCGTGGCTGGCAAGAAAGGGTATAAAAGAAGAAAATCTAATGACATGGCCTCCTTGTTCACCTGATCTGAACCCCATTGAGAACCTGTGGTCCATCATCAAATGTGAGATTTACAAGGAGGGAAAACAGTACACTTCTCTGAACAGTGTCTGGGAGGCTGTGGTTGCTGCTGCACGCAATGTTGATGGTGAACAGATCAAAACACTGACAGAATCCATGGATGGCAGGCTTTTGAGTGTCCTTGCAAAGAAAGGTGGCTATATTGGTCACTGATTTGTTTTTGTTTTGTTTTTGAATGTCAGAAATGTATATTTGTGAATGTTGAGATGTTATATTGGTTTCACTGGTAAAAATAAATAATTGAAATGGGTATATATTTGTTTTTTGTTAAGTTGCCTAATAATTATGCACAGTAATAGTCACCTGCACACACAGATATCCCCCTAAAATAGCTAAAACTAAAAACAAACTAAAAACTACTTCCAAAAATATTCAGCTTTGATATTAATGAGTTTTTTGGGTTCATTAAGAACATGGTTGTTGTTCAATAATAAAATTAATCCTCAAAAATACAACTTGCCTAATAATTCTGCACTCCCTGTATATACACATCCTATATAATAAAAGGCCAAGTGTGTTTGTCCGAAGCTGTCATGCGCAGTAGAGACTGTGCGCGAGGACAAACACACTTGGCCTACCTCACCTGGCATCTGGCATGGAGTGGGTGTGGCCGGCCGGGCATGATGCGGACGGGGTGGGCATGGCTGGGGCCAGATGCGCCGTGAGAGATAGAGAGCTCTAAAGAGGGGGAGAGAGAGAGCAGAAGAGGGGGGTTAAAGAGAGGGGGGAGAGACAGAAAAAGAGAGTGGGGAGAGAGCAAAATAGGGGCATAAAGAGAGCAAAAGAGAGGGGGAGAGAGAGCAAAAAGAGGGGGGGGAAGACAGAGAGCAAAAGAGAGGAAGAGAGACAGAAAAAGAGAGAGGGGAGAGAGAGCAGAAGAGGGGAGAGACAGGTTAAAGAGAGGGGGGGGAGACAGAATAAAAGAGAGGGGGAGAGAGCAAAATAGGGGCATAGAGAGAGCAAAAGAGAGAGAGCAAAAGAGAGGGGGGAGAGAGAGCAAAAAGAGGAGGGGAAGAGAGAGAGCAAAAGAGAGGGGGGAGAGAGAGCAAAAAGAGGGGGGGAAGAGAGAGAGCAAAAGAGAGGAAGAGAGACAGAAAAAGAGAGAGGGGAGAGAGAGCAGAAGAGGGGAGAGAGCACAAAAGAGGGGGAGAGTGAGCACAAAAGAGGGAGAAAGAGAGCTCAAAAGAGAGGGGGAGAGAGAGAGCGTCAAAGAGGGGGAGAGAGCTCAAAAGAGAGGGGGAAGAGAAAGTGCAAGAGAGAAGGGGGAGAGAGTGCAAAAGAGAGGGTGGAGAGAGAGAGCAAAAGAGGGAGGAGAGAGAGAAAAAGAGAGGGGGGAGAGCACAAAAGAGGGGGGAGAGAGCGCAAAAGAGGAGGGAGATAGAGCAAAAGAGGGGGGAGAGAGCAAAAGAGAGGTGGAGAGAGCGCAAAAGAGGGGGGAGAGAGCGTAAAAGGGGGGAGAGAGCACAAAATATTGGGGGAAAGAGCACAAAAGAGGGTGGAGAGAGAGCAAAAGAGGGGAGAGAGAGAACAATAGAGAGGGGAAAGAGTGCAAAGAGAGGGGGGAGAGAGCGCAAAAGAGAGGGGGAGAGAGCACAAAAGAGGGGGGAGAGAGCACAAAAGAGGGGGGAGAGAGAGTAAAAGAGGGGGGAGAGAGAGCAATAGAGAGGGGAAAGAGTGCAAAGAGAGGGGGGAGAAAGCACAAAAGAGGGGAGAGGGATTGCAAAAGAGAGGGGGAGAGAGCGCAAAAGAGGGGGGAAAGAGTGCAAAAGACGGGGAAGAGAGAGCAAAAGAAGGGCAAAGAGCGCAAAAGAGAAGGGGAGAGAGCGCAAAAGAGAGGGGGGAGAGAGCAAAAGAGGGGGGGAGAGCGCAAAAGTGGGGTGAGAGAGAGCAAAAGAAGGGAAGAGAGATCAAAAGAGGGGAAGAGAGAGCAAAAGAGGGGGAGAGAGCAAAATAGGGGGAGAGAGAGAGAGAGCAAAAGAGGGGGAGAGAGAGACCAAAAGGGAGGGAGAGAGCAGAAGAGGGGCGGGGAAGAGAGAGCTCAAAAGAGAGGGGGGAGAGAGAGGGAGCAAGGGTTGGAACCGCAGTACTTAAAAAAAATTGGCCCGTGTACACAGTCTTTAGGACTAGTACTGTATAAACACATAAATACAATTGTATACACATATACAGTACACACACCTATATATATTCACCACCAGCAAAATGATTATGACTCACTGAAGGCTCAGATGATGGTTAGCATTATTTAGCAATAAAGTATTTTTTAATTAAGGTATGTACATTGTTTATTTAGACATAATACTATAGCACTTATGTTATTACCCACGAACAATGGCACCACCAGGGCTTTTTCCCTCGTATTATATAATTACAAACTAAATGTTATTAGTCAGTCAAGTTTAGATTATATAGGGAATGGTGCTAAATGCATAAACAATTGTATTCCTGAAAACTAAGAAGACTCACACAAGAAGATGTGAATATCTCCTGTAAGTATGCACCTGTAAGCACTTTCAGCCTAGACTATGAGGCAGAAATTCCAGAACGGGTTAAAATAAAATATAACTTTTATTATAGATTGCACTTAAAATAAGGGTAACACACAAATTAAAAACGTCACTAGCACCCACTTGTAATCTGTCAAATGGTTCTCTCTATGGAGGACTTATAGAATCAAAGGCCTAATATAAATGATTATGCCCCCTTGTGTTGAGTTACAATTATTCAGCTATACTGCTGCTATTGGGTCCAAATACTATGTATGTACAGTCATGATATGACTAACACCCTCTGTAAGGATATTAGGATACCCTAATAACTCTAGTTCGTGTGATATGAGCCAGAATTTATATCCACTTGTTTTGAGCACTATCTTTGAAAACAATAGCTGCTATTCGGCCCTGGTAAGACAACCAGTCCCCACTAGTTTGTTGTGTGATTAATGTCTGTTAAATAGAAAGCAATACTTATCTGGTGTTGCTTGTGTGCACATACATAATATATCACGTTCTACAATATGTGTGAACTTTGTAAATAAAGAGGATCTGTTTTGTGCGTAACACTGGTGTTATATATTGTTTTTAACACATATGTGAAAATGTTTCCTGCTGCACAAGTTCCATATATTACACAACTTTATTATTATGTATTTACTATATTTTCTCTGTTACCCTCCACTTCATAAGTGCTTGAGGATTACCATTAGTCTTGCAAATGCTACAGTCACTAATTGGTTAACGACACAAGTAACCCTAAAATTGGCAGTAACCAACAGCAATATCTCTGTGTTGCCCATATAAGTCACTATTACTTTGTCTTTATTTGCGCTGTATAAATATCACCCAAAATTTCTAGTGTTAATTATAAAAACTCCACACTATCC
Source organism: Bombina bombina (assembly GCF_027579735.1). Classification (NCBI taxonomy): domain Eukaryota; kingdom Metazoa; phylum Chordata; class Amphibia; order Anura; family Bombinatoridae; genus Bombina; species Bombina bombina. The sequence goes on from NC_069499.1 coordinate 1,092,177,990, forward strand.
TTGTGTTGCCAATATGTATCGCTATTTTATTGGGTTATGTTAGCGCTACAAACTTGTGACCCGGTATTATAGTATCCTTTTTACAAGACAACACTATCAATCTGTATCGCTGTTAAATATAGTTCAGTTAGCACTGTATTACAACCAATAGTTTTGTCAAATCTGGTTGCTACTATCTCGGTTTTTGCATTCGTTCTCTGATATCCTGCACGCTCAAAAGAGTGGATGTCTGTATTATTGTTAAAGGGACATTAAACACTAAATACATGCTAGATAGAAAGACGCATTCAAAGAAAAGATTAGTCCATGACTAACATATAGATGTATTTTTTAAAGTTTCAATAGTTGTTTAAAAAGTGACAAAATAAGTGTAAAGTTTTAGTGTCTTTAAAACACTGGGAGCTGCCATGTTGTAACTTGTGTTACCTTCTCTGCTGTGGCCAATTAGAGACAGTTATAAATAGGTCACTAGAGTGTGCAGCCAATGGTTGTGCTGGATTTAACAGTGTTCTGCACTTCCATTTCTAACAGGAACTGAAAAGCTCACAATTCCAGAATGGAATTACAGGCAAAGAGGACAAAATAAATAATGAAAGTATATTGCAGAGTTGTTTTATTATATACAATTTATCATTTTATATTACCACCTCAAAGTGTTTAATGTCCCTTTAATGTTAACTCTGGCTAAGTCTGGCACAACCCAGACTGTTCAACAATTTAACTGAGTATAGCTGAAAATAAATATTGGTCTGTTTAGATTAGCATGAAAGTGCTAGACTATTAAAAACTGAGCGCCCAAACGCTCACAATGACACCTGACTAGTTTCGCCCCTCCGGGCTTTTTCAAAGGCGGCGAGCCGCCGATTGTATGGGGGTATATACCAGTTAAGCCGGAAGTCCCGCCTTGCTTCTTTTGTGATTGGCTCATGATTGGACAAGATCGATTGATTGACAGCTTCCAATTCCAATCATATGTTACTGTTGTTAGTATGTGTACTCTGCTGGGGTTAGGTGGGCTGTCAAAGCACTGTATATCAGATTCTGTTAATGCTCTCTACAGCTTCTTGGGGTGATCTATTTATATTAATGTTTTCATGGTGTGTAATATACTGATACGCAGATATTAGAAGGGGTATTTTTTCTTGTACCTACATATTCGATCACATATGAATATATAATCGAGTTCTTATCTGCTAGAGATTCATAAATACATTATATTAATAAAAGGTATTAACAATTGGACATCTATGTATAATATTGTTAATATTTGTTATAAGTTTAGCCTGTGCTGCTAGTGGAAAGAAGAAAAAGTTTTTTAATATTGATGTGTATATTCGTGAACCACTCATTGAGTGTTGGTGAAAAAATATAAAAAATATAAATAATGAAAAATGAAAAATAAAGACTATAATGCTACTGTGAGTGCTTCCATTATTTTATGAACACCTCATTACTGAGTGAAGATTAATTTCTTGGTGTGTGTTGTGGTGGTTGAATTTTTGCCGTGATAAACATTTTCTGGCTATTGATTGTATAGCAGGCTGTGTTTGTCTGTGCTGTTGGATGTGTCTATTTATTATGTGAGATATAGAATTTGTGTATTTATGTAAATTACACGGGTTTTGACAATATATACCAACGATTCGCGACTATGTGATTCTGGGTAGATTTTGTGGCACTTAATTCGTTTGTGAAAATTGAGGAAAGGGGTGAAAAATTATTTTGACAAAACTGACTCTTTTAATGTCTCTTGATATTGTCAACTGTTATTATTATTATTTCTTGTTATTTTTGTAGCTTTCTAATTATGATCTGTTTCTAGTAGTTCTTTAGTCATTTGAATTATACCCCTTACATATTCTATAAGGTTCATATATCAATGTATATATGATGATGTTCACAGAAAAATATAATAATTATTCTGTTCATTTAGCCCATGTGGTTGGACTGAGTTTAATAAATAGATCCACCTACTTTCAGCTTTCAATAAGGCTGTTTCTAGGTTTCCTCCTCTCATTCCTAAACTCACTTTTTCTATACCCCAGCATTGTAAATCATTTGGATTTGAATTATGGAATTTTAAGAAATGTGCAGCTACACTAGTTATAGATTTCATTTCTTCCTTGTCTTTCGCTGCATTTTTAATATTTCTTAAATGTTCCATTAGTCTCAGATGCAGTTTCCTCGAGGTCATTCCTACATAGTACAGGTTGCACGTACAGTGAAGTACATAAATTACACTCTCTGTATTGCAACTTATGTATCTTCTGATGTTATGTTTCTTCCCGAACCTATCTGTGATAGTATCTGTGTTGTGCATGTATTTACAGGTGCTGCAGTTGCCACATTTGTGTGTTCCTGGTTTGAATGCTGTTTTGGTTTTCTTCTTTTGAAAATGACTACTAGTTACAAGATCTTTTACATTTTTAGTCCTTCTGTATCCGACTGAGGGTCTGTCACCTAAGATGGTCTTTAGTGTCGGATCCATCATTAAGATATTCCAATGTTTCTGTATGATGTTCAGAATTTGTGGAGTTTGGCTGTTGTATGTCATAATCAGCCTGGGTATGTTTGAGCTCTTTTTATGTTTTTTAAAGAGGAGATCATGTCTTGGAGTATGTTCAGCTCTATATTTGGATTTTTTGGTACTCCTTTTGCTGTACCCTCTTTTCCACAGTCTTTCTTCCAATTCTTTAGCCCTGGTGTTAAATACCTGCTCATCTGAGCAATTTCTATGTAGTCTTAAAAATTCTCCGGTCGGCAAACTTTTCATTGTGCCTGCAGCATGTGCACTTGTGCTGTGTAGCATACTATTTGCAGCAGTGGGCTTCCTGTATAGGTCGGTAGTCACATTACCATCACTTTTCTTATTGATTGTTATGTCCAAAAAGTTTATTTTAGTGAGACTTTCTTTGTGTGTTAACTTGATGGTTAGATCATTTTGATTTAAATGTTTTAAGAAGTTTAATAACTCACTGTGTGTGCCTTCCCAGATAAAAAGGATGTCATCTATGAACCGTATCCACAGAGGGATACTGTCAGTGTACTTTTGGTTGCTTTCTGTAAACACAAATTCTTTCTCCCACCAGCCTAAAAACAAATTGGCATAAGTGGGGGCACAGGTGGTGCCCATGGCTGTGCCTCTGGTCTGCAGATAGAACTGGCCATCAAATGTGAAGAAATTGTAATTTAATACAAAATCCAACAATCTTAAAATGAAGTTGTCATGTTCCCTGTTTTCTTCTGAATACCTTTCTAAGAAGTATCTTATGGCTTGTAAACCTTGTTGATGGTTAATTGAGGTATAGAGGGACTCTACATCTGTAGTGACTAGCCATGTAGTGTCATTTAGAGTTAGATTTTCTAGTCTTTGCAGAACCTGCATTGGGTCTTGCACATATGATGGCAGTTCTTCTACATACTGCCGTAGTCTTAAGTCTATATATGAGCTGGCTCTCTCTGTTAGGCTCTCAATGCCTGACACTATGGGTCTACCTGGTGGAATTTGTGCATTTTTATGTATTTTCGGTATCATATAAAAAGTGGCAATTTTAGGTTTATCCACTTTTAGATATTTGTGTTCCTTGGTTGTGATGACTCCTTCTTTGAATGCCTTATTAACCATGTTGGAATAAATTTTTGAATACCCCTCCATGGGATTGTGTAACAATCTGGTATAACAGGACTTATCTTTTAGTTGTTTATTGGCCTCTTTTAGGTACAGATCTATAGGCCAGATGACTATATTGCCACCTTTGTCTGATCCACGAATGACTACTTCATCCCATTGTGCCATATCGTGTATTGCCTGTTGTTCTTCAAATGTTAAATTGTATTTTTTGGGGGCTAGTTTGAGTGATGTAATATCTCGACACACACAGTCTCTGAACATCTCAATTTGAGGATTGTTGTAATTCTTTGGTACAAATGTGGATTTATGCTCAATTTTTTTGAGATTTTTATACTGTTCCTTGATTTTAGTTTCAAATAAATCATATTCTAGTGTATCATGTTTTACCAGAATTTTCATTAGTTTCTCTGAACACTCAGAGAGAGCTTCTTCCCACTCTGTTGTTAAACTATCATTTTTAAACTCAAATGCTGGAAATAACTGTATACGTAAACCCCTGGGTATGAGTCTCTTTTCTATGTATTTTTCAAAAAAGTGTTTATTCCACCAAGTTTTATCCTGTTTATATAGGGTTCTATGTAGATCTTTTAAAGCCCCATCAAGTGAAGTGGCTACCTGTGCCTTTCCTGTATTTTGGCCACTGTCAAAAATGTCATTTAGGTCCGCTGTTCTTTTAAGCTGTCTTGCTTGTCTGTCTGTATCAAATACAGATTCCATTGTTTGATATTCCATTGTTTGATATATATATATTTTCATTGTGCCTGGAGCATGTGCACTTGTGCTGTGTAGCATACTATTTGCAGCAGTGGGCTTCCTGTATAGGTCGGTAGTCACATTACCATCACTTTTCTTATTGATTGTTATGTCCAAAAAGTTTATTTTAGTGAGACTTTCTTTGTGTGTTAACTTGATGGTTAGATCATTTTGATTTAAATGTTTTAAGAAGTTTAATAACTCACTGTGTGTGCCTTCCCAGATAAAAAGGATGTAATCTATGAACCGTATCCACAGAGGGATACTGTCAGTGTACTTTTGGTTGCTTTCTGTAAACACAAATTCTTTCTCCCACCAGCCTAAAAACAAATTGGCATAAGTGGGGGCACAGGTGGTGCCCATGGCTGTGCCTCTGGTCTGCAGATAGAACTGGCCATCAAATGTGAAGAAATTGTAATTTAATACAAAATCCAACAATCTTAAAATGAAGTTGTCATGTTCCCTGTTTTCTTCTGAATACCTTTCTAAGAAGTATCTTATGGCTTGTAAACCTTGTTGATGGTTAATTGAGGTATAGAGGGACTCTACATCTGTAGTGACTAGCCATGTAGTGTCATTTAGAGTTAGATTTTCTAGTCTTTGCAGAACCTGCATTGGGTCTTGCACATATGATGGCAGTTCTTCTACATACTGCCGTAGTCTTAAGTCTATATATGAGCTGGCTCTCTCTGTTAGGCTCTCAATGCCTGACACTATGGGTCTACCTGGTGGAATTTGTGCATTTTTATGTATTTTCGGTATCATATAAAAAGTGGCAATTTTAGGTTTATCCACTTTTAGATATTTGTGTTCCTTGGTTGTGATGACTCCTTCTTTGAATGCCTTATTAACCATGTTGGAATAAATTTTTGAATACCCCTCCATGGGATTGTGTAACAATCTGGTATAACAGGACTTATCTTTTAGTTGTTTATTGGCCTCTTTTAGGTACAGATCTATAGGCCAGATGACTATATTGCCACCTTTGTCTGATCCACGAATGACTACTTCATCCCATTGTGCCATATCGTGTATTGCCTGTTGTTCTTCAAATGTTAAATTGTATTTTTTGGGGGCTAGTTTGAGTGATGTAATATCTCGACACACACAGTCTCTGAACATCTCAATTTGAGGATTGTTGTAATTCTTTGGTACAAATGTGGATTTATGCTCAATTTTTTTGAGATTTTTATACTGTTCCTTGATTTTAGTTTCAAATAAATCATATTCTAGTGTATCATGTTTTACCAGAATTTTCATTAGTTTCTCTGAACACTCAGAGAGAGCTTCTTCCCACTCTGTTGTTAAACTATCATTTTTAAACTCAAATGCTGGAAATAACTGTATACGTAAACCCCTGGGTATGAGTCTCTTTTCTATGTATTTTTCAAAAAAGTGTTTATTCCACCAAGTTTTATCCTGTTTATATAGGGTTCTATGTAGATCTTTTAAAGCCCCATCAAGTGAAGTGGCTACCTGTGCCTTTCCTGTATTTTGGCCACTGTCAAAAATGTCATTTAGGTCCGCTGTTCTTTTAAGCTGTCTTGCTTGTCTGTCTGTATCAAATACAGATTCCATTGTTTGATATGATATATTAGTCTATGTGCTCTATTGTTCAGAAAAATCTGGAAATCCCAGACAACTTTACTTATGTTATTACCCACGAACAATGGCACCACCAGGTGGTGAGGCAGAAATTCCAGAACGGGTTAAAATAAAATATAACTTTTATTATAGATTGCACTTAAAATAAGGGTAACACACAAATTAAAAACGTCACTAGCACCCACTTGTAATCTGTCCAATGGTTCTCTCTATGGAGGACTTATAGAATCAAAGGCCTAATATAAATGAGTATGCCCCCTTGTGTTGAGTTACAATTATTCAGCTATACTGCTGCTATTGGGTCCAAATACTATGTATGTACAGTCATGATATGACTAACACCCTCTGTAAGGATATTAGGATACCCTAATAACTCTAGTTCGTGTGATATGAGCCAGAATTTATATCCACTTGTTTTGAGCACTATCTTTGAAAACAATAGCTGCTATTCGGCCCTGGTAAGACAACCAGTCCCCACTAGTTTGTTGTGTGATTAATGTCTGTTAAATAGAAAGCAATACTTATCTGGTGTTGCTTGTGTGCACATACATAATATATCACGTTCTACAATATGTGTGAACTTTGTAAATAAAGAGGATCTGTTTTGTGCGTAACACTGGTGTTATATATTGTTTTTAACACATATGTGAAAATGTTTCCTGCTGCACAAGTTCCATATATTACACAACTTTATTATTATGTATTTACTATATTTTCTCTGTTACCCTCCACTTCATAAGTGCTTGAGGATTACCATTAGTCTTGCAAATGCTACAGTCACTAATTGGTTAACGACACAAGTAACCCTAAAATTGGCAGTAACCAACAGCAATATCTCTGTGTTGCCCATATAAGTCACTATTACTTTGTCTTTATTTGCGCTGTATAAATATCACCCAAAATTTCTAGTGTTAATTATAAAAACTCCACACTATCCTTGTGTTGCCAATATGTATCGCTATTTTATTGGGTTATGTTAGCGCTACAAACTTGTGACCCGGTATTATAGTATCCTTTTTACAAGACAACACTATCAATCTGTATCGCTGTTAAATATAGTTCAGTTAGCACTGTATTACAACCAATAGTTTTGTCAAATCTGGTTGCTACTATCTCGGTTTTTGCATTCGTTCTCTGATATCCTGCACGCTCAAAAGAGTGGATGTCTGTATTATTGTTAAAGGGACATTAAACACTAAATACATGCTAGATAGAAAGACGCATTCAAAGAAAAGATTAGTCCATGACTAACATATAGATGTATTTTTTAAAGTTTCAATAGTTGTTTAAAAAGTGACAAAATAAGTGTAAAGTTTTAGTGTCTTTAAAACACTGGGAGCTGCCATGTTGTAACTTGTGTTACCTTCTCTGCTGTGGCCAATTAGAGACAGTTATAAATAGGTCACTAGAGTGTGCAGCCAATGGTTGTGCTGGATTTAACAGTGTTCTGCACTTCCATTTCTAACAGGAACTGAAAAGCTCACAATTCCAGAATGGAATTACAGGCAAAGAGGACAAAATAAATAATGAAAGTATATTGCAGAGTTGTTTTATTATATACAATTTATCATTTTATATTACCACCTCAAAGTGTTTAATGTCCCTTTAATGTTAACTCTGGCTAAGTCTGGCACAACCCAGACTGTTCAACAATTTAACTGAGTATAGCTGAAAATAAATATTGGTCTGTTTAGATTAGCATGAAAGTGCTAGACTATTAAAAACTGAGCGCCCAAACGCTCACAATGACACCTGACTAGTTTCGCCCCTCCGGGCTTTTTCAAAGGCGGCGAGCCGCCGATTGTATGGGGGTATATACCAGTTAAGCCGGAAGTCCCGCCTTGCTTCTTTTGTGATTGGCTCATGATTGGACAAGATCGATTGATTGACAGCTTCCAATTCCAATCATATGTTACTGTTGTTAGTATGTGTACTCTGCTGGGGTTAGGTGGGCTGTCAAAGCACTGTATATCAGATTCTGTTAATGCTCTCTACAGCTTCTTGGGGTGATCTATTTATATTAATGTTTTCATGGTGTGTAATATACTGATACGCAGATATTAGAAGGGGTATTTTTTCTTGTACCTACATATTCGATCACATATGAATATATAATCGAGTTCTTATCTGCTAGAGATTCATAAATACATTATATTAATAAAAGGTATTAACAATTGGACATCTATGTATAATATTGTTAATATTTGTTATAAGTTTAGCCTGTGCTGCTAGTGGAAAGAAGAAAAAGTTTTTTAATATTGATGTGTATATTCGTGAACCACTCATTGAGTGTTGGTGAAAAAATATAAAAAATATAAATAATGAAAAATGAAAAATAAAGACTATAATGCTACTGTGAGTGCTTCCATTATTTTATGAACACCTCATTACTGAGTGAAGATTAATTTCTTGGTGTGTGTTGTGGTGGTTGAATTTTTGCCGTGATAAACATTTTCTGGCTATTGATTGTATAGCAGGCTGTGTTTGTCTGTGCTGTTGGATGTGTCTATTTATTATGTGAGATATAGAATTTGTGTATTTATGTAAATTACACGGGTTTTGACAATATATACCAACGATTCGCGACTATGTGATTCTGGGTAGATTTTGTGGCACTTAATTCGTTTGTGAAAATTGAGGAAAGGGGTGAAAAATTATTTTGACAAAACTGACTCTTTTAATGTCTCTTGATATTGTCAACTGTTATTATTATTATTTCTTGTTATTTTTGTAGCTTTCTAATTATGATCTGTTTCTAGTAGTTCTTTAGTCATTTGAATTATACCCCTTACATATTCTATAAGGTTCATATATCAATGTATATATGATGATGTTCACAGAAAAATATAATAATTATTCTGTTCATTTAGCCCATGTGGTTGGACTGAGTTTAATAAATAGATCCACCTACTTTCAGCTTTCAATAAGGCTGTTTCTAGGTTTCCTCCTCTCATTCCTAAACTCACTTTTTCTATACCCCAGCATTGTAAATCATTTGGATTTGAATTATGGAATTTTAAGAAATGTGCAGCTACACTAGTTATAGATTTCATTTCTTCCTTGTCTTTCGCTGCATTTTTAATATTTCTTAAATGTTCCATTAGTCTCAGATGCAGTTTCCTCGAGGTCATTCCTACATAGTACAGGTTGCACGTACAGTGAAGTACATAAATTACACTCTCTGTATTGCAACTTATGTATCTTCTGATGTTATGTTTCTTCCCGAACCTATCTGTGATAGTATCTGTGTTGTGCATGTATTTACAGGTGCTGCAGTTGCCACATTTGTGTGTTCCTGGTTTGAATGCTGTTTTGGTTTTCTTCTTTTGAAAATGACTACTAGTTACAAGATCTTTTACATTTTTAGTCCTTCTGTATCCGACTGAGGGTCTGTCACCTAAGATGGTCTTTAGTGTCGGATCCATCATTAAGATATTCCAATGTTTCTGTATGATGTTCAGAATTTGTGGAGTTTGGCTGTTGTATGTCATAATCAGCCTGGGTATGTTTGAGCTCTTTTTATGTTTTTTAAAGAGGAGATCATGTCTTGGAGTATGTTCAGCTCTATATTTGGATTTTTTGGTACTCCTTTTGCTGTACCCTCTTTTCCACAGTCTTTCTTCCAATTCTTTAGCCCTGGTGTTAAATACCTGCTCATCTGAGCAATTTCTATGTAGTCTTAAAAATTCTCGGGTCGGCAAACTTTTCATTGTGCCTGCAGCATGTGCACTTGTGCTGTGTAGCATACTATTTGCAGCAGTGGGCTTCCTGTATAGGTCGGTAGTCACATTACCATCACTTTTCTTATTGATTGTTATGTCCAAAAAGTTTATTTTAGTGAGACTTTCTTTGTGTGTTAACTTGATGGTTAGATCATTTTGATTTAAATGTTTTAAGAAGTTTAATAACTCACTGTGTGTGCCTTCCCAGATAAAAAGGATGTCATCTATGAACCGTATCCACAGAGGGATACTGTCAGTGTACTTTTGGTTGCTTTCTGTAAACACAAATTCTTTCTCCCACCAGCCTAAAAACAAATTGGCATAAGTGGGGGCACAGGTGGTGCCCATGGCTGTGCCTCTGGTCTGCAGATAGAACTGGCCATCAAATGTGAAGAAATTGTAATTTAATACAAAATCCAACAATCTTAAAATGAAGTTGTCATGTTCCCTGTTTTCTTCTGAATACCTTTCTAAGAAGTATCTTATGGCTTGTAAACCTTGTTGATGGTTAATTGAGGTATAGAGGGACTCTACATCTGTAGTGACTAGCCATGTAGTGTCATTTAGAGTTAGATTTTCTAGTCTTTGCAGAACCTGCATTGGGTCTTGCACATATGATGGCAGTTCTTCTACATACTGCCGTAGTCTTAAGTCTATATATGAGCTGGCTCTCTCTGTTAGGCTCTCAATGCCTGACACTATGGGTCTACCTGGTGGAATTTGTGCATTTTTATGTATTTTCGGTATCATATAAAAAGTGGCAATTTTAGGTTTATCCACTTTTAGATATTTGTGTTCCTTGGTTGTGATGACTCCTTCTTTGAATGCCTTATTAACCATGTTGGAATAAATTTTTGAATACCCCTCCATGGGATTGTGTAACAATCTGGTATAACAGGACTTATCTTTTAGTTGTTTATTGGCCTCTTTTAGGTACAGATCTATAGGCCAGATGACTATATTGCCACCTTTGTCTGATCCACGAATGACTACTTCATCCCATTGTGCCATATCGTGTATTGCCTGTTGTTCTTCAAATGTTAAATTGTATTTTTTGGGGGCTAGTTTGAGTGATGTAATATCTCGACACACACAGTCTCTGAACATCTCAATTTGAGGATTGTTGTAATTCTTTGGTACAAATGTGGATTTATGCTCAATTTTTTTGAGATTTTTATACTGTTCCTTGATTTTAGTTTCAAATAAATCATATTCTAGTGTATCATGTTTTACCAGAATTTTCATTAGTTTCTCTGAACACTCAGAGAGAGCTTCTTCCCACTCTGTTGTTAAACTATCATTTTTAAACTCAAATGCTGGAAATAACTGTATACGTAAACCCCTGGGTATGAGTCTCTTTTCTATGTATTTTTCAAAAAAGTGTTTATTCCACCAAGTTTTATCCTGTTTATATAGGGTTCTATGTAGATCTTTTAAAGCCCCATCAAGTGAAGTGGCTACCTGTGCCTTTCCTGTATTTTGGCCACTGTCAAAAATGTCATTTAGGTCCGCTGTTCTTTTAAGCTGTCTTGCTTGTCTGTCTGTATCAAATACAGATTCCATTGTTTGATATTCCATTGTTTGATATATATATATTTTCATTGTGCCTGGAGCATGTGCACTTGTGCTGTGTAGCATACTATTTGCAGCAGTGGGCTTCCTGTATAGGTCGGTAGTCACATTACCATCACTTTTCTTATTGATTGTTATGTCCAAAAAGTTTATTTTAGTGAGACTTTCTTTGTGTGTTAACTTGATGGTTAGATCATTTTGATTTAAATGTTTTAAGAAGTTTAATAACTCACTGTGTGTGCCTTCCCAGATAAAAAGGATGTAATCTATGAACCGTATCCACAGAGGGATACTGTCAGTGTACTTTTGGTTGCTTTCTGTAAACACAAATTCTTTCTCCCACCAGCCTAAAAACAAATTGGCATAAGTGGGGGCACAGGTGGTGCCCATGGCTGTGCCTCTGGTCTGCAGATAGAACTGGCCATCAAATGTGAAGAAATTGTAATTTAATACAAAATCCAACAATCTTAAAATGAAGTTGTCATGTTCCCTGTTTTCTTCTGAATACCTTTCTAAGAAGTATCTTATGGCTTGTAAACCTTGTTGATGGTTAATTGAGGTATAGAGGGACTCTACATCTGTAGTGACTAGCCATGTAGTGTCATTTAGAGTTAGATTTTCTAGTCTTTGCAGAACCTGCATTGGGTCTTGCACATATGATGGCAGTTCTTCTACATACTGCCGTAGTCTTAAGTCTATATATGAGCTGGCTCTCTCTGTTAGGCTCTCAATGCCTGACACTATGGGTCTACCTGGTGGAATTTGTGCATTTTTATGTATTTTCGGTATCATATAAAAAGTGGCAATTTTAGGTTTATCCACTTTTAGATATTTGTGTTCCTTGGTTGTGATGACTCCTTCTTTGAATGCCTTATTAACCATGTTGGAATAAATTTTTGAATACCCCTCCATGGGATTGTGTAACAATCTGGTATAACAGGACTTATCTTTTAGTTGTTTATTGGCCTCTTTTAGGTACAGATCTATAGGCCAGATGACTATATTGCCACCTTTGTCTGATCCACGAATGACTACTTCATCCCATTGTGCCATATCGTGTATTGCCTGTTGTTCTTCAAATGTTAAATTGTATTTTTTGGGGGCTAGTTTGAGTGATGTAATATCTCGACACACACAGTCTCTGAACATCTCAATTTGAGGATTGTTGTAATTCTTTGGTACAAATGTGGATTTATGCTCAATTTTTTTGAGATTTTTATACTGTTCCTTGATTTTAGTTTCAAATAAATCATATTCTAGTGTATCATGTTTTACCAGAATTTTCATTAGTTTCTCTGAACACTCAGAGAGAGCTTCTTCCCACTCTGTTGTTAAACTATCATTTTTAAACTCAAATGCTGGAAATAACTGTATACGTAAACCCCTGGGTATGAGTCTCTTTTCTATGTATTTTTCAAAAAAGTGTTTATTCCACCAAGTTTTATCCTGTTTATATAGGGTTCTATGTAGATCTTTTAAAGCCCCATCAAGTGAAGTGGCTACCTGTGCCTTTCCTGTATTTTGGCCACTGTCAAAAATGTCATTTAGGTCCGCTGTTCTTTTAAGCTGTCTTGCTTGTCTGTCTGTATCAAATACAGATTCCATTGTTTGATATTCCATTGTTTGATATATATATATTTTCATTGTGCCTGGAGCATGTGCACTTGTGCTGTGTAGCATACTATTTGCAGCAGTGGGCTTCCTGTATAGGTCGGTAGTCACATTACCATCACTTTTCTTATTGATTGTTATGTCCAAAAAGTTTATTTTAGTGAGACTTTCTTTGTGTGTTAACTTGATGGTTAGATCATTTTGATTTAAATGTTTTAAGAAGTTTAATAACTCACTGTGTGTGCCTTCCCAGATAAAAAGGATGTAATCTATGAACCGTATCCACAGAGGGATACTGTCAGTGTACTTTTGGTTGCTTTCTGTAAACACAAATTCTTTCTCCCACCAGCCTAAAAACAAATTGGCATAAGTGGGGGCACAGGTGGTGCCCATGGCTGTGCCTCTGGTCTGCAGATAGAACTGGCCATCAAATGTGAAGAAATTGTAATTTAATACAAAATCCAACAATCTTAAAATGAAGTTGTCATGTTCCCTGTTTTCTTCTGAATACCTTTCTAAGAAGTATCTTATGGCTTGTAAACCTTGTTGATGGTTAATTGAGGTATAGAGGGACTCTACATCTGTAGTGACTAGCCATGTAGTGTCATTTAGAGTTAGATTTTCTAGTCTTTGCAGAACCTGCATTGGGTCTTGCACATATGATGGCAGTTCTTCTACATACTGCCGTAGTCTTAAGTCTATATATGAGCTGGCTCTCTCTGTTAGGCTCTCAATGCCTGACACTATGGGTCTACCTGGTGGAATTTGTGCATTTTTATGTATTTTCGGTATCATATAAAAAGTGGCAATTTTAGGTTTATCCACTTTTAGATATTTGTGTTCCTTGGTTGTGATGACTCCTTCTTTGAATGCCTTATTAACCATGTTGGAATAAATTTTTGAATACCCCTCCATGGGATTGTGTAACAATCTGGTATAACAGGACTTATCTTTTAGTTGTTTATTGGCCTCTTTTAGGTACAGATCTATAGGCCAGATGACTATATTGCCACCTTTGTCTGATCCACGAATGACTACTTCATCCCATTGTGCCATATCGTGTATTGCCTGTTGTTCTTCAAATGTTAAATTGTATTTTTTGGGGGCTAGTTTGAGTGATGTAATATCTCGACACACACAGTCTCTGAACATCTCAATTTGAGGATTGTTGTAATTCTTTGGTACAAATGTGGATTTATGCTCAATTTTTTTGAGATTTTTATACTGTTCCTTGATTTTAGTTTCAAATAAATCATATTCTAGTGTATCATGTTTTACCAGAATTTTCATTAGTTTCTCTGAACACTCAGAGAGAGCTTCTTCCCACTCTGTTGTTAAACTATCATTTTTAAACTCAAATGCTGGAAATAACTGTATACGTAAACCCCTGGGTATGAGTCTCTTTTCTATGTATTTTTCAAAAAAGTGTTTATTCCACCAAGTTTTATCCTGTTTATATAGGGTTCTATGTAGATCTTTTAAAGCCCCATCAAGTGAAGTGGCTACCTGTGCCTTTCCTGTATTTTGGCCACTGTCAAAAATGTCATTTAGGTCCGCTGTTCTTTTAAGCTGTCTTGCTTGTCTGTCTGTATCAAATACAGATTCCATTGTTTGATATGATATATTAGTCTATGTGCTCTATTGTTCAGAAAAATCTGGAAATCCCAGACAACTTTACTTATGTTATTACCCACGAACAATGGCACCACCAGGTGGTGAGGCAGAAATTCCAGAACGGGTTAAAATAAAATATAACTTTTATTATAGATTGCACTTAAAATAAGGGTAACACACAAATTAAAAACGTCACTAGCACCCACTTGTAATCTGTCCAATGGTTCTCTCTATGGAGGACTTATAGAATCAAAGGCCTAATATAAATGAGTATGCCCCCTTGTGTTGAGTTACAATTATTCAGCTATACTGCTGCTATTGGGTCCAAATACTATGTATGTACAGTCATGATATGACTAACACCCTCTGTAAGGATATTAGGATACCCTAATAACTCTAGTTCGTGTGATATGAGCCAGAATTATATCCACTTGTTTTGAGCACTATCTTTGAAAACAATAGCTGCTATTCGGTCCTGGTAAGACAACCAGTCCCCACTAGTTTGTTGTGTGATTAATGTCTGTTAAATAGAAAGCAATACTTATCTGGTGTTGCTTGTGTGCACATACATAATATATCACGTTCTACAATATGTGTGAACGTTGTAAATAAAGAGGATCTGTTTTGTGCGTAACACTGGTGTTATATATTGTTTTTAACACATATGTGAAAATGTTTCCTGCTGCACAAGTTCCATATATTACGCAACTTTATTATTATGTATTTACTATATTTTCTCTGTTACCCTCTACTTCATAAGTGCTTGAGGATTACCATTAGTCTTGCAAATGCTACAGTCACTAATTGGTTAACGACACAAGTAACCCTAAAAATGGCAGTAACCAACAGCAATATCTCTGTGTTGCCCATATAAGTCACTATTACTTTGTCTTTATTTGCGCTGTATAAATATCACCCAAAATTTCTAGTGTTATTTATAAAAACTCCACACTATCCTTCTGTTGCCAATATGTATCGCTATTTTATTGGGTTATGTTAGCGCTACAAACTTGTGACCCGGTATTATAGTATCCTTTTTACAAGACAACACTATCAATCTGTATCGCTGTTAAATATAGTTCAGTTAGCACTGTATTACAACCTATAGTTTTGTCAAATCTGGTTGCTACTATCTCGGTTTTTGCATTCGTTCTCTGATATCCTGCACGCTCAAAAGAGTGGATGTCTGTATTATTGTTAATGTTAACTCTGGCTAAGTCTGGCACAACCCAGACTGTTCAACAATTTAACTGAGTATAGCTGAAAATAAATATTGGTCTGTTTAGATTAGCATGAAAGTGCTAGGCTATTAAAAACTGAGCGCCCAAACGCTCACAATGACACCTGACTAGTTTTGCCCCTCCGGGCTTTGTCAAAGGCGGCGAGCCGCCGATTGTATGGGGGTATATACCAGTTAAACCGGAAGTCCCGCCTTGCTTCTTTTGTGATTGGCTCATGATTGGACAAGATCGATTGATTGACAGCTTCCAATTCCAATCATATGTTACTGTTGTTAGTATGTGTACTCTGCTGGGGTTACGTGGGCTGTCAAAGCACTGTATATCAGATTCTGTTAATGCTCTCTACAGCTTCTTGGGGTGATCTATTTATATTAATGTTTTCATGGTGTGTAATATACTGATACGCAGATATTAGAATGTGTTAAAAACAATATATAACACCAGTGTTACGCACAAAACAGATCCTCTTTATTTACAACGTTCACACATATTGTAGAACGTGATATATTATGTATGTGCACACAAGCAACACCAGATAAGTATTGCTTTCTATTTAACAGACATTAATCACACAACAAACTAGTGGGGACTGGTTCTCTTACCAGGACCGAATAGCAGCTATTGTTTTCAAAGATAGTGCTCAAAACAAGTGGATATAATTCTGGCTCATATCACATGAACTAGAGTTATTAGGGTATCCTAATATCCTTACAGAAGGTGTTAGTCATATCATGACTGTACATACATAGTATTTGGACCCAGTAGCAGCAGTATAGCTGAATAATTGTAACTCAACACAAGGGGGCATAATCATTTATATTAGGCCTTTGATTCTATAAGTCCTCCATAGAGAGAACCATTTGACAGATTACAAGTGGTTGCTAGTGACGTTTTTAATTTGTGTGTTACCCTTATTTTAAGTGCAATCTATAATAAAAGTTATATTTTATTTTAACCCGTTCTGGAATTTCTGCCTCATAGTCTAGGCTGAGAGTGCTTACAGGTGCATACTTACAGGAGATATTCACATCTTCTTGTGTGAGTCTTCTTAGTTTTCAGGAATAATGCTATTGCACACTTAGGGCCAGATAACAAGTGGAGCACAAATTAACAATCCTGCTCGAGCATTAACTGCACTAGAAGTAAGTCTTTTGCGCCCTTCGAGTTGCATTCGTATTATGAGTTGAAAGTGAGCTGTTTAACCTTGTATGCTAAACGAGCGCAAAAACCGAACTTAGAATATTGTGTGAGCATTCACATATAGAAGTTAAGGACAGAAATAGCGGAACCAAAATCTAACACCCTACTCTTGAGAAAACCCGATTGCATTAACTCATGTACGCTAACTTGACATAAAAATATGAATATTTCACATTCCAGTGTTCTTCACATAGAACAATATGTTCTATCTATTCATAAATAAATATTTCTATATTTTATATGAAGGTTTCTTGGTAAAATATAAATGTATACCTATACATATTTATATATATATATATATATATATATATATATATATATATATATATATATTTATATATATATATATATATATATATATATATATATATATATTGAGATATATATATATATATATATATATTGATATTTATATATATATATATATTGATATTGATATTTATATATATTGATATATATTGATATATATATATATATATATATATATATATATATATATATATATATATATATATATATTGATATTTATATATATATATATATATATATTGATATATATATATTGATATTTATATATATATACATATTGATATATATATATATATTGATATATTGATATATATATATATATATATATATATATATATATATATATATATATATATACACATAGAACATATTCTGCAATGTGCACAACATTGGCATGTTACATATTTACAGTAAATACACACTCCAACACTTAAGGGATTAAAGGCTTGTAAAAAAAACAAATGGGAAGAACCCAAAGAAGGGGTTACCAGGTCGTTACCAGAAGAACGAGGGGCCATAACTCAAACCCACAATCCACCTACAATAAACACAGGACAACTGCTTGGGAAAAAATTTGAACCATTACTGGTCCCCTTTATTAGCAAATAAATTAACATTAAACCGACAATATCTATAAACTATTGTGGTGGGAAATCAGAAACTAAACTACCGAGGACTGCAGAGGTCAGCTACCCCATTCAAACAACAGCAGAGTGACTCTGCTCAGGTGGAGGTCATACTAGGGGTTTTTCGAGATCTTCTGGCCTACCTATCCAGAGGGAGGGGCACTTCAGCTTACTTTTTTTAAAACTCACAGTCAACCAAACAACAACAACTGATTGACTGGGCATGTGAAAAAATGAAAAGAGTGAATAACAAGCCTAACAATGGTTTTTAGAATAACAAAGACTATGGGGCCGATTTAACATGCTCCGAATGGTGCCTAATGCATCTGTTTCCGCGCGAGCCTTCAGGCTCGCCGAAAACAGGAGTTAAGAAGCAGCGATCGTAAGAGTGCTGCTCCTTAACTCGTCCGCCACCTCTGATGCTACTGACATCAATCCGCCCAATCTCATACAATCGGGTTGATTGACATCCCCTGCGAGTGGCCGATTGGCCGTGAATCTGCACAAAAATACACAGAAAAAAATGTATTGTTAAGATGCATCAAAAATTGTAACAAAATTGTTCACAAAAAATCGCATTTGATCAAAAACGGAAAACATATATGAAACACAGTAATAGAGTGTATTAAATATGCAGCATAAATAATAATTTAAGTAGACTGGATGTGCAAAAAATACATACAAAACACAAAGCGTATTTTTTTTTATGGTAATATTAGCTAAACATGGGCATTCCATGGGTGTGTATGACATTTTTTCCTCAAATCTAAACACTTACACCCTACAGGTCTCACAGTTTTTTTTTCTCAAAAATTAAAATGTGGGGAGCTTTTATCAAAATATTAAAAACACTAATTACTTTGAACAACAAACAAACATATGCATACAAAAATATGGTTACGGTGCACTGAAGACAGCATATTTTTATTGTTATTAGGCATAATATTAAAGTTTCCCATACTTCAGATTCTCTGCGTGTAGTTAGTTCTCCATTGCAAACTTTTACATAACAGAGAACTCGCAATATTTCTATGGGAGACATCCGGTCATTCACAGCAATAGACACTTTTCTTTGATAATTGTACCACAACTGTCCCTGTGAGACTAAACATTGTTTTTCACGTTTTTGGTTGCAAATATTTGATCATAGGGCGCCTGTCTCTTGGTTAAAAAAAGTTTAAGTCAAACAAGAGAAAAACAGCATTTCTAAAAGGAAAAATACATTTATTATGAAATGTAAATAGATTTCCTACTAACAATACAACATAATTACAGAGAATAATGTGGAGATCATTAGATAACTATTTCCCTCCTTACATAAATAAGCTGTAAATTGTGTCAGTTACATTTATGTGGGGTTAGAAGGGAATCTGTGATATAAAACATTCCACAAGAAAACCATTTGCTGATGAACTGATGCAGTAAGTGTTGAAATCTTCTGCATATGTGAATACATGATGAAAGACCTAATGCAATGACTTCATAAATATTTAAATAAATGTTTATCCTGCATGATTTATTTTTTCAATTAGAAACATCAGGTTATTTTCTATAGCATTTTTTTTAAACTCTTATCATGAGAGATCAATGCTAGTTATTGAGAGATGCCACTGTAGAAACCTGCACATCAGAGGAATAGTAAGCACCTTGAAATGTTAGTTATGCACAGTAACACAACTTAGCAGTATACATTAATTATTTATTTTACCCCTCGTATGTGTATTTTCACTCTGAACATTGTGATTTTTCTATTTCTCTGAAAATGCACAGTATATGCATCAAGGCTAAACCTGTTACATATCTTTCCTTATTGGCCTTAACAGATAAGAGCTACCAAACAGTACAGTTTATACTAACAATATGGTCATGGCTAATACAAAAATATTATCTCAATTGTGAGTGTTATATATACTGTATATCTATGTGTATATGACGCTGCTGTTATACATAATATATGAGAAATGGAACAACAAACTAACAGTGCTTGCAATGTGTGATAAACTTATGTGGAATCAAGTGAATAATTTGATACGAAAGTTGTATATAAAAAAAAAAATATTTTATTTATTTGACTTCTACCTTATACAGAAAAGTTAATCGTTGTGTCTACTGACACCTTACACATATATTTTAAAAAATATGAGGAAATTTAAGCAGTATGAAACATTATGCAAATCGCCAATATTATCACAATGAATGAAATACCAAAGCAATCAATGTGGTGAACCGAAGTCTAAATGGCCACTGCTAGACTGTATAATCTAAAACACCAATACAGTTGCTATCTGCTAAAGATACTCAAAGTTAAAAAACTAAAAAAAACTTAAAAAACTACAGGGTCAAATGGAAGCAAGTCGCAGTTCACTCGTCTGGCCAGACAATACCTGTGTGTTCACGACGCATTTCTGGGTCACGCCCCTTCCTCAGGTGTAATGAAAGTGTGATGTGGCTTGTCTTTAAATACCCTGATTGTGTCACTTCCTTTTAGGCAATAGCGAATAGGATTAACATACTCATTTGATTGATTGCTATCATATATCACTTCCTGTCGGGGGATAGCGAATAGGATCAACACACCTGTCTGATTGACACATTGAGGCCTACTTATCAAGCCGTCAACTTACTTGCATTCGACGACACCAATACGCCCACCTGACATCACCTAACATCGCGGCCACGGACCTGAATATGCTCTCCATATTTATATAAAAAGCTGTAAAAAAAACGCGCACCAAGTACGGGGTGATGAGCAGCGGACTGTTGTTAACTAAACAGTCATCGATCTCACTGCTATTCAGCTTTTTCACAGCTTTATTTATACCCTGTCACTAAACACTGCCACTATACTAAACTGTTAAACCCCTATCCCGCTGCTCCTGGACCCCGCCGCCATCTACATTATGTTATTAACCCCTAACCTGCCACCCCCTACACCGCCACCACCTACATTATGTTATTAACCCTTAATCTGCCGCCCCCTACATCGCCGCCACCTACATTATGTTATTAACCCCTAATCTTACGCCCCAATACTGTTGAAACCTATATAAAAGTATTAACCCCTATCCCTCCACTCCCGGAGCCCACCGCAACTAAATAAATGTATTAACCCCTAATCCCCTGGCCTGCCACATCACTACCACTTACTAAACCTATTAACCCCTAAACCGCCAGCCCCCCACATCTCCATACACTAAATTAACCTATTAACCCCTAAACCTAACAACCCGCTAACTTTATATTAAATATTATAATATAAAATATTAAATATCCCTATCTTATAATAAATTTAAACTTATCTTTAGATTTAAATTAAACTATATTAAACTATATTAAACTAATAATTAACCTACCCTAACTATTAGACTAAAATTACATTAAACTATATTAAACTAATAATTAATCTACCCTGTTATACTAAAATTACATTAAACTACAAATTAAATTAACTATATTATATATTTAAAAACCTAACCCTAGTCAAATTTTTTAAATCTACTATTAAAAATTACAAAGTTACAAAAACTAACAACTAAGTTACACAAAATAACAAACACTAAGGGCCCTATCCGATATGCAGACGCCATTTTTTGCGTGGGTTTGGTATCACATATACGGCATAGCATACAATTTACGCCCGTATATTTCACCCGTCGCCCGCAATTTTTACTCCCATAGGCTAACATGGGACAGCGTCGTAAATCGGTATCCAATATCCAGCGCAAGGCCTTACGTGGCGAAAATGGAGAAATCTTACTTCATTTTCACCTCGCCATAAAATGCGGTCATAGCAGGCCTTGCGCTGAGTATGGGAGGACCGTAACTCCCTAAAATGCCTGAAAAAAAAACCCCTAACACCTAACGCATGCGCAATGTCTATCTACCTGTCAACTGCAATCCCCCACTGCAATACCTAATAAAATGTATTAACCCCTAAACCACCGCTCTCGGACCCCGCTGTCCCCTAAATTAAATTTATTAACCCCTAATCTGACCCCCTACACCGCCGCCACCTACATTAAATTTATAACCCCTAATCTGACCCCCCTACACCGCCGCCACCTACATTAAATATATTAACCCCTAATCTGACCCCCCTACACCGCCGCCACCTACATTAAATATATTAACCTCTAATCTGACCCCCCTACACCGCCGCCACCTACATTAAATATATTAACCTCTAATCTGACCCCCTACGCCCACCGCCACCTACATTATATGTATTAACCCCTAAACCACTGCTCCTGGACCCCGCCGCCACCTATATTAAATTTATTAACCCCTATTCTGACCCCCCTACACCGCCGCCACCTACATTCAATTTATTAACCTCTAATCTGACCCCCCTACACCGCCGCCACCTACATTAAAATTATTAACCCCTATTCTGACCCCTCTACACCGCCACCACCTACATTAAATTTATTACCCCCTAAACCTAAGTCTAACCCTAACACCCCCCTAACTTAATTATAATTTAAATAAATCTAAATAATATTACTATTATTAACTAAATTATTCCTATTTAAAACTAAATACTTACCTATAAAATAAACCCTAGGATAGCTACAATAAAATTAATAATTACATTGTAGTTATTTTCGGATTTATTTTTATTTTACAGGTACAATAGCTATTAAATAGTTAATAATTATTTAATAGCTACCTATTTAAAATAATTACAAAATTACCTGTAAAATAAATCCTAACCTAAGTTACAAATACACCTAACAATACACTATCAATAAATTAATTAAATAAATTAACTACAATTATCTAAAGTAAAATACAATTAAATAAACTAAACTATAGTACAAAAAAACAAACACTAAATTACAAAAAATAAAAAAATATTACAAGAAGTTTAAACTAATTACACATAATCTAAGCCCCCTAATAAAATAAAAAAGCCCCCAAAATAATAAAATGCCCTACCCTATACTAAATTACAAATAGCCCTTAAAAGGGCCTTTTGCGGGGCATTGCCCCAAAGTAATCAGCTTTTTTACCTTTAAAATAAAGAACAATCCCCCCCAACATTACAACCCACCACCCACACACCCCTACTCTAAAACCCACCCAATCCCCCCTTAAAAAAACCTAACACTACCCCATTGAAGATCACCCTACCTTGAGCCGTTTTCACCCAGCCAGCAGAAGTCTTCATCCGATCCGGGCACAAGTGGTCCTCCAGCCGGGCAGAAGTCTTCATCCGATCGGGGCAGAAGAGGTCCTCCATCCGGCAGAAGTCTTCATCCAAGCGGCATCTTCTATCTTCATCCTTCCGGCGAGGAGCGGCTCCATCTTGAAGACCTCCGGCGTGGAGCATCCTTTCTGCACAACGACTACCCAACGAATGGCTGGTCCTTTAAATGACATCATCCAAGATGGCATCCCTCGAATTCCAATTGGCTGATAGGATTCTATCAGCCAATCGGAATTAAGGTAGGAAAAATCCAATTGGCTGATTTAATCAGCCAATCCAATTGAAGTTCAATCCGATTGGCTGATTGGATCAGGCAATAGAATTGACCTTGCATTCTATTGGCTGATCCAATCAGCCAATCGGATTGAACTTCAATCCGATTGGCTGATTAAATCAACCAATCAGATTTTTCCTACCTTAATTTCGATTGGCTGATAAAATGGTGGTGGGTTGTAATGTTGGGGGGGATTGTTCTTTTTTTACAGGTAAAAGAGCTGATTACTTTGGGCCAATGCCCAGCAAAAGGCCCTTTTAAGGGCTATTTGTAATTTAGTATAGGGTAGGGCATTTTATTATTTTGGGGGGCTTTTTTATTTTTTTAGGGGGCTTAGATTAGGTGTAATTAGTTTAAACTTCTTGTAATATTTTTTTATTTTTTGTAATTTAGTGTTTTTTTTGTACTATAGTTTAGTTTTTTAATTGTGTTTTATTTTAGAAAATTGTAGTTAATTTATTTAATTAATTTATTGATAGTGTAGTGTTAGTATTTGTAACTTAGGTTAGGATTTATTTTACAGGTAATTTTGTAATTATTTTAACTAGGTAGCTATTAAATAGTTATTAACTATTTAATAGCTATTGTACCTAGTTAAAATAAATACAAAGTTGCCTGTAAAATAAAAATAAATCCTAAAATAGCTACAATGTAATTATTAATTATATTGTAGCTATTTTAGGGTTTTTTTATAGGTAAGTATTTAGTTTTAAATATGAATTATTTAGTTAATAAGAGTTATATTATTTAGATTTATTTAAATAATAATTAAGTTAGGGAGGTGTTAGGGTTAGACTTAGGTTTAGGGGATAATAAGTTTAATGTAGGTGGTGGCGGTGTAGAGGGGTCAGAATAGGGGTTAATAATTTTAATGTAGGTGGCGGCTGTGTAGGGGGGTCAGATTAGAGGTTAATAAATTGAATGTAGGTGGCGGCGGTGTAGGGGGGTCAGAATAGGGGTTAATAAATTTAATATAGGTGGCGGCGGGGTCCAGGAGCAGTGGTTTAGGGGTTAATACATATAATGTAGGTGGCGGTGGGCTCCGGGAGCGGAGATTTAGGGGTTAATACTAGGATAGGTTCATTGCGGTGTGGGCTATGGCGGTTTAGGGGTTAATAATTAGGCTAATTGCGTTGTGGGGGGTTGTCAGTCTAGGGGTTAATACATTTATTATTAGGAGTGAGAGGGGGGATTGCGGATATAGGGGTATACGTGTCGGGCTTATTTTTTGGAGGCGTGTTAGACAGTAACGGGAGATTTAATATTTTAGTTATTTTTTTTTAGGCGCAGCCAGTTTCTTAAGTGCCGTAAGTCACTGGTGACTCCAGAAATTTGTAGTTACGCTCATTTCTGGACATCGCTAGTTTATCCGACTTTCTGCACTTTAGCAACTGCCGGTGGGGTATATGTAATACCCCGATGTGCGAGGTGAAACTACGGGCGGTGCGGGTTCCCTCGCTTGTGCCAAAAACTATGCCGTATATCGGATCGTGCCTTAAGTTGCAAAAAAAATAAACACTAAGTTACACAAAATAAAAAATAAATTATCAAATATTTAAGCTTTAGTAAAAACTAGAGAATAAATATCAAAAACTTAAGAATAAATATAAAAAGTAAAACAATTATTTTTTTACATATATATGTAAATAAAATAAATTAAATCAAATAAATTTGCCACATGTAAAAAAATATATATGAAATAAATTAACCAAATAAAAATTTGGACCAAAAAATAAAAATTAAAAAAAATTAAAAATGAAAAGAAAGGAACATATTCCATTCGTACATATTTTTCATATTTTGTTTATTTTTTTCACTTTTTTATTCTTTAGTTTTCAATATTTATTCTTTAGTTTTCAGTTTTTACTAGTTTATTTGGTTTTTCTAGATGGCTTGAGAGAAAATATAAACATATTGGTTTGTTATTGGGACTTCTTTTATAACAGGTAATATATTGTATTTCAAAACAAAACAACAAACTTGACCATCAATGCTTTGTTATCCATATTATATTTATATAGTTAGACATTTTAATAATATTGTTTGAAAATATTGTTTGAAATATTGCAAACTTTAATGCTGCTATAATATGCTCATACGCCGTAGTTTCGCTTAAGAGGTTTTTTCACAAATAATATATGATACAAATTAACACTCTGTAATACACATTTCAATTGTTATTACTATAATAAACACACAATATGTCAATCAGACAGGTGAGTTGATCCTATTCACTATCCCCTGATAGGAAGTGATATAAGATATCAATCAATCAAATGAGTATGTTAATCCTATTCGCTATTGCCTAAAAGGAAGTGACACAATCAGGGTATTTAGAGAGAAGCCACATCCCACTTTCATAACATCTGAAGAAGGGGCGTGACCGAGAAACACGTTGTGAACACACAGGTATGGTCATGGCTAGTTGCATACTCCCATATTGGCGCTTCAAAACTAGGCAAGTGTTGGGTGGAGTCTGGCTATTGAAAAACCATTACAGCAAACCAGTTGTTATATTGGTTTTAAAAATGTTCAGACTTGCTTGATGTGTTAGTCTATCACAAGACAACAGAAATGTTTTAGAATTACAGGTGTTTAATTGTTCCATTAATTAGCCAGCAATGTATTAAAGGGACATACATGTGCAAAAAATAAATGTGTTAAGGCATTTTTATTAGTGTATCAGTGCTTGCTTATAACTATGTGCTTAACTCACAAAATTTAATGACAGTGAAAGGCCCTCTAGTGGGCCTGTAGCAAAATTAAGAGATATCTGACTTGAAGTCTGGAGTGTTCTAAGTTGTTGCTATATTGTTTCAAGTTTGTGGGCGGGTGTTTCTTCTAACCTTTATAGGGTCTTGCAGCAGTGATTCCGGCCTCTTCCTGTTCCAGACTTCAAGGAGGAATTTTCATCTGTTGGTTCCCAGTTGGAGATCCGTTGGAAGAAAATATGGTTAGAAGTCGGTGCCTCTGAAGAGATATAGAGAGGTGGTGGAGACTGCTTCCAAGAAGAAAATACTTGCAAGAGAGAGGAGAGACTCAAGCAATGAGATGTGGTACCCCCTACTCCAAAAACGTACCCTCAGGCTAGGTCTTTTGCTAGGACTAGGAAGACAGTGAGGAGGGATTTGTTAGGAGGGAAGATGTTAGGCCAGCTAGGGTGATAGCACATGATTCCCCTGCAGCGGGATGTGGGTCAGGGCTAGGGCCTAGTTGGGTGCCCACCTCCCCATCCACTAGTAACAGGGCTCATAGTTTGGTGCCTATGCATGCTAACCCTCCCTCCCAAACCTTTCCATCACTGGGGACTACTTCAAATTCACTGGCAGGAGAGTTACAGATGGGGTTTGGTGGGCCGTGGTGCAGCTGTTACCCACCTTGCCCCCAGCAGCGATGGCGGCATTCTCTCCAATTCCTTGGTTGAGGTTATACGCCCAGAGGGGGCTATGGGGGAGTGGGATGGACCAAGGGCAGAGGGGAGGCCGGGCAGCATGTTGCAGCCTTCTTCTCATCAGGGTCTGATGTTGGCATTAGGCCACGCCCCTCTGCATGATGCATCACACATGACCTCTCCAGCTGAGTCATTGAGTGGAAAGGGGCACGGCCATGAGCGGAGGCGGAAAGGGACAAGCAGGGTTCAGAACCAGAGCTCTCCCAGTAAGTTGAGGAGTCTCCGGGTAGAGAATGGGGCCTCAGGGGGTGGGGGCGGATCCACTAAGGCGGGCACAATGCGCAGCGCAGAGGTCTGGTATCTGGGGAACAGTGTCCTTGTAGAGAGGCTGTTTCAGGGCCTACTGGGAGTGAGCGCAGAGTAAGGCCTGCAGCAGGAGCCAGTAATAATGATGACACTAGGCAAGTGGGTCTAGATACCTCATACAGTGTTTGGTCATGGGGTGTGATGGATAAGGGGAACAAAAATATGTTGATGCAGAACACTGTTCTGGATGATAAGCGGATGGGAGCAGGAAGTGCAAGATTTGCAAGCACATACCTAGAGCATGAGAATGGGGGTGTAGTGGTTAGTGGCATGTTTGGGGCAGCTCTGAGGAGTGGTGTTATGGATGGTTAGCTGGTAAGGGCTCATGGCAGATTGACACTGGCAAGCAGCGGTCAGGGTGGTCAGAATTAAAGCATGGGTGTGAATGAGGACATGATTAGAAGAGCTGAGGCGGCAGCATTGGGTATGAGAGATAGCTGTGCACAGGGAGCTGTGGGTGGGGGAAGCCCTCCTGGGGCTCCTTTCTTTGCCCAGAGTACTCCCCAAAATGCTATATGTTTGCAGGTGATCACAGGCGGACTATTAAACATGGAAACAGAGGTGTCAAGTGGGCTGGTGGTTGCTGGGTCTAGCAGAGATGCTGGCAAAGACTCTACACGCAGCACAGGCATCTACTTCAGGAGCACAGGACAAGGCAGCCCCTAGTGCTGGCACAGGTTGGGAAACCATTCTCCCCTTAGTTTGTGCATCTTTGGGCTCTAAGACATGGAAAACATATAAGAACCATTGGAAGGGATGGGAGACATTCTGCCAGCAGAAGGGGTTCGAGGTACGTTACATCTCTCTGAATGGTTGGCATGCTTGAGACAGGATAGAATTTCTAGATTGGCTGTCCCAAGTAGGCTATCAGTGATGACATTCTTTAACAAGGCATTGGGGATTCTGGATTTCTCTAAATCATTTCTGGTTAGGCAGGTCCTAAAGGAATGGGGTAGGCTGGACCCTCGCCCTAAGGACCAGAGAGAGCCCATCACTCCTCTGCGTCTGAGACAGTTGGCAATGTAATTGAGGGCTGTATTCTCTTCAGAGTATGAGGTTCTGCTTTTTCAAACTGCATTCTCATTAGCTTTTGTGGGGGCATTGAGATTAGGGGAATTAGTGGCTTCTACCAGAACAGGGGCTTCAGGGGGTATCAAACTAGAACACCTAAGGAAGGGCTTTTTCTGCTAGTCCCATGATCCAAGACGGATCAGGAGGGAAAAGGGGCTTGGTTGTCCCTGATCAGACACAAATTCCCTGAATGCTGCCTGGTAAGGAATGTGGAGGCATTTTTCCAAGTAAGGCCGGTGGGATGCCAGCAATTCCTCATTCATGAGGAAAGCAGCTCATTGTCATTATTTCAATTCTGCAAGGTTCTGTCAAGGGCAGTGGAAGGTTTAGGGTTAGACCCATCTAGGATTGCACCACATTAATTTCAAATAGGGGCTGCCACTAGTGCAGCGGCGAGTGAGTCATCTACGGCAGAGATCAAGTGCTTAGGGTGCTGGAAGTCGGGGCGATACAAGACTTACATCAGGCCTTTACCCAAGTATTAAAAAAAAGGTTTAATGGTATTAAGGTGGTAGTTAATAGGACATTACATTTTCCACTTGATGACCATCAGGAAAGCACTTTTACTTTTAGAAAACATTCCCAAATTAGTTTCTTGAAATGGTTGTTAAATGACTGTTATATAGTTTTTGTTTATTCAAAGTTCCAAAAAAAAATAAAAATATTTTTTTTAGGCGGTTACAGGGTGATGACAAGAGTAAATTTAGATCTTTTCTCTTGTGGTGGTCGGGCAAAGCCCTGGGAGCAGGCATTGAGAGAAAAGAGTGACGGTCTAGAAAACAGGGAGGCGTGACGCCCACCAGGTAACGACCTAGGGGTTCCTCTCCCTTGCAGACCGAAGATCTCTACACATCACAGCTCTCTCTCTATGCCATTGAGCGTGAACAGCTGGGTGTCACACTGCGAACAACGGAGGGGCCTTGTCCATCTGTCAGTAGGGGTTTAGATAGTGATTAGATGCCGCCATCAGTTGTGAACAAACGTGCTACAAGTTCAGTTATTTATTTGATAAAAGAGCGCCTAATATTGAAACTACTAGCCAGAGTTAAAATTCAGTTTATATGAATAAACGTGTGTTTTTTTTATTTAGGTTATTGCATTAGAGAACGTGTGACGTAATAGGAGGTATAGCTCTTAAGGATATTCCAGTCTGAGCTCCTGTAGATGAATCACCAATTTCCCTTAAATATATTTGATTCCCCTGCTATTAGTGTATCCTACCTAACAAATATGTTGCTGAAAATTCAAAGAAAAAATGTTTTTACAAAGCTTGTGATCTACAGGAAACTCCATTTTACTGAAGCTTTGATCTTGTTCAAATGACTGTAGTTTTCATTTATGAGGATTTATATCAGAGTGCACTGCCCTTATAGTTGTGTGATATGCTCTTTTCTAATTTACATAAACAACATTAGGACAAATTAGTTAAAGATCAATGAGTGCATTTTCTCCAAGCTTTATTAGACTTATTATATACCTAAAGCAGTTTTGCTGTTACTTTTTTCAGGTCAAGTTTATTATCAAGCAGATTAATTCATGTTTATTCTGTCTTAAATAACATCAAAATGTTTAAAAATGGTTTAATTGAATATAAACACTGGCCTAGATTGCAAGTGGAGCACAAAAATATTAAGCGATAATACCACTTAAAGGGATATTAAATAAATATTTGTTTTTCTTTAGTGATTCAGATAGAGCGTGCAATATGAAATAACTTTCGAATTTACTTTGATTATCAATTTTTCTTCCTCTTGGTATCTTTTGTTGAAAAGCAGGAACATAAGCTCAGGAGTCAGCCAATTTCCAGAGCACTATATGGCAGCAGTTTTGCAAGAATGTTATCCATTTGCAAGAGCACTCGATGGCAGCACTATTCCCTGCCATATAGTGCTCAAAATGCCTACCTAGGTATCTCTTCAACACAGAATATCATGGGAATTAAGCATATTTGATAATAAAAGTAATTTGGAAACTTGTTTAAAATAGTATGCACTGCCTGAATCTCAAAATCATTTTTTGGTGTTTCATATCCCTTTAAATTTAATCAAAAGCACTCTTTTGTTTTTTCACTCATATCATAGGTTGAAATTACAATAGTAGCACTTGAGTGAAAACTTGTAATAATAGATTGTATACTATTCTTAGCATAAGCCCGCACAATATACTATTTTATATATATATATATATATATATATATATATATATATATATATATATATATATATATATATATATATATATATATATATATATATATATATATATATATACACACAGGTGGCCCCCATTTTACAACGGTTCAATTTACACAGTTTCAGAATAACAACCTTTTTTTCCAGTCATGTGACTGCTATTGAAAACCATTGAGAAGCAGTGCATTTATTAAAATAGCCAGTAGGTGGAGCTGTCCGCTTGTGTTGCAGCAAAGCCAAGCAAGCTGAAATGAATCAGTTTAACCAGAGCTGAGCTATCGAGCAGATTTCAAAGGAACAAGATCCTTCCTGTCTATATATCAGTCCAGATTGGAATGCATAGAAAGAACTGTTTGCAGAAAAATGCAAGTGAAGTCTGTGTTGTGTGATTATTTTATTAGGTTTATAATGCTGTTTAGCAAATGTTTTTGTTCATTTAACTTAGTTTAATTATATATTCTGTGTTGTGTGATTATTTTATTAGGTTTATAATGCTGTTTAGCATTTAAAGTCTTCATTTCAAAGCTTTAAAAATAATGTATTAGGTGTTACTTATGACAATTTTGAGAGGGGCCTGGAACCTAACTCCCTCACTTCCCATTGACTTACATTATAAACTGGGTTTCAATTTACAACGGTTTCGATTTACAGCCATTCCTTCTGGAACCTAACCCCGGCGTAAACTGAGGGCTACCTGTATATATATACTGTATATTCTCTCTTTACTACAATATTCATAGCATGCCCTGTGCTATCAATAGAGCTCCACTTGCAATCTGGGCCTTTATAAAGTAGGTTGTTTTCATATTACTCAAATCCAAGTAATAACATAACCTGATTTCATTCAATTGTTTTCTGTTTTATTATACAAGATATACATTTAAGATATCTCAGGAAATGTCTTTGTAATGTCAATGCAGTATGTCTGCATTGCTTCATTCTCTATTATAATATGTGTGTTTGTAAAGGTCAAAAGTAAAAAAAAAATCTTCAAAAATGTTTATAATATATATTGAAAATATTAATATTATTTAACAAAGCAGATTACAATTTGAAGTAAAAATCATTCACCTTTGGGCATGTATTTATCAAGCCGTCAACCGCAAATACGCTGGAATTTCACAGCGTATTTGTGGTGAGCCTGATTCGCCTTAGTTATCAAACCCTACAAACCAGCAAAAGTAGAATTTGGTAACTTAACATACGATTCGCCGGACTCTGTACGACACAGATCGATGCTTGTGTCACTACAGATGTTCCGAACGCAAGTTCGGCACAATCTGACTACTTTTGGAAGTTATCAAATATCTGCCAGGTACGCTCGGCACTATTCTGGCCCATCGTACCTGGTTTTCAATCCGCCGCCCTGGAGGCGGTGGATGCCATAGGAATCAATGGGAGTTGGAAAGCAGCGAGAGCTTCTGTTCGCTGCTGTTCGCTGCTGCCCAATATCCCATTGGTTCCTATGGGAATGTTTACACCTAACACCCTAACATGTACCCCGAGTCTAAGCACCCCTAATCTGCCCCCCCTACACCGCCGCCACCTAAATAAAAATTATTAACCCCTATCCCGCTGCTCCCGGACCCCGCCGCAACTAAATAAACTTATTAACCCGTAAAAACCGCCACTCCCGGAGCCCACCGCCACATACATTATACTTATTAACCCCTAAACCGCCGCTCTTGGAGCCCACCACCACCTACATTATATTTATTAAACCCTAATCTTCCATCCCTACAACACGCCACCTACATTATATTGATTAACCCCTAATCTGCCCCCCCCCTACACTGCCGCCACCTACATTATATTTATTAACCCCTAATCTGCCCCCCTACACCGCTGCCACTATATTAAATTTATTAATCCCTAAACCTAAGTCTAACCCTAACCCTAACACCCCCTTACTTAAAAATAATTTAAATATATCTAAATAAATATTACTATCATTAACTAAATAATTCCTATTTAAAACTAAATACTTACCTATAAAATAAACCCTAACATAGCTACAATATAACTAATAGTTACATTGTAGCTATCTTAGGGTTTATTTTTATTTTACAGGCAACTTTGTATTTATTTTAACTAGATACAATAGTTATTAAATAGTTATTAACTATTTAATAACTTCCTAGTTAAAATAAAGACAAATATACCTGTAAAATAAAACCTAACTTAACTTAAGTTACAATTACACCTAACACTAAACTATAATTAAATAAATTCCCTAAACTAAATACAATAAAAAAAATCCAAAGTACAAAACAAAACAAAACACTAAATTACAGAAAATAATAAAATAATTACAAGATTTTTAAACTAATTACACCTAATCTAATCCCCCTAACAAAATAAAAAAGACCCCCAAAATAAAAAAGCCCTACCCTACACTAAATTACAAATAGCCCTTAAAAGGGCCTTTTGCGGGGCATTGCCCCAAAGTAATCAGCTCTTTTACCTGTAAAAAAAAATTACAACCCCCCCAAACATTAAAACCCACCACCCACACACCCAACCCTACTCTAAAACCCACCCAATCCCCCCTTAAAAAACCTAACACTAACCCCTTGAAGATCACCCTACCTTGAGAAGTCTTCACCCAACCGGGCCGAAGTCCTCCACGAAGCCGGCAGAAGTGGTCCCCCAGATAGGCAGAAGTCTTCATCCAGATGGCATCTTCTATCTTCATCCATCCGGCGCGGAGCGGCTCCATCTTCAAGACATCCGACGAGGAGCATCCTCTTCAAACAACGTCCAACTGAAGAATGAAGGTTCCTTTAAATGACGTCATCCAAGATGGCGTCCCTTGAATTCTGATTGGCTGATAGAATTCTAATAAAAGAAAATGTTATATCTATAAAGTATAATACTTAATGTTGTGTGTATTTGAATGTTTAGCCTTCATAAAGGGTATTGAAGAATCTAACAGGTATGCAGTCATTTATTTTCCATTTTTTAAATTTATTTATTATTTTTCTCATTTTGCAGTTACATCAGACACAAAGAGAATCATTTGTATGAGAAGGTTATTACAATACCCTATTCGGGTTTCAGTAATAATAACTATGAAACAATTCAACTTCTAACAAACGTAATGCTCAATACTTAGCTGATAATTAGATTTCTAGTCTGTCCATGGTCTTTTCAGCTGGTTCCGCTTGTGAAAGTTCGAGAGTATATGCTTAATTTCTGGGTCTCTACATCTGAAAGATATTTTCTTTCCAAATTAATCGTTCTATGGATAGCTGACTATATTTATGGACAGTACCATTATTACATTCTTAGAAAAAGTGCTACTATAAGATAATGCAACAGGTCATATAGAAAAAAAACTAAAAAAAGACATTTAGATGTGTATCTTAATGTATAATTGTATAGATAGAGGTGTTGTTCTTACGACCCGAGGCTGGAGTTCCCTCCATTCCTGATAAAGTGGTAGCATTGTTATGCCCCAATTATGTCTGTTTTGGTTGTATTTGTGGTGGATACTGAATGGAGTGATTCCTCCCAGAGAAATTTGGTGTTTAAGAAAAATGTTAATTTATTGCATTTGAGGTACCCATATTCCTCTAGGTTTAAAAGCTCTGACATTCTTTTTATCCACTTAATCTTTGTAGGGGTTTCTGGTATTTTCCATGCTTGGCAATTAATAAGCTACCACTACTATGCCCCATCTGCAGAAGGGAATTAAATTACAAGAAAGTTTGGGGAGATCATTAAGAAGTGCATTTCTAGGTGATAAATTAGACCTTTTCATCTATGGTTGACTGATAATGAAGCTCAACCTCCCTCCAAAAAGGATTTATTTTGGGGAATAGCCACCACATGTGCGGAAGACTACTCGGTTCCCCCCATCCTCTCCAGCACACTCGTGACAAGTCAGGATATATTGTGTTTAGTCAAGTTGGTGTCAAATACCAACGCAACATTATTTTATAATTCATCTCGAGTATCTGTGGGGACGTTGAAGATTTTTTGGTTAGTTTAAAGATTCTATCCCAATCTTTCTGTTCCTTCCTAGTGTTAAGGTCCTTATACTATTTAGTTGCATACCGTGGTAGTTGCGTTTTGTGTTGTGCTAACAGTAATTTGCGGGATAATGATAATGGGTGTTGAATTGTGTTACCACTATTACATAGGCTTTCAAAGGGGGTGAGGGGTTGCAATAGGTCTGTTTTATGTGGTGTTGTCTGTATGAAGTGATGTAGTTGTGCATATTTTAATCAACTTGTGAATTTCTAGTCTGCCAAGTTGTCAAGTTTATTTCTTTCCCGTAACTTTCCATCCTCTGTGAAACGACACAAAGGGATGGTATACCCCATTCAGTCAACCTCCTGAATCCCTTATCCAAACCCCTGATGATTTTAGCATTTAATACTATGGGGATAGGGGGAATCTACTGGAGGTTATATGGTGTGCAGTTGTGGCAGTTTTTTTTTTTTTTTTTTATTGAGGCAAAGTTGTTGGCATACATAGTAAAATATTACAGCATTGTTCAGTTACAGGGTACATCCTTTAAATCACAGGTTCAGAAGAAAAACATATATAATAACAATAACTTTTACGACAAAAATATATAACCCCAGTTACATATTATTTATAAATGCATATGCAGTAAGCAATAACCTCTGCCTACTTAGTAAGAATTAGCAAATTAAATGTTAGCTGCATAAACTAATACAATTCAAGAAAAAAAGACATGCCAATAAGAAAAGCTAAGCCCTCTATTCCATTTAGGAGGCCTCTCTTGGACCCCACACCTTTTAGGATAATGACATTAATAGAGGGCTACTTGGTACAAATGAGACCACTTATGGATCCCATTAATGGGGCCTCAGATTATATCAATAATGTACCCCTTTAAACAGTAGAATTGACAAATATGCAGATCCCCAGTTTGAAATATACCGGCCACTCTTGGACCAATGTTCACTAAGAATAACTAGAAAGGGGTTTTGAAGGGAAAAAGAATACAAGGGCCACTATCGGACCCATTAATTGGAGTAAGAAAATATAACAAAAATGATAATGATATTGATAAGGGAACCATCCATGTTAAGGTTTTAAATACGCAGCTTTAGAATATAAAGTGTAATATTACTCTAGGGGGGAGGGCACTACGATGAAAATAAAGGAAGAAAACACATTATTATATGCTTTTAGGCATACACCCAAGACCTAGTCATTGATGAGGTTACACTGATATATAGATCATCTACCCACATCTCACAGATGCATAGTTTTAGAGAACATTAGGGAAAGCCAGAATGCAATGTGATGACCATTCCCCCTTGTGGGCTAGTATCTATGTGTATTAAAGTCGGCAGTCACTAGGCTAGTATGAGGGTACACTGACCCGGCCACAGCCAGAGCACCCCCAGACAAAGGATAGTGACACTTTAGAAGACCCTACCTACAATATAAGCTAATCAGACTTCTAGTACACGTCCATATGTTGTACACTATGTATGACTGTTTAGGGGATCAGTTTAAATCTCCCCGAGCTTCCTCGCAGTAGTGAGGCATACATGAAAAAATATAAATGAGGTTCTAAATGGGAACATAAACTGAGTCCAACTAGGATATATGGGTTAAAATGGTATAGTTCTGCCTGTTAGTGAGATAGAGTGCATTTCACAAGAGATTTTGTAAAGGTCTCTATAGCTAGGGATTGGGTGGTGTTAAAACGTTTGTACTTACTGTTTGTTATAGGTTAATACTGTAATATTTAAATATTGATGGACTTAGTCATAGTTGGTTATGTAGTTGCTTGCACAGATATTATTATGCATACATAGATACATACTCAAACCCACAGGATAAAGGTATAATTACTTAAATAAATGAAAAACCTATATGAATGACTGGTTACAGTCTGATTCCAATAACTTGTTATAACAAGGTGTTTCTACCAAACGTTATATATTTGGCTTAATCTCAGGAAACAACATTAAACATAATTACTATCTATATTTGCCAAACAGCTCATAACAATATAGTCCAAAACCTGTGGGTGACAAAAAAGTAAATCATCTGTTTAAACTAAAAATGCAAAAGTAAGAATATTATAGGCTGCACAGTAGATTGTCATGACATGTGTTAAGACTTACTATCTTACAAGCATATCTAGTCTGCACATTAACTATTTCACGAACATAGAACGATGCTGTAAGCAATAAGAAGTATAATCATTCAAAGCTAAACCAACATATCAGGAGAACGACCTTCATAGAGTCTTGCATCTGTAATGTAGAACCCAAAACACAGTTTTATCCAAGATATGTCCCATTGAGAGCGTAAACACAGATACACCGTTAAGGGTTTTATTCAGCCCACACCTAATCTGCACGTTAAACTGCTCTCATTAGCCGCAATCTGGATGGCAAATGGCATAGTTGTAAACCACAGGGGCCTTACCCAAGTTCTGAACTGCGGAGAGTGTGTCAGCTTATGTGAGGAGAGTTTTGATCCCAGTGCCCGTTCGCCTCCCGAGGCTTTGACTCCAGCAGGCAAGTTACAGAGCTGGGTTAGCTTCAGTGTGACTATCGAATTTGTGGATTTGTTAGCTGGGCTGCATGTTGTGCATGTTTCCATGTCATCTGTCAGAGTCGAGTAGTCATTTAGCGCCATGTGGTCAGCGCCATGTCTCTGGTCAGCTCTATCGACCTTTTCTTTACATGTAAAGGCGGCATACTTAGATATAGCGATCCGCTTGAACAAACGTAAGTCTCCCTCTCCTTGTATTTGCATGCTGTTTGAGAATGCAGGCAGCTGACACTGGGGGCTCAAGGCGCCGCGACCACTCTCCGTCATCGGAGAAGGGACTATTAGCAGGCCCTCATTGTTGTTGTCAACCACGGGTATAGTAGATGCAATTTGCAACTGCTCTATAAATTTAGCTTGAAAAGTATCTAAGAGGCTACTTAGCTCATCCACAAGCCAAATAGCTGACTCCATGCTGGTACATTTGTTCCCTTGTATATACCTCGGGATGATGTGGGTAACAATAAGGTATCTTGGTGATGTGAAAGTTAGTGTGTGTCTCCCTCTGTAATAGAGCTGCTACCTGCATATACTTGTGTTTATGGATGGAAAAAGACAGCTTTGCAAGCTGCTATACCCCGGATCACCAGGGGGGTTAGATGAAGGCCAGGCCCGAATCTAGGCCGCCACTGCGTACCTCATCGTTCCAGTACTTCAGGGCTGAAGTTGGCTTCGCAATCCAGATCAATGTAGTCAGCAGTGCTTGCAGGTTTAAAATATAGTAGGCATGATCATGGATGGAACCATATTAGACCGATATGCAGCAGATGTATAAGTCCAACTCTTCAGCTCCTAAAATAAGCGACCAACATGGCCGCCGCCCAGTTGTGACAATTTTATCCCAGTTTTTGAAGAAGTGCTTGTGAGATTCCAAATGCTGGCATTGTGGGGTCTTAGGTCATTTGGAGCCCAGCACAAGGCGTGTACCTGTGGTGCTTTAAGAATATGAGAGTCTATTGAAATCCACACTTTAAAATCTTGTGCTCCGTGCCAATCCAATACTCTCTGGAGTGTTACTGTGTTATAATATTCTTCAACCTTTGGAAGTCCCAATACCCCATGTATTGTTGATCTATAAAGGGTATTACAAGTTATTCTGGGCTTACATTTTCCCCCAGATATAGCAGTTGGTATTACTTTGTAGACGTTGTAGAAACCAGGTGGGCAAGTGAATTGGTAGGGCTTGTAAGATATATAAAAAAATGTTATATATATATATATATATATATATATATATATATATATATATATATATATATATATATTTGTATATACTGTACCTATACCTCTATAATAGGTAAATACATCTATTTTGCATTAACATTATGACATATATATATATATATATATATATATATATATATATATATATATATATATATATATAGAGAGAGAGAGACATATTAAAAAATTACATTGTTTTATATGTGAAGAACATAGGAATGTAAAATATGGGTAACGTGTTTCAGGGTTTGGAATTTAGGTCTAAAGCAGTGTCAGGTTAGCACACATGAAGAATTGCTAACTTCAATGCATGTTATTGAAATATTAAAACATAATTATTAAAAATTATTATAGATACTATAATATATATTCTATGGATTATTAGATTTTTTTACAGTATGTATAATCATTTTTAATAATTATTAATATTTTATATGTAATATTTCGATAACGTGCATTGAAGTTAGAATTCTTCATGAGCGTTACCCAAACACAGAATTAGACCTAAATCGCGAAAATTCCTATGTTCTTCAGATAGAAAATAATGTAATTTTTATTATTAAATATATATATATATATATATAATATTGCTAAAGTAAAATATATATCTTTAGCTATATATCTATAGGAATAGATATACAGGTATAGATATATAGATATATATTGAAATATATATTTACAATAAAAATAACATTGTTCTGTAAGTGAACTATTGGAATATGAACTATTCATAACACCTGTTGGGTTAGCGCACTAGTGATAGGTGTTAGCTTTATTTCTTCTGTGCTCAACCTTTACTTCTATGGGGAGAATAGATTAACGAGGTCGCAATATTTGGTTAGCACGTGTCGGATTTCCCTCGCATACAAAAAACATTCTTAAAACTTGTAAAGCTTCCATCTAGCAAAGTAAGCACTCAAGTGGGAGCACAAATAACCCTCCACTCGTAATCTAGCCCATAATAATTAATAGATATGACAGACATGTTTATGATTGCTGAAATTTTAATACTGCAAAGAGAAATTCACCTTTTTACAACATAAATGACCTTTGAAGAATATTCACGTTTGTTCTTTAATTAAAAGGTAGTCATCAATGTATTTGTAAAAATAATTAAATCTTCCACTACTGGGAAAAATGATTAATATCTTCAATGTTATTTGCTTTATTTATTTTATGCCATTAGATGTTAATTATTCTTTCTTGGTATGTGTTAAAAATAGAAAACATGCTTAGCAGTAAGGTATAATAAAGAAACAAATTGCTAATAAATTTGACTGAGGATAATATTCATATCATTAAAGCAATAATTTGTTACATTTCCAATATAATCATTTTGCTTGCTTAAGGCTGAAAAGTTAATAGGCTGCACATGTTTAGCTGCTTATATTTTTACGTATATTTATTTAAAACATATGTCCTATAATTGTTATGAACATTAAGTAATTTGTTTATGATTAAACAGTTACAAATTTCCAAATCTAATCTGGAATTATTCAGAAATCCAGAAATTTTAATTAATATTTTTCTTTTAAAAATAAAATGAATAATTATTACCATTTTCCCCAGCCACTAAGTCACAATCTTTTCTATCTGTGTCTTTGACTTGCTTTAAGTGTTCTAAAATGCAAATGATAGTCTATATTTCTTTAAACCTACTACTATTACAGTATTGTACTTTCTTTCTGATGGTATTATGTATATAAAAATATATTATATATATATATATATATATATATATATATATATATATATATATATATATATATATATATATAACTACCTTTAGGTTGCATGTATCAGCTTTATTATGACAGTTAATCATTGCCTAAAGGTTATAAGATATTGTTGTTTTCTCTCCAAACTGTCACGTACACACATATTCTGAAGTTCAAACTATTCTGAAATCAAAGCAGTCTGGATAAAGGGTTTTGTACCTGTTTATTCAAAAATAGCCCATGTGCATTTAACTATAATCTCTATAATAAATATATTACCTTTATGTATTGGGATGCTA
Organism: Bombina bombina; assembly: GCF_027579735.1. NCBI lineage: Eukaryota > Metazoa > Chordata > Amphibia > Anura > Bombinatoridae > Bombina > Bombina bombina. Next base: position 1,092,218,167 of record NC_069499.1, read on the forward strand.
TATACTAACATTTATGGAACTTAGGGTAATTTAATAATACCACCTTAAAACTTAGCCAGCATAACAAAATATTTGGATATACCAGACCATATAACAGACATAGGGCCAGATTACGAATGGAGCACCCAAGGAGTTTATCGTGGGGGTTTGCACTCTTCAGTGTCACCGCTGGTATTACAAGTTAAAAATAAATGTGATCGCTTGAGCGCAATCACAATTTAAGCTAGACTGATTACAACAATTTCAGAGTTCTAGTTAACTGTTTTGCGATACATAAAACTTGCAGAAAACACATTTAAAATGCATTACAAAGTACACTTACACTCATAATAACACCATCTAAAAAAAAAAAAAAAAAATAATACTGACCAAAAAAGTTATAAAGGCTCAAAGATATAAGGTCTCAGGCAAAGGGCTTTAAAATAGCGATAGATAGATATACATGTCTAAAGATATATATGTACTGTATATATATATATATATATATATAAATATATATATATATATATATACATTTATGTACTTATATGTGTACTGTATATATGTATTTACAGACATATATACACATATAAACACAAATACATAAGTACACATATATAGACATGTATGCAAGTACATTAGAGCCCTTTGCAGTTAAAGGGACATAAAACAAGTTGGGATAGAGACAAAACAGAATATTTACTTTAATTACTTTACCTGTAAATTTATACTGCAGTGCCTCACCATTAACCATTTCTTTTAAGTTTCCGAATTGTAAAGCTCTAACTCCCCCCACACATTTCCTTCTATGGCTGTATCTATATCTATTGTTGCTTTGGTAGAATGCAAAAGTGCACAGTGAATATCTGCTGGAGCATGCCTAGAAGCTGGGAACTCAGTTGAAATACAATGCCTGTATCTAAACACTGATAAGAGGGGGTGGAGTAGACTGCTCCAGGCAACATGGTTATTTAAGTATGTATGCTTATTTTTTAAAATTATTTTAAAATACTTGCCAGCAACTTTTAAACAAATTTTTATGCAAACTATTTTTATCTATACCTATATTTAATCATTTTGGTATAGCTATATATTATACCAAAAAACATCATATATATGTAGAAATATATATTTCTGAATAAATAGAACAAATTCTTATATGTGAAGAACATTGGGATGTGAAATATTCATATTTTCTTGCTGCGTTAGCACAAATGAGAATATGTGATTGGGTTTGCTCAAGAGTGAGTTGTTAGATTTTTTTTTAACTTTTTTTTTCTCCATTGACTTCTATGGGAAAACACATGAACATGCATGCAATATTCTAACTTTGGCTTTTAGTGCTTGTTGGGTTAGCACAAGAGCGAAAATAGTTTATATAAAAGCTTACTTGTAGCGCAATCAACGCTTGAGCTTTAGCGTTTATTTGTGCTCCACTCATAATCTGACCCATAATTGTTATAGAGTTATTATGTAAATACTGTGACTCTGTCTGGTTTATGGTAATATTGCATTGCCTTATACTTCCTGTTTCCTGTTCCGACCTCTGACCTGGATGTAGTTCTATAGTTCAATATAATTCCTCACACTAACAGCTTGTAGTGTCTTTATTTCTATACATGAAACATGGTGTCAGAAGTATCTAGAATCAGGACTGAGCCTCTTGCTTGGAGCACAGCAGCTTTAAGATACAGCACAGCTTTGTGAGTTACAGCCTAAAACGTTTTTTTTTTCTGATATTTGAGAGCTTAGAGACTTAAAGACAATATGACTGCCATGAATTGCATACCTCCCCCAGAGGAAATGAGAATCAGTGGGGATTGCAGCAGCAATTGGGAAACTTTCAGAGCTGAATTTGAAGATTATTCCCTGGCTACAGGGATGAATGAGAAATCTGCAGCAGTGCAGGCAGCAACTATGAGAAGAGTCATGGGCAGTGAATGCAGGCATGTGTATAAGCACAATCTGACCCTCACAGCAGAGCAGAAAGAGAATGTTACAGCCATTTTAGATGTACTGGAAGCTTATTTTAAACCTGCTAAAAATTTTATATATGAAAGGTATATGTTTGGCTGCTGCAAACAAGAAGAGAGAGAATCTCTTGATAACTTTGTTACATGCTTGAGAGAAAAGGCAGCAACTTGTGAATTAATAAGGGACAAAATTGTTCTCGGTGTAGCTAGTGAGAGCACATGTAGGCGTCTACTAAGAGAACATTACTTAACTTTAAACACAGTCATTGAAACGTGCCATACAGCAGAGCTCACTGACAGATGTCTGAAAGTTATGGAACAGGACAGACAGCAGACTGACAGCATAAACATTGCAATGCAGCGACAACACAAAAGCAAACCACAGCAACAACACCACCAGTTTAGCACAAATGCTGCAAACCCTACAGCATGCAAATATTATGGGACTGCATCAAAGAATTAAAGAGCAATGTCCAGCTAATGGGAAGTCTTGTAGGTCTTAGGGATGAACAAATCACTTTGCTAATGTTTGTTTTTCAAGTAAAAGACAGCCATCACTAGGAAAGTTACACACCATTGAGAACACATCTGCATATGAGGAAGAGACACACACCGATGAAGTGATATACAGTAGTGAATTGATTGGCACTGTGCAAGCCAGAGTAAATAAATGGTTTGTCACTTTAAATTTAAATAATAAGCCCCAATCCTGCCAGCTCGATTCAGGAGCAACATGTGATGTAATGTGTTTGAGAGACAAAATGATGTTAGCACCAGAAGTACGTCTACTGCAAAGTGATACCAGACTAAAGTTATACTCAGGTGAGCTTATGAAATCTCTAGGACTCTTCAGGACAGAATGTGTCATACGTGGAAGGACACACAAGCTAGAGTTTGAAATTGTGGAAGCCTGCCAAAAGCCACTGTAATCCAGCTCAACCTGTGAGTGTCTAGGGCTGATGCATTTCTCTATCCCCGCAGAGCTCAACATGATGGACAATCAATTCAAAGGGCCCTTGACAAAACATTTGCTATTAAAGGAATTTAGTGATGTTTTTAATGGGCCAGTAGAATCTGTACCAGGGGAAGTTCATTTTGACCTTGACATGAGTGTCCCTCCAGTACAATGCGCACCGTGCAATGTGCAAGTGGCCATAAAACAGGCAGTTAAGGTGCAGCTTGACCAGTATGAGGCTGATGGACATTTTGCAACAGTGACTGAACCAACTGATTGGATAAGTAACATGGTGATTGTAAAGAAGCCTGATAAGTTAAGAATATGCATAGTTCCCAAATTCTTGAATCAGGCACTTAGGCAATCTCACTACATCATGCCAACTCTCGAGGATGTTTTGTACAAGCTGCCTAAGGCACATCTGTTCATGCTTGTTGATGCCTGCGATGCATTTTTACAATGTAAGTTGGATAATGCAAGTAGCTACATGACAACCTTCTGGACTCCCTGGGGCAGAAAAAGATGGCTCAAGTTGCCTTTTGGAGTATCAGTTGCACCAGAGGTGTATCAACGTAAACAACATGAACTATTGGCTGGACTCAGTGGTATCGAACCAATAGCTGATGACATCCTTGTGGTTGGCTGTGGGGACATAGATAGGGAAGCAGAGAAGGATCATGATGGCAAACTATTGGAACTAATGACTCATTGTAGGCAGGTGAAACTAAGACTTGGCATGAAAAAACTGCAATTCAAGGTCCAAGAGGTCCACCTCCATGGACACATACTATCCTTTGAGGGTTTGAAGGCTGACCCAGAAAAAAATCAGAGCTATACTGGATATGCCACAGCTGGCGAATGTGACATATCCATTGCAGAGCAATGCTTCATAGGATTTCTTACCTACCTATCAAAATTACCATTCCTACCACACCTCTCAGAGGTTTGCCAGCCATTGAGAAGGCTTCTGGACAAGGATGAAGTTTGGTATTGGCTTCCTAAGCATTATAATGCAGTGCATGACATCAAACGTTTGGTCACAGATACACCTGTCCTGAAGTACTATGATGTTACAAAACCTGTAACTATTCAAAATGACAAAAGCAAAAGTGAACTAGGGTGTTGCCTATGGCAAGCTGACCAGCCTATCGCTTTTGCTTTAAGGGCACTTACCCTTACTGAGCAAAACTATGCACAAATCGAAAAGGAATGTCTGAGTATTGTGTTTGCCTGCCAGCGCTTTCATCACTACCTCTATGGTTGTGACGAGATCACGGCAGAAACTGACCATAAGCCTCTGATATCTATTTTCAAGAAGCCACTTTTGTGTGCACCAAAACGTCTAGAGAGCATGTTGCTCACGTTACAAAATGATTGCCTAAATGTTGTCTATAAACCTGGACCTGAAATGTACATTAGTGACACTCTTAGCAGAGCTACAGAAGCAAGTGGTACACCTGAGAGTGCACAACACACAGTTTGCAATGTTCAACAGGACCTGGATGTCCTGTCGCAGATTAATCATTCAGACTATTTAAACATCACAGACCAACGATTGTTTCAGATAAGACAGCACGCAGAAATTGACGAGAGTTTGCAAGCACTTAAGTATGTTGTTCTGAATGGTTGGCCAGATTCAAAGGCAGAGGTGCCATTAATTGTAAGAGAATATTGGACTTTCCGAGATTAAATCAGCATTCAGGATGGTGTACTGTACAAGGGGTCAAGGGTCATCATTCCTAAATCATTAAGATCGGAGATGCTGACGCATATTCATGCCAGTCACATTGGTTGTGAAGCATGCTATAGACAGGCACGAGATACCCTTTATTGGACTAACATGCAAAATGAGATTAGAGACTTTGTTAGCCGTTGTTCAGCATGCAATGTATATGCGCAGGCACAACAGAAAGAACCCATGATGTCACATGTGCTGCCCACACGGCCTTGGCAAATTGTAAGCATGGATTTACTGAATTATGCTGGGCAAGATTTTCTACTAATCGTTGATCACTATTCTGACATTTGAGAGATTGAGTTCCTTCCCGACCTGTCTGCTGAAACTACAATCAAGCGTTGTAAAGCACAGTTTGCACATCATGGACAGCCAGACAGAGTAATCTCAGATAATGGACCTCAGTTTGCATGTGAGCAATTCAGACAGTTCTCTACAGAATGGGGGTTTGAGCATCTTACCTCTTCCCCGCAGCAACCTCAAGCTAATGGCAAAGCAGAATCAGCTGTAAAGATAGTGAAGAATCTTTGCAAAAAGGCCAAGTATGAAGGTAATGACCCATGGAAAGCCATTATACATTGGAGGAACACCCCAACTAAAGGCATGGACAGCAGTCCTGCACAGCGCTTGATGTCAAGGAGACTGAAGACTTCATTGCCAGTGGCAAATTAATTACTTGAACCTTGTGTGGTAACAGGGGTACTGGAGAAGCTGTGACAGAGGAAACAGATCTCCAAACTGACATACGATGTGTCTGCCAAAGACTTACCTGAACTAAGCATTGGAGAGCCAATCTGTATGAAGCCGCTCCCTGGTGACAGGACTGGTCGCTGGAGACTGGGTGCCAGTGTTCAGAAGGTTGCTCCTTGCTCATATATTGTGGATGTGGAAGGCAGTCTCTACCGCCGCAATCGAGTGGACCTGCGAGTGGCAGAACATCTCACCACACAAACCTATAAGCATCCGGCACTTGAGCATTCCGAGGCTCTCAATGCACCTAGTCCTACTGGACCACATAAGCAAGGCAGAGACAATACTGCTGTCATATCAGAAGGATGCAATGAAGATGCCATAATGCATCCTCTTATACCAGCAACTTCTTCCATGCCAAACACACCAGCAGGGAAAGAGGGCAGCTCCTTAACACCTTCTGAAGCTGAACAACTTCACCCAGGCAAAATCCCTGTGGCCTTGCGTAGTGGTCGAGTTTCAAGACCACCAGATAGACTCTATCTGTAGTGTATCTACCAGTAATGTAGTATGTTATGTTTAAGACTGATCAGGATCTGTTTTAGGTAAATCGTTATCAAATTTTCGATTGAATGTGAAAAGGGGAGATGTTATGGAGTTATTATGCAAATACTGTGACTCTGTTTGTTTATAGTAATATTGCATTGCCTTATACTTCCTGTTTCCTGATTCTACCTCTGACCTGGATGTAGTTCTATAGTTCAGTATGATAACTCACACTAACAGCTTGTAGTGTCTTTATTTCTATACATGAAACAATAATGTTCTGGCTCTAGGGAAATTAGCTAGCTGAAAGCTCATGCACTTGTCTAACTAATGCAGCACGATACAAACTCTGGAATCCACAGAGGTGTTAGTAAGGCATGTAATAAGATTTCTTTAGAATGATATATGCAGTTCTAATGGTTTAAACATTTTTTTAAAAGTTCAATCAGAGCAGATTTTTGCATAGAAGTTTAAACATCATAAGGACATACACACACTGTACAAATGTGTTCAGTTTTAAAGGGAGAGTAAAGTAAAATTAAACTTTTTTTAATTTAGATAGAACATTTAGGGCTAGAGTGGATAACTAACAGTTACATGCAAAGGGAAAAGGGGTTTATCGCGGGTGTTTGTGCGCGTCTGATTTTTTGCTCGTATTACAAGTTGAAAGTAAACACAATGGGGCCTAGTTATCAAGTCGTCAACCTCAAATACGCTGGAATTCCGCAGCGCATTTGTGGCGAGGCTGATTCGCTTAAGTTATCAAGCCCTAGATACTGGCAAAAGTAGAACTTTGTGACGTAAGCTTCGATCCGCTGGACTCAGTCCGACACAGATCGATTCTTACGTCACTCCAGATGTTCCGCACACAAGTGCGCCACAATCTGACTACTTTTGTTAGTTATCAAAAAACTAGCAGGTACGCTCTGCACTTTTCCGGCCCAGCATACCTGGTTTTCAATCCGCCGCCCTGGAGGCGGCAGATCCCATAGGAATCAATGGGAGTCTGACCATAGCGAAAGTTCATGTTCGCTGCTGCCTGACATCCCATTAATTCCTATGGGAAATGTCTGCACCTAACACCCTAACATGTACCCCGAGTCTAAACACCCCTAATCTGTCCTCCCTACACCGCCGCAACTAAATAAAGTTATTACCGCCGCTCCCGGACCCTGCCGCAAGCTATACTAAATATGTTAACCCCTAAACCGCCGCTCCTGGTCCCTGCCGCCACTATAATATATGTATTAACCCCTAAACCGCCGCTCCCGGACCCCACCCCCACCTACATTATACCTATTAACCCCTATCCTGCCCCCCCTATACCATCGCCACCTATAATAAAGTTATTAGCCCCTATCCTGCAGATCCCGGACCTCGCCGCAACTAAATAGTTTAACCCCTAAACCCCCGCTCCCGGATCCCGCCGCAACCTATATTAAATTTATTAACCCCTAATCTGCCCCCCCTACACCGTCGCCACCTATAATAAATTTATTATCCCCTATCCTGCCCCCCCCTACACCGCTGCCACTGTAATAAAATTATTAACCGCTAAACCTAAGTCTAACACTAACCCTAACACCCCCCTAACTTAAATATTAATTAAATCTAAATAATATTTCTCTTATTAACAAAATTAATCCTATTTAAAACTAAATACTTACCTTTAAAATAAACCCTAATATAGCTACAATATAAATAATAATTATATTGTAGCTATCTTAGGATTTATTTTTATTTTGCAGGCAAATTTCAATTTATTTTAACTAAGTACAATAGCTATTAAATAGTTATTAACTATTTAATAGCTACCTAGTTAAAATAAAGAGAAATGAAACTGTAAAATAAAAACTAACCTAAGTTACAATTAAACCTAACACTACACTATCATTAAATTAATTAAATAAATTACCTACAAATAACTACAATTAAATACAATTACATAAACTAACTAAAGTACAAAAAATAAAAAAGCTAAGTTACAAAAAATAAAAAAAAATAAGTCACAAACATTTAAAAAATATTACAACAATTTTAAGTTACTTACACCTAATCTAAGCCCCCTAATAAAATAACAAAGCCCCCCAAAATAAAAAAATGCCCTACCCTATTCTAAATTAAAAAAGTTCAAAGCTCTTTTACCTTACCAGCCCTTAAAAGCGCCTTTTGAGGGGCATGCCCCAAAGAATTCTGCTCTTTTCCCTGTAAAAGAAAAATACAACCCCCTCCAACAATCAAAATTGTTGTAATATTTTTTAAATGTTTGTAACTTATTTTTTTTAGCTTTTTTTACTTAGTTTATGTAATTGTATTTAATTGTAGTTATTTGTAGGTAATTTATTTAATTAATTTAATGATAGTGTAGTGTTAGGTTTAATTGTAACTTAGGTTAGGATTTATTTTACAGGTAATTTTGTATTTCTTTTAGCTAGGTAGTTATTAAATAGTTAATAACTATTTAATAACTATTCTAACTAGCTAAAATAAATACAAATTTACCTGTAAAATAAATATAAATCCTAAAATAGCTACAAAGTAATTATTAATTATATTGTAGCTATCTTAGAGTTTATTTTACAGGTAAGTATTTAGTTTTAAATAGAAATAATTTATTAAAGTATAGTGTAGTGTTAGGTGTAATTGTAACTTAGATTAGTTTTTATTTTACAGGTTAATTTCTCTTCATTTTAACTAGGTAGCTAATAAATAGTTAATAACTATTTAATAGCTATTGTACCTAGTTAAAATAAATTGAAAGTTGCCTGTAAAATAAAAATAAATCCTAAGATAGCTACAATATAATTATTATTTATATTTTAGCTATATTAGGGTTTATTTTAAAGGTAAGTATTTAGTTTTAAATAGGATTAACTTAGTTAATAAGATAAATATTATTTAGATTTATTTAATTAATATTTAAGTTAGGGGGGTGTTAGGGTTAGTGTTAGACTTAGGTTTAGGGGTTAATAATTTTATTACAGTGGCGGCGGTGTAGTGGGGGGCAGGATAGGGGTTAATAAATTTATTATAGCTGGCGACAGTGTAGGGGGGGCAGGATAGGGGTTAATAAGTTTAATATAGGTTGCGGCGGGGTCCGGGAGCGGTGGTTTAGGGGTTAAACTATTTATTTAGTTGCGGTGAGGTCCGGGATCAGCAGGATAGGGGTTAATAACTTTATTATAGATGGTGGCGGTATAGGTGGGGCAGGAAAGGGGTTAATAGGTAAATGTAGGTGGCGGCGGGGTCCGGGAGCGGCGGTTTAGGGGTTAATACATTTATAAGAGTTGTGGCGGGGTCTAGGAGCGGCGGTTTAGGGGTTAATAACTTTATTGAGTTGCGGGGGGCTCCGGGGGCGCCGGTATAGGGGGTAGAACAGTGTAGTAAGTGTGGGTGCTTAGTGACAGGCTAGCAATAAAGCTGTCAAAAAGCCGAAGAGCAGCAAGATCGGATGAGTGATAACTCTCACAGTCCGCTGCTCATCGCCCCATACTTGGTGGGTGGCTTTTTGACAGCTTTTTTGATAACTTAGGCGAAATTTTGCAGGTCCACGGCAGCGATGGTAGGCGAGCTTAGGCGGGCATATTGAACCGGCGAAGGCAGGTAAAGTAGACGGCTTGATAACTACCCCCCAATCAGTTGAGCGCAATTGAAGTTAACGAGTGTTGGGTTAGCACACCCTCAGTTCTGGTTAACTGTTTTTCAAAACAAAAAAGTTTCACAAAACACATCAAAAATACATTACAAAGTACAGTTACACTCATAATAACACCATCTAATAATTTTTTTATTTTTTTTTTAAATTGAAGAATGGCTCAAAGATATTCGGTCACAGGTGTTAGTAACAAAAAAAAGGCAGGCAAAGGGCTTTCCACATAGAGATACATACATATAAATGTCTTAATATTTATATGTATGTAAATATATATGTTTATATGAGTGTACATATGTATTTATATGGATGTATATGTATTTACAGACATATATACACTTATAAATACATATAAATACATATGTACACATATATAGACATATACAGAAGTGCATTGGAGCCCTTTGCAGTTAAGTAGATGAAAACATTTAAAATTATATTTACGCAATATTCCTTTTTAAGTGAATGTTATACTGTGCATCTACTGTAAATATTTTATGTTCCAATGTTCTGCACATAGAAGAATATGTTCTATGTATGTTTAAATACATATACAGGTGGCCCTCGTTTTACAACTGTTTCAGAATAACAATTTTTTTTCCAGTCATGTGACTGCTATTGAAAAGCATTGAGAAGCAGTGCATTTATTAAAATAGCCAGTAGGTGGAGCTGTCCGCTTGTGTTGCAGCAAAGCCAAGCAAGCTGAAAGTATTCAGTTTTACCAGACCTGAGCTATCGAGCAGATTTAAAAGGAACAAGATCTTCCTGTCTATAAATCAGTCCAGATTGGAATGCATAGAAAGAACTGTTTGCAGAAAAAAGCAAGTGAAGTCTGTGTTGTGTGATTATTTTATTAGGTTTATAATGCTGTTTAGCAAATGATTTTGTTCATTTAACTTAGTTTAATTATCTATTCTGTGTTGTGTGATCTCTCTCTCTCTCAAATATTTATATTTTCATGTCAGGTTAGCACACTTTAGAAAATGCAATTGTGTTTGCTACATCGACTTCTATAGGGAATAGGTTATTGAGCAATTATGTAGTGTTGGTTTACAATTTCTTAGTATCCTTTGTTAAAAAGTATACCTAGGTAGGCTAAAGACCAGCAATGTGCTGCTGAGTTCTAGCTGCTGATTGGTTACTTCCCATATTTAACATATTGGCCCCTAGTTATCAAGCCGTCAACCTCAAATATGCTGGAATTCCGCAGCGTATTTGTGGCGAGGCTGATTCGCCTAAGTTATCAAGCCCTACACACCGGCAAAAGTAGAATATAGTGACGTATGCTTCGATCTGCCGGACTTTTGCTAGCTATCAAAAAACTAGCAGGTACGATCGGCACTTTTCCGGCCCAGCGTACCTGGTTTTCAAACCGCTGCCCTGGAGGCGGCGGATCCCATAGGAATCAATGGGAGTCTGACCATAGCGAAAGTTCATGTTTGCTGCTAAAGAAATACAAAAATACAAAAGCTAAAAGAAATACAAAATTACCTGTAAAATAAATCCTAACCTAAGTTACAATCACTGTTCCCTCTAAGACTAGTTTTGTGTGCGACCCAGCAGTGAAACAGTCAATCAAGTAAGCACACCCTGCAATTAGCAAACATTTCACAATGCAGACTGGAAGGTATGGTTCTCTTATTAACTGTTTCACTGCTGGGCCGCACACAAAACTGGCCTTAGAGGGAACACTGGTTACAATTAAACCTAACACTACACTATCATTAAATTAATTAAATAAATTAGCTACAAATAACTACAATAAAATTCAATTAAAATTCAATTAAAGAAACTAACTAAAGTACAAAAAATGAAAAAAAATAAGTTACACACATTTCAAAAATATTACAACCATTTTAAGCTACTTGCACCTAATCTAAGCCCCCTAATAAAATAACAAAGCCCTCCAAAATAAAAAAAATCCCTACCCTATTCAACATTAAAAAGTTACCAGCTCTATTACCTTACCAGCCCTTAAAAGGGCCTTTTGCGGGGCATGCCCCAAAGAAAACAGCTCTTTTGCCTGTAAAATAAAAATACAACCCCCCCCCCAACATTACAACCCACATACCCCTACTCTAACCCAAACCCCCCTTAAATAAACCTAACACTACCCCCCTGAAGATCATCCTACCTTTAGCCGTCTTCAGCCAGCCGACCCACCGATGGAACTGAAGAAGAGATCCGGAACGGCAGAAGTCATCATCCAAGGGGCGCTGAAGAAGTCTTCCATCCGATTGAAGTCATCATCCAAGGGGCGCTGAAGAAGTCTTCCATCCGATTGACGTCTTCATCCAAGCGGCGTCTTCAATCTTCATCCATCCGGAGCGGAGCGGAGCCATCTTCAGACGAGCCGACGTGGAGCCATCCTCTTCTTCCCGACGACTAACGACGAATGAAGGTTCCTTTAAGGGACGTCATCCAAGATGGCATCCCTTCAATTCTGATTGGCTGATAGGATTCTATCAGCCAATCGGAATTAAGTTAGGAAAAATCTGATTGGCTGATTGAATCAGCCAATCAGATTGAAGTTCAATCCGATTGGCTGATCCAATCAGCCAATCAGATTGAGTTCGCATTCTATTGGCTGCTCCACTCTGGATCTCTTCTTCAGTTCCATCGGTGGGTCAGCTGGCTGAAGACAGCTAAAGGTAGGATGATCTTCAGGGGGGTAGTGTTAGGTTTATTTAAGGGGGGACTGGGTTAGAGTAGGGGTATGTGGGTGGTGGGTTTTAATGTTGGGGGGTTGTATTTTTATTTTACAGGCAAAAGAGCTGTTTTCTTTGGGGCATGCCCCGCAAAAGGCCCTTTTAAGGGCTGGTAAGGTAATAGAGCTGGTAACTTTTTAATGTAGAATAGGGTAGGGAATTTTTTTATTTTGGGGGGCTTTGTTATTTTATTAGGGGGCTTAGATTAGGTGTAAGTAGCTTAAAATTGTTGTAATATTTTTGAAATGTTTGTAACTTATTTTTTTTATTTTTTGTACTTTAGTTAGTTTCTTTAATTGAATTTAATTTTAGTTATTTGTAGCTAATTTATTTAATTAATTTAATGATAGTGTAGTGTTAGGTTTAATTGTAACTTAGGTTAGGATTTATTTTACAGGTAATTTTGTATTTCTTTTGGCTAGGTAGTTATTAAATAGTTAATAACTATTTAATAACTATTCTAACTAGCTAAAATAAATACAAAGTTACCTGTAAAATAAATATAAATCCTAAAATAGCTACAATGTAATTATTAATTACATTGTAGCTATCTTAAGGTCTATTTTACAGGTAAGTATTTAGTTTTAAATAGGAAAAATTTATTAAAGTATAGTGTAGTGTTAGGTGTAATTGTAACTTAGGTTAGTTTTTTTTTTTTTACAGGTAAATTTCTCTTAATTTTAACTAGGTAGCTATTAAATAGTTAATAACTATTTAATAGCTATTGTACCTAGTTAAAATAAATGGAAAGTTGCCTGTAAAATAAAAATAAATCCTAAGATAGCTACAATATAATTATTATTTATATTGTAGCTATATTAGGGTTTATTTTAAAGGTAAGTATTTAGTTTTAAATAGGATTAATTTAGTTAATAAGAGAAATATTATTTAGATTTATTTATTTAATATTTAAGTTAGGGGGGTGTTAGGGTTAGTGTTAGGGGTTAATAATTTTATTACAGTGGCGGCGGTGTAGGGGGGGCAGGATAGGGGTTAATAAATTTATTATAGGTGGCGATGGTGTAGGGGTGCAGATTAGGGGTTAATAAGTTTAATATAGGTTGTGGCGGGGTCAAGGAGCAGCAGTTTAGGGGTTAAACTATTTATTTAGTTGCGGCAGGGTCCGGGATCGGCAGGATAGGGGTTAATAACTTTATTATAGGTGGCGGCGGTATAGGGGGGGGCAGGATAAGGGTTACTAGGTATTATGTAGGTTGCGGCGGTGTCCGGGAGCGGCAGTTTAGGGGTTAATAGATTTATAAGAGTTGCGGAGGAGTCTAGGAGCGGCGGTTTAGGGGTTACTAACTTTATTTAGTTGCGGGGGGCTCCTGGGGCACCGGTATAGGGGGTAGAACAGTGTAGTTTAGTGTGGGTGCTTAGTGACAGCTTGTCAATAAAGCTGTCAAAAAGCCGAAGAGCAGCGAGATCGGATGAGTGAAAACTTTCACAGTCCGCTGCTCATCGCCCCGTACTTGGTGCGCGGCTTTTTGACAGATTTATTGATAACTTTGGCGAGATTTTTCAGGTCCGCGGCGGCGATGGTAGGCGAGCTTAGGTGGGCGTATTGGGCCGGCGAAGGCAGGTAAGTAGGCACGTTGATAACTAGAGGCCAGAGTCATCAGCTTACCTGATGTGTTCAGTTAGCTCACAGTTTTGCATTGCTACTATTTTGACAAAGGATACAAAGAGAATGAAGTAAATTTGATAATAAACATAAATGTTTTTTTTAAATTGTATAAAATTGTATACTCATACAATACTTGTATAAAATTTTATACTCATACAATTTTTTGTATGATTCATGAAATACATTTTTGGGGTTTCACGTCCGTTTTTAACTAGGTGTAAACAAGTATTTATGTAAATAGTGTATGTGATAGGTCATATACCTAATACAATTGTTTGGATATATAGACATGCTGCATATTTTTAACTTTTTCATTTTCTACTATTTTGTCACAATGTACACTATCGGGTTACTATGGAGAACTGGCACACAATGATGATATCAGTTCCACGTAAGTTTCTGATTTGACACAGGAGGGAGGGTATTTAAAGTAAGTTTCTGAAAGGTTCCAGCACCAGGGTGATCACTAGTGTAGGGTTAGCAATTATGCATGTGTGCAGGCGATCCAAGACTAGCACCTTAGTCTCCAAAAATTAATAGTCCAAAGAAACGCGGATAGCAGCACCACCATATAAAAAAAATCAATCTTTATTTTAGCCATCATAGCAAAATGACAGTGACAACGTTTCGGATCAATATCCTTAGTCATGTCTATTTTACAACAATTAAAAATAGCCTTAAAAAGGCTTGTAATAACACCCACACTACTACATCTAATTAACCCCTTAATTTCAACAAATAATCATTAATGCAATTACAACTCCATCTAGTGGTTGCCTAATACTTAAATTCATCTTAATCAGGTATTCTTACCTTAATTCTACATCTGAATATACACAAAGAGCTCCATCTAGTGGATGCTAATGCTCTATATACATATCGGAACACTGTTTTCTCAAAGGCAAACATTCCAATCCATCTCTCTGTTTAACCCACCTGGGGACATGGTGCCCAATTCATGTATCCAATACAGTTCTCTGTATAATAGGGTCTTCCCCCTATTACCTCCTCCTCCTTCTTGGGATTTTTACCTGTTCTAACAACTGAAATCTTAGTTGGTTTGTTTGGTGACCTGCTTCAATAAAATGATGTGAGACAGGTGCCTCTACATCTCCCATCCTTATGTTGCTCTTATGTTGGTTTATACGTTCAAGGACCCTATGTGTGGTCTCGCCAACATACCCCAACCCACATGGGCACTTAAGTCCAAAGTTGGTATTACATGTGAAATGTCCCTTTAACTTATATTGTTCGCCCATGCGTGGATGAGTACAGATAGGGCCTTTAATGATACTATTGCAATTTTGGCAGCCTAAACAGGGAAAACAAACAAAATTCCTTTTTCCAATAAAGCTTTGAGTCATGATTTTTTTAGGACCTACATCCACCCTCACAAGTGTATCTTTAAAGTTAATTAGAGGTAGTAGTGTGGGTGTGGTTACAAGCCTTTATAAGGCTATTTTTAATTGTTGTAAAATAGACATGATTAAGGATATTGATCCGAAACGTTGTCATTGTCATTTTGCTATGATGGCTTAAATAAAGATTGATTTTTTTTTATATATGGTGGTGCTGCTATCCACTTTTCTTTGGACTATTAATGTTTGGAGACTAAGGTGCTAGTCTTGGATAGCCTGCACCACACCTGCATAATTGCTAACCCTACACTAGGGATCACCCTGGTGCTGGAACCTTTCATTTTGTGATTATTACTGCACCTATTCCTGGCACAAGATGAGATGGAAGAGCAACACAATATGGAGGAGCCACATACCTTTGGTTATACTGATACTGAGGCTGCACGCATTACTACTCTAATACGGGGCTCCAGGGAGTTCCTTAAATCTACACCCTCACAAACAGTGAGCAAAGACTTTGAACATTTGAAAAAGAAACACACTGCATTTGAGCTTCATGCTGTCACCCTTGCGGAGTATTTTAGGGTTAAACGCATCCCTAGGGGATTGTGGATGAATGTATACCCTACCCTAATGAGAGACAACAAGGAGTACTGCCAAAATTTGAGAAGATCTTAAACAAATGTTCCTTTGACATTATAGTTCTTACCGTTGAATGTCTGCAACAAGAGCTGGATAAACAGAGGCTTCAATTGGACGAACTAAAGCAGGAATTGCAGAGCAGTTTGTCCCCAGATGCAATGCGGAAATATACTGATACAGTGATTCAACAGATTGCTGAATTGAGAAAGGAGATACAGGAATGGAAGAAGTGGAAGAAGAATAAATTCAGCATCTGGAATGGTATATCGATGGATGGGGCACAAGTCCGGTAACACCAAGGGTTCTACTTCCGGTTCTACTTCCGGTTATAGACGTGGAGGATGCCATTACCACCAGGGCTCATGGAGCCAGACATCAGACTCTGGATTGGGGTACTCCGATCGAGACAGAGGCAATGACACAGGTGGGGTGGTAGGCGACATAAGAAGAGGTACAAGGGGTCAGAATCAACAGAGGGGCAGAGGCAGAGCTTTGCAGTAGGTAATGACCCGCAGCAAATACAGCCAATAGTATTAAACTTGAGCACTGTACCACTTTCACTTGAGGAACAAAGGGCTCTTAATAAGGGACTGTCTTTTTGCCCACAACAACAGCATATGGATACATTTGGACTACAAAAAGACTTACATGGGTTCTTTAGGGCTTTAAAATTGAAAAGTAATTTCTCAGGTTTGTCAAATGTTTAGAGGGATGTTTCTGGGTCTAATGCACAAAATAGGCTTGATTTGCAACACTTAGGGCTCAGGAATAAAAGCAAATTTGTACCGCAACAAGTTAATGCAGGTGTGAATACATTTATCCAATTGGTTGAACATGATATGTGTGATCTGTACAAAAAAAGAGGAAGGGGTTTCCAAAGAATGGCAGTTTTACTAACAACTTCAGTAAAGAAGAGAGAGGTGCAATTATAAATTTGCAAGAAAAGAAACAGCTTATTTTTAAGGAGGCGGACAAGGGAGGATCCCTTGTGATTATGGAAAAAGATTATTATGTCACAGAGATTGAGAATCAACTTGCTGAGAGGGAGGTATACCAATTATTATCAAGTAACCCAACTATGAAGGTAAAAAAGGAAGTTGAGGCATGTGTTAAACAGGCATGTGCCTGTTTAACACATGCCTGGTTAATATGATAATTGATAATAAAACTGTTACATTTCTTTTGGAAACTAAATATATCATACCAGTGTTTTACACACTTCCGAAGGTACATAAGGACAGGGAAAGACCACCTGGCCAGCCAATTGTGGCGGGGGTTGGATCGGTCCTGTCTAAGGTGTCCATCTATTTGGATATAGTATTGAGACCTTTTGTTAATTCTATATCACATATTAGGGACACAGACGACTTTGTGAATAAAGTACAGGATTTGACATTGGAAGGTAATAAAAGTATTCTTTATAGCCTAGATGTAACTAGTTTGTACACATCTATTACCCATGAGGCAGGATTAGGTGCTGTGGGTAGGTGCCTGGCACAGAGTATGAATATAAGTATGAAGCAGAAAGAATTTATTCTAAATATTTTATGTATCATTCTAAGGTGTAATTCAGGGTACTGCCATGGGTTCCAATGTCGATCCAACATACGCCAATATTTTTATGAATACATTTGAGGAATATTTTGTTTACAATCATCCATTGTTTCTTCTGTATGGCGCCACTTGAACAATTTATTTGGTGTATGGTTGGGCGACATTGGAACCCTGGAGGATTTTGTTGAAGATCTTAACATTGCCACGCAACAGATACAATTCAAATTAAATTTAAATGAAGAGAGGATAGATTTTTTGGATACCACTGTATACAAACAGGGTAATGTGTTGACTGTGGATATATATAAAAAGGATATGGATTGCAACAATTTGTTGCATTTTTCCAGTGCACATCCTCCAGCTCTGGTAAAGAGTTTGCCGAAGAGCCAACTCATGAGGGTGAGACGAATTGTCTCTGATGAGAATATAGTTCAGGAGAGACTCTCTGAGATGGCAAACACTTTATACAGAGGGGGTATCCTGCCAATCTTATTCAGAAGGAGATACAGGCTATATTAGAAATCCCTAGGACTACTCTCTTAAAGGAGAGAACTAGAATGGAAAAAACTCCTAGAATGATTTTTGTTAATGAGTATTCCCCTTGGAGTGGGCATGTACAAAAAATTCCACGTAAACATTGGCATGTGTTAGGGGTTTCTAATCCTGAAGTGAGTGAATTTAAAAATCCTCCTATGTCTGCTTTCAGGAGGGGTAAAAACTTAAAAGATACACTTGTGCGGGCGGTTGTAGGTCCTAAAAAAATCATGACTCAAAGCTTTATTGGAGAAAGGAAATTTGGTTGTTTCCCCTGTTTAGGCTGCCAAAATTGCAATAGTATCATTAAAGGCCCTATCTGTACCCATCCACGTACCGGCAAACAATATAAGTTAAAGGGACATTTCACATGTAATGCCAACTTTGCGGTCTATTTAATTAAGTGCCCATGTGGGTTGGGGTACATTGGCGAGACCACACGTAGGGTCCACGAACGTATAAACCAACATAAAAGCAACATAAGGACGGGAAATGTAGAGGCACCTGTCTCACATCATTGTATTGAAGCAGGTCACCAAACAAACCAACTAAGATTTCAGTTGTTAGAACAGGTAAAAATCCCAAGAAGGGGAGGTAATAGGGGGAGAACTGTATTGGATACATGAATTGGGCACCATGTCCCCAGGTGGGTTAAACAGAGAGATGGATTGGAATGTTTGCCTTTGAGAATACAGTGTTACAATATGTATATAGAGCATTAGCATCCACTAGATGGTGCTCTTTGTGTATATTTAGATGTAGAATTAAGGTAAGAATACCTGATTAAGATGAATTTAAGTATTAGGCAACCACTAGATGGAGCTGTAATTGCATTAACGATTATTTGTTGAAATTAAGGGGTTAATTAGTGTGGGTGTGGTTACAAGCCTTTATAAGGCTATTTTTAATTGTTGTAAAATAGACATGATTAAGGATATTGATCCGAAACGTTGTCATTGTAATTTTGCTATGATGGCTTAAATAAAAATTGATTTTTTATATATGATGGTGTGACTATCCGCTTTTCTTTGGACTATTAATAGTTGCATGGATAGATACAATAATATAGTTTTGAACATAAATATGTAATTGTTAGCCATGAGACCACATAACTTTATGAATATCAATAGTACACAGTATGACTCAGGATATAAAATTGAAAGATGATAAACTCTTAAAACTACAAGGACTAAATGTTTATCTGCCAGAGTTATACATGCAGTGAAAGTCAACATAAACCAAAGAAAAAATAACAAATTTAACAACATTTCAAACTAATCATATACTAATGAAATCTCAGTTTTTTGTTTTTGAAACCTCCCAAATTGTGTATAGGCCACTCTTGAACCTATGTGGAATAGCTTAAATTACTGGAGGTACACTAGGATGATATAAAGCCACTCTTGGGCATGGTAAAATACAGAACAATAAACTAAAGGTGAAGGAGAACAACAATATACTTTTATGAAGTGTACAGCCACACTTTAACCTGAGCATGTACACTTGAGTAGGATATTAATAGATGACGCAGTAGAATAGTTGTATAATGAAGATGATATTTAGCAACTCATGAACATAGTACATTAAAATACGATGAAGGTATATTTTATGGAGTAGCAACATGGATTAATTATACATTTTGGCTAGATGGTAGGTGTCAAACTGACATCTAATGGATTTATATGTTTGAAAACCTCTCTTTTGAACTACAGTATAGCTCTTTAGTGTAATTCTGGTTCGTTTTGCTAGTTGTATCACCAAAAGTCACTAACAAACGGGGTGAAGATGGTGTCATTGGTAATATTGGAGTATAAACCTGATGCTCAATAAGGGGGCAAATATTAGAATCTCCTATTTAGTATTTGGATGATAGTCGAGCTTGACATTTCCCTCTCTGGGATAAATACATTTAGTGGTGTATGTCTGTGAGGGTCCTCAAATAATTTTCCAATGCTATGGGGTCCAAGTGATTAAACTGTGGGAGGCTTAAACCGATATGGTGCTGACAGCTTGAAAGGGGAATGAAAATATAAATTGGGTCCTCAATGCCATCAACTCTAAGAAGGTACAGTTCTCTAATATTAAACGAGAGCTAGACGCACAGTGTTAGGTATATAGACTAAACCTAGAATGAGAGCTAGTGTAGTTAGCCAGTTTTAGGGTTGGCTGTGTAAGCACTAACTAGACAAGTGTACAGCTTTAAAACTCAATAAAGTGCAATAAAAAGAACAGGCATCTAGATATTCAGGATCTGCTTAGAGCACAATACAAAACAGAACATATGAGGAAATAGAGTGTGTAAACTAAGTAACATCCTGTAAATGGGGCTTCACCTCACACCAACTATGTAGGTCAAAGAATACTCAACACAAAAATATATTTTTCAGACTAGAGTCATCATTGGGATATGTAAGCACGATATGCAAAATTTATATAGTCCTTTTCATGTGGGTCGCATGTAGGAGTAGTGACAGTGTTACCTGATCCCAATACGAGTGGCCGCAGATGCAGTGCTGCAATAATTGAAAAGGTGGTTGGAGCAATGGAGAAAATAATACCAGCGGGTATGAATGCTTGTCTGAAGCAAATCCACCTGGAACAAGGAGTGGAGAAGAGTGTGAGGACTTGATGTCACCTTCAATAGAACTCCAGTACTCACTAGGGAGGATTCACGAGTACAGGTCAGCTGCGGAGCACAATGTTGGTCCATCCTGGATTGAGGGTGGTCGGCCGCATCCTCCCGATCTTGAAGTGGATTCACCTCCATTGAGCTCACAAACCAAGGCTCAACAGCTGTGGAATTAGTTGTTTCAGTACACCCGATGTTGCGATCAGCTCCTTGCAACTTTTTATGGGCTGACTCCATAAGTAGCAAATAATTTTGGGCAGGCTCTTTCACACAGGAGAAGGATTGTGAAGTGCTGCGTAGTTCATCTCACTCTGTTAAAGCCGCCATGTTACATTCCGTGCTTGCACACTCTTAGTTTGAGGTTTAACTAGAGATAGTAGATGGGTAAATTTACTGTCCACTTGTTGAGCCAGAGTGGTCAAGAGGTCTTGAATCATTTTATAATAAATCTTATCCATATTTAGGTAATTTCTACCATCTAGATTTGATAACAGCAGTTAAGTAGACCTGCTTAATCCGGATAGCTGTGGGGGGGGGGGAGTTAGGGTTGATGTTGTAAGGCTGCTGCCTTTCCTAGTTCTCTGTCCGGGATAGGACACCAGATAATGTGAGCTCCTTGAAATTAGTATCTTTTTTTTTTTTTTTTTTTTTTACAAGTTTTTGGTTTATTATTTTAACACAAAAATATACAAATAAACATTCTCAAGTGCTGACAGCCACATACAAAGCAATAGTCTAAATGTGACTGTTTAGAAGTGTAATTAATCACTGTTCCAAATGTCCTATTAACTGGTTTGGGAGCAAAAAATACATAGAGATAAGTAGTTTTTCACAAGGTCGGATGGGGCAGGGGTCTTGCTTGGGTCAAAAACAGATGTTTTTCTTACTAGGGTCTATTATGTTTGTTTATTGTAAGCATGGCATCACAGATATAATTCACTGCCTGGGTGCTTTATTCCTAGTTTAAAAAAGTATATGCACTTTCAAAAACCATAATTGTAGCCGATTTTAAACTTTATCTAAAGACAATCCTAATTTAAAATTGAAAAAGTCAAATAAGGTCTTTTTCAAGACAGGTCGTGCTATCCAGGCCGTGCTATCCAAAAACAGCAAAAATAAAATGATAAAACAGACCTGCACTAAACTGGAAGTAATCTGAGTTAAACCAATCTGTATGCTAAATCTTAACTTTATTCGCATTGGATGCAAAGCTTTTGCCTGGTTCCAGCTGACATGTAACAGACTTCAAAATATCTCAGCTATTTTTCAAGATCGCCAGTCAGTTAAATGTTTTAAAAAGTAGAGTTTTGAGTAAAGGAGGACTTAAAGGGATCCAAAACCCTACATTTTTCTTTTTTTTTTTTGGGGGGGGGGATTTCAAAGAGCTTTAGTGTACCAAGTTAAAACACACATTTCACATTAACAGAGCATTGTTAAACAAGTGCATTGAATGATTCAGATAACTGACCCATCGGAGAGCAAATAATGGTGGGCAGAGTCCAAGAGAAGGTTAAAATACCTCTCATAGTCCGTAGAATGGAAGTAGTGCTCCCTTTGGGCATCATCCAGGACTCCAACAAGGGAGTAGCTCTGTGATATATATACATACAACTTAATACAAATGTATATAAACAGTCAAACAAGTAGAAAATTAAAAAAAAAAAACATTTATGCAGCTATGAAGGACAAAAAGGTGCTGTAGATATCGAATAATCTATATTTCCATGTGCAGGTTATAAAAGAAAAGGGCATAAATATTGATAAATGTAGGTTCACTAAGAGGTCTTAAATGTTGTATCTGTCTCTAAACAGCTATTGTTGGGGAGGAGGAGAGGGGAAGAGGCTTCAATGGTTGGGAAACTACATCAGTGGGAGGCTGCAGGGAATGTAGGTATCGCTTATTATTATTCTTATTTATTTAAAAAGTGCCAACAGATTTCACAGTGCTGCCCATGGGTACAAGGATAGAAGTACAACAGAGAAACAATACAACAAAGACAAAATTTTACAAACAGATACAGGGGGAAATGAGGGCCCTATTCCCGTGGGAACTCACAATCTAGATGGGTAGGAGGATGGGAAACAGGAGGTGGGGACTGCAAAGGTGGGAATGATATTAGTGGGGAGATGAGGGCAACTGTTGGGTTAGTGAAGTTAATTTGTTAATGAGTCAGGTGATAGACTTCCCTGAACAAAAAGGTCTTCAGGGAAGGTTTAAAGGAGAGGTTAGGGGAGAGTCTGACGGCTCGAGGAAGTGCATTCCAGAGGGTCGGTGCCGCACGAGAGAAGTCCTGTAATCTAGCATGAGAGGAGGTGATGGTAGAGGATGCAAGTAGCATGTCATTGTTGGATCTAAGGGGGCCGGCTGGTCAGGGTGAGAATTTTGAATTTAATTCTGCTGTAAATAAGGAGCCAGTGATGGGACTCACAGAGAGGTGCAGCAGAAATGGAGTGTCGAGAGAGGTGAATTAGCCTGGCAGATGCATTTAGGATGGATTAAAGGGGAGAAAGGCGGGAGAGAGGGAGGCCAGTTAGCAAGCTATTGCAATAGTCAAGTTAGGAAATTACCAGGGAGTGGATAAGCAATTTAGTAGTTTTGTCACTCAGAAATGGACAAATGCTGGAGATATAGCATAGGTTGTTGCGGCAGGATGAAGAGAACAGTTGGATGTGGGGAATGAAGGTCATATTTGAGTCAAGTGTGACTCTGAGGCAGCAGACTTGGGGTGATGGGGAGGTAGTGGTGCCGCCAACAGTGATGGAAAAATTAGAAACTGCAGTAGAGTTAGAGGGGGGGATCAGAAGTAGGTAAGGGGGGGGGGATCAGAAGTAGTTCAGTCTTGGCCATGTTTATTTTTAGGTGGTAAGAGGCCATCCAAGAGGAAATGCCATATAAGCAGTCACTGATGTTAGAATTGACAGAAGGAGAAAGTGCAGGGTGGAAAGGTAGATCTGGGTTTCATCAGCATAGAGGTGGTAGTTGAAGCCATAGCTTTTGATAAGTTTACCCAGTGAAGAAGTGTAAATAGAGAAGAGTAGAGGACCCAGGGCAGAGCCTTGAGGTACTCCAACAGACAGAGGCAATGGAGAGGAGGAGCCACCAGCAAAAGAGACAGAGAAGGATCTGTTAGAAAGATAAGAGTGAATCCAGGAGAGGGCAGTGTCACAGAGCCCAAGAGAGCTGAGAGTCCGTAGGAGAAGAGGATGGTCAACAGTGTCAAAAGCAGCAGAGAGGTCAAGTAAGATGAGCATAGAGTAGTAGCCTTTGTTTTTAGCAGAAAGGAGATCATTAGTAACCTTGGTGAGGGCAGTCTCAGTTGAAGGTTGGGGACGGAAGCCAGATTGTAGGGGGTCGAGCATTGAGTTGGAGGACAGGAAGTGGGTTAGGCGATTGAAAACTAGTTTTTCAAGGATTTTTGAAGCTAGTAGTTTGCAGGAGAGTTAGGGTCAAGGGAGGGTTTTTTGAGGATGGGGTGACCTTTGCCTGTTTGAAGGAGGCAGGAAATGAGCAGGTAGAAAGGTGGATAGGTTGAATATGTGGGTAAGAGCCGGATTGAGGGTGGGAGACAGAGAATGTATTAGATGTGAAGGAATAGGGTCAAGTAGGCAGGTAGTGAGGTGTGAGGAAGACAATAGGGAAGCTACTTCACTCTCAGTGGTTGGGAGGAGGAGGCAAAGAGTGGCAGAGGGGGTGACTGGGAGTGAAGTTGGGAGATTGCAGGCTTGTGTTGGGATGTTTCTTCGGATGGTAAGTGTTTAATTGAAAAAGTAGTCAGCCAGGTCTTTAGCACTGAACTCAGATGAGGGGGGTGGTGCATGTGGGTAGAGAAGAGAGTTGAAAATGGAGAAGAGTCTTTTAGGGTTTGAGGAGTGAGTGGATATATGAGAAGAGAAGTAGGGTTTCTTAGCTAAGTAAAGGGCAGAGGTTTAAGAGTAAAGGATTAACTTATAGTGCATGAAATCAGGTTCAGAGTGGGATTTTCTCCAGGCACGTTCAACAGTGCTATAGCATTTTTTTGTAGGTGGTGTGTTTGCTGGGAGTGCCAGGGCTGGAGCTGATGATGTGGGGCTTTGCAAATTTGTGGCGGAGCGAGGGTGTCAAGTGCAGAGGAGAGTGTATTAATGTAGTGGGTTATGGCAAGGTCAGGGCAGGATATTGTGGAAGTGTGGGGGAGGCGTATTTGAATAAAGTTGGAGAGTTGGGGAGGGTCAGCAGTGTGCAGATTTTTACAGGTGTGGAGTCAAGGAGGGGAAGTAGGTTTAGCCTGTATATTAAGATTAAAGGTGAGCAGATGGTAGTCTGAGATGGGAAATTGGCGACAGTCAACATCTGGGAGAGAGCAGAGATAGGGGAATAGCAGATCAATAGAGTGTCCGAAGGAGTTAGTGAGTGAGAGAAGGTTTGAGGCAGCAGGGGCAGATGGGTTGTCATTGGGGATGTTGAAATCCAGAGGTTGGTCCAGGGGGGCGATAGATAACTGCCACTCTGAGAGAGAGGGGGGAGAACAGGTGAATGCAGTGGACTTCAAAAGAAGAAAAGGAGATAAATGGAAATGGAGATAGGTACTGATCGGAGCAAGAGGAGGAGAGTATAATCCCAACACTGCCACCGTGTCTCTCACCTGGCCTAGGTGTGTGGCTAAAGTGAAGACCACCATGTGTGAGAGCAGCAATTTAAACAGTGTCAGAGGAAGATAGCCAGGTTTCAGTAATTGCTAAAAGGTTGAATGTGTTGGAAACAAACAGGTCGTGAACGGTTGTAAGTTTGTGACAGACAGAGGGTACAAGAAAAGGGAGGAGCTAAGCGCTGTGGGTTAATAGAGATGAGATTGTTGGTATTGCGTGACCTAGGGTTTTTGCAGTGGAAAACAGAGCAAGAGTGTAAAAGTGTGGTGATTGCTGCAGGACCAGGGTTAGGAGAGACATCACCAGCAGCAAGCAGAAGTAGCAGTGAGAGTGATAGAGGGTGAGAGTGAGATTTGTAGGAGCGCATATGACTAGACACAGGAGTGTTAGAGGGGGAAGTGTTTCTAAGGAAACAGAGTAGTTCATGAGAGGATATCATAGGGGATGAGAGAAGGGAGGGTGATATATGGATAGTGTATGGGTTGTTGTTATAGAGACATGCAGTGAGTTTTAGGGGAAGGGCAGACAGAGAGAGCAGAAAATACATAGCATCAGAGCATTATGTAGGTGTATAATTAGTAAGTTTACCTATTAGTGGGACTGCAGTTTCCCCCTCCAGTTTCTAACTCCATGAGTTACACACTTGCAAATTAGAGGTGGGGGGGGGGCAGGATGCATTATCCCAGCTGCTTTAGAGATGTGTGTAGATTCACAAAGTCCTTGAAAGCAGGATTCCTAGAAAGCTGACAGGAGGTCAGAAGCCAGAATGAGGCTGATAGGCACAGGAAATCACTCAGGAATGAATTGAGGAAAAACAGCAAATAAATCACTGTTTTAAAACAAATGGAAACTGAATAAAGGTTCCCAAAAGTCTTTTGAAAAGGTAGCCTGATTTGAGGTTGTTAAATCCAGAGTAAGATAAAGCTAGACTATTAACAAAATACTCAAGCAATGTCTGCTCAAATGAAGTGAGGTTAAGTAGCTTAGGAGAAAAAAGGGGTGGAGAGAGACTTAAAGGTGCAGCATCCATAAAGACGCATACCAGAGATATTTAGCAGGAATTAAAGGGAAGTTTTAAGAGGAGACAGGAGACACAAGCAGGGACACATAACAAAGATATTTAGCAGGAATTAAAGGGACGTTTTAAGAGGAGCTAAGAGACACAAGCAGGGGCACATACCAGAGATATTTAGCAGGAATTAAAGGGACATTTTAAGAGGAGCCAGGAGACACAAGCAGGGACACATACCTGTAGAGAGATGAGATGAAATAGGATTAGAAGCAGTGTGGATGTAGATCCAGTGAGTAACACTGCCACTTTTAACAGATCCACTTAGAATCAGAGAGCCAAAGGTCAGATGAGCCTTGGGCTTGCTATATGTAGCAGTGAGAGTAATGAACTGAATCTTTAAATATATTTTCAGATTATCTATATTTATGTACCTACATGTTTAGGTATATTTATTTAGCCAATATTCATTTAAAAAATGTCCCACAGTTGAGGTACATTAACTCATTTATTTTTATGACAATATAAATATATATAACAGCAACTATTACCTTTCTGATTACAGTACTGTGCTATCTTTCTGATGGTATTGCCTATACAATAATATTAAAAAATGTATATAAAAACTACCTTTAGATTGAATGTTTAAGCTGTATGAGGATATGTAAATATTGTCTGAATGACATAAGATATTGTTGTTTACACTTGGTCCTTTTCCCTGTCCAAACAGTCAAATTTTACAAGAACAAATATAAAAATATTCTGAATTCCAAACTATTACAAAATGTAAGTCTTTTTTGATCCCATGCAGTTTGGATAAAGGGATTTGTACCTGTATATTCAAATCTAGCTCATGTGCATATATTTATAATCTCTATAAAAATAATATGACCTTTATGTATGGGGATGTTATACACTAACTTTTAGAAAACATAGGGTACTTTAATGAAAACACCTTAAAAGTGAGTCAGATATACCACCCAAAAGCCATAACCGACTGTGGGCTCCATTTATAAAAGGTAGGGTGCACATAATTCTTTTATGTGGACTTCTCTACAAGTGGACAGCATATGCTTTCCACATTTAACATTGCTCAAGCAAACAAGACTGGGACTCAAGGCTGTTTCGGGTATCTGACCAGGAAGTGTATCCGAGTAAATGTTCCCCATGCTTGGAGTGCCAGTTTGCGGCTGATCAAACTGCTGCCAAAGCCATACATCCACTTTTATTTAAAAATATTAAAATACAACAGATAGCAGACTGGACGTCATCTAGAGGTAAAGAAACATCTGACACTTTTCGTGCCCCCTAGTGGCGCTTAATCATATGATTAAGTGCCACTAGGGGGCACGATACACATCAGTCGTAATCAGATCTTAATACAGAAATATATATTTTAAAATAAAAAAATAATTTTCCTTCTATGTAAAGAATATTGTAATGTAAAGTATTCATAACTACCTTCGACTTTAGCCCTTTTGATCTAATGTAATGTAGGGTTAACAACATGCCCCATTAGAGTATATAGGGAGAAGTTAACATGGTTGCAATATCCTAAGTCCTGAAGTTAGCAAGCATCAGACTTTTGCTCGAGCACTAACTTTTAACTTTCAACTTGTAATATGTGTTCTTTACTGGCCATGTTAAAATTGTACTTTGAGTGCAGTTAGTGTGCAAGCAATTAAAGGGCCATAATACCCAAATGTTTAAACAATTGAAAGTGATGCAACATGGCTGTAAAAAGCTGACTAGAAAATATCACCTGAACATCTCTCTGTAAAAAAGAAAGATATTTTACCTCAAAAGTTCCTCAGTAGCCACCTCCCATTGTAAAGGATTTCTAAGCAGCATTTTAGTGTGTCTGTCCTGGGACAGCTGAAAGTATGAGCCTCGTGAACTCTCATATTATTTCACCAATCAGGTAAAGGAAGCTTACTATGAAATCTCATGAGAGTTAAGTCAAATCTCATGAGATCACAGTAAAAGTTCATGACCTCAGCACTGCTGATGCTGATTGGCTGCTGTTCATTTCTTCATTTTTTTTTATTTTTACCTGCAGCTGGGAGCAGCTGAGTATAACTTTTTACACAGAACTAACTCTGCTGAGCTGAGGAGAATGTCAGGTAAAATATCTTCCTTTTTTACATAGAGATGCTCAGGTGATATTTCCCTGTCAGCTTTTTACAGTTATACTGCATCAGTTTCAAGTGATTTAGCATATGAGTATTATGTCCCTTTAAGTTATTTAGCATACCACTTGTAATCTGGCCCTATGAGTTTAAAACCTGCCTAGTGGTTACATTTATAGTCAATGTTGTGCTCCAATGTCACTCCTGATAAGGATAGACCTAGTGAGTAGTGATGTCGCAAACCTAAAATTTTGCGTTTGCGAACGGCGAACGCAAACTTCCGCAAAAGTTTGCGAACCGGCAAACCAGGCGAACCGCCATAGACTTCAATAAGCAGGCGAATTTTAAAACCCACAGGGACTCTTTCTGGCCACAAAAGTGATGGAAAAGTTGTTTCAAGGGGACTAACACCTGGACTGTGGTATGCCGGAGGGGGATCCATGGCAAAACTCCCATGGAAAATTACATAGTTGATGCAGAGTCTGGTTTTAATCCATAAAGGGCATAAATCACCTAACATTCCTAAATTGTTTGGAATAACGTGCTTTAAAACATCAGGTATGATGTTGTATCGTTCAGGTAGTATAAGGGTTTTTTTTTTTTTAATGTACACTACTTTTTTAGCAGATATGACTTGCACTGGTGTGACACTGTGCCCTGGCAGGACCTGGAGCGCACACGTGTGAGGGAAACTGACTGCTATTATTTCACAATAAAAAAGTTTTTTTTTTTTTTAAATGTATGTACACTACTGTTTTAGCAGATATGACTTGCACTGGTGTGACACTGTGCCCTGGCAGGACCTGGAACGCACACGTGTGAGGGAAACTGACTGCTATTATTTCACAGTAAAAAAAGTTTTTTTTTTTTTTTTTAAATGTACACTACTGTTTTAGCAGATATGACTTTCACTGGTGTCACACTGTGCCCTGGCAGGACCTGAAACGCACACGTGTGAAGGAAACTGACTGCTATTATTTCAAATTAAAAAAAGGTTTTTTTTTTTTTTTTAATTTACACTACTGTTTTAGCAGATATGACTTGCACTGGTGTCACACTGTGCCCTGGCAGGACCTGAAACGCACACGTGTGAAGGAAACTGACTGCCATTATTTCAAATTAAAAAAAGGTTGTTTTGTTTTTTTAAATGTATACTACTGTTACACCAGATATGAGTGGTGGCACTGGGCAAGTGGGCACAGTATACACTGTGAGCCTGAGCTGGCAGGCAGGCTGCAATTAGATTACACAGGGAAAAAAAAAAAAAAAAAAAAGCAGACTGATGTTCTAGCCCTAAAAAGGGCTTTTTGGGGTGCTGTCCTTACAGCAGAGATCAGATGAGTCCTTCAGGACTGTAGTGGACACTGAATACACTAGCCTAGCTATCAATTTCCCTATTAAATCAGCAGCAGCTGCACTGTCCCTCCTCTCACTAAGAATGCAGGCTCCGAATGAATCTAAAATGGATGCTGTCCAGGAGGTGGGAGGGTCTGGGAGGGAGTGTCTGCTGCTGATTGGCTGGAATGTGTCTTGTGACTGTGAGCTACAGGGTCAAAGTTTACTCAATGATGACGAATAGGGGGCAAATCGAACATCGCATATGTTCGCCGTCCGCTGCGAACGCGAACATGTTATGTTCGCTGCGAACTATTCGCGGCAGAACTGTTCGCGACATCACTACTAGTGAGTCAATCAATAGTAGGCATAAATATATATAATTATTATTTTTTTCATTTTTTTTTTCTTTAATCATTGGTCGTATCTTCATCTGGAGTCATATTAGAAGTGGAGCACTCATTTTTATTTAGCCCTAACCCTTTATACAAGGACATCAGTTATGCTAACCCAATGAGTGCAAATTTACTTTGCACTCATGTGGTTGCGCTTACATTCATCTTGTAATATGCACTCGTTAGGGCAGGTGCAATATTTAAATTTTGAAGGCTAACGATAGTGAACCACTTGTAATCTAGCCCAATATGGGCCAGATTACAAGTGGAGTGGTATTTACCGTTCCTTCTCGAGTGCTTACTCCGATAGAAGTAAGCTTTTTTCATGCGTCGGGTAGCACTCATATTACAAGTTAAAAGAAAAACATTTTCATTTGCGCATAAAAAGCCTAACTTCAAATATCGTGCACGCAATATTATCAATGAAGCAAAAAAAGTGGAAAACTCTGAGCATGCGGTAATCATTCTAGCGTAAATCGTGATTACACTCATGTGTTTCCCAAAATAATGCTTAACCCAAATAGAACATTAAATGTTTTTTTTTTTTTTTTTCACTAAAATGTCCTTTAAGTGCTTCATCTAAGGTTTATTATATCAGTCATTATGGTATAAGGCAACGTTTATTTAAATGCCAGGAAGTCCATGTCATTAGCAGGAAATACAAGCAACACAAGTTTAAAAAAAATTGGCTAGATTACGAGTCTTGCGTTATGAGTAAAAAAACAACGTTAAGCCTCATAACGCTGCTTTTTTACTACCACTGCTATTACGAGTCTTGCAGATTTAGGGGCACTGCAAACTTTTTTGGCCTTACCGCAAATCAACTTATGCAAATTGCGTATAGTCTTTTATCTATAGGACTTTGATAGTGCCGGTATTACGAGCTTGTCCTGGGAGGCCAAAAAGTGAGCGGTACACCCTATCCTGTCAAGATTCGTACTGCATTTTAAAGTCAGTAGTTATGAGTTTTACACTACAAAGCTGTAGCATAAAACTCATAACTAAAGTGCTAAAAAGTACACTAACACCCATAAACTACCTATTAACCCCTAAACCGAGGCCCTCCCGCATCGCAAACACTATATTAAAATATTAACCCCTAATCTGCCTCTCCTGACATTGCCGCCACTAGAATAAACATATTAACCCCTAAATCGCTGTACTCCCGCCTCGCAAACACTAGTTAAATATTATTAACCCCTAATCTTCCGCCCCTAACATCGCCACCACCTACCTACATTTATTAACCCCTAATCTGCCGCCCCCAACGTCGCTGCCACTATACTAAATTTATTAACCCCAAAACCGCTGTACTCCCGCCTCGCAACCATTAGTTAAATATTATTAACCCCTAATCTGCTGTCCCTAACATCGCCGCCACCTACCTACATTTATTAACCCCTAATCTGCCGCCCCACTATAATAAAATTTATTAACCCCTAAACCGTGGCGGTGACGTTGGGGGCGGCAGATTAGGGGTTAATAAATGTAGGTAGGTGGTGGCGATGTTAGGGATGGCATATTAGGGGTTAATAATATTTAACTAGTGTTTACAAGGCGGGAGTACAGCGGTTTAGGGGTTAATAAATTTAGTATAGTGGCGGCGACGTTGGTGGCGGTAGATTCGGGGTTAATAAATGTAGGTAGCGGCGATGTTAAGGGTGGCAGATTAGGGGTTAATAATATTTAACTAGTGTTTGCGAGGTGGGAGTACGGCGGTTTAGGGGTTAATATATTTATTATAGTGGCTGCAATGTCCGGAGCGGCAGATTAGGGGTTAATAAGTATAATGCTGGTGTCTGCGATGTATAAGGTTAGGGGTGTTTAGACTCGGGGTTCATGTTAGGGTGTTAGGTGTCAACATAAATTTTGTTTCCCCATAGGAATCAATGGGGCTGCGTTACTGAGCTTTACGCTGCTTTATTGCAAGTGTTAGACTTTTTCTCAGCCGGCTCTCCCCATTGATGTCTATGGGGAAATCGTGCACAAGCACGTACAACCAGCTCACCGCTGACTTAGGCAGCACTGGTATTGGAGTGCGGTATGGAGCTCAATTTTGCTCTATGTTCACTTCTTGCTCTTTAACGCCGGGTTTGTAAAAACCTGTAATACCAGCGGTGTAGGTAAGTGAGCAGTGACAATAACGTGCAAGTTAGTACCGCACCCCTCATAATGCAAAACTCGTAATCTAGCCAAATGATTTTTATAAAGTAAGCCGGAAAAAAATTGTTCACCTTTTTTAACAAGTTTTAAAGGGACATACAATTGCAGAAACAAGACTATAATGTGTTAGAACATGCTTTTATCAAACTATTTCTTGCATATACATGTTTTTACTTCTACAAAGTTGTTAAAAATCTATGTAATGTCATCTCAGAATAGCAATGCACTACTGGGACCTAGGTAATCACACATAGTAAGTTACTGACAAGAGTAATATGGGTATATCCCCTAGTTACTAGCAATTGCATGTGCATTAGCGCTCCTGAGTGTACCTAGGTGTGCTTTTCAAAAAAGAGTTAAAAGAAAACAAAGCAAATATTATAATAAATAAGAGGAAAAAAAGCATTATTATTGACCCCAGCTACAGTTTTTAAATATGACAAAAGATTAGTTAGGTATTTTCTGTGTCAGAAAAAAGGTTATTGGTTTCAAAAGAAACGCAGTTGCAGTAAGAATGCATGTGTTCTATTATTTGATGAAATTGTGGATTTTTGTAATATCTATTTCTTTTTTCCTTTTTTTTACTGTTTTCATTTTATTTCATTAAATTATATCTTTGGAAAATTCTATTTTAACAGTAGACTGAGAAAAAAGTGTATTTTATATAAAGTGTTCTAAGGTTACATTTAATTATTATCCAAATGAAACCCAAAAAATAAAACTAGTTTATTCCAACACCTGAAATTACTTATTCTGGCGTATAATTAATAAAATACTTTATAATTCTAATAAATAATAATATTACATTTTGGGTATAATGTGAAAAAATATATTACAACATTTATATAGCTAAAAGATGTTTGTATCATGTCCAACTCATGTCCTACTCAATTGGAAGAGACAAAAAAAAATACTAATAATTGAAAAATTAAAGACAAGGGGCACTTCATAGGGTAATAAAGCCCAAATAAGAGCAATGATAAAAATAAGTGCACAATATCATTCACATGCATTTGAGCACCCCTCATAGTGCTTGTGGGACAGGCTGGAGACTGAGATTTCCAGCTAAACTAATTTCCATGGTAAAAATGTGTTTCAATTTGCCCTCCTCCATCTCAAAATAAGGTGTTCAGATTCGACATGTGACATCACTGAATACCGCTGCATTATCTGGGTTTTCCCACAATACCTAGCCACATTGTATACTTATCATTTTTGGCTACATTATTATTATTTTCATTTTACTTTTTTCTGGTGCCCCCTTTATTTGATACTTTATGTAAGTTATCGTTTTATCACAGATATAATAATGCATAGTAAAACCGTTTGGCTAAATTTATTTATACCTCTTTTTTATCATAAATTTAGAATTTGGAACTGATTATATCTTAAATGTTTTTCTATATTAGCAATTACAGTATTATTGATATTGTTGAAATTGAATTAATGTTCACAAAACAATGACACTACTGGTGGGTTTAGAAATTATCCTTAAGTTTTAATGACATACTCAACACAAAGGGGGATATTTATCAAAGCCTCAACTTTGTTGCCATTGGCGGCACCAATACGCTCGCCTAACGTGGTCGCGTATCTCAATACGCTCTCCTTATTTATAAAAAAAGCCATCAAAAAGATGTGCACCAAGTACGGGGCGCTGAGCATCGGACCGTTGTTAACTAGCAGTCATCGATCTCGCGTCTATTCAGCTTTTTCCCAACTTTATTTATAGCCTGTCACTAAACGCTGCCACTATACTAAAATGTTTAACCCCTATCCTGCCACTCCCAACCCCGCCGCAACATAAATAAAGTTATTAACCCATATTCCGCTGCTCCCCGACCCCGCCACAACCTAAATAAATGTATTAAACCCTAAACCTCTGGCCTCCCACCTCACTACCACTAACTAAACCTATTAACCCCTAAGCCGTCAGCCCCCCACATCGCCAAAAAATAAATTAAGCTATTAACCCCTAAACCTAACAACCCACTAACTTTAAAATAAAATTACAACATCCCTATCTTAAAATAAATTTAAACTTATCTGTAGAATGCATGTGCATTAGCGCTCCTGAGTGTACCTAGGTGTGCTTTTCAAAAAAGTGTTAAAAGAAAACAAAGTAAATATTATAATAAATAAGAGGAAAAAAAGCATTATTATTGACCCCAGCTACAGATTAGTTAAGTATTTTCTGTGTCAGAAAAAAAGGTTATTGGTTTTAAGGGCTATTTGTAATTTAGTGTAGGGTAGGACTTTTTTATTTTGAGGGGCTTTTTTATTTTGTTAGGGGGATTAGATTAGGTGTAATTAGTTTAAAAATCTTCTAATTTGTTTATAATTTTCTGTAATTTAGTGTCTGTTTTTTTGTACTTTAGAATTAATTTAAATGTATTTAATTGTAATTAATTTAGGGATATAATTTAATTGTAGTGTAGTGTTAGGTGTAATTGTAACTTAGGTTAGGTTTTATTTTACAGGTACTTTTGTATTTATTTTAACTAGGTAGTTATTAAATAGTTAATAACTATTTAATAACTATTGTACCTAGGTAAAATAAATACAAACTTGCCTGTAAATTAAAAATAAACCCTAAGATAGATACAATGTAACTATTAGTTATATTGTAGCTAGCTTAGGGTTTATTTTATAGGTAAGTATTTACGCCTAGATTTAGAGTTTTGCGGCCGAAGGGGTGCGTTAGCTACGCGTCTTTTTTTTCTAGCGCTGTTTCTAAACAATGCTGGTATTTAGGGTTCTCTGAAGGGCTGTGTTAGGCTCCAAAAAGGGAGCGTAAAGGCATATTTACCGCCATATCAACTCTCAATACCAGCGTTGCTTACGGTAGCGGCTAGCTGGAAAAACGTGCTCGTGTACGTATCCCCCATAGGAAACAATGGGGCATTTTGGGCTGAAAAAAAACCTAACACCTGCAAAAAAGCAGCGTTAAGCTCCTAACGCAGCCCCATTGTATCCTATGGGGAAACAGTTTCTAAATCTGCACCTAACACTCTAACATGAACCCCAAGTCTAAACACCCCTAACCTTACACTTATTAACCCCTAATCTGCCGCCCCCCGCTATCGCTGACACCTGCATTACACAATTAACCCCTAATCTGCCGCTCCGGACACCGCCGCAACCTACATTATCCCTATGCACCCCTAATCTGCTGCCCCTAACATCGCCGACACCTACATAATATTTATTAACCCCTAATCTGCCCCCCCCAACGTCGCCACTACCTAACTACACTTATTAACCCCTAATCTGCCGACCGGACCTCGCCGCCACTATAATAAATGTATTAACCCCTAAACCGCCGCACTCCTGCCTCGCAAACCCTATAATAAATAGTATTATCCCCTAATCTGCCCTCCCCAACGTCGCCGCCACCTAACTTCAAGTATTAACCCCTAATCTGCTGACCGGACCTCGCCACTACTCTAATAAATGTATTAACCCCTAAAGCTAACCCTAACCCTAACACCCCCCTAAGTTAAATATAATTTTAATCTAACAAAGTAAATTAAATCTTATTAACTAAAGTATTCCTATTTAAAGCTAAATACTTACCTGTAAAACAAACTCTAATATAGCTACAATATAATGAATAATTATATTGTAGCTATTTTAGGATTTATATTGATTTTACAGGCAACTTTGTATTTATTTTAACTAGGTACAATAGCTATTTAATAGCTACCTAGTTAAAATAATTACAAAATTACCTGTAAAATAAATCCTAACCTAAGTTACAATTAAACCTAACACTACACTATCAATAAATTAATTAAATAAATTACCTACAATTACATACAATTAAATAAACTAAACTAAATTACAAAAAAACCCCCACTAAATTACAAAAAATAAAAAAAGATTACAAGAATATTAGGCTAATTACACCTACTCTAAGCCCCCTAATAAAATAAAAAAGCCCCCCAAAATAATAAAGGTCCCTACCCTATTCTAAATTAAAAAGTAATCAGCTCTTTTACCAGCCCTTAAAAGGGCTTTTTGCGGGGTATGCCCCAAAGTAATCAGCTCTTTTGCCTTTAAAAAACATACAACCCCCCCAACATTAAAACCCACCACCCACCTACCCCTACTCTAACCCAAACCCCCCTTAAATAAACCTAACACTACCCCCCTGAAGTTCACCCTACCTTGAGCCGTGTTCACCAAGCCGGGCACCAATGGACCAAAAGAGGACATCCGGA
Organism: Bombina bombina; assembly: GCF_027579735.1. Lineage (NCBI taxonomy): Eukaryota > Metazoa > Chordata > Amphibia > Anura > Bombinatoridae > Bombina > Bombina bombina. The sequence continues at coordinate 1,092,254,629 of NC_069499.1, forward strand.
GCGGCAGAAGTCTTCATCCTATCCGGGCAGAAGAGGATATCTGGACCAGCAGACATCTTCATCCAAGCGGCATCTTCTATCTTCATCCATCCATCCGATGAGGAGTGGCTCCATCTTCAAGACATCCTTCTTCCCCGACGACTAGACGACGAATGACGGTTCCTTTAAATGACGTCATCCAAGATGGCGTCCCTCGAATTCCGATTGGCTGATAGGATTCTTTCAGTCAATCGGAATTAAGGTAGGAAAAATCTGATTGGCTGATGGAATCAGCCAATCAGATTCAAGTTCAATCCGATTGGCTGATCCAATCAGCCAATCAGATTGAGCTCGCATTCTATTGGCTGATCGGAACAGGGTTTATTTAAGGGGGGTTTGGGTTAGAGTAGGGGTATGTGGGTGGTGGGTTTTAATGTTGGGTTGGGGGATTGTATTTTTTTAAAGGCAAAAGAGCTGATTACTTTGGGGCATGCCCCGCAAAAAGCCCTTTTAAGGGCTGGTAAAAGAGCTGGTTACTTTTTTAATTTAGAATAGGGTAGGGACCTTTATTATTTTGGGGGGCTTTTTTATTTTATTAGGGGGCTTAGAGTAGGTGTAATTAGCCTAATATTCTTGTAATCTTTTTTATTTTTTGTAATTTAGTGTTTGTTTTTTTTGTAATTTAATTTAGTTTATTTAATTGTATGTAATTGTAGGTAATTTATTTAATTAATTTATTGATAGTGTAGTGTTAGGTTTAATTGTAACTTAGGTTAGGATTTATTTTACAGGTAATTTTGTAATTATTTTAACTAGGTAGCTATTAAATAGTAAATAACTATTTAATAGCTATTGTACCTAGTTAAAATAAATACAAAGTTGCCTGTAAAATAAATTTAAATCCTAAAATAGCTACAATATAATTATTCGTTATATATTGTAGCTATATTAGGGTTTATTTTACAGGTAAGTATTTAATTTTAAATAGGAATACTTTAGCTAATAAGATTTAATTTATTTCGTTAGATTAAAATTATATTTAATTTAGGGGGGTGTTAGGGTTAGGGTTAGACTTAGCTTTAGGGGTTAATACGTTTATTAGAGTAGCGGCGAGGTCCGGTCGGCAGATTAGGGGTTAATAAGTGTAGTTAGGTAGCGGCGAGGTTGGGGGGGCAGATTAGGGGTTAATAAATATTATGTAGGTGTCTGCGATGTTAAGGGCAGCAGGGGTTCATAGGGATAATGTAGGTGGCAGCAGTGTGCAGTCGGCAGATTAGGGGTTAAAAAAAAATATTATAGTGGGGGCAATGAGGGGACCTCGGTTTAGGGATACATAGGTAGTTTATGGTTGTTAGTGTACTTTATAGCACAGTAGTTAAGAGCTTTATAAACCGGCGTTAGCCCAGAAAGCTCTTAACTGCTGACTTTTTTTTGCGGCTGGAGTCTTGTCGGTAGAGGGTCTACCACTCACTTCAGCCAAGACTCTAAATACCAGCGTTAGGAAGATCCCATTGAAAAGATAGGATACGCAATTGGCGTAAGGGGATCTGCGGGATGGAAAAGTCGCGGCTTGAAAGTGAGCGTTCAACCTTTACCTACAAGACTCTAAATACCAGCGGGCGGCCAAAAGCAGCGTTAGGAGCCCTTAACGCTGCTTTTGACGGCTACCGCAGAACTCTAAATCTAGGTGTTAGTTTTACAATGGAATAATTTAGTTAATTATAGTAATTTTTCTTTAGATTTATTTAAATTATATTTAAGTTAGGGGGTGTTAGGGTTAGGGTTAGACTTAGGTTTAGGGGTTAATAACTTTAATATAGTGGCGACGTTGGGGGCGGCAGATTAGGGGTTAATAAATGTAGGTAGGTGACGTCGATGTTAGGTATGGCAGATTAGGGGTTAATAATATTTAACTAATGTTTGTGAGGCGGGAGTGCTGCAGTTTAGGGGTTAATATATTTATTATAGTGGCGGCGATGTCCGGTTCGGCAGATTAGGGGTTAAAATTTGTATTTTAGTATTTGTGATGTGGGGGGTCCTCGGTTTAGGGATTAATAGGTAGTTTATGGGTGTTAGTGTACTTTTTAGCACTTTAGTTAAGAGCTTTATGCTACGGCGTTGTAGTGTAAAACTCTTAACTACTGACTTTAAAATGCGGTACCAGTCTTGACAGGAGAGGGTGTACCGCTTACTTTTTGTCAGACTCATAATACCGGGGTTATGCTAGTCCCATTGAAAAAAGAGGATACACAATTTACGTAAGTGGATTTGCGATATTTCCAAGTCTGGCCAAAAAAGTGAGCGGTGAGCCTGTACCTGCAAGACTCATAATACCAGCGGGCGTTAAAAAGCAGCGTTAGGACCGGCCAATGCTGCTTTTTAAGCCTAACGCACAACTCATAATCTAGCCGATAACTTTTTATCAGTGTCCCTTAGAAACTGGAGTACATTCTACAGGATTCTGAACTCTAACACTGTATTATTTTATGCGATTGATAGATCAGTGCATGAGTTCATTTATATCTATCCATAATTGGCACTTAAAATAAGATAATATAAACCTATTGAAGAGGTTTTTTAAAGAGTATGGCCCTGGACTGCAGAGTAATGCAAAATGTATTATAAAATGACAATTACATATCAGTGCTTTTGAAATACATATTTAAATGCAGACAATTTGCAATTCAGTGCTTCAAAAGTTCATACACCATGCATGTATTAAAAATATAATTTCCATTTAATGTTAATGTTTCAGTTTATAGCTTGTAATCATTGGTTACACTTTGGGATAAGGGAAAAGGTTTATGGGTAGCCTCAAGGATAGAAGATTAACCCCTTGTTTCACACTGCTTTTATCCCTTTTATCTAAAGGGGTAGGGGTTACTATAATAGCCTTATCACTGCCATTGCTGTAAAGTTGACAATTGTCAAGATTCAGTAAAACCATTCTTGAAACTTATATCTTGCAGAAGAAACTTGCCACAACATTTCACTTGAAAACTGTAGAAATAAAAGACATTTATTCTGACACATTGTCAAAGCTATGAGTTGTGAGTTCTGTTATGTTGTAATCTCTTAGTTCCACTGTCACGTATTCTGGTATCACATAAACACCTTTAATACCTTACAAAACAAACAAACAAATAAATAAATAAAATGAGAAAACTCTACATTCTACATAACAGTTCCCTCTAAAAAATGCACAAAATAAAAAATTAACAAAGTAAAAAAAAAAAAAACTGAAAGAAACATAAGAGGATAATCTTGAGAGGGAGATATGACTGCAAGACAAGGGTTTAAAGGGACAGTATACACCAATTTTCATGTAATTGCATGTAATAGATACTACTATAAAGAATAATATGCACAGATACTGATATACAAATCCAGTATAAAACCTTTCAAAAACTTACTTAGAAGCTTCCAGTTTAGCTCTGTTTAAAAGATTACTTGTGTAATGATGTGTATGCTTTATGTTATATTTTAAGTTCAGTAGTTATGCTTAGTTCACTCTGTGCATTATAAACAGTTAACATTTTAGTCATGTGATCGGAGGGGGTGGGCAGTTGTTGTTAAGATGGATGATGCTAAATAAAGTCTATATTCTTGTTTTCTCTCCTTGCTGTTTGCTAATATATTATAAAAATCATCACATGGTACCAGAAGTGGGGTGAAAAGTGACATGGCAGCAAACAGCAACACAAAGAACATTCCTTCTCTGGATTTAGATTCAGGGAACATTTCTGACAATTGGTCAAAATGGAGGGAGCTGATTAAAATTGTGTTTGCAGGCCCATATCCAGACAGATGGACTGATCAACAGAAGGCAGCACACTTTCTGATATGTGTGGGACAAAAGGGATATGATGTATGCAGAGCCTGGCAGGCAAGCAGGGATATCACTGCAGATGACAAAAAAAAAACCAGAGGTATTGTTTGCAAAGTTAAAGCATACTGAAATCCAAGGAAAAACTCCACAGTCCAAAGGAAACTGTTTTATGAGAGGAATCAGTGTGGAGGTGAATCTGTGGAAAAAACTTAAACTCAATCCAAACAAAATGCAAATTGGGGTAGAAGAGGTTACATATTTTGGACACCTTCTAACAAAAGAGGACTTAAAGCCTGATCCAAAGAAGATAACAGCAGTTATTAGCATGAAGGCCCCATCCTCCAGGAAGGAACTAGAGACATCATTAGGCATTTTTAATAATCTATCCAAGTTTTCTCAGGGCCTCACTCAGCTGACAGCCTCACTACATGCATTGCTACAAAGGGATGCTATTTGGTCTTGGGACGCAAACATGGAAAAGACATTTGAGAAAGTAAAAAAACTGATCACTAAACATCCGGGGCCAATACTGAAATATTTTGACGTAAACTGTGACACTGTGCTTCAAGTGGATGCATCCCAGTTTGGGTTAGGTGCTGTGCTAATTCAACAAGGACATCCTGTTGCATATGCTTCACGAGCTCTGACAACAACACAAGCCAATAATGCTAAAATTGAGAAGGAGATGTTGGCCATTGTGAATGGATGTGAGAAATTTCACCAGTATATCTATGGTCGCCCAGTGGTTGTGGAAACTGATCACAAACCATTGGAGTATATCATGCAAAAACCACTATCTGCTATACCTCCACGCCTGCTGAGGATGGTTATGAAACTACAACAGTATGATCTCACAGTGAAATATAAACCAGGAATGAAAATTCCGATGGCAGATACGCTGTCTAGGGTGTTTCCAGAAGGACATTAAGCACGGGATGAACCTGAATTGGAAGAACAGGTACATACAGTACTAGTAAATATTCCAATAGCTGATGTACGGCTGGAAAAAATTAGACAAGATACCAAACAAGATAACGTACTAGAAAAACTAATTTGCGTCATGTGCAATGGCTGGCCAGAAAAACAAAAGAAGCTTTCTCCTGAGTTGCAGGGATTCTGGTATGTGAGAAATGAACTATCCTTTCATACGGATATCATATTCATGGGTGACCGTATTCTTATTGCTAAATCACAGCAGGCAGAAGTACTGGAGCAAATTCACCAGGGACATTTGGGCATTACTATTTGTAAGTGCAGAGCATGGGATGTGGTTTACTGGCCTAATTTGGACCTTGATATTGAGACACTTGTGAAGACATGTGAAACCTGCCAGACATTTCAAAAAAACAATGCAAAAGAACCTCTCACACCATGGAACACTCCTTCACGGGCATGGCAGAGACTGGCCACAGGTATTTTTCATTTTGAGGACAACCACTACCTGATAGTAATAGATTACTACAGCAAATTCTTTGAGCTAGTACAGCTGAGACATCTAAAAGCATCAGCAATCATATGGGCTTTCAAAACAATACTTTTGAGACATGGAGTGTGTGAAGAACTTGTGTATGATAATGGCCCGCAATTCTCAAGTGCTGAATTCCAGTGCTTTCTGCATGAATGGGGAGTCAGGCACAAACCAATAAGTCCGTATCCCTCACAGGCCAATGGTTTAGCTGAGAAGTATGTTGGCATAGCCAAATCCATTATCCAAAAAGCACAATCATTAGGCAGGATGTGTACCTAGGCCTGTTAAACTATCGTGCAACACCTATGGAGGGTTTATGTTCACCTGCACAGCTGCTCATGGGTAGAGCACTTAGAACCACAGTGCCTATTGCACCACAGAAATTGCAGCCTCAGACTATCCCACAGGATCAGGTAACAGGTCAGAGGAACATAAACATTAAAAAGCAAAAGCTGTATTTTGACAAATCTACCAAGTTACTTGGTCCATTCAGGGCTGGGCAAGCTGTGAGGCACAGAGTCACTGGGGATACATGTGAACCTGCTCAAATTGTCAGTGAAGCTAATTCACCAAGGTCATATGTAATCAAAACTAAGTGTGGACAGAAACTGAGACGCAACAGGTGTCATCTTCGACCAGACACTGCAGCTGATACTTTATTCGGGGAACCAAGCAGCAATGACAATAAAGAGCAAAGCAATGAATGTACAGAATTCCCTAACATGGATGTAAAGTCTACTGAGGACTTTGAGGACAACATAAGTGTATCAGCTTGCGATAATGCTTGGAATGACTCTCAACTTGACACCGATTGAACTGCTAGTGAGCCAGCAGTTACTTTCTCTCGTTATGGTCGAGCTATTAAACCAAAAATATGGGAAGACTTTGTCTCATATTAAGTGTTTCATATTTGAAGGAGAAGATGTAATGATGTGTATGCTTTATGCTATATTTTAAGTTCAGTAGCTATGCTTAGTTCACTCTGTGCATTATAAACAGTTAACATTTTAGTCATGTGATCGGAGGGGGCGGTCAGTTGTTGTTAAGATGGATGCTGCTGGATAAAGTCGGTATTCTTGTTCTCTCTCCTTGCTGTTAGCTAATACATTATAAAAATCATCACAACTGGAACACCTTTCCCCTTTCTTTGCATATGAAAAGACCCTTTACACAAACAGAAGCAAGCTGGAGTAAGTATTCTCCTAAAACTTTGAGTCCTGGTTAGGAGTCTGAAAATCAGAGCAATGTTATTTAAAAATAAGCAAAACTATTATTATTATTTTTTTTTTTTTAAACTAAACTTTATGGGCTATATAAATAGATAATCTACAAAACATTTATGCAAAGAAAAAACAAGTGTATAATGTCCTTTGAAAGGGGCAATGGAGTCTTTATGAATTATATAAGGTTAGTTGAGGTTTAGGTGAAAAATTCTGATCACACCACGGAATGCCCATGTTTAGCGCTTTACTCTGCCTGGAAACTTGCTTAACAAAATAGATGAGAATATTCTTCCCTTACAGAGATTTATATGTATTATGTTTTAAACCTGTTTCCAAAGCTTCAGTTGTAATTGTTTTAGTTTGTACCAATAAGTTACTTAATGCAACTATAGATTCTAACAGCAGGAATTGCCAGTAACAATACTCTTAGAAAAATACTTAAAGCAGAGCTCAATGAATTTAAAACATGATATTGCCTTTACCATAAGATCAATGACCTCAAGAGTATGTATCTATCCAGCCCAATGTTACCTGTGAAATCACTGTAGTGAAATTACATTTACTGCTAGTGATGTTGCGAATAGTTCGCCGGCGAATAGTTCCCGGCGAACATATGCGATGTTCGATCCACCCCCTTTTCGTCATCATTGAGTAAACTTTGACCCTGTACCTCACAGTCAGCAGACACATTACAGCCAATCAGCGGCAGACACTCCCTCCCAGCCCCCCCCCCCACCTCCTGGACAGCATCCATTTTAGATTCATTTGGAAGCTGCATTCTTAGTGAGAGGAGGGACAGTGTAGCTGCTGCTGATTTAATAGGGAAATCGATAGCTAGGCTAGTGTATTCAGTGTCCACTACAGTCCTGAAGGACTCATCTGATCTCTGCTGTAAGGACAGCACCCCAAAAAGCCCTTTTTAGGGCTAGAACATCAGTCTGCTTTTTTTTTTCCTGTGTAATCTAATTGCAATTGCCTGCCTGCCAGTGTGTGTGTCAGGCTCATAGCGTATACTGTGCCCACTTGCCCAGTGCCACCACTTATATCTGGTGTAACAGTAGTGTACATTTAAAAAAAACAACACTTTTTTGACTGTGAAATAATAGCAGACAGCTGCCAGTACCCAAGATGGCCACCAATAAGGCAGATGGGGAGGGTTAGAGAACTGTTTTGGGGGGATCAGGGAGGTTGGGGGCTAAGGGGGGATGCTACACCACAGCATATGTAAATATGCTAAAAAAAAAATGAAAAACCTTTTATTTTAGTACTGGCAGACTTTCTGCCAGTACTTAAGATGGCGGGGACAATTGTGGGGTGGGGGAGGGAAGGGAGCTGTTTGGGAGGGATCAGGGGGTCTGATATGTCAGGTGGGAGGCTGATCTCTATACTAAAGCTAAAATTAAACCTGCAAGCTCCCTACAAACTACCTAATTAACCCCTTCACTGCTAACCATAATACACGTGTGATGTGCAGCAGCATTTAGCGGCCTTCTAATTACCAGAAAGCAACGCCAAAGTCATATATGTCTGCTATTTCTGAACAAAGGGGATCCCAGAGAAGCATTTACAACCATTTGTGCCATAATTGCACAAGCTGTTTGTAAATGATTTCAGTGAGAAACCTAAAATTGTGAAAAATGTAACGTTTTTTTTTTTTCAATTTGATCGCATTTGGCGGTGAAATGGTGGCATGAAATATACCAAAATGGACCTAGATCAATACTTTGGGTTGTCTACTACACTACACTTAAGCTAAAATTAACTCTACAAGCTCCCTACATGCTCCCTAATTAACCCCTTCACTGCTGGGCATAAAACACGTGTGGTGCGCAGTGGCATTTAGCAGCCTTCTAATTACCAAAAAGCAACGCCAAAGCCATATAAGTCTGCTATTTCTGAACAAAGGGGATCCCAGAGAAGCATTTACAACCATTTATGCCATAATTGCATAAGTTGTTTGTAAATAATTTCTGTGAGAAACCTAAAGTTTGTGAAAAAGTGAACATTTTTTTTTTATTTGATCGCATTTGGCGGTGAAATGGTGGCATGAAATATACCAAAATGGACCTAGATCAATACTTTGGGATGTCTTCTAAAAAAAAATATATATATACATGTCAAGGGATATTCAGGTATTCCTGACAGATATCAGGGTTCCAATGTAACTAGTGCTCATTTTGAAAAAAGTGGTTTTGAAATAGCAAAGTGCTTCTTGTATTTATTTCCCTATAACTTGCAAAAAAAGCAAAGAACATGTTAACATTGGGTATTTCTAAACTCAGGACAAAATTTAGAAACTATTTAGCAAGGTTGTTTTTTGGTGGTTGTAGATGTGTAACAGATTTTGGGGGTCAAAGTTAGAAAAAGTGTGTTTTTTTCCATTTCCTCATATTTTATAATATTTTTAATAATAAATTATAAGATATGATGAAGATAATGGTATCTTTAGAAAGTCCATTTAGTGGCGAGAAAAACAGTATATAATATGTGTGGGTACAGTAAATGAGTAAGAGGAAAATTACAGCTAAACACAAACACAGCAGAAATTTAAAAATAGCCCTGGTCCTTAAGGTAAAGAAATTGAAAAATGGCCTTGGTCCTTAAGGGGTTAAAAAAAAACCTAGAAATTTGACTGTGAAATAATAGCAGTCAGTGGAGGGGGGCGGGATCGTGGGCGGGGATGTCCGGGGGCGCGTACGGACGCGCGCGCGTGCACGGGAGGGCGGGGGCGGGCGCGTGCATGGGGAGGGAGCGGGTGGGAACCGCTACACTACAGAAAAAGTTGGTGTAAAATAAAAAAAATTAAAAAAAGGAATAAAAATTAAAAAAAAAAAGATCAGGCAGGTGGTGGGGGTTGGTCTGTGGGGGGGGGGGGGGAAGCTACACTACAGAAACCCCCCCCAGAAAAAACTACTTTTTTTTGCAAACTGGGTACTGGCAGACAGCTGCCAGTACCAAAGATGGCCGCCAATAAGGCAGATGGGGAGGGTTAGAGAGCTGTTTTTGGGGGGATCAGGGAGGTTGGGGTGCTACACCACAGCATATGTAAATATGCTAAAAAAAATTAAAAAAAATTTAAAAACCTTTTATTTTAGTACTTGTAGACTTTCTGCCAGTACTTAAGATGGCGGGGACAATTGTGGGGTGGGGGAGGGAAGGGAGCTGTTTGGGAGGCATCAGGGGGTCTGATGTGTCAGGTGGGAGGCTGATCTCTGCACTAAAGCTAAAATTAACCCTGCAAGTTCCCTAAAAACTACCTAATTAACCCCTTCACTGCTAGCCATAATACACGTGTGATGCGCAGCAGCATTTAGCGGCCTTCTAATTACCAGAAAGCAACGCCAAAGTCATATATGTCTGCTATTTCTGAACAAAGGGGATCCCAGAGAAGCATTTACAAAGTGCTTCTTGTATTTATTTCCCTATAACTTGCAAAAAAAGCAAAGAACATGTTAACATGGGGTATTTCTAAACTCAGGACAAAATTTAGAAACTATTTAGCATGGTTGTTTTTTGGTGGTTGTAGATGTGTAACAGATTTTTCAGGGCCTGCCAGGGCACAGTGTCACACCAGTGCAACTCATATCTGGTGTAACAGTAGTGTACATTAAAAAAAAATACAATTTTGACTGTAATAGATTGAATAGCAGCTAGTTGTCTGCAAGCGTGTGTGTCAGGCCTACAGCGTCTACTCTGCCAACTTCTGCCAGTGCACAGTTCCACTCATATCTGTTGTCACAGTAGCTTGCACGCATAGTACCACTAATCGAAAAAAAAATGACAGGCAGAGGTACCGTCGTGGTCGTGGTGCTGTGATTCCCTTTGGCCCTAGAATAATGCCCAGTGTTCAGAGGCCACGTACCCTGAACTCAAAAAGTTCTGAGGACATAGTTGACTGGCTAACACAGGACACCCAATCTTCTACAGCTTCCGCTCGGAACCTTGACGCACCATCCTCCTCCAGCTTAGCTTCGGGCACCTCTCAAGTTACCACTCGTCCACCTGCCGCCACCACCAACACTAGCACCACAGCCGCTTCACTTGATCTGTCAGAGGAGTTATTTACACATCAGTTGGAAGAAATGAGTGATGCGCAACCATTATTGACAGAGGATGTAGATATCAGGGATATGTCTCAGTCAGGCAGCATTACACACATGGATGTACGGTGTGATGATGATGATGTTGTACCCGCTACGGGAGTTTGGTCTGTTACTGTGAAGCGGGCGTAACCCTTACACTACCTGATCGATAAAACATCATACCTGATGTTTTAAAGCACGTTATTCCAAACAATTTAGGAATGTTAGGTGATTTATGCCCTTTATGGATTAAAACCAGACTCTGCATCAACTATGTAATTTTCCATGGGAGTTTTGCCATGGATCCCCCTCCAGCACGCCACAGTCCAGGTGTTAGTCCCCTTGAAACAACTTTTCCATCACTATTGTGGCCAGAAAGAGTCCCTGTGGGTTTTAAAATTCGCCTGCCCATTGAAGTCTATGGCGGTTCGCCCGGTTCGCAAACTTTTGCGGAAGTTTGCGTTCGCCGTTCGCGAACCCAAATTTTTATGTTCACGACATCACTATTTACTGCATGTTACAATGAAATTTATTCTAGAGCAGTTAATTAGCCCCAACAAAAGCAAAGATATTTATGACATTTAACATAAATAGTTTATTAGTAATTATGAAATTCTCTAATTTCTACTGTTTTCACTGTATCTTTTCACATTAACAATATAGAAAACACAAATAAATTATTTTTTAACCATTAGTTTGGTGTTATCTACATACATATATCAATTTTGCTAAAACATTTACGATCATTTCATTGATTTATTATAATTTCCTTAAAGGACTGGCAGAAGCAGATATGAAGCCATGCATGAGGAAATTGACAGATAGATGTGTTCATTAAAGGGACATGAAAGATATTTTTTTTATTTCGTGATTTAGAAAGAGCATGTCATTTTAAACAACTTTCTAATTTACTTCTATTATCTAATTTGCTTCATTCTCTTGATATCACTTGCTGAAAAGCATATCTAGATATGCTCAGTAGCTGCTGATTGGTTGCTGCACCTAGAGGCCTTGTGTGATTAGCTCACACATGGGCATTGCTATTTCTTCAACAAAGGATATCTAAAGAATTGAGCAAATTAGATAATAGAAGTAAATTGGAAAGTTGTTTAAAATTACGTGCCCTATCTGAATTAATGAAAGTTTAATTTTGACTAACTGTCCCTTTAATCATTGCAGTAGAGATAGATGGTAGCTTAACATAGAGGATAGAAAGGATAGAGTTGCAATAGCCAAGACGGGAAATGATCAGTGGGTTAAAAACTTAACTATATCTTGGGTGATGTAGTGACTAATTTTAGAAAATTTTTACAAACTAGCCAAGCTCTAAAAATGAGGAGCAAAAGAAGGTTCTAAGTTAAATATCACTGCATAACAGACCTCGCTGAATGCGGAGAGCAATACGCTCTCCAAATTCAGCATTGTACCAGCAGCTCTTGTGAGCTGCTGGTGCAATGCCGCCCCCTGCAGATTCAGGGCTAATCGGCCGCCAGCAGGGGGTGTCAATAAACCCGATCTTACTCGATTGGGTTAAATTGTGGCAATGTCTGTCTTCAGACCGCTGCTCCATAACTTGTGTTTCTGGTGAGTCTGAAGGCTCGCCAGAAACACGGTGCTTCAAGCTCCATATAGAGCTTGATAGATATGCCCCTTAGTGTTTTTATGGTGGCACCGTTACCCACAGTAATTAAAATTTGTAAAGAAGAAGGGGGACATAGAAATTAGATTTGGAGTTGTTGAGCTATAAGTAATAAGTGTTCATTTAAGATGATTTAGGCAGTTGGTGATGCAAGTGAGCAAAAAAAGGGAAGAGGTTTGGATCTGATGAAGAAGAATATATTAAAGTTAAGGTTAGAGAGTTAGGAAGAGAACAAGAGAACTGTGTCTCAAATGCCCATAGACTGGAGAAGCAGAGTATGTGCTATCATCATCAATTTAATTATAATGTTTGAATTTCAGAATCCCAAGAAAGGCCATGTGATTTATTTCATTTTGGAGTTTTGATTCTTCCTTTGCCTCTACAGAGTTGAAAAAAATAGTCACCCTAACATTAGCTCTTTCTGGATGATTGGCATGCCCTGCTCTAGAGTAATTGGTTGTGCAAGAGCAGGGGGCAGAATTGTGCAAACTTAAATTTTGCCATGTGATGCAGCATCACAACTGGCGATTGCAGGTGATCAGGTTCTATACTTGCAAACCTTTTAGCCTGCAATCATGATACATTTTCCCCATTGTCTGAGCTGGGCAAGAAAATATGTAGGACAAGGAAAGCAATACCACTAGTAAAACATTTAAAAGCTTCATTACTTGTCTAGTCAGCCGTCCCCCCCTTGAATGAATACCTCTATATTTGCATACTTTGCCAATGATGAATATAGCTCTTGCTTAAGGTACAGATAGTATGGTAAGAGCCAACTGGTTAAAAAAAGAAGCAGGGGGTCTAGTTTAAAAAAAGTAGCAAAAAAAAAAGTGGGAAAAGAGAGAGACACTTAAAGGAAAGTATATAAAGATGAAGAGGAAGGCAGAATACTGTTGTGGAAAAAGAAATAACTAAAAACCATGGGCTTAAGTTAGCATAAAAGTACGCCTTTTTTGAAAAATACATGCTAATTCTTTATTTTTTTGCCCTAAGTAAAATATATTCATGAAAATTCAGTGAATAAATAGCTATTGCTCTTATTTAGCATAACCCCCAGGTATGTTTAAGTGTGGGTGTGTAATTTCTTTAGATTCTGCATTCTCTGCAAATGTTCTGCAAATATCTTTATATAAATAAATGTTTCTAGTGTTCATATTCTGAGTTGGCTGTTGTAATAAACAAAACTAGTTTTAGAAACATTGCTGCCTGGTGCATTGGGAGATGGCTTTATGAAAGAATCCCTGTGACATTGTGTCTGCAATTTTCTTTTTTCATTGCTGTCATGGAAACAAGTCTGCAACTTTAGAACAAAGAAATTAATGTTTAGCACACACCTTTAAGTTGAATTTTCTATTTAATTAGTATTTTTTCACAAAGAAACTTTCAATTCACCAACTCTGGGGGTGTTAATTTTGAAAAAGGAGGTCAGTCTTTCTAATGTTGCACTATAAACCTTGGTTAATAATCTAATTTTTATTAAAATGCATCTGAACACCTAGCAGAAAAATATTTTTTTGTTTGTTCATATTGACACCTAAAATCATGTGTTTCTATATATGGTACCATGAATACTGGATCAACCAATTTGTAAATTAATTTAAAGGCATATGAAAAGGAGCTAGTTATTCCAAAATAAATATGTAAATTTGACAATAGGATGAAATTGTAAATTCAAAAAGATTAATTTTAACATCAAAATGTCCCTTTAAAAGAAGAATAACATGTGTTAACTTGCAAAGATAATGTAACGGTACTTACCTGGACCCTCCACTACGGTCTGGCAGATGCCGAAAGTGCCGGTCTCCATATCGGTGTCCCATGTGGAGGGACGCCGAGACTCCAGTCTCACTTCAGTTGTCTCCAAATTATAGGAACTCTCACCTGGAGGACTCAGGTGTAGGAGTTCCTATAAAAGCTCAACCAGCCCATCACCCTGGGCTGAATTATTGCTTACTTACCTTGCTCCTGAGACTAAAGCATACTTACCTGGTTGTCTATGTATACGACAACATGATAGTCGAAACACGTTAGTCCAGTCTTTTCATTTTTCAATCTTTTTATATTGTGTATGCTGTTTTAATAGATACAATAAAGTGATATATATTTAAAGAGTTACATATTTTTGGCACAATATTTCATTTATTTTTATTCATTACTTGGGGCAGTGAGGAGCCCCTTCATTTTTTGTCCCTGGTAAGTGTGTAACGGTATGAGTAATCATAAGGTATACAGAAATTGAGCCTGTATATCTGTTCCTGAATTCTGAGTTCCACACACCCCCTCATCCCCTCCCAGATAATAAATAAAAGTCTAAATTACAAGTGGAGTGATAATTTATCGCCCATTTACGAATGCACGATAAATAACCAGCTGAGCTCAAAGTAGCAATTATCACTCAAAATAATTAACCAGAGGTCAGATTCTGTTTAATTTTTTTAAATGTGCCCCAATTGCCCCTCAAACTAACGGCTAGATTTAGAGTTTTGTCGGTAAGGGCCCGCGTAGCTAACGCTGGCTTTTTTCTGGCCGCACCATAAAAATAACTCTGGTATTGAGAGTCCACATAAAGGCTGCGTTAGGCTCCAAAAAAGGAGCGTAGAGCATTTTTAACGCAGCTTCAACTCTCGATACCAGAGTGGCTTACGCAAGCGGCCAGCCTCAAAAACGTGCTCGTGCACGATTCCCCCATAGAAAACAATGGGGCTGTTTGAGCTGAAAAAAAACCTAACACCTGCAAAAAAGCCGCGTTCAGCTCCTAACGCAGCCCCATTGTTTGCTATGCGTAAACACTTCCTACGTCTGCACCTAACACTCTAACATGTACCCCGAGTCTAAACACCCCTAACCTTACACTTATTAACCCCTAATCTGCCGCCCCCGCTATCGCTGACCCCTGCATATTATTATTAACCCCTAATCTGCCGCTCCGTAAACCGCCGCTACTTACATTATCCCTATGTACCCCTAATCTGCTGCCCTAACATCGCCGACACCTATATTATATTTATTAACCCCTAATCTGCCCCCCACAACGTCGCCTCCACCTGCCTACACTTATTAACCCCTAATCCGCCTCACTAACCCTATAATAAATAGTATTAACCCCTAATCTGCCCTCCCTAACATCGCCGACACCTAACTTCAATTATTAACCCCTAATCTGCTGACCGGAGCTCTTATTAAATAAATTATTCCTATTTAAAGCTAAATACTTACCTGTAAAATAAATCCTAATATAGCTACAATATAAATTACAATTACATTGTAGCTATTTTAGGATTAATATTTATTTTACAGGCAACTTTGTAATTATTTTAACCATGTACAATAGCTATTAAATAGTTAATAACTATTTAATAGTTACCTAGTTAAAATAATTACAAAATTACCTGTAAAATAAATCCTAACCTTAGTTACAATTAAACCTAACACTATACTATCATTAAATTAATTAAATAAAATACCAACAATGACCTACAATTAAACCTAACACTACACTATCAATACATTAATTAAATACAATATCTACAAATAAATACAATGAAATAAACTAACTAAAGTACAAAAAAATAAAAAAGAATTAAGTTACAAAAAATAAAAAAATATCTACAAACATAAGAAAAATATTACAACAATTTTAAACTAATTACATCTACTCTAAGCCCCCTAATAGAACAACAAAGCCCCCCAAAATAAAAAATGCCCTACCCTATTCTAAATTACTAAAGTTAAAAGCTCTTTTACCTTACCAGCCCTGAACAGGGCCCTTTGCGGGGCATGCCCCAAGAAGTTCAGCTCTTTTGCCTGTAAAAAAAACATACACTACCCCCCCCAACATTACAACCCACCACCCACATACCCCTAATCTAACCCAAACCCCCCTTAAATAAACCTAACACTAAGCCCCTGAAGATCTTCCTACCTTATCTTCACCATACCAGGTTCACCGATCCGTCCTGAAGAGCTCCTCCGATGTCCTGATCCAAGCCCAAGCGGGGGGCTGAAGATGTCCATGATCCGGTAGAAGTCTTCATCCAAGCGGGGCAGAAGAGGTCTTCCATCTGATTGAAGTCTTCATCCAAGCGGGGCAGAAGAGGTCTTCCATCCGATTGAAGTCTTCATCCAGGCGGCATCTTCTATCGACATCCATCTGGAGCGGAGCGGCAGCATCCTGAAGACCTCCGACGCGGAACATCCATCCTGGCCGACGACTGAACGATGAATGACGGTTCCTTTAAATGACGTCATCCAAGATGGCGTCCCTCGAATTCCGATTGGCTGATAGGATTCTATCAGCCCATCGGAATTAAGGTAGGAATATTCTGATTGGCTGATGGAATCAGCCAATCAGAATCAAGTTCAATCCGATTGGCTGATCCAATCAGCCAATCAGATTGAGCTCGCATTCTATTAGCTGTTCCAATCAGCCAATAGAATGCGAGCTAAATCTGATTGGCTGATTCAATCAGCCAATCAGATTTTTCCTACCTTAATTCCGATTGGCTGATAGAATCCTATCAGCCAATCGGAATTCGAGGGACGCCATCTTGGATGAAGTTAGGTGTCGGCGATGTTAGGGAGGGCAGATTAGGGGTTAATACTATTTATTATAGGGTTAGTGAGGCGGATTAGGGGTTAATAACTTTATTTTAGTAGCGGTGCGGTCCGCTCGGCAGATTAGGGGTTAATAAGTGTAGGCAGGTGGAGGCGACGTTGAGGGGGGCAGATTAGGGGTTAATAAATATAATACAGGGGTCGGCGGTGTTAGGGGCAGCAGATTAGGGGTACATAAGGATAACGTAGGTGGCGGCGCTTTGCGGTCGGCAGATTAGGTGTTAATAAGTGTAGGTAGCTGGTGGCGACGTTGTGGGGGCAGATTACGGGTTAATAAATATAATATAGGGGTCGGCGGTGTTAGGGGCAGCAGATTAAGGGTACATAAGGATAACGTAGTTGGCGGTCGGCAGATTAGGGGTTAAAATTTTTTAATCAAGTTGCAGCAATGTGGGGGGACCTCGGTTTAGGGGTACATAGGTAGTTTATGGGTGTTAGTGTACTTTAGAGTACAGTAGTTAAGTTATAAACCGGCGTTAGCCCAGAAAAGCTCTTAACTACTGACTTTTTTCCTGCCGCTGGAGTTTTGTCGTTAGAGTTCTAACGCTCACTTCAGACACGACTCTAAATACCGGAGTTAGAAACATCCCATTGAAAAGATAGGATACTCAATTGACGTAAGGGGATCTGCGGTATGGAAATGTTGCGGCTGAAAAGTGAGCGTTAGACCCTTTTTTGAGTGACTCCAAATACCGGAGGTAGCCTAAAACCAGCGTTAGGAGCCTCTAACGCTGGTTTTCACGGCTAACGCCAAACTCCAAATCTAGGCCAATGTATGTAGTGTATATTAGCATTTTTTATTTAAAGGATTACTTTCTGTTATAATTTTTAAGCTAAACAACTAACATATTAAAGTTAATAAACATTAATTAAAACCTACTGACCTATATTTTCTCCAAAACGAAGTTTAATAACGTTCTAAAAGTTATATCTTTTATTCGCCGATGATGTCACGTTATCCTGCCCACTATATTCAGCACTGCATGTTCAAAATACTTAAACCAATAACTTTGTGTTTGAAGCGCCATTTTGAAACCTA
Organism: Bombina bombina; assembly: GCF_027579735.1. NCBI lineage: Eukaryota > Metazoa > Chordata > Amphibia > Anura > Bombinatoridae > Bombina > Bombina bombina. The sequence continues at coordinate 1,092,272,502 of NC_069499.1, forward strand.
GGTATTGTAAACGGATTGGTACAGAGCAAAGGATACCCACGGAGTGGGTTTGGAAAACAATTAAATTTGTTAATGAAATGCTATTGATAAAAAGCGTATTTGGGGTAGTTAGTTAGTAACAGGCATAGAAAATATTTACTTACAGTGGCCCTTTAAGATATATAGACCCTTTAGACCCTGGGTTCAATCCCTTATGTTCAATATAAAATAGTCATTGAACTAATATGACTTTGTTTTGCTATCATTATAACTAGTTTTGCTCAAAATTTTTGACTGTTAATAATATTTTTAAGAATACTTAAATGCAGTTGTTATACATTGGGTTAATAAGTATATTTAACTTTAAAGGTTGTAGATTTATAATAGTTGGATCTTCAGTATATATAGGTTATAGTGCTTAGAGTAGTGGGTTAATACTAGTTTAATTTTACTTTTAGTTTATAGTAGATTTGAGGTCACAGGTTCGATCCCGGTCTTGTCTCTATAAGAAACTTTTAACAAAAGAAGTTTCTAAATTTACTTAATTTCTGACTTAGAATAATTTATCCCTTTCCTTATTATTTAGCCTTTATAGGAATTAGAAAAACAACAAACTGTCTTGTTAGGTGTAACTTGCTGACCCTCCCTATGTGTCCAATGCATTGTTGGGGGAGCTCTCATTTTTCTCAATTTGGCTGTTAGTTATATTTTAACAAATTGCATGCGCATCTGAGCACCATGTTTTTTATTTTTATTTTTGAATTAATATTATTATTTTGTAAATATATTTTATATATGAAATGTCACTTTGTATATATATATATATATATTTTGTTTTTTGAACCTCCCAGAGGCGTGTCCCAATATGGCCTATATAAGGCCAAGTTTAGGTTGATGAAGTTAGCTCTGAGGAGTCCCTGCTACTCATTGGGATGAAACACATGTAGGCAGTTGTAACAGCTGAGTGCTTTGATGAGACGCCTGTCTTTTGGAAATTCCTACTACACCTCAAAGAATTGCAGCTTGCTGGAGTGATTTATTACTTTGTTTTGCATCTTGTGCAACACAGGAACATTCACCAGATTTGCAGCTTCTTACCAAGGATTCTGTTCTTGATTTACATCGCAAAGGCTGTGAGTGCATGCTATGAATGTGTTGTTCTTTACAGGCAGTGGAAACTTACTTCATTTTTTTCCTCCTGCAATACAAGTGGATGCCTGTTTTCAACAGATTTGGAAGGACTTCCTTTAAATTGTGATGTGTTCATGTTAAATGCTGCTGCTTTACTAATATCCTGTTTGTCACAAGTTATGCAAAATTTACTATACAATACCGATATTTAAAACACATAGATCCTATATTTATATCATGACAGTATTGACCCTTAACTTTGGGACTGTCCTGATGTTGGTGTTGTGTTTTAAGACTTGGAATAGTTGCATGCTGCATATTATTGTGCAAAGCTTTTTCCTGTGTTTATATTTCAATCCAAATTGAAAAATATGCATTCTAAAGTATTCTTGTGATTGTATTATTCTGGCTCAATGTTTATGTGAACTGCATAGATCCTCATTATATTATTATGACAACATTACCCTCATATTTGGGGTTGTCCTCTAATAGAGGTGTTGGATTGTCACTATTATATTTAGCCATTCATTTTTTAGACACTTTATTTTCCAATGAGACTTCTCACTTAGCTTTTTAACCTATATTTTTGATAAAATTTTGTTTCAAATTACCTTTATGGTCACATGACCTTTACTAAGAATTTTGTTGCTTTTTGTAAATAATAAAATTATGAGTGCCTTGCAAGCATGCTAGTTGTCAAGTCTTTATTCTGGGTTTCCACCTGGCTCCACACTCCGCTCTATTTATCTTAACCCCTTAATGACAACAGTACTTTTCCATTTTCTGTCCGTTTGTGACAAAGTCTATTTTTTACATTTCTGCAGTGTTTGTGTTTAGCTGTAATTTTCCTCTTACTCATTTACTGTACCCACACATATTATATACTCGCCATTAAATGGACTTTCTAAAGATACCATTATTTTCATCATATCTTATAAATTTATTATAAAATATGTGGAAAAAATGGAAAAAAAATTTTTTCTAACTTTTAGCCCCAAAATCTGTTACACATCTGCAACCACCAAAACACCCATGCTAAATAGTTTCTAAATTTTGTCCTGAGTTTAGAAATACCCAATGTTTACATGTTCTTTGCTTTTTGTGCAAGTTATTGGGTCATAAATACAATTAGCACTTTGCTATTTCCAAACCACTTTTTTTCAAAATTAGCGCTAGTTACATTGGGACACTGATATCTTTCAGGAATTCCTGAATATCCCTTGACATGTATATATTTTTTGTATGAATCTAGGCCCATTTTGGTATATTTCATGCCACCATTTCACCGCCAAATGCGATCAAATACAAAAAATCATTCACTTTTTCACAAATTTTTTTTTCACAAACTTTCGGTTTCTCACTGAAATTATTTACAAACAGCTTGTGCAATTCTGGCATAAATGGTTGTAAATGCTTCTCTGGGATCCCCTTTGTTAAGAAATAGCAGACATATATGGCTTTGGCGTTGCTTTTTGGTAATTAGAAGGCTGTTAAATGCCGCTGCGCACCACACGTGTATTATGTCCAGCAGTGCAGGGGTTAATCAGGGAGCTTGTAGGGAATGTGTAGGGTTAATTTTAGCTGTAGTGTAGTAGACAACACAAAGTATTGATCTAGGCCCATTTTGGTATATTTCATGCCACCATTTCACTGCCAAATGCGATCAAATAAAAATAAATTGTTTCCTTTTTCACAAACTTTAGGTTTCTCACTGAAATTATTTACAAACAGCTTGTGCAATTATGGCACAAATGGTTGTAAATGCTTCTCTGGGATCCCCTCTGTTCAGAAATAGCAGACATATGTGGCTTTGGTGTTGCTTTTGATAATTAGAATGCCGCTGTGCATCACACGTGTATTATGACTAGCAGTGAAGGGGTTAATTAGGTAGCTTGTAGGGAGTTTGCAGGGTTAATTTTAGCTTTAGTGTAGAGATCAGCCTCCCACCTGAAACATCAGACCCCCTGATCCCTCCCAAACAGCTCTCTTCCCTCCCCCACCCCACAATTGTTCCCGACATCTTAAGTACTGGCACAAAGTCTGCCAGTACTAATATAAAAAGGTATATTTGTGTTTTTTTTTTTTGTTAATAGCATATTTGCATATGCTGCTGTGTAGAATCCCCCCTTAGCCCCCAATATCATGGATCCCCCATCAAACAGTTCTCTAACCCTCCCCCTCTAGCCTAATGGGCGCCATCTTGGGTACTGGCAGCTGTCTGCCAGTACCCAGTTAAGTAAAAAAAAAAAAAGATTCTTTAATTTTAAGATACTTTTTGTAGTGTAGCTACAACACCCCACCCCCCCTCCCAGAACCCTTCGATTACTTTATAAATACAATTTCCCCCCTCTTTTCTCCCAATATATTATTTTAGTTTTCTGTAGGTAGCGGTTCCCACCCGCTCCCGCCCCGTGCACGCGCCCGCCTCCCATGCACGTGCGCGCGCCCCCGGGTACTCCCACCTCCGATCCCGCCCCCCTCCACATGATCACGGGCCCATTGCAGGCCGCCCACCCGCCTCCCTGTTGCGCTCCTACCCACCAACTATGCTCCGGTGCAGAGAGGGCCACAGAGTGGCTCTCTCTGCATTGGAGGCTTGTAAAGGGGTATTGCAGGATGCCTCCATATCGAGGCATCACTGCAATACCCTCAGAGCTGCTGGAAGCGATCGCAATCGCTTCCAGCACTCTGTTAGACAACTGACGTACCAGGTACGTCTATTGTCATTAACTGCTTGTTAATGCATGACGTATCTGGTATGTCAGTTGTCATTAAGGGGTTAATACTTAGGTTGATACCTTGAGATATTCATATCTCTGTCTCTTTAAATGTGTATATGAGAGTGCTGAATCCCCTATCTTTTTATAAGGACTACTTTTCCTTATTTTCTCTTTTTTTTTTTTTAATTTACTTTTTATTGAAGTTCAATTTACGGCATACAAACATTTGTCAATGCAGTCAATACAGAAATACAGAAAGAAAGAATTGGTAAGACAGTTCCAACTGTACATATCAAAATTATAGAGCATTAATTAAACAAACAATAAACATTCTATTTGCCTGTGATACTGAGAGCCTTCAAAACAGTAAGTGGGGCCGCTTTTGGACCTCACACAATGAAAAAGAGGATAAAGCGTTAGAAGGCTACCTTAGACGTTAGGGGACCTCTTTTGGATCCCAAGCAGTGAACTTCAGTTTTCTTAAATTATGAACCTATAAAATTACAAGCTTAAATTAGGATGATAGGTACCATATGTAGTGACAACCATAAAGAAGTTTTTTTTCCCAAATGAAAACAACATGGTGAAACAAACAGTCATAGACTATTCTGGAAAATCATGATAATCAGCCCAGCTGGATCAATTATAATAATTAGAGTCGCTACTGTGTTAATATGGATAAGTAGATGCTAGGGAGATACTTATATTGCGGCATGTACAAGATAAGCCGCGCAGTTAGCCCTCCTAAATTAGGAGGTATATTTTGGGGGGGGGGAGGTGGTAAGTTGAGTACCGTGGTAAGACTATATATAGCGTGGGAGACCATTGATATGCAGGGTGACTACTATAAATAAATAACTAAGGCAACCCTCAGAGGTTTATGTTATATGTTGGTAACTAAAAAGTTTAATGGTTACTATAGGAACATCAATTAACTGCTAAAATTGTGCGTGGAAAATGGACCCTCTCAGAGTTTTTAACAAGATAAATAGAGTAGAGGATTAAAGCTTATGGAGGCTGACCTGGTGGGGCTGTACAGGGTGATAAAAGATAAAATAGCCCTATATACGCCATACCCCTTTATAAGTATATATCTGTGGGCACAGGCCTACAATATCTGCATAAAGTAGTAGAATTATAAGCATATGATACACCAGTTGATAAGGGGCTGAAGAATGCCATTTCTATTTTTATCTTTATAACTGACTAAACCAAAGTCCTAAGTGCAGGCACATCAAATATACTGTGCTAAAGAAAAAAAACTGCATCTCTGTAGCACAGTTGCCTTAGGTCCTAGCTCCTGGGCATGGGCCCTATACCCAGTGATAGCTCAGACACAATGGGACAATAGGGTACTAGGTATGCACTCTTCGAATATTTTAGTATTAGTCTTTAGTAGTATAATACAGAGTGTCACACTACGAGGAAATGCTCACTAAACAATATATTAGGAAAGGTTGACAGACTGTAAGGGAGACTATGGCAGCAGTCCAATGGTATCTAAATAAGAATATCCTAGATGGCATCATAGCATGTTGAACTAGGCTTCTCCCATACCCTTATACCATAGATGTAAATCAGTGCATAGTCTCAATAACCTGTGGACCTAGATGCAAAAACTCCTGAGGGCAATGGCTCTCACTTTTTTGGCAGTATTAGGCGTATAATATGAGAAAAATTAAACATTGAACACTTATTAAACTAATGTGAAATAAAAAATTGGGAGGTAAGAAATCCTAAGTTGCCAGAGCTAAATAACGAAGAATTATGTGGCTACGTTCGCAGCGTAAAACAGATTTAAACCGTTGTACAACATATATGTCAAACAGAGAAATTAGCTGGCAGCAGCCAGTCCACAGAGCGTCCATATTAAGAGTCCAGAATTATGCCTGAAACGTGTCTCAAGTACCAGGCAAATTGGAGTCTCAATGCTTTTAACCGACACTTTCTTTTAGGCAATTCGGGGGGATAGAGGGCCCCACATCAGATTTAACTTTGTAAGGTAAAATAAATATGGGAACAGTTAGAAATACAATATAGGTAGCATTCCTAGATCCTTACTGTAAAATACAATATATACATTGCTTGTGCAAGCTGGTGTGCGCTATGGTGTATATCTATGGCTTTAATATTTCCACTGAGCTGTACATCTGTGAAATATAGGCGTCACACCGCCCCGGCCGCAGGCATTAGTGCGCCATGTCTAATAGTTACACCAAAGCTCCAGGAATATGTGTAAGGGGCAATACTCAACTTTTAAACTTAGAGATAAGTAGGGAGATAATAGTTTAGCTGTTCTTTAGCAAACATGATGAACCAAATTTTAAAGCAAGAACTAGATATATACTTTTGAGAGCACAAATTGTTTTGGCATACTCACTATTAATAGCAAAAAAATCTGTAAGAAAACAAATATATCTTGCGCATCTCTAAAAATACTGTAAATAGGTTAAGTAGGAGCTATTCAACATATTAAACTTTAAGTAATAGATTGTTAGCATAACATAATATAATATAATGTAGATGGATACCTAGATTCAAAAGTCATACTCAACAGAACAATATAGAGTTCAGCTCACGTAGTAGGCTTTAAATAACAGTTTGTTAGCAGAAGATAATGCAATTTAATGTAGATGGGTAGCCTAAGTTAAAGAGTTATAACCAACAAACAATGCAAAGTGGAGCTCAAATTTTAAGTACAAACATAGTTAATAAACATATTGAAGCGATTAACTGAGACATAACAGTAAAGCCCAGAGCAAACCAACTGTAGAAACTGGTGTAATATGACTATAGTATTCTCTGATAATGAGATTTGCTCAGCTAAGATAGAATGTCCGCTTTTACACAAGGACCCTCCTAGCAGTTAGTAGTCTGGATGAGAGAGAATGTAATGGCACGGCATACCATAGGAGTAAGTCCTTTACCCCACACCAGAACGTAGAGCTGAAGGTAATCTTTGAGCCAGCCGTAACGGACAACTGCCGAAATCACCCTTCTTCCTGCAGGGCTCCAAATGCTGAACCAAGTGAGCGGTCAAGTTTCCTAAAACCTCTCCCGTGGTGTATGAGTGGTACAGCTTAACATCGCTCCTCAAGCAAACTCCTAATGCCGCTCCGTACCTGCGGCCAGAACCATGCACAGAAGGGCTCCAAGCAAAAGAAGGGGTGGAGGATCTCCGCCGATCCAAAGATACAGCATCCACACCAGCTCGATATGTATAGATGACTGCGGGTATGTAGTCCTGTTCTGCATTGTGAGCTCCGCTTCCCCGCAAAGCCTGGCTAGCAGGCATAGGGCCATGTGGTGGTGTGGTAAGAAGCTTAGGTAGAAGCGTTACCAGGAGCCTGTAGGAGGCCTCAATATAGCCGAAAACTATAAATTCATAGTCTGTCTCGGCCGCCATTTTTCCTTTCAGAGAGTTCTGGGCCACAGCTGATATGTGTACCGTGGCTGTTTCAGCAATTCGATTCAGGTAGCTTGGTACAAGTAGTAAGCCAGCATGTGGGTTATGTGAGCTGCTAGTCCCGCTGTAACAATCACATATCTTCCATGAGCTGCGCCAGCTGTCTCCATCTGCGTGATTGCGGTATAAGGCTTAAACTGGAATCGGCTATGATATAGAAGTTCCCATATTTGGTTAGCAGGATACTATGTGAGGGAAACTAGTAGGGCTCTTAAAACAAACTATAAAAAAAGCATGTTAATTTATATTTTTAACCCTAATGTCTAGTTTTAGGGCCAGAGCTCTGGCAATGCACGTCTGCTCGCTTAGGTAGTTGGCTCCGCCCCCATTTTCTCCCTATTTTAATAGTTTGTAAGTATGCTTAGTCTCAGGAACAAGGTGAGCATACACAGGTATCAATGCAAGTATGCTTAGTCTCAGGAGCACTGTTATATAAATACACTTTTTACCTCATTGATTACCTTGTTTCTAAGCCTCTGCAAACTGCCCCCTTATTTCAGTTCTTTTGACAGACATCCATTTTAGCCAATCAGAGCTGGCTCACCTGAACTTAACGTGCGTGAGCAAAGTGTTATCTATATGACACACAACTAACACCCTCTAGTGGTGAAAAACTTTCAAAATGCCCTGAGAGAGGAGGTGGCCTTCAAGGGCTCAGAAATTAGCATATGAACCTCCTAGGTTTAGCTTTCAACTAAGAATACCAAAAGAACAAAGCAAAATAGGTGATAAAAGTAAATTGGAAAATTGTTTAAAATAACATTCTCTATCTGATTCATGAAAGTTTATTTTGGACTAGACTTTCCCTTTAACTGTTTTGTGACATTATTACATCATGAGGCCATCCTTCTTTTCTATAGCTTTATATAACAGTGAGATATAGTTTAGATGGTCTAAAGGTTGGGTTTTGTCAAAACCTTGGTGGGGTTTGCATATTTTTGTTTAGGTATGTGTTAGATCATGTTTTTCTGATAACTTAAAAGTTTATTAGAAGAAATAACAGGAGGACAGCAACATATTTTTAACCATCTTGCAAAACATAGAATGATTGAAAGCTATGTGATTGGATGATAAAACTGAGATACGCTCCAATTCAACAGAATATATTCACAATCTTTTGTTTAGGCAGTTCATAAAAGTCCATATTTCATTGTCATATTTCATATCTGCAACTGGTTTTTTTCCCATTAGACACATACAGGTAATAGACATTAAAATGTATTCGGTCTACAGTGACACTTTATTACCCAAAGCTTTTTATCTGAATATGTTTTCTCTCTTAATAGTATTTCTTGTACAAACCAGACTTTATGTCTTTGTCTTCTACAATAAATAGATTAAATAAATGTTCAGTTAAAAATTAGTATGTTGTACTATAGAAAATCTCAAATACACTTATCATGTTTCCTTGCCTACATAGTACAATGACTTGATTGATCTGCTTTGGATTTAAAAGATAATTCTTGAATCTGAACATAAGACATATGATTTAAAATATCAAAGATGAAATAAAAGCTCTGTTTTAAAAAAGTTATGCACTTTTTTGCAGTCAAGGGCAAATATTTTGTGTTGAATTCTTTGTAGATTAAGGGAAATATAATAAAGAAATATCCAGGTTCTTGAGTATTTATCCACTGTATTTCATTTCCCTTTTTGTAATATATAAAGCATAGCAATCAAGTCCCTACAGTTTTATGTATCTGTAGTTTTCTATGATACTTTTGTACAACCATGCCTAGCGGATACTCATATTTTGCATATCAGATAGGGCACTGGTGCACTCTCACAAATGATCGACCACCAGACCAGGGTGCAGTGTAGAAATACAGTATTCACAAATTAAGACCACACTCACTGGATTTACCTCAATATGACTTTACTTGTAATTTGTGAATAATATATTTGAAAAAAAAGATTAGTATCTGCCAGGCATGTTTAAAGGGACACTGAACCCAAATTTTTTCTTTTGTAATTCAGAAAGAGCATGCAATTTTAAGCAACCTTCTAATTTACTCCTATTATCAATTTTTCTTTGTTCTCTTACTATCATTATTTGAAAAAGAAGGCATCTATAAGCTTTTTTTTTGGTTTCAGTACTCTGGACAACACTTTTTTATTGGTGGATTAATTTATCCACCAATCAGCAAGGACAACCCAGGTTGTTCACAAAAATGGGCCGGCATCTAAACTTACATTCTTGCATTTCAAATAAAGATACCAAGAGAATGAAGAAAATTTGATAATAGGAGTAAATTAGAAAGTTGCTTAAAATTTCATGCTCTATCTGAATGATGAAAGAACATTTTTGGGTACAGTGTCCCTTTAATGGTTATCCAATTGTATTTTATTGGAAACTGTAACTCATGGTGACTTGTATGGGAACATCATAAAGAGCATTTGCACAGATACTGATCTAAAAATCCAGTAAAAAACATGCTTATAAGCTCCAAATTTAGCACTGTTGATGAGTTTAGGCTGGGACACCAGGTGAAAGGGGCTGGTAAAGCTGAAAGACACCCCACCCCTGCATATGAAAAGACAGATTACACAAACAAGAGAAATCAGGAATATGTAGACTGAAGGCTACATCTAACACTTGCGGGCTTGTTTTGGAGTCTGAAAATCAGCACAATGTTATTAAAAAATAAGCTAAGCTATCCATTGCTACAAAAACACTCCCAGATGGGCTATATAAATTGATCATCTACAAAACATTTATGCAAAGAAAAATCTAGTGTACAGTGTCCCTTTAAATAATAGAAGCAAGTTTTCATTATGTGTATGTTCAAAGTGGTAATAACACCCCATTCCTGTAAGGAATTGCTGGAAAATTTTAGAAAAAAGAAATTATGCTTACCTGCTAATTTCATTTCCATCTGTATGAGGAGAGTCCACGGCTTCATTCCTTACTTGTGAGAATACAGAACCTGGCCACTAGGAGGTGGCAAAGATACCCCAGCCAAAGGCTTAAATTCCTCCCCCACTCCCCTTATCCCCCAGCAATTCAGCCGAGGGAACAAGGAACAGTAGGAGATATATCAGGGTATAAATGGTGCCAGAAGAACAAAACAAAATTTAGGTCCACACAATAGAGAAAATGAGGAGAGTCCATGGCTTCATTTCTTACTTGTGGGAAACATATACCCAAGCACTAGACACTGAATGAAAAAAGGGAGGGTAAAAAAAATTGGCGGACCCTGTTCTGAGGGCACCACAGCCTGCAAAACCTTTCTCCCTAAAAAAAATTTTTTTTAAAAAGTATGTAAGGAGGACCAGGTAGCTGCCCTACAAAACAACAAAAAATATATTGGTGCACATCCAACCACTTAATTCCACTCTTTCATGGCATATTTGTATATGCTTCTGTCTGCCAAATATACTTACATAGCTTCTAATAAGATTGGGATAAACATCTCGCAATAATATGAGCTTATATTTGTGCTGCAAAAACAAATATACTTCTATATGCTAAATATACTTACATAGTTCAAATAAAATTGGGATTAACATCTCGCAATAATATTCACTTATATTTATGCTGCAAAAAATGTTTTGCTTTAAAAAATGCCTTTAAATGAAATGGGATCTTAGTCACACAATATGATCATATTCTGCTAAGCCAGTCACCACTTACAAGGTGTCCCATAAAGACTGGTCCTACACTAACAAGTTTCCACACTGCAGCAAGTCATGTCTACACAGTGTGAAGCTTTCTAGCTTATTAAGTATATTTATCTGGAACACACCTGGGTTGGGTGGCGTGCATTAACCAAAGGGGAGGGATTTGGTCAGCTCCCTATTTAAGAAATAGAACAAAGGGGTTTTTGGTTACGCACACCACAAACGGACTGTTTAATCTTAACACACATATTGTTGGAGTGCTACCAAAGTGACCAAAACAATTACAAAACAACAAAAAATATATTGGTGCACATCCAACCACTTAAGTCCACTCTTTCATGGCATAATTGTATATGCTTCTGTCTGCCAAATATACTTACATAGCTTCTAATAAGATTGGGATAAACATCTCGCAATAATATGAGGTTATATTTGTGCTGCAAATACAAATATACTTCTATCTGCTATCTTGCCCTACAAATCTGCTTCATAGATGCCTCATTCTTGAAGGCCAAGAAGAAGCCACAGCTCTAGTTGAATGAGCTGTAATACTCTGAGGAGGCGTATGTCCCGCTGTCTCATATGCTAAGCAGATAATGCTCTTCAACAAAAAGGATAGGGAAGTGGAAGAAGCCTTCTGCCCTCTGCGCTTCCCAGAATAGACAAAAAACAATGCCAAAGACTGTCTAAAATCCTTCATAGCCTGAAGATTGTATTTCAAAGCCTGAACCACATAAAATTATGAAGTAATCGTTCCTTTGAGGAGGAAGGATTAGCACACAAGGAAGGAACCATCTCAGAGACTCGTCGTGCTGAAGCAATAGCCAATAGAAAAAGAACCTTCCAAGACAGTAACTTAATGTCCACTGAATGCATGGGCTCAAACAGAGCCCTCTGCAGAACCTTAAGAACCAAATTTAAACTCCAAGGATGAGCGGAATGTCTAAACACAGGCCTGATTCTAGACAGATCCTGAACAAAAGACTGAATATCAGGAAGCTCAGCAAGCCTCTTGTGCAATAGCACAGAAAGAGGTGACATCTGTCCCTTTAAGGAACTAGCGGCAAGTCCCTTCTCCAAACCGTTTTGAAGAAAGGAAAGAATCCTGGACACCTTGACCTTATGCCATGGGAATCCACATTCTTCACACCAGAATAAGTAGGTCCTCCACACCTTATGATAGATGTGACAAGTGACCGACTTTCGATCATGAATGAGTATCAATCACTCTCTCAGAAAACCCTCTCTTGGCTAAGACTTAGCATTCAATCTCCATGCAGTCAGTCTCAGAGAATCTAGATTTTGATGAACAAAGGCACCCTGTTCCAGCAGATCTCTGCGACAAGGTAACCTCCATGGAGGAGATGAAGACATCCCCACCAGGTCTGCAAACCACTCTGGGTAGCTTGGTATTGAGTCTGGACGCCATGAGATCGATCTCCGGCATCCCCCATCTGTTGCAAATTTCCGCAAACACCTCGGGACGGAGAGTCCATTCCCCCGAATGAAAGGATTGTCTGCTGAGAAAATCCACTTCCCAGTTGTCCACACCCGGAATGTGGATCGCTGAAAGCAAACAGCTGTCCCTCACTCACCATAGAAAAGCTTCTTGTTTTTCTGGTCTTGAAGACAGGTTCAATAAGAGACATCTGCCCCTGGGCAGATGAGAATTGAAACCTATTCTGTAACCCTGAGCAATGACCTCCAGAATCCAAGGGTCTTGCACGTCTCCCAGCCAAGCCTCCGCAAAGCGAGATAGTCTGCCCCCAACGCAGTCCAGTGATGGATTGGGGCTTCACTTTCATTCTGATTTTGTCTTGGTGGGCTTCTTGTTCTGCTTGGACTTATTCCAATATGGTTTCCAAGTTCCCTTGGACTCATCAAGCTTCGCTGCGGGCTGCTGGAATTGGGATTTATCCGAACAAAAGGGATGAAAATTAGGCCCTTGTCCTTTAGGTTTGTTCTTCTTATCCTGCGGTAAAAAGGCACCCTTGCCCCCAGTGACCGTGGATAGAGTCCAGTCCTGGACCAAAAAGAACCTTCCCCTTAAATGGAAGAGAAAGCAATCTAGATTTTGAAGTCATGTCAGAAGACCAAGACTACAGCCGCAGAGCCCTGCAGGCTAGAACAGAAAAGCCTGATGTCTTGGTATTCAAGCGAATAATCTGCATGTTTGCATTGCAAATAAAATAATTAGCTACCCTCAAGGCCTTCATTATTTCCTGGATTACATTGAGGGGAGTTTCCACCTCGATCATCTCCGATAGAGAGTCACACCAATAGGTACCACAGCCACCATCGCTACAGGCTGAAATAAAAATGATGTGTGCTGAAACATCTTTCTCAACAGAGTTTCTAGCTTCTTATCCATTGGCTCCTTAAACTATGAACTATACTCAATAACTCTAATTGGGAGTAAGGAACCTGGAATAATTTCTTAAAGGAAGCAGAAGGGGAAGGATCCAAGTTTTTCTCATTCATTCTTAATAATATTTCCTATCTTAACGGGAACTGGAAGGTTTGCGACACCACCCTGTCTTCATAAACCTTATCAAGCTTAGGAATAGAAGGTTCCTCTGGCAACCTAGGTTCCGGAACCTCTAAAGTAGCAAACACTTCCTTTAACAGAAAGCGTAAGTGCTCTATCCTAAATCTAAAGTCTGGTTCCTCCGCAGCCGAGGTTTAGAGGCAGCCGTTTCCGACCCAGAAAGATCCTCCTCTGAAGTATCAGAGGTGTCTTCATCGGCAGATATTCTGGTATCAGATAAATCCAGCAAGTTGGTAGGTGACCCCTGGGAAAGATAACAATATTTAACCTTTTGCTTCTCCTGTAAACCGCATGGTCAGGAAAGAAGAAGCTAATGAGGCCACACCCGGTCACATGGAGTGCCATGCAGGACCACCCCTACTGCAGGAAGGAAAGCGCACAAAACTGACAGGCTGCACAGTTATCCAAAACTAAAGAAAAAACCTGAATGTTCCCACATCTGCCAGAGCCTCATCTCACACATGTCGCAGCATAAAACATAATAAAGCAAATCATGTATAAATCCCCCCTGTTCAATAATCCCCTTCCGGAGATATTAACCTTTGATTCCATACAGATAAAGGAGTCACACTGTGACCCTGTCTTCTTACGTTATCATATGAAATAAAATGAAACAATATTACCGGAATCATCGCCGTGGAACAGACACACAGCCTCTCAAATTTACCAGTCTTGTAGCATCCCACCTGACATAGACTTGAATGATAGAAGCAGGCAGTGAAGCTTGTCAACATTGATTGCTTAGGAGTTGTTAATACGAGTCTGGATGGTTTTGCTGAAAGACTCTCCCTGCATCTCTAGACCCTAACATTCATCAATGCTCTCACTGAGAGGCTGAAAAGACTACTTAAAACTCCAGTCCCATGCCGAAGCGTACTACCCTCCATAAGAGACTACTCCGAAACTTCCGACACTTCTCTGCCATCCTCCTGTGACGAAAGGCAAAGAATGACTGGGGGATGATGGGAGTGGGGGAGGTATTTAATCCTTTTGCTGGGGTGTCTTTGCCTCCTCCTGGTGGCCAGGTTCTGTATTCCCACAAGTAAGGAATGAAGCCGTGGACTCTCCTCATATTAAGTATTTTAGATACAATTGTTGAAATGTATGTTACAGAACAAAAAGAATACATAAAAAAAAAGAACTATTTATATTTCTAATTTCAGGAAATATATCAATTTTACAATCACAATTACTCCCAGCACTGTCTCAGAATAATTTTTTCTCATTAAAATCCTTCTTTTTCATACCCATAATAAACTGAATGCAGTAGAAATATGCTAATATGTAAAATGATTGGAGAATAAATAAACAACACGTTTTTGGACTATTAAAAAACTAATAATTCCCATTTTATTATGTAAAGCCAGCCAGTATAGGAGCAGCATTACTAGTATTTAGATATTTGGTATTCATTAATGATTTTATAGGGTTGCATAATTACATATGCACAGTGAATTCCTCATAACCAGGGGATGAAAATATTATAATAATTTAAAAAGTAATATGAAATGATTTTATTTATCATACAAAATGCCACATAAAAACATTTAACTATTTAATTAATAATACAAACAAATCATTTTTTTTTAATATTTTTTTTATTAACTTTCATCCTGTGAATTATTTTCACTTTCTTTTTGATGTTTTTTATTTATTAACATACAACATGATGTTAGGTATGACTAGTCAACATATATTATCTATCTGTACCCTAAAAGTTCACTAAATCACTAATTGACTATTAATCTTTTTACACTTATTTTTTTCTCTCCCATGTACACACACACAATGGTTTCCAGTCCAGTTTATCAGAATTTCCATGTGAATTTTTTTTGTGTTATTTCCAATTTCAGATACATTTTAAAAACATTTAAAAGTTGATAACCCATTTATTACTAGTTTTGCAACTGCTTGTGTGGTTCTTTAACACATCTGAGAGTGGTATTCTAATCTCTTTGAGTAACTTTTAGACTTTCTTTAATCCAGCATCGGTGATCTCAATTTTAAAATTTTTAGCATGCAAAAATTCACTAACACCTAGGTTACAAGCTGTGTGTACGTGTTTTAGGCCTGAAAAAGTTATAATTTCAGCGTTAAAACAGCACTGCAGCGCACACAGGAAAATTACGTTTTCTTATGGGACTTCCATAGCGCAGCCATTACGAGTTTTGCGGTGAGGCTTGCATTGCAGCCTATACGGACAAGATCCATTTTGCCATCTGAGAGCAGTAGTTATGAGTTTTACGCAACAAAACTGTTACATAAAACTCATAACTTAACTGTTACAAAGTACACTAACACCCATAAACTACCTATTTACCCCTAAACCAAGGCCCTCCCGCAAATACTATATTAAAGTTATTAGCTCCTAAAAAAAACAAAAAAGTTTTACAAATCATCCCGGCGGCTCCATCTTAATCCCGGCAGCTCCATCTTCATACAGGTGGCATCTTCTATCTTCATCCCGGCGGAGTAGGTCCATCCTGAAAAACATCCAGCGTGGAGCATCCTCTTCATACAGTCGCTGCCGTATACTGAATCTTCAATGCAAGGTACACGACTCAAAATGTCGTCCCTTGCATTGCTATTGGCTGATTTGATTTTGCAATTTAAAATCAGCTAATAGGATGAGAGCTACTGAAATCCTATTAGCTATTCAAATCAGCCAATAGGATAAGAGCTACTGAAATTCTATTGACAAATTTTAACAGTTCAAAACAGTCAATATGATTTCAGCAGCTCTCATCCAATTGGCTGATTTGAATTTGCAAAATCAAATCAGTCAATAAGAATGCAAGGGATGCCATTTTGAATCGCGTAACTTACATTGAAGATTCTATACATACGACGGCTACCGTATGAAGAGGATGCTCCGCACCGGATATCTTCAGGATGGACCCGCTCCGCACCGCCGGGATGAAGATAGAAGATGCCGCCTGGATGAAGATAGAAGACGCCACCGGAATGAAGATAGAAGATGCCGCCTGGATGAAGAGGGAGCCGCCGGCATAAAGATGGAGCTGCCCGGATGAAGATGGAGTCATCTGGATGAAGATGGAGCTGCCGGGATGAAGATCCTTCAAGCGGGACTTCAGCAACTGAGAGTGGATCTTCGGGGGTTAGTGTTAGGATTTTTTAAACTTTTGGGTGGGTTTTTAGTTTATTTAGGGTTTGGGCTTTTCGTAAAAGAGCTAAAAACCCTTTTAAGTGCATTGCAAAAGAGCTAAATGTATATTGTCCATACAAATGCCCTTTTCAGGGCAATGGGTAGCTTATGTTTTTTAGACAGTTTGTTTTATTTTGTGGGTTTGGGGGGTTGGGGTTTTTAATGTTAGTGGGTCTTTATATCTTTTTTTTTGTTGGTAAAAGAGCTGTTTAACTTAGGGCAATGTCCTACAAAAAGCACTTTTTAGGGCTATTGGTAGTTTATTCTAGATTAGGCTTTCAGGGAAATGGGTAGATTAGGTTTTACTTTATTTTTGTTTTGTGAGTTTGGGGGGTGGGGGGGTTGTATACTATTATGGGGTGTTTGTTTTTTAGCAAAAGAGCTGTTAACTTTAGGGCAATGCCCTACAAAATGCCATTTTAAGGGCCACAAAAGGCCCTTTTAAGGGCCCTTGGTAGTTTACTCTAGATTAGGCTTTTTTATTTTGGAGTGTTTTTTTTTTTTCATTTAAAGGGTAATAGAATAGGAATATTTTTTATTGTTTTAGATCATTTTCACCTAGATTACGAGTTTTGCGTTAGAGGCTATGCGGTGCTAACGAGCAGTTTATGCTCACCACTCACTTACAGACAGCGCTGGTATTACGGGTTTTTACAACCCAGACAAGAAGTGTGCGTTGAGCAAAATTTTGCTCCTTACCGCACTCCAATACCAGCGCTGCTTACGTTAGCGGTGAGCTGGTGTAACGTGCTCGTGCACAATTTCCCCATAGGAATCAACAGGGAGAGCAGGCTGAAAAAAGTCTAACACATGCAAAAAAGCAGAGTAAAGCTCCTTAACGCAGCCCTATTGATTCCTGTGGGGAAATACAAGTTATGTCTACACCTAACACCCTAAATGTCCCTAATCTTGCACTTATTAACCCCTAATCTGCCGCCCCTGACATCACCACAACCTACATTATATTATTAACCCCTAATCTGCCGCTCCGGACACCGCCGCCAGCCTACATTATACTTATGAACCTCTAATCTGCTTCCCCCAACATCGCCGACACCGACATTATATTTATTAACCCCTAATCTGTCGCCCCCTATGTGGCCGCCACCTACCTACATTTATTAACCCCTAATCTACTGCCCCCAATGTCGCCGCCACTATAATAAACATATTAATCCCTAAACCGCCGCACTCCCACCTCGCAAACATTAGTTAAATATTATTAACCCCTAATCTGCCGGCCCTAACATCGACACCACCTACCTACATTTATTAACCACTAATCTGCCGCCCCCAATGTTGCCGCCACTATATTAAAGTTTTTAACCCCTAAACCTAAATCTAACCCTAAACCTAACATCCCCTAACTTAAATATAATTATAATAAATAAAATTACAATAATTAGCTAAATTATTCCTATTTAAAACTAAATACTTACCTGTAAAATAAACCCTAAGTTAGTTACAATATAACTAATAGTTACATTGTATCTAGTTTAGGGTTTATTTTTATTTTACAGACAAGTTTGTATTTATTTTAACTAGGTAGAATAGTTATTAAATAGTTATTAACTATTTAATAACTACCTAGCTAAAATAAATACAAAGTTACCTGTAAAATAAAACCTAACCTAAGTTACAATTACACCTAACACTACACTATAATTAAATTAATTCCCTAAATTAAATACAATAAAATAAAATTATCTAAAGTACAAAAAACCCCCACTAAATTACAGAAAATAATAAACAAATTACAAGATTTTTAAACTAATTACACCTAATCTAATCCCCCTAAAAAATAAAATTACAATAATTAGCTAAATTATTCCTATTTAAAACTAAATACTTACCTGTAAAATAAACCCTAAGTTAGTTACAATATAACTAATAGTTACATTGTATCTAGTTTAGGGTTTATTTTTATTTTACAGGCAAATTTGTATTTATTTTAACTAGGTACAATAGTTATTAAATAGTTATTAATTATTTAATAACTACCTAGCTAAAATAAATACAAAGTTACCTGTAAAATAAAACCTAACCTAAGTTACAATTACACCTAACACTACACTATAATTAAATTAATTCCCTAAATTAAATACAATAAAATAAAATTATCTAAAGTACAAAAAACCCCCACTAAATTACAGAAAATAATAAACAAATTACAAGATTTTTAAACTAATTACACCTAATCTAATCCCCCTAAAAAATAAAAAAGCCTCCCAAAATAAAAAAGTCCTACCCTAAACTAAATTACAAATAACCCTTAAAAGGGCCTTTTGCAGGGCATTGCCCCAAAGTAATCAGATCTCTTACCTGTAAAAAAAATTACAAATCCCCCAAACATTAAAACCCACCGCCCACACAACCAACCCTACTCTAAAACCCATCCAATACCCCCTTAAAAAAACCTAACACTAACCCCTTGAAGATCACCTTACGGGTGAAGTCTTCATCCAACCGGGCTGAAGTCCTCAACGAAGCCGGGAGAAGTCTCCATCCAAGCCGGGCGAAGTGGTCCTCCAGACGGGCAGAAGTCTTCATCCAGACTGCATCTTCTATCTTCATCTATCCGGAGCGAAGCGGGTCCATCTTCAAGACATCCAACGCGGAGCATCTTCTTCAATCAACGGCTAATATAGAATGAAGGTACCTTTAAGTGACGTCATCCAAGATGGCGTCTCTTCAATGACGATTGGCTGATAGAATTCTATCTTGTTATTTGCTTATTATTTTCTGTAATTTAGTGGGGTTTTTTTTTGGTACTTTAGCTAATTTTATTTAATTATATTTAATTCAGGGAATTAATTTAATTATAGTGTAGTGTTAGGTGTAATTGTAACATAGGTTAGGTTTTATTTTACAGGTACTTTTGAATTTATTTTAGCTAGGTAGTTATTAAATAATTAATAACTATTTAATAACTATTGTACCTAGTTAAAATAAATACAAATTTGCCTGTAACATAAAAATAAACCCTAAGCTAGCTACAATGTAACTATTAGTTATATTGTAGCTATCTTAGGGTTTATTTTACAGGTAAGTATTTAGTTTTAAATAGGAATGATTTAGTTAATGATAGGAATTTTATTTAGATTTATTTAAATTATATTTAAGTTAGGGGGGGTTAGGGTTAGACTTAGATTTAGGGGTTAATAACTTTAGTATAGTGGCAGCGACTTTGGGGGCGGCAGATTAGGGGTTAATAAATGTAGGTAGGTGTTGGGAATGTTAGGGATGGCAGATTAGGGGTTAATAATATTTAACTAATGTTTGCAAGGCGGGAGTGCTGCGATTTAGGGGTTAATATATTTATTTTAGTGGCGTCGATGTCCGGTTCGGCAAATTAGGGGTTAAAAATATAATTTTAGTGTTTGCGATATGGGGGGCCCTCCATTTAGGGGATTATAGGTAGTTTATGGGTGTTAGTGTACTTTTTAGCACTTTAGTTAAAAGTTTTATGCTACGGCGTTGTAGTGTAAAACTTTTAAATGGACACTGTACCCAAATTTTTTCTTTCGTGATTCAGATAGAGCATGGCATTTTAAGCAACTTTCTAATTTACTCCAATTATCAATTTTTCTTCATTCTCTTGGTATTTTTATCTGAAATGCAAGAAAGTAAGTTTAGATGCCGGCCCATTTTTGGTGATCAACCTGGGTTGTTCTTGCTGATAGGTGGATAAACTCATCCACCAATAAAAAAGTGCTGTCCAGAGTACTGAATAAAAAAAAAAAGCTTAGATGTCTTCTTTTTAAAATAAAGATAGCAAGAGAACGAAGAAAAATTGATAATATGAATAAATTAGAAAGTGGCTTAAAATTGCATGCTCTATTTGAATCATGAAAGAAAAAAATTGGGTTCAGTGTCCCTTTAACTACTGACTTTAAAATGCGGTACCAGGCCTGACAGGAGAGGATGTACCGCTCACTTTTTGTCAGACTAGTAATACTGGCGCTATGCAAGTCCCATTGAAAAAAGAGGATACGCAATTTACGTAAGTGGATTTGCGGTATTTCCAAGTCTGGACAAAAAAGTGAGCAGTACACCTGTACCTGCAAGACTCGTAATACGAGCGGGCATTAAAAAGCAGCGTTGGGACCGGCCAACGCTGCTTTTTAAGCCTAACGCACAACTCGTAATCTAGCAGTTTGTTTGTTATTTTTTGTAAAGGTAAGTTTTTTTATATTTTGTCATTTTAGGTTTTAGGTAATTTTGTATTTATTTTAACTAGGTAGTTAGTAAATAGTTAATAACATAGTCTACATAGTTAAAATAAATACAAACTTACCTGTGAAATAAAAATAAAACCTAAGGTAGCTGCAATATAACTATTAGTTTTATTTTACAGGTAAGTTTGTATTTAGTTTTAAATAGGTATTATTTAGTTAATAATTGTAAATTTAATTTAGCTCTATTTTAATTATGTAAATGTTAGGTTGCGTTTGTTAATTTCCATATAGCGCACATTACTCATAATCTAGGTGAATGATTTTAACTGAAGAACAAATATTAAAATTATTATTTTGAGTTCAAGTACAAAAATAGAAATGAAGCCACTAACTTACAGTCCAAATCAATTAAGAAAATATAAAACTTGACAAGGGCTTTGGTGTACAAGCCTAGGTAAGAAAGAAATTGAAATCCATGCAAGAGGGTTAAATTGTAGGAATATTCCATCATTCATCTGAGGTAAAGATGGAAGATTCTTCCAATTCAAACCTCTTATATTCCTATATGCTTTATGGCAACCTCCTATCAGTTAGTCGCTACATTTTACTTTCACTTTTGCCACATATCTTCTTGGAGGAGCAGCAATGCAATGAGGTGCCCTGAAGCACGTTATTTATCTGTTCCCTGGAACAGTTTTCCACTCTCATAATTCTCTGCAGTGTCCCTGCACAGTTGATAGAAGAAAGAGGGAGGACAATAATTCCCAGTAGTCTAGGCCTCATGTATATGCCACCACAAACAACCGCAATTTCTGCTAGTGTATTTGATGGGGCAGTGAGCAGCAGCTGAGAGAGCAGTATGCTGGTTTTGTTACCCTAAATTCCCCCATTAGACCTACATATAGGGACAACTGCCCCCCCTGGTCCCCTTTGCTAAGACCCGGTATTTTTTGCATCCAATAAAATCCTAAGAAAACCACTTTTAAAAGATTATTTAAAAAAAAAAAAATTCTCATAGTATTTTTGTTTTGCATATTTAACTCGATTTTCTTATATACTGTATTATTATGCATAATAATATATACGTATTTGAATTATATATTGTATAAGAAATGTTAATGGTTTTACTATTTTATTGTTAACAATGGATTGGATTGGTAAAACGAAAACAAAACAAAAACACTAATGATTACATATAATGTATTTGCATGTACATTCTTAATGCTTAAAATGGGGGCCATTTACTTTTATGAGCTCCATTTATGAAAAACAGAAACAGAATTAGAACCCTTCACAACTTTTTAATTGAATTATGCTTTTTTTAATTATGAAAACTGTATTTTATTTGTTTTATGTATATATTAAATTATATAATTTTATTTGATACTAGACATGTTATTATTGTAAAATTTAGTTAATCTGCAGTGCAATTTATATATTATTTCTGTTTCATCAGAACCCTTCTTTACAAGATTGCTCATGCAACTGCAAGTTAAAGAGAAAACAAAGTCAAAATTAAACTGGCACAATTCAGTAAGTGCAAATGAATAAAAAGAGAAGGAGGGTATAGTATTTCACTGCTCCACTCCACCACAAACAGCTTCTCATACACGAGGAAGATCACTGACAATTTGAAATAGACAGACTGGGTAAATCAGAGCACCCCCAGCTAGCTTCCTACAGTAGGCACAGCTTGCTCAGGAACAGAGATAAGCTCCACTAGTATCAGAAGACTGCAAAACAATACAAAGAGAAAGCACAGAAACTGACTGAAGAAGTAGTACCATATAGTACTAGGAAACTCGTTGCAGTAATTTATTATTGTTTTTAAAGTTTTAATAAACAAGTCCCCTGTGCCTTTATTTTTTCTTTTTTCACTAAGTCATATTGGTTTGGTGATTTAATATACCCATTTGATACAAGTGGAGTCTATGGGGCCTAGTTTTCAAGCCGTCAACCTCAAATACGCTAGAATTCTGCAGCGTATTTGTGGCGAGGCTGATTCGCCTTAGTTATCAAAGGCTAGAGACCGGCAAAAGTAGAATTTTGTGACTTAAACTTCGATCCGCCGGACTCAGTCCGACACAGATCGATTCTTACGTCACTCCAGATGTTCCGCACACAAGTGCGGCACAATCTGACTACTTTTGCTAGTTATCAAAAAAACTAGCAGGTACGCTTGGCACTTTTACGGCCCAGCGTACCTGGTTTTCAAACCGCCACCCTGGAGGCGGCGGATCCCATAGGAATCAATGGGAGTCTGACCATAGCGAAAGTACAAGTTCGCTGCTGCCAGACAACCCATTGATTCCTATGGGAGATGTCTGCACTTAACACCCTAACATGTACCCCGAGTCTAAACACCACTAATCTGTCCCCCCTACACCGCCTCAACTAAATAAAGTTATTACCCCCTAAACCGCCGCTCCCAGAGCCCACCGCAAGCTACTCTATACATATTAACCCCTAAACCGCCACTCCCGGAGCCCACCGCAACTATAAAATATGTATTAACCCCTAAAACGCCGCTCCCGGAGCCCACCGCAACTATAATATATGTATTAACCCCTAAACCGCCGCTCCCGGAGCCCACCACAACTATAATATATGTATTAACCCCTAAACCGCCGCTCCCGGACCCTACCGCAACCTATATTAAATTTATTAACCCCTAATCTGCCCCCCCTACACCGTCGCCACCTATAATAAATTTATTAACCCCTATCCTGCCCCCCACTACACCGCCGCCACTGTAATAAATGTATTAACCCCTAAACCTAAGTCTAACACTAACCCTAACACCCCCCTAACTTAAATATTAATTAAATAAATCTAAATAATATTTCTATCATGAACTAAATTAATCCTATTTAAAACTAAATACTTACCTATAAAATAAACCCTAATATAGCTACAATATAAATAATAATTATATTGTAGCTATTTTAGGATTTTTTTTTTTTTACAGGCATATTTTAATTTATTTTAACTAGGTACAATAGCTATTAAATAGTTATTAACTATTTAATAGCTTACCTAGCTAAAATAAAGAGAAATTTACCTGTAAAATAAAAACTAACCTAACTAAGATAACAATTACACCTAACACTACACTATACTTTAATAAATTATTCATATTTAAAACTAAATACTTACCTGTATTATAAACCCTAAGATAGCTACAATATAATTAATAATTACATTGTAGCTATCTTAGGATTTATATTTATTTTACAGGTAACTTTGTATTTATTTTAGCTAGTTAGAATAGTTATTAAATAGTTATTAACTATTTAATAACTACCTAGCTAAAAGAAATACAAAATTACCTGTAAAATAAATCCTAACCTAAGTTACAATTAAACCTAACACTACACTATCATTAAATTAATTAAATAAATTAACTACAAATAACTACAATTAAATACAATTACATAAACTAACTAAAGTACAAAAAAAAGCTAAGTTACAAAAAATAAAAAAATAGATTACAAACATTTTAAAAATATTACAACAATTTTAAGCTACTTACACCTAATCTAAGCCCCCTAATAAATTAAAAAAAAAAACAAAATAAAAAAAATGCCCTACCCTATTCTAAATTAAAAAAGTTCAAAGCTCTTTTACCTTACCAGCCCTTAAAAGGGCATTTTGTGGGGCATGCCCCAAAGAATTCAGCTCTTTTGCATGTAAAAGAAAAATACAACCCCCCCAACATTAAAACCCACCACCCACATACCCCTAATCTAACCCAAACCACCCTTAAAATAACCTAACACTAATCCCCTGAAGATCATCCTACCTTGAGTCGTCTTCACTCAGCCGAGCAGCGATGGAACCGAAGAGGAGACCCGGAGCGCCAGAAGTTATCCTCCAAGAGGCGCTGAAGAAATCTTCTATCCGATGAAGTGATCCTCCAAGCGGTGCTGAAGAAGTCTTCTATCCGGGCTATGTCATCTTCCAAGCGGGGTCTTCAATCTTCATCCCGCCAAGATGGCGTCCCTTAAATTCCGATTGGCTGTGATATACCTTTAAGGCATATCCCTCCAACTTTCCTCTCTCCCTATTTAATCACCTTCAGGCCTTCTTTTCACTGCCTGATAATTGATGTTACCTCTAAGGAGAAACATCCTCTTTGCTCTCCTGGCTACCTTGTATCTTATTTACAGGTTCACCTGTTGCCTTGGGAAACCTCCTGGAACTACCTTCAAATCGCTATCCAGATTCTACGGACAACCTGCATTACCTATTCACCTTTGCTTTTCATTAGGTATTCGCAGGCTGTCACAAAATCTCCCTTGCGGCGCTCCAGCTGCCTCCTCGCCGAAACCGGAAGTGAGTCACACTCGCTCAGTCGGAGCTACCGCTGACACGCCACAACGCTCTGCCGCTCTGATCTTCTGTTCACGGTCTGTACTTTCTAACCTTATCAAAAACCGAAAGTATATTTGTTTCCTCTCAAACTTAATTCTGGCTAAGTGTATACTTTGTGAACTGCAAGTATCCCTCTGACATTTCTTCTCTAAACAGTAACAAGGTGAATTATACTTATCTGAGTGACTGTGTGAAAACGGACTATAACTTTATAATCAACTTTTCCTGTTATATTCTCTTACCTATTGTATATTGCATTATACTTATTTGCATCATTGAATTCACTGAACCGATAGTGTTTTCTGTATTCTGTTATCTTGTTGCTATATAAGGTTTATATTTCATTAAAGATATAACCCAGAATCTCACCACATTACAGTAACTGCTCACAGATACTCTGCCTTAAGTTTAAGTTTAAGTTTAAGTTCCAACTTTTAATCAGCCAATCAGATTGAGCTTGCATTCTATTGGTTGTTCCGATCAGCCAATAGAATGCGAGCTCAATCAGATTTTTCCTACCTTAATTCCAATTGGCTGATAGAATCCTATCAGCCAATTGGAATTGAAGGGACGCCATCTTGGATGACGTCCCTTAAAGGAGCCTTCATTCGTCGGTAGTCCGTTGGTAAAGAAGGATGTTCCGTGTCGGCGGGATGAAGATCGAAGACCCCGCTTGGAAGATGACATCGCCCGGATAGAAGACTTCTTTAGCGCCTCTTGGAAGATGACATCGCCCGGATGGAAGACTTCTTCAGCGCCGACTGGAGGATCACTTCATCGGATGGAAGATTTCTTCAGCGCCGCTTTGAGGAAACTTCTGCCGCTCCGGGTCTCCTCTTTGGTTCCATCGCTGCTCGGCTGAGTGAAGACGACTAAAGTTAGGATGATCTTCAGGGGATTAGTGTTAGGTTATTTTAAGGGGGTTTGGTTTAGATTAGGGGTATATGGGTGGTGGGTTTTAATGTTGGGGGGTTGTATTTTTCTTTTACAGGCAAAAGAGCTGAATTCTTTGGGGCATGCCCCGCAAAATGCCCTTTTAAGGGCTGGTAAGGTAAA
This sequence comes from Bombina bombina, assembly GCF_027579735.1. Lineage (NCBI taxonomy): Eukaryota > Metazoa > Chordata > Amphibia > Anura > Bombinatoridae > Bombina > Bombina bombina. The sequence continues at coordinate 1,092,298,741 of NC_069499.1, forward strand.
AGAGCTTTGAACTTTTTTAATTTAGAATAGGGTAGGGCATTTTTTTATTTTGGGGGGTTTGTTATTTTATTAGGGGGCTTAGATTAGGTGTAAGTAGCTTAAAATTGTTGTAATATTTTTTAAATGTTTGTAACTTATTTTTTTTATTTTTTGTAACTTAGCTTTTTTTTTTGTACTTTAGTTAGTTTATGTAATTGTATTTAATTGTAGTTATTTGAAGTTAATTTATTGATAGTGTAGTGTTAGGTTTAATTGTAACTTAGGTTAGGATTTATTTTGCAGTTAATTTTGTATTTCTTTTAGCTAGGTAGTTATTAAATAGTTAATAACTATTTAATAACTATTCTAACTAGCTAAAATAAATACAAAGTTACCTGTAAAATAAATATAATTCCTAAAATAGCTAAAATGTAATTATTAATTACATTGTAGCTATCTTACGGCTAGATTTAGAGTTTTGTCGGTAACGACCCGCGTAGCTAACGCTGGCTTTTTTCTGGCCGCACCTTTAAAATAACTCTGGTATTGAGAGTCCACAGAATGGCTGCGTTAGGCTCCAAAAAAGGAGCGTAGAGCATTTTTAACGCCAGTGCAACTCTTGATACCAGAGTTGCTTACGGAAGCGGCCAGCTTCAAAAACGTGCTCGTGCACGATTCCCCCATAGGAAACAATGGGGCTGTTTGAGCTGAAAAAAAAACCTAACACCTGCAAAAAAGCCGCGTTCAGCTCTTAACGCAGCCCCATTGTTTGCTATGGGGAAACACTTCCTACGTCTGCACCTAACACTCTAACATGTACCCCGAGTCTAAACACCCCTAACCTTACACTTGTTAACCCCTATTCTGCCGCCCCCGCTATCGCTGAACCCTGCATATTATTATTAACCCCTAATCTGCCGCTCCGTAAACCGCTGCTACTTACATTATCCCTATGTACCCCTAATCTGCTGTCCCTAACACCGCCGACCCCTATATTATATTTATTAACCCCTAATTTGCCGCCCACAACGTCGCCTCCACCTGCCTACACTTATTAACCCCTAATCTGCCGACCGGACCGCACCGCACCGCTATTATAATAAAGTTATTAACCCCTAATCCGCCTCACTAACCCTATAATAAATAGTATTAACCCCTAATCTGCCCTCCCTAACATCGCCGACACCTAACTTCAAACATTAACCCCTAATCTGCCGACTGGAGCTCAACGCTATTCTAATAAATGTATTAACCCCTAAAGCTAAGTCTAACCCTAACACTAACACCCCCAAAGTTAAATATAATTTAAATCTAACGAAATTAATTAACTCTTATTAAATAAATTATTCCAATTTAAAGCTAAATACTTACCTGTAAAATAAATCCTAATATAGCTACAATATAAATTATAATTATATTATAGCTATTTAGGATTAATATTTATTTTACAGGTAACTTTGTATTTATTTTAACCAGGTACAATAGCTATTAAATAGTTAAGAACTATTTAATAGCTAAAATAGTTAAAATAATTTCAAAATTACCTGTAAAATAAATACTAACCTAAGTTACAATTAAACCTAACACTACACTATCAATAAATTAATTAAATGCAATACCTACAATTACCTACAATTAAACCTAACACTACACTATCAATAAATTAATTAAATACAATACCTACAAATAACTACAATGAAATAAACTAACTAAAGTACAAAAAATAAAAAAGAACTAAGTTACAAAAAATAAAAAAATATTTACAAACATAAGAAAAATATTACAACAATTTTAAACTAATTACACCTACTCTAAGCCCCCTAATAAAATAACAAAGCCCCCCAAAATAAAAAAGGCCCTACCCTATTCTAAATTACAAAAGTTCAAAGCTCTTTTACCTTACCAGCCCTGAACAGGGCCCTTTGCGGGGCATGCCCCAAAGAATTCAGCTCTTTTGCCTGTAAAAAAAACCATACACTACCCCCCCCAACATTACAACCCACCACCCACATACCCCTAATCTAACCCAAACCCCCCTTAAATAAACCTAACACTAAGCCCCTGAAGATCTTCCTACCTTACCTTCACCTCACCGGGTATCACCGATCGGTCCTGGATCCAAAATCTTCATCTAAGCCAAAGCGGGGGCTAGACATCCATCATCCGATGGCTGAAGAAGTCCAGAAGAGGCTCCAAAGTCTTCATCCTATCCGGGAAGAAGAGTAAATCCGGACCGGCAACCATCATCTTCCAAGCGGCATCTTCTATCTTTATCCGATGAGGACCGGCTCCATCTTGAAGACCTCAGCCGCGGACCCATCTTCTTCCGACGACGACTTCCCGACGAATGACGGTTCCTTTAAGGGACGTCATCCAAGATGGTGTCCCTCGAATTCCGATTGGCTGATAGGATTCTATCAGCCAATCGGAATTAAGGTAGGAAAATTCAGATTCAATCAGCCAATCAGATTGAGCTCGCATTCTATTGGCTGTTCCGATCAGCCAATAGAATGCGAGCTCAATCTGATTGGCTTATCGGATCAGCCAATCGGATTGAACTTGATTCTGATTGGCTGATTCCATCAGCCAATTAGAATTTTCCTACCTTAATTCCGATTGGCTGATAGAATCCTATCAGCCAATCGGAATTCGAGGGATGCCATCTTGGATGACGTCCCTTAAATGAACCATCATTCGTCGGGAAGTCGTCGTCCGAAGAAGATGGGTCCGCGGTGGAGGTCTTCAAGATGGAGCTGGTCCTCATCGGATGAAGATAGAAGATGCCGCTTGGAAGATGATGGTTGCCGGTCCGGATCTACTTTTCTTCCCGGATAGGATGAAGACTTTGGAGCCTCTTCTGGACTTCTTCAGCCGTCGGATGATGGATGTCTAGCCCCCGCTTGTGCTTAGATGAAGATTTTGGAGCCAGGACCGATCGGTGATACCCGGTGAGGTGAAGATAAGGTAGGAAGATCTTCAGGGGCTTAGTGTTAGGGGCCGGTCATCATCGGATGAAGATAGAAGATGCCGCTTGGATCAAGATGTTACCTGTCCGGATCGCCTCTTCTTCCCGGATAGGATGAAGACTTTGAAGCCTCTTCTGGACCTCTTCAGCCACCGGATGATGGATCGCCAACCCCCGCTTGGGTTGGATGAAGATTTTGGAGCCAGGACGGATCGGTGATACCTGGTGAGGTGAAGACAAGGTAGGATGATCTTCAGGGGCTTAGTGTTAGGTTTATTTAAGGGGGGTTTGGGTTAGATTAGGGGTATGTGGGTGGTGGGTTGTAATGTTGGGGGGGGTATTGTATGTTTTTTTTTACAGGCAAAAGAGCTGAACTTCTTGGGGCATGCCCCACAAAGGGCCCTGTTCAGGGCTGGTAAGGTAAAAGAGCTTTGAACTTTAGTAATTTAGAATAGGGTAGGGCATTTTTTATTTTGGGGGTCTTTGTTATTTTATTAGGGGGCTTAGAGTAAGTGTAATTATTTTAAAATTGTTGTAATATTTTTCTTATGTTTGTAAATATTTTTTTATTTTTTGTAACCTAGTTCTTTTTTATTTTTTGTACTTTAGTTAGTTTATTTCATTGTAGTTATTTGTAGATATTGTATTTAAGTAATGTATTGATAGTGTAGTGTTTAATTGTAGGTAATTGTAGGTATTTTATTTAATTAATTTAATGATAGTCTAGTGTTAGGTTTAATTGTAACTTAGGTTAGGATTTATTTTACAGGTAATTTTGTAATTATTTTAACTAGGTAACTATTAAATAGTTATTAACTATTTAATAGCTATTGTACCTGGTTAAAATAATTACAAAGTTGCCTGTAAAATAAATATTAATCCTAAAATAGCTACAATGTAATTATAATTTATATTGTAGCTATATTAGGGTTTATTTTACAGGTAAGTATTTAGCTTTAAATAGGAATAATTTATTTAATAAGAGTTAATTAATTTCGTTAGATTAAAATTATATTTAATTTAGGGGGGTGTTAGTGTTAGGGTTAGACTTAGCTTTAGGGGTTAATCCATTTATTAGAATAGCGGTGAGCTCTGGTTGGCAGATTAGGGGTTAATAATTGAAGTTAGGTGTCGGCGATGTTAGGGAGGGCAGATTAGGGGTTAATACTATTTATTATAGGGTTAGTGAGGCGGATTAGGGGTTAATAACTTTATTATAGTAGCGGTGCGGTCCGCTCAGCAGATTAGGGGTTAATAAGTGTAGGCAGGTGGAGGCGACGTTGAGGCGGCAGATTAGGGGTTAATAAATATAATATAGGGGTCGGCGATGTTAGGGGCAGCAGATTAGGGGTACATAGCTATAATGTAAGTAGCGGCGGTTTACGGAGCGGCAGATTAGGGGTTAAAAATAATATGCAGGGGTCAGCGATAGCGGGGCGGCAGATTAGGGGTTAATAAGTGTAAGGTTAGGGGTGTTTAGTCTCAGGGTACATGTTAGGGTGTTAGTTGCAGACGTAGGAAGTGTTTACGCATAGGAAACAATGGGGCTGCGTTAGGAGCTGAACGCGGCTTTTTTGCAGGTGTTAGGTTTTTTTCAGCTCAAACAGCCCCATTGTTTCCTATGGGGGAATCGTGCACGAGCTCGTTTTTGAGGCTGGCCGCTTGCGTAAGCAACTCTGGTATCGAGAGTTGAAGCTGCGTTAACAATGCTCTACGCTCCTTTTTTTGGAGCCTAACGCAGCCTTTATGTGTACTCTCAATACCAGAGTTATTTTTATGGTGCGGCCAGAAAAAAGCCGGCGTTAGCTACGAGGGTCTTTACCGACAAAACTCTAAATCTAGCCGTTAGGGTTTATTTTACAGGTAAGTATTTAGTTTTAAATAGGAATAATTTATTAAAGTGTAGTGTAGTGTTAGGTGTAATTGTAACTTAAGTTAGTTTTTATTTTACAGGTTAATTTCTCTTTATTTTAGCTTGGAGTTTTTATTTTACAGGTTAATTTCTCTTTATTTTAGCTAGGTAAGCTATTAAATAGTTAATAACTATTTAATAGCTATTGTACCTAGTTAAAATAAATTGAAAGATGCCTGTAAAATAAAAATAAATCCTAAAATAGCTACAATATAATTATTATTTATATTGTAGCTATATTAGGGTTTATTTTAAAGGTAAATATTTAGTTTTAAATAGGATTAATTTAGTTCATAATAGAAATATTATTTAATTAATATTTAAGTTAGGGGGGTGTTAGGGTTAGTGTTAGACTTAGGTTTAGGGGTTAATAATTTTATTACAGTGGCGGCGGTGTAGTGGGGGGCAGGATAGGGGTTAATAAATTTATTATAGGTGGCGACGGTGTAGGGGGGCAGGATAGGGGTTAATAACATTAATATAGGTTGCGGCGGGGTCAGGGAGTGACCGTTTAGGGGTTAAACTATTTATTTAGTTGCGGTGAGTTGCGGGATCAGCAGGATAGGGGTTAATAACTTTATTGTAGAGGGCGACGGTATAGGGGGGGCAGGATAGGGGTTACTAGGTATAATAGGTGGCAGCGTTGTCCGGGAGCGGCGGTTTAGGGGTTAATACATTTATAAGAGTTGCGGCGGGATCTAGGAGTGGCGGTTTAGGGGTTAATACATTTATAAGAGTTGCGGCGGGGCCTAGGAGTGGCGGTTTAGGGGTTAGTAACTTTATTTAGTTGCGGGGGGCTCCAGGGGCGCCGGTATAGTGGGTAGAACAGTGTAGTTAGTGTGGGTGCTTAGTGACAGGCTAGCAAGAAAGCTGTCAAAAAGCCGAAGAGCAGCGAGATCGGATGAGTGATAACTCTCACAGTCCGCTGCTCATCGCCCCGTACTTGGTGCACGTTGTTTTGACAGTATTTATGATAACTTAGGTGAATTTTTACAGGTCCGCGGCGGCGATGTGAGGCGAGCTTAGGCGGGCGTATTGGGCCGGCGAAGACAGGTAAAATAGACACGTTGATAACTACCCCCCTCTCTCTGTTCTTAAGCAAGCTTTGCTTATCGGAGGGAGCTAGCTGGGGGGCTCTGATTCACCCAGTCTGCTTATATTGCACGTATTTTAGTGCATTTCAAATTGTGAGTTTTCTTCCTCGTGTAGGAGAAGCTGTTTGTGGGGGAGTGGATGAAATACTATACCATTGGTGCGCTTTCTCTTTTTATTCTTTTGCAGTATTTTAGATTTACATTTGGAGAAGAGCTGATTATTGATTTGGTTTTAACCTTTGAATGGAAGCCTGAACTGGTGCCTTTATTATGTGAACTTCTTTATAGTGGGACACATTTTTCATAGTCATTGATAACAATTCAGAGAGACCATTAGATTTTAAAGAAACTTCCGTTTTAATTCTATTATCAAATTTGCTTTGTTTTCTTGGTATCCCTTTTTGAAAAGCATACAAAGGGCTCCATGTACTAAGCCGTCAATTCATCCGTCATTTTAGTCGCGGCTAAACTCGCCGTTACTCGCCGCGGGCGAAATGGTGTCCGCTGTAGCTATGTACTAATAATCCCACAACAAATAGACACCTCTAGCCCGCCGCGAGCAGTGGCGGAATATTGATAAATTTGACGCCTCGCTCGCCGCGAATAAGCTGATGTACTTAACTTTCAGTTCAATTGTCTGGCCAATTGTTAACACGTGACATGTAAGGTGTCATGAACGTCATAGTAGAAGCGGGAATAGAATTTTGCTCCTATAAATGGACAAGTTTTCTAAACAACTTTATTATTGTTCCAAAATTTTTGGAGAGTAATTACAGAGCGCTCGTTTTTGAGATCTTTATTTACTATTTCGATATGGCTTCATCTGGATCTGAAACCGCTTCAAAATCCAAGAATCCTCACTTTTCTCATCAGCAAAACGTCGTTTTGATTGATATGATTATTGACTCTTATGATTATTTGTTTGGATGTCGTGTCAAACAGACAAATTTTTCTAGAAGGAAGCAGATCTGGCAAAGGATCAGCGACGCTGTTAGTGCCCAGGGTCCAGGAAAAAAGGATGTCGATCAGCTGAAGAAGCGTTACAACGACATTAAACGCTTCGCCAAAGCTAAATTGGCCAGAGAGAAAAATTCGGCACGTGCTACCGGAGGTGGACCAGCATATGTGGCAGACCTCAATGACTATGAGCAGAAGCTTGTTCAGCGTCTGGGACCGGAGATCATCACTGGCATAACGGATGATTGTGACAGTGATTTAAGAGGTAAATGTACAACATAGTTGACGTAAATGTTCTTTTTAAAGTTATGATAGGTTATTGTCTCCAATATATATTTCTTTAAAATAACATTATCTGACTTCTTACGCTTCAGTATCCTATATGCCATCTAGGCCCCAAATACTGTAATCATTTATGTCGCATATATGTATAAGGGATTGTACAAGCCATTTAGGCCCCAAATACTGTAATAATTTATCTCGCATATATGTATAAGGGATTGTACAAGCCATTTAGGCCCGAAATACTGTAATAATTTATCTCGCATATATGTATAAGGGATTGTACAAGCCATTTAGGCCCCAAATACTGTAATCATTTATGTCTCATATATGTATAAGGGATTGTACAATAATAGTATTGTTATACTGCCTTTTTTTTAATGGTCTAACGGAACTAAAGATTTGTTGATTATTACTATAGTGATCCCTAAAGATAACACCCATGTGTTTATTTTCAAACCAGTATTGCATAGAAACCTTAAAGAGATAATGACAATAGAAATAATGTAATTTGAAACTATTAAAATAATATTGTATGTCCGACATTAATCATGAGACTAACCCCAGATCACATGCCTTCTTAAATTTCTGATCTATTGACTTCCATGTTGCGTTATTTCACTATAGAATATTATTGTTAGCATCTTTCAAAATTGTTCTCCGCTTTATAAACATACATTTTTCAGATATAGCTATGCACATAGTTGACGCAGTCACATGAACCATCTATGTGCATCAACCAATGATCATTTACTGTGCCTGTATAGATTTGCTTTTCCTCAAAGTATAAAAATCCAATGAATGCAAAAACATAATACATTTAAATATTTTTAAAAATGCATTTTCTTATGCAATTTGTAAAGGTAATTTTTTTTTTTCATGTCCCTTTAAAGGGCCACTAAACCCAAAATCTTTTATTAATGATTCGGATAGAGAATTGAAATTTAAACATATTACTTCAATTTTCTAGATATTCTTAGTTGAAGAAAAATAAATACACATGTTGAGCCAATCACACGAGGCTTCTTTGTGCATCAATCAAATGCTTTTCAACAAAGAATATCTATAGAATAAAACAAATTAGATAATATAAGTAAATTATAAAGATGTTTATAACTGCATTCTCTTTCCAAATCATAAAAAAAGGTGGTTGGCATGTCCCTTTAATGATTGAGCCTGCATTCACTGCTGTAATTATTATTATTAACAGTTTTAACTTTCAGTTTCAAATATAAATAAAAATAAACCTAATTTTTTTTTTAATTTTTTTTTTTTTAAGCAATGCCAACAACAGCAGAGCCTGTGAGGAGTAACGAGGTGCCCACTTGTTCTACTTCTTCTTCTGCGGTTTCGAGACCACCCGGTGCAGCTGTTTCAAGACCTTCGGACAGTTTTACACATGGACAATTTATACGCTCATCATCTAATGTTACACACACAACTTCCTCGGCGGACACACTTCCGGATCTAAGGACCAGCACTCCACAAACTGGTGTTGGTAGAGCAACTGGTAAGTACTTTACAAATGAATAATTTCAATGTTGTGTGTTTTATCTCTTTTATCTCTCAATTTTTTTTTTGTAATTTTTTTTTTAAATGTCAAATGTCATTATTGACATATTCTATTTCGAGATCTTGTACATATTTTTTTAAATGAGGATTCTTGTAGAGCATGCATGCTATTTTAATCAACTTTCAATTTTTTTTAAAATTTATCATTATTTTCTTTTTGAGAATTGATCATAGTATTACATAAGAAAGCTGATAGAAATTCCATGCAATATATCTTATTCTCAAAAAGATTATTTTTGCTTCAGTGTCCAGTTAATTGCAAAATACATTTCCATTAATAATTTCGAATATATCGTTACATTGACAAAAAAGCATTTTATTTATTTATTTTTATGTTATTTATTTTTTTATAGGTGATTTGGGACGTCTTTTCCAGAGATTGACTGGACATTCATCTCCATTATTTGATGGTATGTATCACATATGTATATATATATATAATATAACTTAAATTGGTGTATGACGGTTGTATCTGCTCTCTCCTTCTATTCTATTTCTGCAAGTGTTTTTATAACATTTTATTTTTATTTACTAACAATTTGTTATGTCTTGATCTAGAAGAAGAAAACTCATCAAGGGAGATCACTATCAATCTCATGCCGATAGTGGAAAATCCCATTCAAGATGAACCACCAGGAGGGCATGATGGAAGTGAGACTCCGGATATTCTTGAAGATTTGGGAGATGCGCAACCGGATGAAATTCACACACCAGAAAACATTGAGGAACCTGTTGAAACACAGGCACCACCAATTGAACTGCAAACAGGTGGTGTAAATATTGACAATACACCGGCAGAAGGACAATTTGGCGATGTTGCATTGAGGGAAATGTTGACACTGGCAAGGCAATACAGAGAGGACCACAGAGAAATGCTGAATATTATTAACACTAATATTGAACGCTGGGCTGCTCTGTCAGAAAAAAATGTGGAAATCGAAAGGCAAAGGAATGAGATAGAGATGCAGAAATTACAGCTGCAAAGAGAGATGTTCCAGTGGCAGAGGCAGATGGATGAAGAGAAAAACCATCAAATTAACAGAGCTTTGAGCATCAGCGAAAGGACATTACAATCTCTGTTGGCTATTGTCAGTGAAAGGGAGGCGACAACAGACCCAAAGAGGCAACGTCTGGAGTGAACATTTTTTATTATCTAGTCACTGTTAATTTTTTTACTCTGTATATTGTGTACAAAGTTATTGTTTGTGTATTTTTAAGGGACACTGTACTCAAATTTTTTCTTTTGTGATTCAGATAGAGCATGCAAATTTGATCATAGGAGTACATTTGAAAGTTGCTTAAAATTGCATGCTCTATCTGAATCACAAAAGATAAAATTTGGATACAGTGTCCCTTTAAGTTTAAAATGTTAGTCACTGTTAATTTTTTTACTCTGTATATTGTGTACAAAGTTATTGTTTGTGTATTTTTAAGGGACACTGTACTCAAATTTTTTCTTTTGTGATTCAGATAGAGCATGCAAATTTGATCATAGGAGTACATTTGAAAGTTGCTTAAAATTGCATGCTCTATCTGAATCACAAAAGATAAAATTTGGATACAGTGTCCCTTTAAGTTTAAAATGTTATTATTTAATAAAGACAAATTTTTTTATGGCCAAAAAAAAAGTTTATTTACATAAATTCAAACTCACTTTTGATTCTTCAACACAAAACTTTTTCTCAGTTATTAATCATGACAAAACAAAAAATGAAATCAAATTACATATTTACGGTATAAAAAATCTACTTGCTCCATTAACATTGCCAAAGTTGCCCTAATTTTCGAAATTTTTTGTTTGACATGATCTTCTAGACAACTCTGAGTACTTTTGTCTGCAGTCTCAATAGTTGATGTTGAAGATAAATCTGTAGAAAAATAAATGAAAAGCAAAATTTAATTCAATTGTCATATACATATTCAATGTATGATAGGGTTTTTCATCACAAATATTACCTCCTGATGTGCTGTTATCTACGTTATCTACTATATTAGCTTCTACACTTATGTCCACTCCTTTAAAGCTTTCATCTGAGCCAACTCCTATTTGAAATATACAATATATGTATTAGTTAAAACTTGTATTTTCTTAGATTTAAGATTACTGAGTATGAAACATACCTTTATCTACCATCATTGTTGGTAAAACTTCTATCCTTGGTTGAGTATCATCTGAAGTTAATGCTTCAAATATTGTCACACTATCTGGATTTTGAAATTCTTCCATTTCCATACTAGTTTCCATTTCTTCCATGGTAATATCTATGAACGAAATTACAAAGATAGAAAACTATTAAATCAAAAACCTTGTATATATTATTTAAAACAATAATAATAATAATCATTACAAGTGACATAGAAACCAATTTCTAAGTTTCATGATTCAGATAGTGCATGCAATTTCAATAAACTTTATATTTTACTTCATTCTTTTTGTATCTTTATTTGAAAAGCAAGAATCTAAGTTTAGATGCCAGCCCATTTTTGGTGAACCAACTGTGTTGTACTTGATAATTGGACAGAACCAATCAAAGAGTGCTGTCCATGGTGCTCAACCAAAAATTGGCTGGCTCCTTAGCTTAGATGCCCTCTTTTTCAAATAAAAATAGAAAGTAAATGAGGAAAAAAATGATAATAGAAGTAAATTAGCAACTTGATTAATATTGCATGCTAAAACTTTTTAAGCCAAAACCTAAAATATATGATTTAAAATTTAAATAATAAGTCATTACCTGTCTGTGTCTCTTTATGACAAATTGCATATGGATTTGGAGATAATTCAATATCCAATAGTGTTATTGGCAAAGGTGGAGAATGAGCTTCACTTCTGGGTGTTTGCACCAACATTGACCTTAAGTAGCGTGGTGGGTGTGCACACTTCATTCTCCTACTTCTCATATCTATAAACATATATATAAGAAAAAAATTTAATAAAAAAAATTGAAATAATTATGCTGCATGCTTACTTTTCTAACATGTTTCAATGTTATATAGTAATATATTTATATTTTATTCTACTAACTCAGTTCTGCATGTTTCAATGTTATATACTAATATAGTTATATTTTACTCTACTAACTCATTTTTGTATGCTAAGTTTTCTAACCTTTTAAGTGTATATAGTTATATAGTTAAATTTTAATCTACTAACTCAGTTCTGCATGCTAACTTTTGTAACTTTTTGCAATTGTATATACTAATATAGTCAAAGTAACAGTCAGGAAATATTATTTTCCTGGATTCGTCAATGATGACGCAGTTCAAAAATAAACCCTTTTTTTATATTATTAAAAATTATTTCATATATAATTTTGAAACTTACATGTCCTTATCAATCTTCGAATCGATTTATAGTACTTCGGTTCTCTTCTCTTCAAATCACTATATTTTCTAAGACACTGTCGTCTTGTTCTTTTAATTTTTGAAATACGATGCATTCTTCTCAGCATCTCGTATATAATTTTGTCTCGGCATTCCTGTCTCACTCCCCTCACACCACCAATCCGTTTAGGGAAATATTTATCCATGGCATAAACTAATATCACCAATTCTCCAGCACCAAAAGGTTCAGGACGCGACATGTTTGACGATGACGTGATTAATCGTTATGTCAATCATTAGCGCATTGATCCAGATATGTATCCCCGAAAAATAGAGAAAAATATAATGTATATGTAGATTAATGTATTTTATGAAGGTTTGTAAATATCGATGTTTATAGTTATTACAAATGATATTTGTTTCATATACATTTTCTTTGTTTCAGATGTGTTGATATGTATTAAAATTTACTTTGTTTTACAATTGTTATTTTGTTTCTAAACATTTTCTTTGTTTCAGATGTGTATGTATTAACATTTATACTTTGGTTTACAATAGTTATTGTTTCTAAACATTTTTTTATTTGTTTCAGATGTGTTTTTATGTATTAAAATTTAATTTGGTTTACAATTTTTATTTTGTTTCTAAACATTTAATTTTTTTAAGATGTGTTTATATGTATTAAAATGTTGTTTGGTTTACAATTGTTATTTTGTTTCTAAACATTTTCTTTGTTTCATATGTGTTTATATGTATTAGAATTTATTTTGGTTTACAATTGTTATTTGGTTTCTAAACATTTCCTTTTTTTTCAGATGTGTTTATATGTATAACAAGTTACTTTGGTTTACAATTGTTAATATATAATGTTTAAAGATTATAATTTTGTAATAAAATAATTTATTTTGCCATTATTTTCTATATGCCACTATTCTTTTAACAAATCTTGAATGCAAAAATATATTATAAAGGTTAAGAAAATAAGTGCTAAGAGTAAGCCCTTAAGGTATTTATTTGAATATGGGAAAACCTAGTAGCTGTTAAAAATAGAGGTTAGAATAAAACAAATAAAATTAGCAAGTCTTTTTTAACTCAAAAATCCAATCTGATAACATAAAGCACTGTTGAATATACTGTCGCTTGTTACAGCTACAATTCAATGACACAATACAATGAATTAGCATCAGCTATGGAGGGATTACATTACAATAATCACATATGTAAAAGAGTGAGAGCAGCTGTAGACACTAGTGTGATGTCACAAAGACAATGTATTACCTATAATATATTGTCTGTAATAACTTTGATCATAAACTTTATTTATTTGAAACCTTTGATAATTGAAGATCAACAACTGTTATGTATTTAACTGTTTATCATGAGTGATTTTTAATAACCTTAACTCTTAAAAAAAAATGGAGACAAGTTAATAAAGAAAGTTTTTTATTGATCAACTGAAACTTTAATCCTCAAACACAAAATATTGTTCTGAAACCATGTCCCTTGTTGCATTTCCACGCCTATTAGCTTGTTCGACACATATTTCTTCTGGTAAATCATCAGTATCTATTGGATCTTCATCTTCTAATGGACAGCCTCTTTTAATTGCAATATTGTGCAGTATGCAGCAAACCAATATAATTTTGGCAACTTTCTCTGGTGCATACTGCATAGCACCACCAGAACGATCAAGACATCGAAACCGCATTTTCAAAAGACCGAAAGTCCTCTCAATAACCCCCCTGGTAGATCGGTGAGCTTCATTGAAACGTACTTGACTTCTGGTCTGTGGGTTGTTATAGGGAGTCAACAGCCATTCTGTACATGAGTACCCTCCATCTCCTAATAGAAGATATAATAAATATAAATATTAATATAAGAATAATTATAAAGATTCAGAACTATACAATACAATTAAACTATACAGATTACAGTCGACAAATTGGGCGCAATTTTGGTACATTGAAATGAGAGACATATTAGACGCCAGTTATGCTTACCTAGAAGCCATCCGTCAGGCATATTTCCCTCCTCGAACTTCCGGTATAACCCAGTCTGCCTTAAAATGTAAGAATCATGACAGGATCCAGGAAAGTTAGAACGGACACTGATAATCCTCATGTGGGGGTCACAGACCATCTGGACATTCAAGGAATGGAAATGCTTTCGATTCCTATAGATCTCCTCACGAGCTTGAAGTGGTCTTACAGCAACATGGGTACAGTCTATGGCACCTAGGACATTGGGCATCCCAGCCATCCTATAGAAATTTGACTTGATAGATTGCCATTCTTCAGGGGTAGATGGCAAACAAACATATCGATGAAAAATAACCATCATAGCCCCTATTACTTTGGATAAGTGGCGTGAAAAAGCAGATTGACTCATTCCAATAATGACGCTAGAAACTGCCTGAAAGGAGCCTGTTGCAAAAAAATGCAATGCCGCTAATAGTTTGAGAAGTCCCGGAATAGCTTGTGAACGAGCAGTCATCGGCTCCAAATGATCTTCAATCTCTCGATACAGGTGTAATATCGATTCACGATCAAGCCGGAATCTTTGTATGATCTCTCGGTCAGAAAGGCCGTGCAAACCAACCCGTGGAAGGAATACACGGGGGACTCGAACTCTCCTTCTTCTAACCAATCGATTAGCTACATTTCCAGTATTCTGTCTTCTAGCCCGGATTCGCATCAAACGGAGAATAAACAAAAACAGAATTCTCTCCATAGCTGCTGAAATGAACAATGTAAGTACAATGCTGATATTACTGCCTTTTATATATGTCTAGACTGGCGTCAGAGTGACTTTCCTATTGTTTTGTACCTTGCCCGCCACCTAAAAGGTGGCGAGGCAAAAATAACGAGGTGGGAGCGGAAATTGACGCGAGCGGACAAATAGATTTTTTAGTACATTCGTTTTTGGCGAGTTGGTGGTCAAATGTGTCTAATTACAGTAAAAAATGGAGAGGTAGCGAGGTATGGCGGATAAGTACGCTCGCAATTTTAAAGATGCGAGTTTTTACATAATTGACGGCTTTGTACATATCAGTTTGCGAGTTTGGGCGCGAGATTTGTTGCGGGTAGCTCGCTGACTGCTTAGTACATGGAGCCCATAGTCAGGCTATCAGAAGTAGTGATGCACTACTCGAAACTAGCTGGTGATGGGTTGCTGCACATTTTTGTTCATTGCCTCAACTGAAATTTCCAGCTAGCTACCTGTAGTGCATTGTGGCTCCTTCAAGAAAAAAATAACAAGAGAATGAAGCAAATTTGATAGTAGAAGTAAATTGGAAAGTTGTTTTAAATTGCAGGTTGTATCTGAATCATAAAAATGTTTGGGTTGCATGCCCCTTGAAGAGACACAGGTCTTAAGACTTCTACTTCTTAAGCCATGCACCACTCCTAATACATTCAGGTGTTATATGTTTACTTAGGTAGAAGTATAAGGATTATACAATCAATTTATGGATAACATTTTTAAGAATTGGTTGCCTTTAAAGACATGGGGCCAGATTACAAGTGGAGCTGTATTTAAAGCTCCCACTTGTGCTCTAACTCTGCACGCATAGGGTAGCACTCGTATTAAAAATGTAACCCCTTGGGGGGCGGAGCCGTCAGCCGCAGGAACCAGACGTTTATCTTTTGAGCTCCTGGGCTATATTTAACTAAATATATGCTATGATTGCAAAACGGGACATTTTAGCCTTTTAATTACTTCTGGCAAGTTACTAGCTTAGGGTCACCTAATTTTTGATTCCCCCAATCTACTTGGATTGCAGGTGAAAGGAGCCTTCAGGATTTAGGCGGCAGTGTGCGTAGCCCTGCTTTCATTGAACTTGACTTACTCTCACTCCGTCTGCAAACTAAAATATATACCCACCGACTATGGAGGAGATTCAACTACTGCTCGCTAAGTTGGCAACACAGATGCAGGACAATTTTGAAGAGCTCATGCTTATAGTTAGAGCACCATGCGCTCTAGAGGATGATACTGCAAACAAGATGGCGGGTGGCAGAGCCGTTTCGCGGCAGGCCCAGAACATGCAAGCAGATCTCGAGATGGATAGAGAGAGGAACTGCGAGCCGCAGCCTGAGAGGGGCATTCATACTGCCGGGTCAGGTGTCAGGAAGCGAGGCTTGCCTTCTATAATAACATATGCCCAACAACCTCTACCTATTGTGGCTAGCGGTACACAGCTAACAAATTTAATCTGCAGATGGAATCCTGGGCCGTCTCCATCATTCAAAGGGAACTCAGAAGACTTAAATACCGAAACATCTGAAGCATCAAAGGAGGCCGACATAGTGGGATGTTTGAGAGAGTTTTGTCCTCCTCAGTCTGGGGGGATGACCACTCGATCTCAGCTCCGTGTGAAGATTCCTTCTTCAAAATTGGAAGTACTCGGATTCTCCTTGCCTCCTCGAGCTGAGGAAATTAAGTCTACTCCCTATCCAGAGAATCTTACTCGGGCCTCTTATCTCAGCAAAGATATATCGATGGTCTTTACACTCACACTTATAGTTCCTAGCACAGGCATGGGTTGAACTCATTCATGCTTTTACTCTCACTCCCTGACTTGATGAAGTATTGTGCCGAGGAGGTTAATGTTACTGTCAGCGCTCCCCAACAGTGCTTCAAGTTAGGCCCAGGACTGAGACTTGATATATTGTTTTTTACTTGCCGTTTTTTCCTTTTTTTTCTATCTCCTTGTACAAAAAAAAGCTGTGAATGATTTCTTTTTGCCCCTTACCATACCCTTATATCTAGAGCATATATTCACAGCCTCTAGAGAAGGTTATATTTCCCCCACGTTTTTCTTTCTGGCTCCTGATATATACTCCCCTTTACTTCAAATGCTATAAACAGCAACCTGGTAAGATGGCTTAGAATGCAGTATAATGTATTATCCACTATCCTACATAGACTTTTATACTATACACCTTCTGTGTGCTATATTCTGAACTATTTTTGCTGATATGTTTCCTCTAACAAATTACCCTGTGATGGTTTACTAGTTCATTTTCCCTTTCCAGGAAATATGTGTATGTGTAGGGACTTCAGAAAGTAACTATGTACGAGTAGTGTTATAAATATATGTATGTATTGCATAATGATATATCTTGTTAAATATCACTAGCACACCACATCTATAATATCTACTTATGTAAACATTGTAGCACTCTAATGCTTGTATGGTCTAGAAACAACAGACAAACAAAATCACTTATATTAGGCAAACTATGGGTCCGTTTACATAGGGGATGTATGCTAACACTGTTCTGAATAATATGAATAGCTAGCATGCTTAACATTTATATATGGTCACACTCTATCTATACATGATTGGTGGTGCCTCATTGGAGTATATAACTCAGCCTCAAGTACACATATACTTGTCATACTAACTTCTAGGGATAGTTTTTTCTCCCCTCATTAGAATGCTTCTAAAGACATATACAATGGAGCCACCTAGGATCTCCTCTTTATATAGTTTCAGCACATTTAACAGATGATGGATATCACACTTTAAGTAATAGTTGCCACTTAAGTTTTAGGTTACCACTGTTCAGGGTGGCACTATTGCACATAAACTTCACGTAGAATTTGTGCTAACATCAAACTGTTTGTACTCCTATATTAACTAATTGAATAAGAGGTCTTATATATTGCGGAGTACAACATTAAGCAAGTTTGTTTGTGTTAAGACACAGCTGTCTGCCATCTCATGCACTAGGTGTGCTCTGACAGGGCTGATCCTGTATGATGTTGAAATACAATCAGTCAAACTATAAGTTGCTTTATACTATTATATCTACTAATTACTCTTTTCAGTCTAAGCCTACACTGAGACTGATAACCTCTAAGTTTAAGAAGGACATATTTAGATAGATGTTATTAATTGTGTGCTATATGTTTCTGTTATAGTCAAACTGCCTGTTGCATTGCCTGATAGAGACATTAGAGATATATTAAGGTCTAAAACAAATTACTTTGCTTATTTTAGAAGTTGTTTTTATTATTATTCTTTCTTCCATAAGTAGACTATTGCACTTAACATCTATTGCTATGCAAAAAGCTGGAGTAAGACAAACTACCTGCCCTTGAGCATTACGGTGAAGGTTGGGATGATGCCCCTACAGGGATATTGTTTTGCATCCATACCCACACCACTAGATATACTGCAACTATGTGAACACGCAACACCAACTATAGCTGTTATAACCTACTACACACTCGCTCCCTGGGCTGCTATGCTGAGATGGGATGGTACTAATCTCCCTTATATGTTCTAAAAAGTTTACATATAATGATGTTATATTTATATTCCAAGCATGTGGGACTCCCAATTAGAAGTTGCCACTAACCTAGATGCATGAGAATTTCTCACCTCACCACATTAGCCAGTATTAGACCCCCCAGGGGTTTAGACACCAGATTAAGAAATGTCTGTTCTTATATTTACAAGATATAACTGTTTCGTATCTTCCCAACTGTTATCAGACGCCAGACTGAGAAATGCTTGTTCTTATATTTACAAGACATAACTGCTTACTATCTTCTCAAATGTTATATTGAAAGTGTATTATGTATCATACTCCATTTCAGCTAGTGGATACGTTTGATACGCATTGTTTGGCTAAGTTTCTGTAACGTTTGAATCTCCCTGAATGAATCAGCAGAGTAGCCTTCTGCCACTATTTAGCTACTCCACCTAGTGTTGTGATGTCACTTTTCCCCACTACCTACTCCTAAGCAGACTAATTTTCCAAGGTATATTTAATTTATCTTCTTAGTAATCCAGCTGCCAGGCCTATGGTCTCTACGTTCGAGCACTCCTAAGCCCACTCCATGTACCCTATGTTACCTACATTTATATATGGCTCCGTCCTCCCACCCCTCTTCCTATACATATAGCGGTGCTTACCCACTGAATATCCCCCTCCCCCTATATATCTCGGCCCAAGAGTGGCTGATACTTATCTTAACCCTCCACAGGCTGATGTTTTGGTCTTAAGTAATATCTTATTAGAATGTGGAGTTCATACGCTGATAATATAAAAAGAAGTTCTATTTTATCTCGCCAAAGATATTGTCTATCTTCATAACCAGACTTGAAATGTATTTTTTCTTTCTGTATGTGCAAATTGCTTTCTCAATAATGTCTCTGTATAGACAATATATTATTCTCTTTGTTGTAACCTTTGCCCTAGGGCGAGTCCTTGTCTAGATGATATATGCTTTAACTTCAATAAAAAAATTATTTTCAAAAAAAAAATGTAACCCCTTAGTGACCAGAACATTTTTCATTTTTCTTACAGTTAAAGACCAGGGCTATTTTTACATTTTCTGAGGTGTTTGTGTTTAGCTGTAATTTTCCTCTTACTCATTTACTGTACCCACACATATTATATACAGTTTTCTCACCATTAAATTAAGTTTCTAAAAATACCATTATTTTCATTATACCTTATAATTTACTATAAAAAATTATAAAATAGGATGAAAAAATTGAATAAAACACACTTTTTCTAACTTTGACCCCCAAAATCTGTTACACTTCTACAACTACCAAAAACATCCATGCTAAATAGTTTCTAATTTTTGTCCTGAGTTTAGAAATACCCAATGTTTACATGTTCTTTGCTTTTTTTTTTTTTGCAAGTTATAGGGCAATAAGTACAAGTAGCATTTTGCTATTTCCAAACAATTGTTTTGCAAAATTAGCAATAGTGGCAAAAGTAGCGATAGTTACATTGTAACACTGACATCTGTCAGGAATCCATGAATAACCCTTCACATGTATATATTTGTTTTTTAGTAGACAACCCAAAGTATTGATCTAGGCCAATTATGGTATATTTTATGCCACCATTTGTGATCAGATAAAAAAAATTGTTAACTTTTTCACAAACTTTAGGTTTCTCAATGAAATTATTTACAAACAGCTTGTGCAAATATGTCACAAATAGTTGTAAATGCTTCTCTGGGATCCCCTTTGTTCAGAAATAGTAGACATATATGGCTTTGGCATTGCTTTTTGGTAATTAGAAGGCCGCTAAATGCTGCTGCACACCACACTTGTATTATGCCCAGCAGTGAGAGGTTAAGTAGGTAGCTTTTAGGGTTAATTTTAGCTTTAGTGTAGAGATTAGTCTCCCACCTGACACATCCCACACCCTGATCCTTCCCTGACCCCTCTCAAACAGCTCTCTTCCCTCCCCCACCTCACAATTGTCACCACCTACTGTCTGCCAGTACTAAAATATATATATTTTTTTTAAATATATTTTTATTTTTTATTTGTTATATATATTCTGCAGTGTTGGATCCCCCTTAGCCCCCACCCTCCCTGATCCCCCCCAAACAGCTCTCTAACTCTCCCCTATAACTATTTGCCGCCATCTTGGGTACTGGCAGCTGTCTGCCAGTACCCAGTTTGCTAAAAATTTGGCTTTTTTTTAATTAAAAAAAAATACAAAAAACAATTTTTCTGTAGTGTAAAATGTACAGTACATACATAGTATAAAACTTTATTAAATATGAGTATTGCATAAATATTATTTTACATGTTTTAATCTACTTGACAACAAAGGGCCCAAAACACTTTTATATATCTCTGTATATGAATACATATGTGTTTATATGTGTATATATGTCTGTAAATATCTTCACAAACACACACACACACACACATATATATATACACACACACACATATATATATATATATATATATATATATATATATATATATATATATATATATATATATATATATATACACACACACACATATATATATATATATATATATATATATATATATATATATATATATATATATATGTGTAGTCCAGGTGTGTGCACTCTCATCCGCCAGGGTGCTATAGAAAGTAGTAATGTAAAGTTGAAATAAGCACTCACTGGACTTCAGCCAACTGTGACAAAAATATTCATTAATGTGTGATGTTTATGGGATAAAAAAACCAGTCTCTTCCTCTGACAAACAACTAGTGCAGAAAACCAAGCTTTAAAGACCTTTGTAACCCTCCCCCTTGATAACAGCCAATCCTGGCTGTCCATGTGCAAACACATAGTGACATCATAGGATAACATACACTCACCCATATTAGGAGATTTGCGTTATGAGTGGCTCGCTAATAACTTGCAAGTTTTTTCCACTGCTCACCTTTAATAGCGCTGCTATTAAAGGTTTGCAAAACCCCCACGTTTGCGGGCGATATGGCGGCGTTGATCTCCATACCGCACACAAATATTAGCTCTGCTTTGAGCTACTTTGACGTGCTCGTGCACAATTTCCTCATAGACATCAATAGGGAGAGCCGGCTAAAAAAAGCCTAACACCTGCGATAACGGAGCGTAAAGCTCCGTAAAGCAGCCCTATTGATGTCTATGGGGAAAGAAAATGTATGTTTAAACCTATCACCCTAACATAAACCCTGAGTCTAAACACCCCTAATCTGCCGCCCCCAACATTGCCGACACCTACATTACACTTATTAACCCCTAATCTGCCACCCCCAATGTCATTGCCACCTACATAAATTTATTAACCCCTAATCTGCCGCCCCCAATGTCGCCGCCACTATACTAAAGTTATTAACCCCTAAACCTCTGGCCTCCCACATCATTAACACTAAATAAATATATTAACCCCTAAACCTAACCCTAAGTCTATCCCTAACCCTAACGTAACCTTAAAGGGACACTGAACCCAATTTTTTTCTTTCATGATTCAGATAGAGCATGCAATTTTAAGCCACTTTCTAATTTATTCCTATTATCATTTTTTCTTTGTTCTCTTGCTATCTTTATTTTAAAAAGAAGACATCTAAGCTTTTTTTTTTTAATTCAGAACTATGGACAGCACATTTTTATTGGTGGATGAGTTTATCCACCAATCAGCAAGAACAACCCAGGTTGATCACCAAAAATGGGCCGGCATCTAAACTTACTTTCTTGCATTTCAAATAAAGATACCAAGAGAATGAAGAAAATTTGATAATAGGAGTAAATTAGAAAGTTGCTTAAAATGTCATGCTCTATCTGAATCACGAAAGAAAAAATTTGGGTACAGTGTCCCTTTAACCCTAACACCCCTAACTTTAACATAATTAAAATAAATCTAAATAAAACCTACTATTAATAAATAAATAATTCCTATTTAAAAATAAATACTTACCTGTAAAATAAACCCTAAGCTAGCTACAATATAACGAATAGTTACATTGTAGCTAACTTAGGTTTTATTTTTATTTCACAGCTAAGTTTGTATTTATTTTAACTAGGTAGACTAGTTAGTAAATAGTTACTAACTATTTACTAGCTACCTAGTTAAAATAAATACAAATTTACCTGTAAAATAAAACCTAATCCGAGTTACACTAACACCTAACATTACAATAAAATGTAATAAAAAAAAATACATATCTAAATTACAAAAAATAATAAACACTAAATTACACAAAATAAAAAAAGAAATAATCAAAAATAAAAACAAATTACTCATAATCTAATAGCCCTATCAAAATAAAAAAGCACCCCCAAAATAAAAAAAAACCTTAGCCTACACCAAACTGCCAATAGCCCTTAAAAGGGTCTTTTGCGGGGCATTGCCCCAAAGAAATCAGTTCTTTTACCTGTAACATAAAAATACAAACAACCCCCCAACAGTAAAACCCACCACCCACACAACCAACCCCCCAAATAAAAGGGCATTTGGATGGGCATTGCCCTTAAAAGGGCATTTAGCTCTTTTACGTTGCCCAAAACCTTGAGCTAAAAATAAAACCCACCCAATAAACCCTTAAAAAAAACAAGCACTAACCCCCAAAGATCCACTTATAGTTTTTGAATACCGGACATCCATCCTCATCCAGCCGGCAAAGTCTTCATCCAAGCGGCAAGAAGTCCTCAATGAAGCGGGGAGAAGTCTTCATCCAAGCGTTAAGAAGTCATCATCTAGACGGGCAGAAGTCTTCATCCAGACAGTATCTTCTATCTTCATCCTTCTGACGCGGAGCGGCTCCATCTTCAAGACATCTGGCGTGGAGCATCCTCTCCATATGGTCCCAGCCGCACACTGAAGGTTCCCTTTAAGGGACGTTATCCAAGATGGCGTTACTTGAATTATGATTGACTGATAGAATTCTATCAGCCAATAGGAATTAAAGGGTAACAAATCCTATTAGAATTGAGCTTTAATCCTATTGGCTGACCCAATCAGCCAATGGGATTGAGCTTGCATTTTATTGGCTGTTCCAATCAGCCAATAGAATGTGAGCTTAATCCTATTGGCTGATTGGATCAGCCAATAGGATTGAAGCTCAATCCTATTAGCTGATTGCATCAGCCAATAGAATTTTTTTACCCTTTAATTCTGATTGGCTGATAGAATTCTATCAGTCAATCGGAATTCAAGGGGCGTCATCTTATATGACATCCCTTAAAGGGAACCTTAAGTGTAAGTCTGGGATGTATGAAGATGATGCTCCGCGCTGGATGTCTTGAAGATGGAGCTGCTCCGCGTCGGAAGGATGAAGATAGAAGATTCCATCTGGATGAAAACTTCTGCCTGCCTGGAGGACGACTTCTTGCAGCTTGGATGAAGACTTCTCCCGGCTTCGTTGAGGACTTCTTGCCGCTTGGATGAAGACTTCTCCCGGCTGGATGAGGATGGATATCCGGTCTTCCAAAACTGTAAGTGGATTTTCGGGGGTTAGTGTTAGGTTTTATTAAGGGTTTATTGGGTGGGTTTTATGTTTAGCTTAGGGTTTGGGCAATGTAAAAGAGCTGCATGCCCTTTTAAGGGCAATGCCCATCCAAATTCCCTTTCCAGGGCAAAAGGGTAGCATAGGTTTTTTAGGTAGGTTTTGATTTGGTGGGGTTGGTTGTGTGGGTGGGGGTTTTTACTGTTGGGGGATTGTTTGTATTTTTATTTGCCAGGTAAAAGAGCTGATTTTTGGGGGGCAATACCCTGCAAAAGGCTCTTTTAAGGAC
The DNA here is from genome assembly GCF_027579735.1 of Bombina bombina. Classification (NCBI taxonomy): domain Eukaryota; kingdom Metazoa; phylum Chordata; class Amphibia; order Anura; family Bombinatoridae; genus Bombina; species Bombina bombina. Next base: position 1,092,322,847 of record NC_069499.1, read on the forward strand.
TATTGGCATTTTAGTTTAGGCTAGGAGTTTTATTATTTTGGGGGGGCTTTTTTATTTTTTTAGGGCTATTAGATTAGGTGTAATTAGTTTAAATATTTGATCATTTCTTTTTTATTTTGTGTAACAGTGTTTTTTTTGTAATTTAGTTAATTGTATTTCATTAATGTAATTTATTTAATTTTAGTGTAATATTAGGTTTTAGTGTAAGGCAGGTTAGGTTTTATTTCACAGGTAAATTTGTATTTATTTTTACTAGGTAGTTATTTAATAGTTAATAACTATTTACTAACTAATCAACTTAGTTAAAATAAATACAAACTTACTTGTGAAAAAAAAAAAAACATCAGCTAGATACAATATAACTATTAGTTATTTTGTAGCTAGCTTAGGTTTTATTTTACAGGTAAGTATTTATTTAGTTTTAAATAGGAATAATTTAGGTATGAATTGTAATTTTTATTTGGAATTATTTTAATTATGTTAAGTTAGTGGGTGTTAGGGTTAGGATTACGTTAGGGTTAGACTTAGGTTTAGGTTTAGGGGTTAATAACCTTAGTATAGTGGCGGAGACATTGGGGGCAGCAGATTAGGGGTTAATAAGTGCAGTTAGGTGGCAGCGATTTTGGGGGCAGCAGATTAGGGATTAATAACAGTAATGTAGGTTGGGCGATGTTAGGGACAGCAGAATAGGGGTTAATAAGTGTATGTAGGTGGCAACGACATTGGAGGCAGCAGATTAGGGGTTAATACTATTTAACTAGTGTTTGTGATGCGGGAGTGCCGTGGTTTAAGGGTTAATATGTTTATTATAGTGGCGGCGATTATCAGAGTGGCAGGTTAGGTGTTAATAATTTTATTTTAGTGTTTGCGATGTGGGAGGGCCTCGGTTTAGGGGTTAATAGGTAGTTTATAGGTGTTAGTGTACTTTTTAACACTTTAGTTATTAGTTTTATGGTACAGCTTATGTATAACTACTGACTTTCAAGTGGCAGTACAGATCCTGTAGTTATAGGTAGTGAGGTCGCGAATAGTTTGCCGGCGAATAGTTCCCGGTGAACATAGCATGTTTGCGTTTGCCGAAGCGGGCGAACATATGCGATGTTCGATCCGCCCACTATTCATCATCATTGAGTAAACTTTGACCCTGTATCTCACAGTCTGCAGACACATTCCAGCCAATCAGCAGCAGACCCTCCCTCCCAGACCCTCCCAGCTCCTGGACAGCAGCCATTTTAGATTCATTCGGAAGCTGCATTGTTAGTGAGAGGAGGGACAGTGTAGCTGCTGGTAATTTAATAGGGAAATTGATAGCTAGGCTAGTGTATTTAGTGTCCACTACAGTCCTGAAGGACTCATCTGATCTCTGCTGTAAGGACAGCACCCCAAAAAGCCCTTTTTAGGGCTAGAACATAATTTTTTTCCCTGTGTAATCTAATTGCAGTTGGCTGCCTGCCAAGCCACGTGCCCAGTGCCACCACTCATATCTGGTGTAACAGTAGTGTAAATTAAAAAAAAAAAACTTTTTTGACTGTGAAACATCAGTCTGCTAGTGTAATCTAATTGCAGTTGCCTGCCTGCCAGCGTGTGTGCCAGGCACACTTGCCCAGTGCCACCACTCATATCTGGTGTAACAGTAGTGTAAATTAAAAAAAAAAAAACTTTTTTGACTGTGAAACATCAGTCTGCTTGTGTAATCTAATTGTAGTTGCCTGCCTGCCAGCGTGTGTGCCAGGCCCACTTGCCCAGTGCCACCACTCATATCTGGTGTAACAGTAGTGTAAGTAAAAAAAAAAAAACTTTTTTGACTGTGAAACATCAGTCTGCTAGTGTTATCTAATTGCAGTTGCCTGCCTGCCAGCGTGTGTGCCAGGCCCGCTTGCCCAGTGCCACCACTCATATCTGCTGTAACAGTAGTGTATATTTAAAAAAAAAAAACTTTTTTGACTGTGAAACATCAGTCTGCTAGTGTAATCCAATTGCAGTTGCCTGCCTGCCAGCGTGTGTGCCAGGCTCACAGCTTTTACTGTGCCCACTTGCCCAGTGGCCCCACTCATATCTGGTGTAACAGTAGTGTAAATTTAAAAAAAAAAAAAAACTTTTTTGACTGTGAAACATCAGTCTGCTTGTGTAATCTAATTGCAGTTGCCTGCCTGCCAGCGTGTGTGCCAGGCTCACAGCGTATACTGTGCCCACTTTCCCAGTGCCACCACTCATATCTGGTGTAAAAGTAGTGTAAATTTAAAAACAAAAAATGTTTTGGACTGTGAAACATCAGTCTGCTTTTTTGTGTCAGGCTTACAGCGTATACTGTGCCCACTTGCCCAGTGCCACCACTCATATCTTGTTTAATAGTTGTGTAAGTGTACTTTTAAAAACAACAAAAAAAACTTTTTGGACTGTGAAACATCAGTCTGCTTTTTTGTGTCAGGCTCACAGCTTATACTGGGCCCACTTGCCCAGTGCCACCACTCATATCTTGTTTAATTGTAGTGTAAGTGTACATTTAAAAAAAACAAAAACACTTTTTGGACTGTGAAACATCAGTCTGCTTTTTTGTGTCAGGCTCACAGAGTATACTGTGCCCACTTGCCCAGTGGCACCACTCATATCTCGTTTAATAGTAGTGTAAGTGTACATTTAAAAAAAAAACTTTTTGGACTGTGAAACATCAGTCTGCTTTTTTGTGTCAGACTCACAGCGTATACTGTGCCCACTTGCCCAGTGCCACCACTCATATCTTGTTTAATAGTAGTGTAAGTGTACATTTAAAAACAAAAAAAACTTTTTGGAATGTGAAACATCAGTCTGCTTTTTTGTGTCAGGCTCACAGCTTATACTGGGCCCACTTGCCCAGTACCACCACTCATATCTTGTCATACCTGATGTTTTAAAGCACGTTATTCCAAAAAATTTAGGAATGTTAGGTGATTTATGCCCTTTATAGATTAAAACCAGACTCTGCATCAACTATGTAATTTTCCGTGGGGGGTTTGCCATGGATCCCCCTCCGGCATGCCACAGTCCAGGTGTTAGTCCCCTTGAAACAACTTTCCCATCACTATTGTGGCCAGAAAGAATCCCTGTGGGTTTTAAAATGTGCCTGCCCATTGAAGTCAATGGCAGTTTGTAAACCCAAATTTTTAGGTTCGCGACATCACTATTTATAGGGTTTACCGCTCACTTTTTGGCCGGACAGGCAAACTCGTAATACCGGGGCTATGGAAGTCCCATTGAAAAAGGTCACGTTGCGTGATGGCCAAAAAGGTGTGCAGTACAGCTATACCTACAACACCTGTAATACCAGCGGTACTGAAAAAGAGCCATAACGCTGCTTTTTCACTCATAACGCACAACTCGTAATCTAGCTGACTGTTAATTAAGGAACAACAAAATTGTGTTCAACGTATAAAAAGTGCCATCTTACTCATATTTTGTGCATAATATATAAACTACTTAAACATCTTCCCACTAATGATCAGTCATGTAGAATATATGGGGAGCTGACTTCAGCCGATCGTTACTGATCGTTACTGAACAAAACTTCACTTAATTATAAGAACAAACCCTCCCTCAACCAGCAGCCAATAGGGAGCGGAGAGGCATGTCCCACCTCATTTAGAGCTCCAATCATCTGAGTCAATGTCAATCTCCAATTGGTATAACACGTTCACAACCATCTGTTTACCTAATGCACCTAGACCGTGATCATGTTATGTAAATCGCTCCATAGTATCATTGACAGATCAAACTAACTACTTATCTTGTGACTTCCTACAGAAGTCTATCCAAGATCCATAGAGTGCTGCTTATCCAGGTCCATTTAGCCTCTACACGCTCACTCATCGTAATGGGGGATGCACCATGCAGCCATTGTATCTGTCCCATTGGCTCGTGTAGAAAAATGTAGGCGTGGCCCCAGTGTATTATGACAACCACCTAACGTGACGCTCAACATTAGACATAAAACCATTAAAGACTGTCAATATCAAAGTTAACTGTGTTAAATCTACAGACTACCCTACCAAGTATTCACTAGAATCGCCGATGCACTACCTCTGAGCGCCACCATCATACATGTAATGTCCCAACGCATAGACCCCAATGTGTCTCCTGACATCATCCTAATCACCACTTCACCAAAGTGCATATTTATCAAACTGTGTCCTTATGTGGCAAGATATCGCAGCTACATCCTGGGAGTGTTCACTGTCACTATCAAAGAAACATTATCATATCCACACCCATCTGTTTACGTTTTGTAAACATATTGCATATATCGCTACATGATCCTGCTGCCAGATCTAACTAACTCGTCCTGTGTTTCATCTATCAAATATCCATAGAATCCTATCAGTCAATATTAGCATCTGCCCACCCACTCATCATCATGGGGGATGCACAATGTGGAAGTTTTATCTCGCTCTTTGGTTTGTGCACAAATCTCATCCGCTATAGGCGTGGCCAGAGGATGTTATGGCAACCACCTAGCATACCGATCACCTATGCAATAATTATTGCTAGTGTGCGCCCAGTGTGTTCGGTGCTTGTATCAGATATAAACTCTGAGCCAGTAAGGCACCACCTTTCTTTGGGGAATATTGCCCCGCAGAACTCAAAGGGGTGTGTCAAACAATATCCACCTAACCCAAAGTATAGAACATTTTGCATATTACCGCAACCTTATTTAGAATACATCCACATACTGTGCCCTGTAGTTTTAACATAACAGATAAAAATTACTTATGAAGAATACAAATTAATAAAAACATCTGCCATAGGACTCTTGGCACCAGTGGGTATGACTAACACCGTAGCATGAATATAGTTGAAAGAATATAAACTCAAAATTAAAAAAATGTTTTTTTTGTCCCGAAACGTCACACATTAAAGAATATTTTTGTCACAGTTGGCTGAAGTCCAGTGAGTGCTTATTTCAACTTTACATTATATGAATTAGAATAAGAGACCACGCTCATAGGTCTTACAAATCACCAGTGGATTTATTTCCAGTAATATTTTGGGGTTTCCCCCTTTGTCAAACCTTAAGAACAAATTTGTGACATACCTTACTATATACCCCATACCTATTGTTCTATCCAGCTCTGTCAAGCAGGACTTCCGGTGGCGTCCCCCCATTGCAACTGCGCATGCGCTCCATAGCTCCACGGAAGCCCGATCTGGCCAACTGCAAGAAAAAACAAAGCAAAAAATACCGTAACTAGGATACGGCCTATAACAAAACACAGAAGAACAGACTTATGGTATCAGCAAGCATGGGTACCTAGTGCTTATTAACAGCCTAAATATAAATATAGTAACATAATTAAACAGTTTGATTTATTCACATCATCATATTAAACAACCTATGCTATGCATATGTAATACTGCTACAGACTATGATCCAGAGCTACACCTGGTACTACAGGCCACAGTTAATTTAGTATGTTGAATACATATGACTAAAATATTTAAAATATTTGTGTTAACTAGTTTGTGGGTTATACACATTTCACTAGTAAGTCTTGATGGCCACAAGATAATATATAAATTAATACAAAACTTAATACAAAACTTTGTATTCTATAGTGTAATTTGTACATATTGTACCTAACATGTATAACATATGTACCATACGTTACACACTTCACTCTATGGTTATAAATGATCATAGAAAACACTGCAAATCGAAGTAAGTGTTTAAGCCCTTTGGCATCAATGTGTCCAGAGTGTGAGTCCATCTGGACTCTTTTTGTAGCAAGAGTTTGCCTCTGTCACCTCCCCTTGTCAGAGGGGGGACATGGTCGATGATGACATACTTCAGATCCATGACTGTATGCTTATGGTTGGCAAAATGTCTTGCCACGGGCTGATCAGAATCACCTTTATCAATGGCAGCCCGTATGGCTGCCCTGTGATTTGCCATTCTGGTTCGCAAGTCATCAGTCATTTTGCCAACATAAAATCTCCCACATATACAATATAGCAGATATATCACAAACTTGGTTGTGCAATTACCACGATGTTTAATCTTAAATTTCTTGTTTGTCCATGGATATGTGAACTCTGTGCATTGTGTTAACGCACTGCATGTTGTACAACCTATGCATTTAAAACATCCTGTTTCTTTCATGTAATTAGCAAGAGTCCATGAGCTAGTGATGTATGGGATATACATTCCTACCAGGAGGGGCAAAGTTTCCCAAACCTCAAAATGCCTATAAATACACCCCTCACCACACCCACAAATCAGTTTTACAAACTTTGCCTCCTTTGGAGGTGGTGAAGTAAGTTTGTGCTAGATTCTACATTGATATGCGCTCCGCAGCAGGTTGGAGCATGGTTTTCCTCTCAGCGTGCAGTGAATGTCAGAGGGATGTGAGGAGAGTATTGCCTATTTAAATTCAATGATCTCCTTCTACGGGGTCTATTTCATAGGTTCTCTGTTATCGGTCGTAGAGATTCATCTCTTACCTCCCTTTTCAGATCGACGATATACTCTTATTTATATACCATTACCTCTGCTGATTTTCGTTTCAGTACTGGTTTGGCTTTCTACAACATGTAGATGAGTGTCCTGGGGTAAGTAAGTCTTATTTTCTGTGACACTCTAAGCTATGGTTGGGCACTTTTTTATAAAGTTCTAAATATATGTATTCAAACATTTTTTTGCCTTGACTCAGGATGTTCAACATTCCTTATTTCAGACAGTCAGTTTCATATTTGGGATAATGCATATGAATCAATACATTTTTTTCTTACCTTAAAATTTGACTTTTTCCCTGTGGGCTGTTAGGCTCGCGGGGGCTGAAAATGCTTCATTTTATTGCGTCATTCTTGGCGCAGACTTTTTTGGCGCAAAATTTTTTTTCTGTTTCCGGCGTCATACGTGTCGCCGGAAGTTGCGTCATTTTTGACGTTCTTTTGCGCCAAAAGTGTCGGCGTTCCGGATGTGGCGTCATTTTTGGCGCCAAAAGCATTTAGGCGCCAAATAATGTGGGCGTCATTTTTGGCGCTAAAAAAATATGGGCATCACTATTGTCTCCACATTATTTAAGTCTCATTATTTATTGCTTCTGGTTGCTAGAAGCTTGTTCACTGGCATTTTTTCCCATTCCTGAAACTGTCATTTAAGGAATTTGATCAATTTTGCTTTATATGTTGTTTTTTCTATTACATATTGCAAGATGTCCCACGTTGAAACTGAGTCAGAAGATACTTCTGGAAAATCGCTGCCTGGTGCTGGAGCTACCAAAGCTAAGTGTATCTGCTGTAAACTTATGGTATCTGTTCCTCCAGCTGTTGTTTGTACTGTTTGTCATGACAAACTTGTTAATGCAGATAATATTTCCTTTAGTACTGTTACATTACCTGTTGCTGTTCCATCAACATCTAATACTCAGAGTGTTCCTGATAACATAAGAGATTTTGTTTCTAAATCCATTAAGAAGGCTATGTCTGTTATTCCTCCGTCTAGTAAACGTAAAAAGTCTTTTAAAACTTCTCATTTTTCAGATGAATTTTTAAATGAACATCATCATTCTGATTCTGATAATGGTTCTTCTGGTTCAGATGATTCTGTCTCAGAGGTTGATGCTGATAAATCTTCATATTTATTTAAAATGGAATTTATTCGTTCTTTACTTAAAGAAGTCCTAATTGCATTAGAAATTGAGGATTCTGGTCCTCTTGATACTAAATCTAAACATTTAGATAAGGTTTTTAAATCTACTGTAGTTATTCCAGAAGTTTTTCCTGTCCCTAGTGCTATTTCTGAAGTAATTCCCAGGGAATGGAATAATTTGGGTAATTCATTTACTCCTTCTAAACGTTTTAAGCAATTATATCCTGTGCCATCTGACAGATTAGAGTTTTGGGACAAAATCCCTAAGGTTGATGGGGCTGTCTCTACTCTTGCTAAGCGTACTACTATTCCTACGGCAGATGGTACTTCCTTTAAGGATCCTTTAGATAGGAAAATTGAATCCTTTCTAAGAAAAGCTTACTTGTGTTCAGGTAATCTTCTTAGACCTGCTATATCTTTAGCGGATGTTGCTGCAGCTTCAACTTTTTGTTTAGAAGCTTTAGCGCAACAAGTAACAGATCATAATTCTCATAGCATTATTATTCTTCTTCAACATGCTAATAATTTTATCTGTGATGCCATCTTTGATATCATTAGAGTTGATGTCAGGTATATGTCTCTAGCTATTTTAGCTAGAAGAGCTTTATGGCTTAAAACTTGGAATGCTGACATGTCTTCTAAGTCTACTCTGCTTTCCCTTTCTTTCCAGGGTAATAAATTGTTTGGTTCTCAGTTGGATTCTATTATCTCAACTGTTACTGGAGGGAAAGGAACTTTTTTACCACAGGATAAAAAATCTAAAGGTAAATTTAGGTCTAATAATAGTTTTCGTTCCTTTCGTCACAATAAGTAACAAAAGCCTGATCCTTCACCCACAGGAGCGGTATCAGTTTGGAAACCATCTCCAGTCTGGAATAAATCCAAGCCTTTTAGAAAATCAAAGCCAGCTCCTAAGTCCACATGAAGGTGCGGCCCTCATTCCAGCTCAGCTGGTAGGGGGCAGATTACGTTTTTTCAAAGAAATTTGGATCAATTCCGTTTACAATCTTTGGATTCAGAACATTGTTTCAGAAGGGTACAGAATTGGCTTCAAGATAAGGCCTCCTGCAAAGAGATTTTTTCTTTCCCGTGTCCCAGTAAACCCAGCGAAGGCTCAAGCATTTCTGAAATGTGTTTCAGATCTAGAGTTGGCTGGAGTAATTATGCCAGTTCCAGTTCTGGAACAGGGACTGGGGTTTTATTCAAATCTCTTCATTGTACCAAAGAAGGAGAATTCCTTCAGACCCGTTCTGGATCTAAAAATATTGAATCATTATGTAAGGATACCAACATTCAAAATGGTAACTGTAAGGACTATCCTGCCTTTTGTTCAGCAAGGGCATTATATGTCTACAATAGATTTACAGGATGCATATCTGCATATTCCGATTCATCCAGATCACTATCAGTTTCTGAGATTCTCTTTCCTAGACAAGCATTACCAGTTTGTGGCTCTGCCGTTTGGCCTAGCTACAGCTCCAAGAATTTTTACGAAGGTTCTCGGTGCCCTTCTGTCTGTAATCAGAGAACAGGGTATTGTGGTATTTCCTTATTTGGACGATATCTTGGTACTTGCTCAGTCTTCACATTTAGCAGAATCTCATACGAATCGACTTGTGTTGTTTCTTCAACATCATGGTTGGAGGATCAATTTACCAAAAAGTTCATTGATTCCTCAGACACAGGTAACCTTTTTAGGTTTCCAGATAGATTCAGTGTCCATGACTCTATCTTTGTCAGACAAGAGACGTCTAAAATTGATATCAGCTTGTCGAAACCTTCAGTCACAATCATTCCCTTCGGTAGCCTTATGCATGGAAATTCTAGGTCTTATGACTGCTGCATCGGACGCGATCCCCTTTGCTCGTTTTCACATGCGGCCTCTTCAGCTCTGTATGCTGAACCAGTGGTGCAGGGATTACACAAAGATATCTCAATTAATATCTTTAAAACCGATTGTACGACACTCTCTGACATGGTGGACAGATCACCATCGTTTAGTTCAGGGGGCTTCTTTTGTTCTTTCGACCTGGACTGTAATTTCAACAGATGCAAGTCTTACAGGTTGGGGAGCTGTGTGGGGGTCTCTGACAGCACAAGGGGTTTGGGAATCTCAGGAGGTGAGATTACGATCAATATTTTGGAACTCCGTGCAATTTTCAGAGCTCTTCAGTCTTGGCCTCTTCTAAAGAGAGAATCGTTCATTTGTATTCAGACAGACAATGTCACAACTGTGGCATACATCAATCATCAAGGAGGGACTCACAGTCCTCTGGCTATGAAAGAAGTATCTCGAATTCTGGTATGGGCGGAATCCAGCTCCTGTCTAGTTTCTGCGGTTCATATCCCAGGTATAGACAATTGGGAAGCGGATTATCTCAGTCGCCAAACGTTACATCCGGGCGAATGGTCTCTTCACCCAGAGGTATTTCTTCAGATTGTTCAAATGTGGGGACTTCCAGAAATAGATTTGATGACCTCTCATCTAAACAAGAAACTTCCCAGGTATCTGTCCAGATCCAGGGATCCTCAAGCGGTAGCAGTGGATGCATTGTCACTTCCTTGGAAGTATCATCCTGCCTATATCTTTCCGCCTCTAGTTCTTCTTCCAAGAGTAATCTCCAAGATTCTGAAGGAATGCTCATTTGTTCTGCTGGTAGCTCCAGCATGGCCTCACAGGTTTTGGTATGCGGATCTTGTCCGGATGGCCTCTTGCCAACCGTGGACTCTTCCGTTAAGGCCAGACCTTCTGTCACAAGGTCCTTTTTTCCATCAGGATCTCAAATCCTTAAATTTAAAGGTATGGAGATTGAATGCTTGATTCTTAGTCAAAGAGGTTTCTCTGACTCTTTGATTAATACTATGTTACAGGCTCGTAAATCTGTATCTAGGGAGATATATTATAGAGTCTGGAAGACTTATATTTCTTGTTGTCTTTCTCATCATTTTTCCTGGCATTCTTTTAGAATTCCGAGAATTTTACAGTTTCTTCAGGATGGTTTGGATAAAGGTTTGTCTGCAAGTTCCTTGAAAGGACAAATCTCTGTTCTTTCTGTTCTTTTTCACAGAAAGATTGCTAATCTTCCTGATATTCATTGTTTTGTACAAGCTTTGGTTCGTATAAAACCTGTCATTAAGTCAATTTCTCCTCCTTGGAGTTTGAATTTGGTTCTGAGGGCTCTTCAAGCTCCTCCGTTTGAACCTATGCATTCATTGGACATTAAATTACTTTCTTGGAAAGTTTTGTTCCTTTTGGCCATCTCTTCTGCCAGAAGAGTTTCTGAATTATCTGCTCTTTCTTGTGAATCTCCTTTTCTGATTTTTCACCAGGATAAGGCGGTGTTGCGAACTTCTTTTAAATTTTTACCTAAGGTTGTGAATTCCAACAACATTAGTAGAGAAATTTTGGTTCCTTCATTATGTCCTAATCCTAAGAATTCTAAGGAGAAATCATTGCATTCTTTGGATGTAGTTAGAGCTTTGAAATATTATGCTGAAGCTACTAAGAATTTCCGAAAGACTTCTAGTCTATTTGTTATCTTTTCCGGTTCTAGGAAAGGTCAGAAGGCCTCTGCCATTTCTTTGGCATCTTGGTTGAAATCTTTAATTCATCATGCTTATGTCAAGTCGGGTAAAACTCCGCCTCAAAGGATTACAGCTCATTCTACTAGGTCAGTTTTTACTTCCTGGTCATTTAAGAATGAAGCTTCGGTTGATCAGATTTGCAAAGCAGCAACTTGGTCTTCTTTGCATACTTTTACTAAATTCTACCATTTTGATGTGTTTTCTTCTTCTGAAGCTGTCTTTGGTAGAAAAGTACTTCAGGCAGCTGTTTCAGTTTGAATCTTCTGCTTATATTTTCAGTTTTTTTCTTTATAAGATTTAAACTTTATTTTTGAGTGTGGATTTTTTTCAGCGGAATTGGCTGTCTTTATTTTATCCCTCCCTCTCTAGTGACTCTTGCGTGGAAGATCCACATCTTGGGTAGTCATTATCCCATATGTCACTAGCTCATGGACTCTTGCTAATTACATGAAAGAAAACATAATTTATGTAAGAACTTACCTGATAAATTCATTTCTTTCATATTAGCAAGAGTCCATGAGGCCCACCCTTTTTTTGTGGTGGTTATGATTTTTTTGTATAAAGCACAATTATTCCAATTCCTTATATTTATGCTTCACACTTTTTTCTTATCACCCCACTTCTTGGCTATTCGTTAAACTGATTTGTGGGTGTGGTGAGGGGTGTATTTATAGGCATTTTGAGGTTTGGGAAACTTTGCCCCTCCTGGTAGGAATGTATATCCCATACGTCACTAGCTCATGGACTCTTGCTAATATGAAAGAAATGAATTTATCAGGTAACTTTTTATATAAAAGTGCCCAACCATAGCTTAGAGTGTCACAGAAAATAAGACTTACTTACCCCAGGACACTCATCTACATGTAGTAGAAAGCCAAACCAGTACTGAAACGAGAATCAGTAGAGGAAATGGTATATATAAGAGTATATCGTCGATCTGAAAAGGGAGGTAAGAGATGAATCTCTACGACTGATAACAGAGAACCTATGAAATAGACCCCGTAGAAGGAGATCACTGCATTCAAATAGGCAATACTCTCCTCACATCCCTCTGACATTCACTGCACGCTGAGAGGAAAACCGGGCTCCAACCTGCTGCGGAGTGCATATCAACGTAGAATCTAGCACAAACTTACTTGACCACCTCCATAGGAGGCAAAGTTTGTAAAACTGATTTGTGGGTGTGGTGAGGGGTGTATTTATAGGCATTTTGAGGTTTGGGAAACTTTGCCCCTCCTGGTAGGAATGTATATCCCATACGTCACTAGCTCATGGACTCTTGCTAATATGAAAGAAATTAATTTATCAGGTAAGTTCTTACATAAATTATGTTTTTCTTCTTTTGTTGTAACCAAGTAGTATTGTTATACAAGGAGAAAAGGAATGACGATGGCACTACCGGAATTGTTGCCCTAATAATTATAATCAATCCCAAACATAGGGGGTACCATAATCAGTAACTAGAGGGTGGGTGCTGTACATATGTGGAGAGAAATATACGAAACGAATTCAGTACAGGACTGAACAAGCAATGTACATGGATAGCACTCAACAATTAGATAAGCATATGTCAATATTAGACACAGGATAGAAAGGATCCATGCAAGAACATTCTGTCTGCATAGAGACGTTTAAAACTTAACTTTTATTTCACATTAAAAACAAATTGAAATGATACACACAATTAAAAACACTGTAACATGAGGGGCCCCCCAAGGTAAAAGGTAAAGGTACTGCTCCAGATAGCAGTGGGACAAAAATGTGTGGGTACCCGGTACAATGCAGTTAAATTATAACATAGGTCTCCTCCAACAGCCACAGAGCGTATAGACACACTGACTGGGGAAGGGATCTAGATATCTACCCAGAAATGGGATTAAAGCAGTGTGGTTAAATCTAAGATAGAAAAAGATTTTCCAAATGCTCAGAAGTGGGGTTAGGGGTACCAAACAAAAGCTAACTGGGTTGATATTAAATAGCGTGAGGGTGAATCAGTGTAACTGAAAAACCGATCTTATAATCCGATTAGAGTTTACAAATATATGAAGTGAATAATATCCCTGATAGTCAGTTGTATGGCCAAAAGTGAGTCAATTAGCATAAGTTATTAGGGTGTGAGTCTATATATTTATAAACGAGATGGAGACAGTAAATATTTAATATTTAACAATATTACGTGCCCACTGAAGGTATGTATCTACTGGCAATATTCAAATCACACAGTGCCCAGATACTAGAACAAAGTATATATCCTGGTGATTAATATTTCAGATCTCCAACCATCTAAGTGTGATCCTATTGATTAAATTGCACATCTGGTGGGGTATAATAGTAGGATACAATAACTACACCCAAAAGGAGGTGGATTTAATATTCTTAAAATCAATATTTATGGTACCACATAGATTGGGTTAACATGTATTAATATATAGACCCTGGATAGAGGAGGTGCAGTAAAGATAAGACCAATCCCTTACACTAGTACCTAAAGTAAGGATATAACTTATAGCTGTTGGCTATGAATATAACCGCTAAGAGGTAGTTGTATTATTCTGTAGGTACAATACCATAGACAACTCAATAGGTATACTGTAGTTTTGGAAGACACACAACCCACTCCCAATTAATTTTGGGGGGATAACTAGTAGTCAAGATTTTTCTTATAGTAGAGATTTACCTGTAGCAATTAGCTGTACATGTAACTACTAAGAGGTGATGGTATATCACTGTGGGTCCTACACCATAGAAAGCTGAATAGGTATACTATTAATATTTATGTGCAAGTTTTTGCTATAGTGAATAGGCGATTTAAGAAACAATACATTTTATTTCAACTGAACAACAATCAGGTGTGTTTGGTGTAACTGTATTTATTAGAAAGCACATATCCCTCTCCCAATTGGTTTTGGGGGGATCATTAATATTCAGGAGATCCAGCTGTATTTGCACGTGTGCAATTTAAATTCTATCTAATATAAGCCTTAAATAAAATATCTATATATATATAGAGAGAGGAATGCAGTGTAGATTAGATCAATTTAACAGTCTGCCACAGTTGTCATGTGACTTTAGGAATAAGTATAATTAAACACCGCCTAGCTCTCCCCACTCTAAAGTGATACAACTGAGTATCTTCATGTATATCTCTCTTAACTTTCTGAGATTGTATAGTTCAAAAATTGTAATTAATTAAATTAAACACTAGGCAGTGTGAGAGCGTGAAGGTTAAACCTTATAGTTAGCAAATAAAGTTTGTAGTGGCACTCCCAAAGGAGTATTGGCTGGGAGATTTTTACCAAACAAGATTAAAGATAATATTACCTATTATACCGTCCTGTCATTGACAGGAAGCATTACAAAATAACAAGTACCAAAGATATCGGAGCAGAACTAAAGTAATATTAGAGGGACTACCAAATAGTAAAAATGTCAAAAAGAGTTTACGGAACTACAGGTAGACCCACGAGGGCCGTTACAGCAATTTTAAAACACACAACCGGAGAGGGACCTAAACGTCCCAACTCCCCCTAACATGTTTCGCAAAAGAGCTTTATCAAAGGTGGGGCGGCCGGCTCTAATGCAGACATTTATAGGCTGAAGTGTTCGTTACGTCATAGTACTCCCTCAGCGGTGATAGGAGAAGTATATAATGCTAGCTCATAAGTTCTGCTGGGGGGCGCGGCTGACCAATCAAATGATCAGTTTAGTGACGTGTAAGGACGTTTCCATGGTAACAGTGTTAAACAACAACACTGAAGAGAAACACAGACTGATAATCGGGTAAATCCCTGGATCTAACATCCATGCTGATCGAATGTACACTTAATATGACAAAAGGGTGGATTGGCAATCACAGTTGGACCGGTCAATTCCCTGCTCTCACACTGATCTAGGAATAAAATATTCATTAGTAACTGACAGATTGATCGTAAGGCACACTATATAAACCGGCAAGCTGTTACAGGTCACAGATACACATATGATGTATGCTCTTATAAAGATAACAGAGGTGATTCTAATCAGTGACTGAGTCAAAGGTTATCTTAGGGTAATCCTCCGTTCACATGCATAATGGAAATACCCATCTTCATACATAAAACACAAATAAAAAAGGGAAGGGAGGAAGGGAGAATGAAAATAGGAAATACTGAATTTGTATCAAGCATATTTTTATTTTAATAGTATGCACCTCGGAACCGGATGAAAATATAACCTCGAAGGGATTTCTAAGAAGGTGATAGTGAGTGGCAACGGTTTGCCTATGTGGGGTGAAAATGTGATCATGTGAGATAAAACAACATATAAGAAACTGGTGATTGCTAAGATAAAAGGTGTGTGGGAAAAATGTGGACATCAAAGTGCTGTGGTGTGTGATAAGGGGGCTTTTATGGCCCCGGAATATTAGAGACATTATAATACAAATTTTAATTAAAAAATAAGAGGGTAATAGTCAGATATGGTGAAATATAAACACTAATAACGAAACAAATATAAGTTCCGCATAGTGATAATGTGTAAATAAAATGTATTTTTTGCATAATCCCAATAGGGTGTGAAAATAGCCAAAGAATGGATAAGAGTGAAAATAGTTTGTATTAAGAATCACCTTCTTAGGTTATGGAGTGTAATTACACCACAATGACTGTGCTTTGAAAAAACATAAAAATAAACATGGAAATAATAATGGAAATAATTTTTATTATGATGGAAATAATTGACCTCTGTTTGAGGAGGGAAGACCGAGGGTAAATAAATATGGAGTTTGAAAGTACGGAGAGGGGTGGCCAAGGCAGTAAAAACCCTTTAATTTAAAATCACCTCAGGTTTATGTCAAATAATGATACTAGATTTGTTCATAAGGAATTTTTATATTATAAGAAACATGCATAGTTATTCTGTTCGTTTAGTCCCTTAGGGTCAACAAAATCAAGCAAGTAGATCCACCTACATTCTGATCTTAACAAAGCTTGCTCCAGGTTGCCCCCCCGAATGCCAAGGGAAACTTTATCCATTCCCTGGCATTTTAATCTAGAAGGATTAGATTGGTGGTACTGCAAAAAATGTAGAGCCACAGAAGTCAAGGGCTTATCCTCTTCCAAGTCTTTGCCTGCATTTTTTATGTTTCGAATATGTTCTTGCAGTCTACGATGTAACTTGCGGCTCGTCATGCCAACATATATCTTCGGGCAGGGGCAATGTAAAGCGTATATGACACTTTGAGTAGTGCAGCTGATGTAATGTTTTATACGATGTGTTCGTCCGAATCTATCATGGATGCTATCACTTTTTATGATGTGTTTGCAGCTTGAACATGAGCCACACGGAAAAGAGCCAGGGACAATGGCTGTCTTGGTTTTCTTCACTTGGAAGTGACTTGTAGATACAAGGTCCTTAATATTTTTACTTCTTCTGTATCCAACTTTAACTGAGTCCCCAATCTTTGGTTTCAGATCTTGATCTAGTTGGAGAATGGACCAGTGTTTGTTGATAATTCTGGTTATTAGGTGCACGGATGGATTATATGTCAATATTAATCTGGTCTGGGCATCTTGGTCTTTTTTGGTCTTTTTTCTGAGTAAATCTGACCGTTCCATTTTAAGCGCCCTAGTCCTTGCTTTTTTGATCCCGCGTTTGCTGTATCCTCGGTCGACTAATCTCTTCTCCAGATCTTTAGCCTGTGATTTGAATAAATCCAGATCACTACAGTTTCGTCTGATCCGGAGAAATTCCCCAATGGGTAGTGATTTGGTGGTTCCAGGTGCATGGGCACTAGTTTTGTGCAGCAAACTATTGGTGGCAGTCGGTTTACGGTATAGATCTGTATGGATTTTACCATCTTCATCCTTAAAGATGGTCAAGTCTAAAAATTCAATTTTAGATTGGCTCAAATTGTAAGTTAATTTAATATTCAGAGAATTCTCATTAAGTTTACTCAGGAATATATCCAGATCCTCTCGTGTGCCTTCCCATAGGAACATAATGTCGTCTATGTACCGAATCCAGAGAGGTATCTGGTTCGTCTCTTCGGTCATAGAATCCGTGAATACACATTTTCGCTCCCACCACCCGAGAAAGAGATTGGCATAAGTGGGTGCACAGGCCGTGCCCATGGCCGTGCCTTGTATTTGTAAGTAGAACTGGTTAGCAAAAGTGAAGAAGTTGTATTTCAGTATGAATTCTAGTAGTTTCAAAATGAATAAATCATGCATGGGTTCCTCTTTTGAACCCTCTTCTAAAAAGAACTCCACTGCTTTAAGGCCACGGTCATGGGCAATAGATGTATAGAGGGCCTCAACGTCAGCAGTCACTAACCATGTTTCTTTCTTGACATTAATATTGTCTATCCTGTGTAACACCTCCATCGTGTCTTTTACGAACGACGGTAAAGCTTCAACAAATTCTCTAAGCCGGTAATCGACATATTGGCTGGCATGTTCAGAGAGGCACTCATTGCCCGAAACAATTGGCCTGCCCGGCGGTGTGTTAATATTTTTGTGGACTTTCGGGATGAGATAGAATGTGGCTACTTTCGGTTCTTTAACTGATAGAAATTTGGTTTCCAGGGTATTTATTATGCCCCTATCATTTGCCTCTTTGATGATCTTATTGTAAATTTTCAGGTAAGCCTCACTTGGATTGTTAAACTGTTTTTGATAACATTGTCTGTTTTTTAGTTGTTTATCCACCTGTTTAATATACATTTCTTTAGGCCAAATGACAATGTTGCCACCTTTATCCGCCTCCCTGATTACCACATCGTCCCAAACTTGTATCTTTTTCAAAGCCAATTTCTCTTCCAAATTTAAATTACTCCCTGAGTGGGGAGTTCTCATCTGTGAAATTTCCTGACAGACTAATTGGTTGAATGTATCTAAATGGGAGGAAGTAGTATTTTTAGGAATAAATTTGGATTTGGTTTTTAAATTATTCCTCCAGTTAGTTGCTTCCTGACTGGTTTCTTCAGATAATTGTTCCAAATCACTAAGAGCAGCCAAATCATCTTCTGTGAAGCTAGGATCAGTTTTTTTGGCAAAAAACTTTTTTAAGCCCAATTTTCTAACGAAAAGCTGTATGTCTTTAATCACTTCGAATTTGTTCAAAGTACCAGTGGGACAATATGATAGACCTTTGGAAAGTACAGATATATCCATTGCGGACAGTGTATGATCCGAGAGATTAATCACTTTTAGTGCTGTAATCGCATCTGGGAGAACGGGCTGGCTGCTCTCCTTGTAGTTCGACCTCCTCCTCTGTGAGATGCTCTGGGGTGACCCCTGGATCGAGTGGGTCTTTTGTTTAAATTTTTTGCCTCGTCTGGAGGTTCGGCCTCGTCTTGTATGCCAGAATCTAAAAAAGATTTTCTTTTATTCCTTGATGGTAAAGTGAAATTTGTAGTTGAGGAAGTGGACGGAGTGCTGTTGTCCTCTAAGGTCTCATTGTCCTCACCATCAGTATCAGACACATCACTTTGGATTGTGTTGTTTTGGTAGGATCTAGATGTATTATTATAAAAATTCCTCCTTCTCCACTTGTAAATCTTTTTTTCTTTATAGTCATTTATGTCTCTGATCAATTTGCCCTGTTTGGTATCTTTGATTTCTTTAATGTATTGATCTAATTCCTTCTGATAGTTTTTGTATAGTTTTTCGAAATCATTATTGGTTTCAAAAGTTTTTAATTGGGTGTACTGTTCCTGGATTAATGTTTCTAGTAGTATTGTTGTATGCTTTCGTCCGATCTGGTCTCATGAGTACATCACGTAATGATTTCCCTCTCTGATAACTTATCTTGGGTGCTGGAGATCCCTGTAAAGGTAATCCTTTGTCACTTGCAATTATGTTGGTCAAGTATATTCCTGTAGGCTTTCTTGTCAGGGCTGTATTCAGTGATGTATGTCATTGTATTTGATCTCTGCCTGTTGGTCATTCTTCTTAACCATAACTTGCTGTTGTGACATCTTGCATGCATTTTGATATGCTTCATCAATCAGGTTGCCATCATATTTTCTATTCTTAAACTTCTGGTGCATTATTCTCAATTGTTCCATTTTGCCTTCCTCCGTGGAGTTATTCCTAACAACTCTGCAGAATTGTGAAGTAGGTAATGATTTCTTGGTACTAGGTGGGTAGCAGCTGGTGTATAATAACATGGAATTGTGATCCGTTGGTTTGGAGAAAAGTGCTGTGTTCAGTCTTCCAGCCTTTTTGCTTATTCGAAGGTCCAAGAACTCAATTGCATCGCAGTTGCAGGACATTTTGAATTTTAATTCAGGATAAATGTTATTTAGTCTGACAACCCATTCCTGTAACTCTTCTTGGGAACCACGCCAGATTACAATCAAGTCGTCAATGTACCTCCTAAATAGGAGTATTCTAGGGTCTTCAAACATTGTAGTATGTTCTCTTTAAAATACATCCAAGAAGATATTCGCATATGATGGGGCCACATTTGACCCCATTGCTGTTCCCCCTGTTTGTAAGTAGTAATAGTTCTCAAATTTTAAATAATTCATTCTTAAGCAAAATTCCAGTAGTTGCAGTAACACTTCACTTGGAGGACCAATATATGGATGACGGGCCAGTTCTTGTCATTCCGCCTGTATTCCTCCAACATGGGGAATCACAGTATATAGACTGGTCACGTCTAAGGTGACCAGTATGTCAGTGTCTCTAACGTCTTCCATATCTTGTAGTAATCTTATAAGATCGATGGAATCTTTTAAGTATGATGGTATAGCATGTACCATCGGTTGGAATACCTTGTCCAAATATGTGGCAATATTCTGCAGTATCAAACCCCTGGCTGATACAATGGGCATGCCAGGTGGATGTATATGGTCTTTATGTACCTTGGGGAGAGTGTATAGTACCGGTATGATGGGGTACTCTACCACCAGGTATGAAAAAAGTGATTGTGACAATAATCCTTGAGTGTTTAGATTCTTAAGGTAGTCATCAATTTTCATTTTGAAATTGCATGTAGGGTTGCTTGGCAGTCTATCATAGACCAGAGCATCATTTAACTGTGACAGTATTTTGGTTCTGTAAGTATTATAATCATGGATGAGAAGGGCACCCCCCTTGTCCGCCTTCCTAATGACAATGTCACAGTTCTCCTTCAGGCCCTTCAATGCTTGTCTTTCTTGTCTTGTTAAATTATTTCTAACACCTTGTCGGTTGTTTTTTACCATTTCATACATATCAGTGTTAATTAATCTTGTGAAAGTGTCAATGCTAGGCTGTTGACTTCTAGGGTTGAATGTACTTTTTTTCTTTAATTCAGTTGATTCAGTGGTTCCATCAGAGGTTGTATCCTTATAATATTCTTTAAGTCTTCATGTTCTCTGAAATTTATATGTGTCAACACACATGTCAAATTTGTCAACATAAGTGGTTGGTACAAAGCTCAGTCCTTTATTAAGCACACTTTTTTCTTCCAGACTTAGAACATGACTGCTAAGATTAATGATGTTATCATTTAATACCTCCGGTTGTGCCTGGGTGGTCTGCCTCTCACGGCGGTTCTTGTTCCCCCCCTCCTCGTGTGGGGTCTTGGCGCTTCACGTTTTTTGAACGGGTAATCATGTATGAGGTTTGTTCTGTTTGCCAATCAGTTGCAGTGGATGGTAATTCATTATCAGTAGCATTATCAGAACTGTCCACAGTTCTCAGATTTTTTAGTTTATATACTTTTGGTCGTCATCTCATCATTCTGTAACTCCTTTCTTCAGGACTCAAAGTCCATTGGTATACCCGTCTTTCACGGTAATCTGTAGTTACAGCTTCCCATTTCCTCTCTTTGAATGCTATGAGCTCCCCTTCATAGTCTTTTAGTTGTTTCTGTAATTTTACTAACCACTCTTCCTGTTGGTCCTGCTCCAATTTTTGTAAGTGTCCACTTTCAAATTGTACAATTTCTATGTCCAAGCTCTTTAAGGTTGCTCCTGTTTCATCAATAACTAGCAACATTAGATCCAATGAGCATTTATTTAATATACCGCACCATTTTTTACAAAAGACAGGATTATTTTTGCCTATGGTGGGCATATTTTTGATCCTAAAACCCTTTGGAATGTACATTTTCTCATGATATGCAGACAAATAGCAACCATGAAGCTTAAAATCGATTTTTCTTTTTTTGAGTTTAAGGATTTGGTTATATAAATGCAGAGGAATCTCCCGTTGGGTTTTAATAGCTCCACTGTCAAACCTGATGCGTGCAGCATCCTCAGCATTAAACTGAAAAATGTGTGCATATTCACCATCATTGTCTGTATCAAGCGTAGCAGTATCCATAAGTTATATATAATAAGACTGTTCCTGTGACTGGATATGTTCGATATCAGGGGACAGTAATTGTTGATCCAGACGGGTGCTCTGTGGTATACAAATATATCACAATGTCCTGTATCAAGCACTCTTGTATCCTTTCTATTTGCCCACGTGCAGTGCATAAATATACACAGGAATTAGAATAAGAGACCGCACTCATAGGTCTTACAAATCACCAGTGGATTTATTTCCAGTAACGTCAAACCTTAAGAACAAATTTGTGACATACCTTACTATATACCCCATACCGATCGTTCTATCCAGCTCTGTCAAGCAGTAACTAGGATATGGCCTATAACAAAACACAGAAGAACAGACTTATGGTATCAGCAAGCATGGGTACCTGGTGCTTATTAACAGCCTAAATATAAATATAGTAACATAATTAAACAGTTTGATTAAACTAGTTAACACAAATATTTTATACATATGTATTCAACATACTAAAATAACTGTGGACTATAGTACCAGATGTAGCTCTGGATCATAGTCTGTAGCAGTATTACATATGCATAGCATGGGTTGTTTAATATAATGATGTGAATAAATCAAACCGTTTAATTATGTTACTATATTTATATTTAGGCTGTTAATAAGCACCAGGTAACCATGCTTGATGATACCATGTCTGTTCTTCTGTGTTTTGTTATAGGCTGTATCCTAGTTACGGTATTTTTTGCTTTGTTTTTTCTTGTAGTTGGCCAGGTCGGGCTTCCGTGCACTACTCAGTGCATGCACAGTTGCAATGGGGAGACGCCACCGGAAGTCCTGCTTGACAGAGCTGGATAGAACGATCGGTATGGGGTATATAGTAAAGTATGTCACAAATTTGTTCTTAAGGTTTGACAAAGGGGGAAACCGCGAAACTTTAATGGAAATAACTCCACTGGTGATTTGTAAGACCTACGAGTGTGGTCTCTTATTCTAATTCCTGTGTATATTTATGCACCGCACCTGGGCAAATATAAAGGATACAAGAGAACTTGGTACAGGACATTGTGATATATATATATATATATATACATATTTAGACATACATATTTAGACATGTATACATATGCATTTCAAAGTTAAAGCCCTTTTCAGCAATTTGAGACCTTATATCTTTGAGCCCTTCTAACTTTTTTGTACAATATTTAAAAAAAAACATTTTTTATCAGATAGTGTTATTTTAAGTGTAACTGTACTTTTAAATGTTATCATGATGTGTTTTGTGACACTCTTAAAACAATTAACCAAGCTCAGAGGACGCGCTATGCCAACCCAAATTAACTTTAATTACGCTAAAACGATCGCGTTTACTTTCAACTTGTAATGCCAGTGCTACATCCAACGTGTGTAAACAATTGCTTGTGCGTAGATGTTACTCGTTATCTGGCCTTTAGGGTTTTGACAAATTTTACGTTATGTATGTATATTATAGTTATGCATCTCTGGCTGAATAAATAAAATTATCAGGAATAAGAGCTATACTCTTATATAAGAGATAGGATGGTGTACAGTGTTTGGAAAACCCATTTTCATAAAAGAAAAATTCTAAAATGTATAACTGGCTATATAAAAATTACAAGAGAAAGAAACTGAAACTCTTTGTCATTTTATTAAATAAGGAAATGCTAATCCACTGATTAAATTGTTACAAGTTAACAGAAATAATGCTGTTTTATGTGCAGTAATCAGAAAATAAAGAATCCTAAATAATTGTAGTCACTAATTACTTTTATCCATGGACAATCAATACTTGTAAGGTTGTCTTGCACAGGGAATTCATTTCTTGCGCAGATCAGCTGTAGGGATACTATTCTGCACTGAGATGTTTATCTCACTCTGTGAAATGCTTGATAATGAATTACAGAAAAGAGATCCAGTGGTAATTGCCTATATTACCGCGCCATAATAAAGTAATGTGTCACTATCCATGGAACATTGCTTAGTAAAACAGATGTATCATTATCTTCAAAGCAGTTTTCTAATTTTTTTCTCCATGGCCAACATAGTTTCTGGTCAGTAAGTCTTTTAACTCAAACTTATTGGTAAAACAGGTATTCTTTTAAAAATTGCATTCTCTCTACAAAGAACCACATGATACTTAAATATCCTGTTTAAATGATAAAACTAATTATAAATGTGATGCTGCCAAGAAATAATGTACTAAAGATTTATAAAACTGTTTCTGCATAGAAAAGATGATGGGGTAGATTTAACAAGCAGCGAATGCCGCTTTCTACCCCGATTATTTCTGGTCCACCAGAAACGGAAGTTAAGAAGCAGCAGTCATAAGACCTTTTAGGTGGCGGACTGAAATCATCCTGATCCAATCGGGATGATTGACACCCCTTGCTAGCGGACAATTGGCCGCGAGTGAGCATGGGGTGGCATTGGCAAAATAAAGTAATATTTTTATACTAATTGGTGGTGCTGCTATACTATTTTCTTAAGCATTTCACAAGAAATGCTTGTGTAATGTTAAATGCCGACAGCGTATGCAGCTACAGCGAATCATGTCCACTCAACATTTGTTAAATCTACCCCTATGGATTATTTAGAGTAGTCAAAGTTTTTGGGAGAAGCTAAAAGTGACAAGGATTGTCTCCAAAAGATAAATGATACCAAATGTAAATCCAATGACCTTAGACTTTGGGGCAGATTTATCAATGTCTGGCGGACATGATTTGCTATAGCGGATCACGCATACGTTTTCATCATTTAATATTGTACAAGCAGTTCTGGTGAACTGCTTGTGCAATGCCACCCGCTGGAGATTTGCGGCCAATTGGCCGCTAGTAGGGGGTGTCAATCAACCCGATCATACACGATCTAGCGGATTGCTGTCCGCCGCTTCAGAGGAGGCGTATGAGTTAAGGAGCAGCGGTCCTAACATAACTATTCTAATAAAAAAAACACCACCCAACCCAACCCGCAAAATAAAAAACCTTACTCTAAAGAAAACCTAAGCTAAGCTTGATAATTAAGCAAATTTAAAATTACATGCTCTGTCATGAAAGTTTCATTTTTACATGTATGTCCCTTTAATTTGCACACTTCTCATTGAACATGTCTTTGTTTCTTTACTGAATATTTATCAGTGTGTTTTTTAGCAAAAATAACAAATATATGTACAAAAGGACCAATTTATCATGGCCTGAATGGGGCCAAATACCCCTGGAGTACAAAGGGCAGTGAAAAAGAGCTGAATGCAATTTTATGTTAAAAGAATTTTTATTTCCGTTCCAAGAGCAAATACAAACACATATCATCTGACAGTTACATTGTCAATAAAGGTCTTTAGTTCTTACACAGATTACCATTCTGTTTATCATCATTACTTAACAAGCCTTTGCTCAAGTCCTTTATGTTTTATGGCATTACATGTGACTCCGTAATACCTTTTTGCCCATTCTCTTGTAGATCACAGCTATATTGAGTGCCACTGTCTCTTAAGCCTGAGATAATAATGGCATTTAAGTTCCTTTGTGCTCTGGAAGTGAATTTTATCATATTCTTGTTTAACATTGCAACTAAGTAAACAAATAACCTTATCACTAACTTGTTCATAACTAAAAAGAATAAAAAAAAATAATAAAATTGTAAAAGGAAAAAAGAAAAAACATTTGTCTGTGTGGTTATTTTACATTTTATAGTAGCTTATCAGTATTGTCAGGTGGGTATTGGGTTGGCACCAAGAGAAAGGTCCCTTAACTCTATAGGTGGCCTTCTTTCTATATTGATATCTCCACTCAGAGGGTATCTCCTATCCCATTACTACCTCTGTCTCTTTGGGTATTCCCCTTTAGTATCCAATAATACCATATTTTCTGAAATTGGCCTGTATTTCCTTGCAATCGTGAAGCTCCTTCCGAGAAAGAGTATATATCCTGAATCTTATCTGTGACTTCTTTCCAAGTCGGGTTACCTATTTTCCAATATTTGGCTATACATATTCTAGTTATTGTACATAATATTTTAGTAAACTTATTAATTGACGGTATAAATCTTGGCAGGTCTCTATTTAAAAGTGCTTGGTCCATGGTCAATGTTATTTGTTCGTCTAGTAGATAGCTTAGTAGATCATTTAACCTAGCCCAAGTATTCCTAATTATAGTACAATCCCACCACATGTGCCTATAAGACCCCCTTTCTCCACATCCTCTGTAACATAGTTTGCTCTTATTAGTTGAATAATGAGATGTGTTAGTCGGGATTAAGTACCATCTAAATATTGTTTTTATAGTGTTTTCCCGTAAGTCTGCACTTGCCAATCCTTTGCAGGATTCATGAAATATCTGATCCCACTCTTCCCTCGGGAGTATAAGACCTAAGTCTGCTTCCTACTTCAGAATGATGTTGGATTTGGTATTAAGCTTATCAGCTTGAATATCCATGTATATCTTGGAAATTACTCATTTCTCTCTATGCTCTGATTTGCATATTCTATCTA
This sequence comes from Bombina bombina, assembly GCF_027579735.1. Classification (NCBI taxonomy): domain Eukaryota; kingdom Metazoa; phylum Chordata; class Amphibia; order Anura; family Bombinatoridae; genus Bombina; species Bombina bombina. The sequence goes on from NC_069499.1 coordinate 1,092,348,822, forward strand.
AACTAGTGGTAAGTTGTCTGTTGTGAAGTTTAATGTAGCTGGTTAAGGCTGAGGAAATCTGAAGATATGCAAACCAATGCAGTTTGTCCGGCTGTAATATGTCACGTAAATGGTTATAGGTTGCTACCTTTCCCTGTACCACTAGATCTGCTACCCTATATAATCCCTTGTTTGTCCATTTACCTACATAGCTATGTAGCTCTTTCGGTAGAAGATACTTTATGGGCCTGATCCATGAGTGCTTGGGTAGGAGTGTATGGGATTTCATGGCCAGATTCCAACACCTTTGTGATTCTAGTATGGTAGGGATTGTTCCTAAGCGATATCTGCCCTCTTTACCTGAATCCCATAAGATACCATCCAAATTTTCTTGTTCTACCAGATCTCTTTCTATTTTAGTCCACACTACTTCACTCGACTGTTTATTTAAAAGTGTTGTTTGAGCTGTCCTAGCAGCTTGATAGTAATTGGCTAAGTTTGGTACACCAACCCCTCCTTGCTGTCTATGTTGAGCTAAAATTTGTGACGCAATTCTTGCTCCCCTATTTCCCCTCAGGAAGGAGTGTAGATCCGTTTGTAGTTTCTTTAGGTCCTGATGGGGGACCTCAATTGGTAGGGCACGAAATAAATACAGTAGTCTGGGAAGTATATTAATTTTTATTGATGACAGACGGCCATACCACGAGAAGTTGCCTTTCTTCCAATTATGTAATTCCTGTCTAATTGTGTGATATAAAGGGATATAATTTAGTTGGTAGAGCTTATGATACGAGTCTGCTAGCTTTATCCCTAAGTATGTAAGGGAATGCTTGACCCAAGAGATATCAAAGTTGACCTCTAACATCTTTTTCGTATGAGAGGGGAATGAAATCAGTAATGCCTCGCACTTATCTATATTGACCTTGTAGCCAGATATTTCTGAAAATTCTTGTAACACCTTGTATAGATGCGTCATGGAATTTAAATTTTTAGTTATTGTCAGAAGGATGTCATCTGCGAACAACGATAATTTATATTCTTTTTTTCCTATTTTAACTCCACTAATATCATCTGATCTCCTAATTCTGGAAGCTAGCGGCTCGATACAAAGAGCGAACAGTAGTGGGGACAGGGGATAACCCTGCCTGGTACCATTCAATATTGGTATAGATCTAGATTGGTATCCCGCAGCGCTTATTGTAGCCGATGGTGTTGAGTAGATTCCTTTAATTGCCTGTACAAAGTCGCCCTCAAAACCGTAACCCGTCAGTACCTCCAACATGTACAACCAGTCAATTCTGTCGAACGCCTTCTCCGCGTCCACTGATAGGAGCAGAGAAGGCGTTTCCCCTATTTTCAAGCATTCCGTCAAGTCTATTGTTCTTCGGACATTGTCTGGAGCTTCCCTTCCTTGAATGAACCCCACTTGGTCAGGGTGAATAATCTCCGGGAGCACTGTCTTAAGTCTGTTGGCCAGAATTTTTGTTAGTATTTTTATGTCCTGATTAATTAATGAAATCGGTCTGTAGTTTTTGCATTGTGTAGGGTCTTTCCCAGGCTTGGGAATAACTACAATCTTGGCTCTTAGTAAGTCCATAGGGATCTCCACTCCTTTCATGATATCATTACAGAACGTTTTTAAGTGTGGGATTAACTACTTTTTAAAGGCCTTATAGTATTCACTGGTTAGGCCGTCAGGGCCTGCTGCCTTACCCACCTTAAAATCCTACAAAACACTTAGGCCTAGATTTGGAGTTTTGTTGGTAACGACCCAAAAAACTAACGCCGGCTTTTTTCTGGCCGCACCATAAAAATAACTCTGGTATCGAGAGTCCACATAAAGGCTGCGTTAGGCTCCAAAAAAGGAGCGTAGAGCATTTTTAACGCAGCTTCAACTCTCGATACCAGAGTTGCTTATGGACGCGGCCAGCCTCAAAAACGTGCTTGTGCACGATTCCCCCATAGGAAACAATGGGGCTGTTTGAGCTGAAAAAAAAACAAACACCTGCAAAAAAGCCGCGTTCAGCTCCTAACGCATCCCCATTGTTTGCTATGCGGTAACCCTTCCTACGTCTGCACTTAACACTCTAACATGTACCCCGAGTCTAAACACCCCTAACCTTACACTTATTAACCCCTAATCTGCCGCCCCCGCTATCGCTGACCCCTGCATATTATTATTAACCCCTAATCTGCCGCTCCGTAAACCGCCGCTACTTACATTATCCCTATGTACCCCTAATCTGCTGCCCCTAACACCGCCGACCCCTATATTATATTTATTAACCCCTAATCTGCCCCCCACAACGTCGCCTCCACCTGCCTACACTTATTAACCCCTAATCTGCCGACCGGACCTGAGCGCTACTATAATAAAGTTATTAACCCCTAATCGGCCTCACTAACCCTATCATAAATAGTATTAACCCCTAATCTGCCCTCCCTAACATCGCCAACACCTAACTTCAATTATTAACCCCAAATCTGCTGACCGAATCTTGCCGCTATTCTAATAAATGTATTAACCCCTAAAGCTAAGTCTAACCCTAATACTAACACCCCCCTAAGTTAAATATAATTTAAATCTAACGAAATTAATTAACTCTTATTAAATAAATTATTCCAATTTAAAGCTAAATACTTACCTGTAAAATAAATCCTAATATAGCTACAATATAAATTATAATTATATTATAGCTATTTTAGGATTTATATTTATTTTACAGGTAACTTTGTATTTATTTTAACCAGGTACAATAGCTATTAAATAGTTAAGAACTATTTAATAGCTAAAATAGTTAAAATAATTACAAATTTACCTGTAAAAGAAATCCTAACCTAAGTTACAAATAAACCTAACACTAGACTATCAATAAATTAATTAAATAAACTACCTACAATTACCTACAATTAACCTAACACTACACTATCAATAAATTAAATAAATACAATTGCTACAAATAAATACAATTAAATAAACTAGCTAAAGTACAAAAAATAAAAAAGAACTAAGTTACAAAAAATAAAAAAATATTTACAAGCATAAGAAAAATATTACAACAATTTTAAACTAATTACACCTACTCTAAGCCCCCTAATAAAATAACAAAGACCCCCAAAATAAAAAAATGCCCTACCCTATTCTAAATTACTAAAGTTCAAAGCTCTTTTACCTTACCAGCCCTGAACAGGGCCCTTTGCGGGGCATGCCACAAGAAATTCAGCTCTTTTGCCTGTAAAAAAAAACATACAATACCCCCCCCAACATTACAACCCACCACCCACATACCCCTAATCTAACCCAAACCCCCCTTAAATAAACCTAACACTAAGCCCCTGAAGATCATCCTACCTTGTCTTCACCATACCAGGTTCACCGATCGGTCCAGAAGAGCTACTCCGATGTGCTGATCCAAGCCCAAGCGGGGGGCTGAAGAGGTCCATGATCCGGCTGATGTCTTCATCCAAGCGGGCCAGAAGAGGTCTTCCATCCGATTGAAGTCTTCATCCAAGTGGCATCCATCCGGAGCGAAGCGGCAGCATCCTGAAGACCTCCATCGGAACTGATCTGATCGGAACAGCCAATAGAATGCGAGCTCAATCTGATTGGCTGATCGGATCAGCCAATCGGATTGAACTTGATTCTGATTGGCTGATTCCATCAGCCAATCAGAATATTCCTACCTTAATTCCGATTGGCTGATAGAATCCTATCAGCCAATCGGAATTCGAGGGACGCCATCTTGGATGACGTCATTTAAAGGAACCGTCATTCGTCGTTCAGTCGTCGGCCAGGATGGATGTTCCGCGGTGGAGGTCTTCAGGATGCTGCCGCTTCGCTCCGGATGGATGCCGCTTGGATGAATACTTCAATCGGATGGAAGACCTCTTCTGGCCCGCTTGGATGAAGACTTCAGCCGGATCATGGACCTCTTTAGCCCCCCGCTTGGGCTTGGATCAGGACATCGGAGGAGCTCTTCAGGACGGATCGGTGAACCTGGCAGGGTGAAGATAAGGTAGGATGATCTTCAGGGGCTTAGTGTTTAGGGGGGTTTGGGTTAGATTAGGGGTATGTGGGTGGTGGGTTGTAATGTTGGGGGGTATTGTATGTTTTTTTTACAGGCAAAAGAGCTGAATTTCTTGGGGCATGCCCCACAAAGGGCCCTGTTCAGGGCTGGTAAGGTAAAAGAGCTTTGAACTTTAGTAATTTAGAATAGGGTAGGGCATTTTTTTATTTTGGGGGCTTTGTTATTTTATTAGGGGGCTTAGAGTAGGTGTAATTAGTTTAAAATTGTTGTAATATTTTTCTTATGTTTGTAAATATTTTTTTATTTTTTGTAACTTAGTTCTTTTTTATTTTTTGTACTTTAGTTAGTTTATTTCATTGTAGTTATTTGTAGGTATTGTATTTAATTAATTTATTGATAGTGTAGTGTTAGGTTAATTGTAGGTAATTGTAGGTAGTTTATTTAATTAATTTATTGATAGTCTAGTGTTAGGTTTATTTGTAACTTAGGTTAGGATTTCTTTTACAGGTAAATTTGTAATTATTTTAACTATTTTAGCTATTAAATAGTTCTTAACTATTTAATAGCTATTGTACCTGGTTAAAATAAATACAAAGTTACCTGTAAAATAAATATAAATCCTAAAATAGCTATAATATAATTATAATTTATATTGTAGCTATATTAGGATTTATTTTACAGGTAAATATTTAGCTTTAAATTGGAATAATTTATTTAATAAGAGTTAATTAATTTCGTTAGATTTAAATTATATTTAACTTAGGGGGGTGTTAGTATTAGGGTTAGACTTAGCTTTAGGGGTTAATACATTTATTAGAATAGCGGTGAGATTCGGTCGGCAGATTAGGGGTTAATAATTGAAGTTAGGTGTCGGTGATGTTAGGGAGGGCAGATTAGGGGTTAATACTATTTATTATAGGGTTAGTGAGGCAGATTAGGGGTTAATAACTTTATTATAGTAGCGCTCAGGTCCGGTCGGCAGATTAGGGGTTAATAAGTTTAGGCAGGTGGAGGCGACGTTGAGGGGGGCAGATTAGGGGTTAATAAATATAATATAGGGGTCGGCGGTGTTAGGGGCAGCAGATTAGGGGTACATAAGGATAACGTAGGTGGCGGGGCTTTGCGGTTGGCAGATTAGGGGTTAATAAGTGTAGGCAGGTGGAGGCGACGTCGAGGGGGGCAGATTAGGGGTTAATAAATATAATACAGGGGTCGGCGGTGTTAGGGGCAGCAGATTAGGGGTACATAAGGATAACGTAGGTGGCGGTCGGCAGATTAGGGGTTAAAAAATTTTTTTAGAGTGTCGGCGATGTGGGGGGACCTCAGTTTAGGGGTACATAGGTAGTTTATGGGTGTTAGTGTACTTTAGAGTACAGTAGTTAAGAGCTTTAGAAACCGGCTTTAGCCCAGAAAGCTCTTAACTACTGACTTTTTTCCTGCGGCTGGAGTTTTGTCGTTAGATGTCTAACGCTCACTTCAGAAACGACTCTAAATACCGGAGTTAGAAAAATCCCATTGAAAAGATAGGATACGCAATTTACGTAAGCGGATCTGCGGTATGGAAAAGTCGCGGCTGGAAAGTGAGCGTTAGACCCTATTTTGAGTGACTCCAAATACCGGCGGTAGCCTAAAACCAGCGTTAGGAGCCTCTAACGCTGGTTTTCACGGCTAACGCCAAACTCTAAATCTAGGCCTTAGGATTTCTTGGGAAGTTATCTCTGCATTCAGACTCTCTTTATTTGCGGTGGAAATTTTTCTAATCTGAGCTTGTCTCAGAAATTCTAGTGTTTTAGTGTGTGTCTGAGATGTTCTAGTAACCTTTTTACCATCATAAAGTGATTCATAATAGGATGCAAAGGTATTTGTGATCTCCTGTGGGTTTGATGTTTTAGTACCTTCTTTAGTCTGAATGGTCGGGATAGAATGCATTTTCACTCTTTCCCTCAATTTATTGGCTAAATATTTATCCGGTTTATTTGAATAAATAAAGTATGAGGTCTTTAATCTCTGAATAGCTCTCGTGGCTGAATCATTTAAAATCTTTGCTAATAGCTTTCTTTTGGTCTGTAACAATTTAAAAGTGGCTACCGATAAGGTTTGTTTATGTTGTGTTTCTAGTGTGTGTATTTCCTCCTGGAGTTGGTCTATAGTCCTATGAGAAAGTTTCCTAATCCTGGCCTTTTCTTGTATAAACATTCCTTTCATATAAGGCTTATGTGCTGCCCAGTCGGAGAGTTGGTTTAATGTGGACCCCCTATTTAATTCCCAGTATTCTTTAAGTAGTTTGTTCATTTGAGTAAGGGCATGAGCATTACCAATAGTTTGTGGGTCATATGTCCAGGATCTTTGTCTTTGATAATTTAGTATTGCCTTTAGTTCCACCTGTACCATAGAATGGTCTGACCAAACACGGGGAACTATAGAAGCGCTTATTATATTAGGGATCATCATCTGACTAACCGTTACATAGTCCAGTCGAGTATATGACCTGTGTGCATGCGAGTAGAATGTGTGGTCTGTCGTTTCTCCATAAAGGGTCTCCCAAGTATCCACTAGATTATGTGAGGCCAATGAGTCTCTTATTGATTTGGCTATTGATTTTTGTCTATTCAATTTCTTTGAGGTTTTGTTTGTCAAGTCTCTGACATGTGGTGATAGTGAAATATTAAAGTCACCAGCCATGATTGTTCTAGTCTGGGACCATTGGGTAAGGTGATATGAGATCTGTTTGAAAAACGAGTGTTGCTGTTCATTCGGGGCGTATACATTACAGAGCGTTACCTTCGTATAATGTATCCTCCCTCTGACTATAAGAAACCTCCCCCCCGGGTCTGTTATTACTTCTTCTTTTATAAAGTGCAAAGATGAGTGTATTAAGATTGAAACTCCTCTTTTTTTTTGGTCTGTAGTGGTGTGGTAATGTGTTGGGTAGTGTCTGTGCCAAAATTTGGGAATCAATGCTTGGGTAAAATGTGTCTCCTGAAGGAAAACAATCTTAGCCTTTAGCTTCAAATATTGATTAACTGCTGTCTTGCGCTTAATATTTGTATTTAAGCCTCTCACATTATGTGAGAGGATTGTGAGTGTAGGTGTCATTTGTTATCTTAGTGGTGTATTTGCCTGGACCCATAGCAACCTGTGCCAACCCAAAGTACCCGTAATAACACACAGACTGATTAACCTAAAAATTGAAAAACTAAACATTTCAAGTATAACATAACAATTGTATAGGCTCAATGCCCTATTATAACAGTTATTGTTCATCTAACCCTTTAGGTAAATAGTTTCGTGCAGGAAATCTAAACATCTTAAAAACAGCTAAACTAACTAAAAAGGTGTATTTTTAATCTATAGCAATACAAGGACCTGGTCACTGAGTAAAGTTCAAAAATGTTCAATGCATCAGCGTGCCAGGTAAAACAGTGTCCATTATCATATCAACAGAGTCTTTGCAGTTGCAGCTTAACCCTAAAAAGAAAACAGTGTAAAACAGTTAACTTTGTATACTCATCTGCCACCAGTCTGATTATGAGGACCAATCTTGTGTCATCTTGGAGTTTCAGAATCAGCAGTCATGCATTAAGTCATTTTGGTTTCTTTTTGGTGACTTTAATCCATTTGGCTCTTTTGTGGATGTTATCTCTTTGTGGCTGTTGTTCTGCTTCTGAATCGCTGTGGGTGGATGGAAGGTCCGGTGATTCCAGACCAAGATATTCACAGATATCCGGGATATCCTTCCTTTCTTTTATTGAGAGGGTTTTCCCCTCATGCATAATATGCAGGGCGAAGGGGAATCCCCATCGATAGTTAATTTGTTGTTTCCGGAGCAGTTGTGTGAGGGGCCTGAGTGAGCCCCTTCTCATCAGTGTGCGTGTACACAAATCTTGATAAAACTGCACTACCACTCCTTGATATTTGAAGGTTGGGTTCTTCCTGGCCACCATAAGAATTGCCTCTTTTTCTGGGAAACGAAGCAATTTCACTATTACATCTCTGGGCAGGAAATCACCCTTTGGCTTTGCTTTCAGGGCCCTATGAGCCCTCTCTATGTGGAAGTTGTCTTCTTCTGAGGATCCAGTGACCGCCTTGAACAATTGCTTTAAGTAGCACTGAAGGTCTGTCTGCGAAACGGTCTCCGGGACTCCTTTCAGCCTCAAATTGCTTCTCCGTGAGCGATTCTCCAAATCTTCCATCTTGTCTTGTATAGAATCTATTTCTAGCTGATGGTCTTGTGATCTTTGGGTCATAGCGGTCACTTTCTCCTCTATATTATTCTCATTATCTTCCAACGTGGAAACTCTAGCTCCCAGATCCTGCATCTCCTGCTTTAGTTCTGTGAGACTATTGGTGATGGTGGTCTGAAAGGAGTCCATTTTAGTCCACAATTTTTCAAAGTTTTTATCAATATCTTGCTTTGAGACTAGCATTTTAATATCAGCCCGGGTAACCTGGATTAAGTCAGCTTCACCTGTCTGAGAGTCTAAATCTTCTTCCATGATCCCCACTTGTTCTGAATCCGGGGGTTCCACCGTTTTCTCCCCTTTAGAGGGCTTAAAGAACAGGTTGGCCGCTGCTGCCTTCCCCGTGGCGGCAGGTTTGTTTAATTTTCTGGCTGCCATTACCTCTTATTTTGTTTAATCCTTCTGTCTCCTCTGTATATATCAAAATATTCAGCTCTTCTTATTATGGAATGCGATAGCTTACTAATAACAGGATGCAGAATAACAGTTTTACATTAGCACGCACCAGCAGACAACCAAACACTTTGTATATGGGGCTAATGTCTTAGCTTTTCCTTATATATAATTTCTGAGCTCTTTAGAATCCATGGGTAACACAGAGTATAGGGTCACGACTTATCTCTTTAGTAGCTAGCTCTGTCCTTGGGTAGAGGGGAGCCTGATATGCAGCCTAAGTTTCCCTATGTAGTTGTCTGGACATTTACAGGAGTTAGGGCTGCAGACTTGAAGGGCTTCAGACCGACCTGCATGGTCGCAACTAGATTCTCTCATTCTTTAACAAGCTGTGACTTTACCCTGTCAGGCTGCCCGATCCCTCAAAGGGTGTTATTTTCCCCTCTTCATTACTTAACACTGCCTGGTTCTCATTTAATAGGCTTATTACTGCCTCACCATGCGGTAAACTCTGCTTCTATACCGGTTGCAGGCCACATCTGATGTGTCATAGATATTGATCTTTCGTATGTGCAGTTTAAATGACAGCCTTGAATTTACAATCACACTGCTTTCCGGTCTCTAATAGAAATTATTTTAAGTCTTGGGAAAACTTACAATCAGGAGTTCCGTAGTAATTCACTTGTCTGCTTCGTATTTATCTCCCATGTGGGCTGTCAAGATGGCGCCTCCTCTCAAAGTGCTCGGTAAAGCTTCACTTCTATTTCTCCACACCAAGCACTTTACCCGGCTCAAAAGAGTCACATCTTCTTCCCTAGTAGTCAGCTTAGTGTCCGCTGGCAGTCTAAATTTGTTTGCTAAGTCTTAATTACTTTTTTCAGCCACCTTTATCAGTGTCCTGCACGGAGCAGCTCAATTATGCTGCCATCTCCATTCCCAGTTCGGCTCTGCCCCCCTGAATGCAATTTTAAAGGGACATTAAACCCAATTTTTTTCTTTCATGATTCAGATAGAGAATACCATTTTAAAAAACTTTCTAATTTACTTATATAATCTAATTTGCTTCACTCTCTTGATATTCTTTACTGAAAAGCATATCTAGATATGCTCAGTAGCTTCTGATTCGTGGCTCCACGTATTTGCCTCATGTGATTGGCTCACCGATGTGCATTGCTATTTCTTTAACAAAAGATATCTAAAGAATGAAGCAAATTAGATAATAGAATTAAATTGGGATGTTCTTTAAAATTGTATTCTCTGTCTGACTCATGAAAGAAAATGTTTGGGTTTAATGTCCCTTTAAGGGCAATGCCCATACAAATTCCCCTTTAGGGGCAATGGATAGCTTAGTTTTTTTTTTAGAGTTAGTTTTTTTATTTTGGGGGGTTGGCTGGATGGTGGGTTTTACTGTTGGGGTAAAAGAGCTGTGTAACTTAGGGCAATGCCCAACAAAAGGCCCTTTTAAAGGCTATTGGTAGTTTATTGTAGGCTAGGGGTGTTTTTATTTTGTGGTGGGCTTTTTTATTTTTATAGGGCTATTAAATTATGTGTAATTGTTTTTATTTTTGATAATTTCTTTTATTATTTTTTGTAATGTTAGTGTTTTTTTTATTTTTTTATTTAGTGTTTAATATTTTTTGTAAATTTTAGATGTAGAGGTCTATTTAACAAGGGCCGAATGGCCCCTGTTCCCCTTGTTTCCGCGCGAGCCTTCAGGCTTGCCGGAAACAGGAGTTAAGAAGGACCGCTGCTTCTAAAGTCATATGCCGCCTCTGAGGTGGCGTATAGCAATCCGCCCGATCATGTACGATCGAGCTGGTTGACACCCCGTGCTAGCGGCGATTGGCTGCGAATCTGCAGGGGGCGGTATTGCACCAGCAATTCACAAGAACTGCTGGTGCAATTATAAATGCCGACATCGTATGCTGTCCGCATTTATCGATGTGTGGCGGACATGGTTCGCTATAGAGGATCATGTCTGTCCGCACATATATAAATAGACCCTGTAGTGTTAGTTTTTTTTTAAAAAAAAAATTTAATTTAGATTTTTTAATTGGTAGTTTTTTTATTTTATTAGAATAGTAATGTTAGGTTAATTTATAATTTTAACTTAGGTTTTTTTTTTATTTCACAGGTAAGTTTTTATTTATTTTAAGATAGTTAAATTGTAATTTTAATTTAAATTTAGGGGGTGTTAGGTTTAGGTGTTAATAGTTTAATTAAGTGTTTTGCAATGTGGGGGCCCAGCAGTTTAGGGGTTAATAGGTTTAGTTTAGTAGGTACAATGTGGGGGGGCTGGCGGTTTAGGAGTTAATAGGTTTATTTAGTGGCGGCGATGTGGGGGGGCCAGAGGTTTAGGGGTTAATAGGTTTATTTAGTGTTGACGATGTGGGAGAGCAGTGGAATAGGGGTTAATAATTATATTTATTGTCAGCAATGGGAAGCGGTGGATTAGGGGTTAATAGGTTTATTTAATAGTTGCGATGTGGGTGGATGGCAGATTAGGGGTTAATGTGTTTTATATAGTATTTGCGATGCTGGGTATGGCGGTTTAGGGGTTAATAGGCAGTTTTTGTTTGTTAGTGTACTTTGTAACAGTTTAGTTATGAGTTTTGTGAAACATTTTTGTTGCACAAAATCCATAACTACTGGTCTCAGATCGCGGTATGAATCGTGGCAGTATAGGCTGTAACGCAAGCATTTTAGCCTGAATGCACAGCCTGTAATAACCGTGCTATGGAAATCTCACAATCAAACATCATTTTTTTGAGTGCGGAATGGACATTTAGTTACAGGATAAAATGCTTGCGGTATAGCTATACCGCCATGACTCGTAATATGCCTTCCTGGCCATTCCACGTGCAATGGCCAATTTTTCAGCAGTGTAGCTGTACTTCAAAACTCGTAATCTAGCCATATATGTTTAACCTCTTGCTGGGGTTAATAATAAAATGCTTTATCACAGTAGAGCATTTTCTTTTTAAACTTTTATGTCACTTTAAGTCTGTATGTGTTTTACTTTCTCACTTTTATATATTTAAAATATAGATTCACTCTTCACCAAACCCTTCTCAATACTAATATTCAAAGTACTGCTAAGTAACAGCTAGATTACGAGTTATGCGCTCTATAGGGAAATTAACCAATTCAACAAAAGTTGCGTTACTTAACCGCCTATAGCACAGCCATTACAAGTTTTGAAAAACTCAGCTTGTGCGTGCACTATGGTGCTTTTAAGCTCCATACCGCACAAAAAACAAGCGCTGTTTTGACCTGTTCATGCACGCTTTCCCCATAGACATCAAAGGGGAGAGCGGGTCAGAAAAAAACCTAACACCTGCGATCGTTGAAAGAAAAGCTCCGTAACGCAGCCCCATTGATGTCTATGGGGAAAAAAAACTAACTTTTAAACCTAACACCCTAACGTAAACCCCTAGTCCAAACACCCCTAATCTGCCGCACCCGACTTCACCACCACCTACATCATGTTATTAACCTCTAATCTGCCGCTCCCGATACTACCGCCACCTAAATAACGTTATTAACCCCTAATCTGCCACTCCCGATATCGCCGCCACTATATTAAAGTTATTAACTCCTATTCCGCCACACCCCAACATCGCTGCTACTATATTAAAGTTATTAACCCCTATTCCGTCACACCCAAACATCGCCACCATTAAGTAAAATTATTAACCCCTAAACCTCTGGCCTCCCACATCACTATCACTAAATAAACCAATTAACCCCTAAACCACCAGTCCTCCACATTGCAACAACCTAAATTAAACTATATTAACCCCTAAACCTAACCCTAACGTAACCCTAACCCTAAACCTAACAACCCCTATCTTTAACATAATTAAAATAGAGCTAAACTAAAGTTACATTTATTAACTAAATAATTAATTTATTAACTATTTAAACTAAAAACTTACCTGTGAAATAAATCCTAAGCTAGCTACAATATAACTAATAGTTATATTGTAGCTAGCTTAGGTTTTACTTTTATTTCACAGGTAAGTTTGTATTTATTTTATCTAGGTAGACTAGTTAGTAAATAGTTATTAACTATTTACTAACTACCTAGTTAAAATAAATACAAACTTACCCGTGAAATAAAACCTAACCTGCCTTACACTAAAACCTAAAATTACAAAAAATAAAAAAACTACCATTAAAAAAAATAACAAACAAAATTATCAAAAAAATAAAATTATTCCTATTCTAATACCCTTTAAAAAAAAAAAAAAAAAAAACACCCCAAAATAAAAAAGCCTAATCTAGAATAAACTACCAAGGACCCTTAAAAGTGCCTTTTGTAAAGCATTGCCCTAAAGTTAACAGCTCTTTTGCTACAAAACAGACAAACATCCCCTAACAGTATACAAACCCCTACCCCTCAAACCCACAAAATAAAACTAAAGTAAAACCTAATCTACCTATTGCCCTGAAAAGGGCATTTGTATAGGCATTCCCCTTAAAAGGGCATTTAGCTCTTTTTCCTGCCCTTAAAAGGGCATTCAGCTCTTTTATGAACTGCCCAAGCCCTAATCTAAAAATAAAAACTCACCCCAAAATGAAAAAAATACATTACACAAAATAACAAACAAATTATCAAAAATAATAAAAAATATTCCTTTTCTAATACCCATTTTTAAAAAAACCCACCCCAAATAAAAAAAAAACTAATCTAGAATAAACTACCAATAGCCCTTGAGTTAAACAGCTCTTTTACCTGCATTTTGTTTTTTACAAAGTTACAAAGACCCACTAACATTACAAACCCCCAAAATGTCCCAAACCCACAAAATAAAAAAAACTATCTTAAAAACCTAAGCTACCCATTGCCCTGAAAAGGGCATGTGTATGGGCATTGCCCTTAAAGGGGCATTTAGATCTTTTGTTGCCCAAACCCTAATCTAAAAAAAACAACATGTAAAAAAACATTTTTGAAGTCCCACATGAATGATCTTCATCCAGGTGGCGAAGTCCTCATCCAGGCAGTGAGAAGTCTTTATCCAGACGGCCTCTTCTATCTTCATCCAGGCAGCATCTTCTATCTTGATTCCAGCTGTGCGGAGCGGGTCCATCCTGAAGACATCAGGTGCGGAGCATCCTCTTCATATGGTCGCTGCCGTACATTGAATCTTCAATGCAAGGTACGCTATTCAAGATGGCCTCCCTTGCATTTCTATTGGGGTGAAAAATTTGAATCAGCCAATAGTAATTAGAGCTGCTAAAATCCTATTGGCTTTTCAAAATAGCCAATAGGATTTAAGCAGCTATCATTCTATTGGATGACTCATTAAGTATTGTGACCTCCCTATACCGTAAAGTCTGAAATTTGTAGGTTTTTAGCTTCATAAACCTAAACCTACCCCATATCTGTTCCTAGCAGGTTTGGGCAGAGATGATAAGATAAGAAACAGTAAAATAATTAATATGTTGTCAACAAAAATACAGTGTCTATTCAAGTAACACGTTTGAGTTGACTCTTCCAAATGAGGCAAGTGGTGGGTGAAGTTTTTCCTTTGAAAACAATTGCAGCAAAGAAGTTACTAATATTTTTTGTTTAAAATGCCACTTACCTAGTATACGGAATTATTGTAAAATCTTGTAATTAAGGTTCAGAATTAACGTTCAAAAATGTGACAACTCAGTTCAGGTACCCTGATATGTGCATGTTTGTTTAGAATTTTTTTATTGTTGGAAATTTTAATATGGGTGTTAATAGATCTTTTTTTTTCAACCCATTATCTTTAAGGATATTTGAATATGTAGGAAAAAAGTGCTTTATTTCTTTATGTATCCAGATAATTTTTTCTGTCACAGGTGCAAAGGTGAGACATGTTCACAAGCATTGCACCCAAATATACATACTTGAAATGTTCTTATTACATTAATAATGCCCAAAGGTTTAACGTCTTGTAGGGAGTGAGAAGGTAGGGGATAGCAGTTAACAGAGAGGACTTACTTACAGGCCTTATAACCTGGCTCCAAAAGTTTCCTGGCCTCTTCTGCTTCCTGTGAAGATAATGTTTCCCACCCTCCATTGTAGTGTCCTGTAATAACATATTGAGGCTGCAAGGCTTTCTTAGGGTTACTGCTAGGTCACCATGACTGAGGTTTGGTTAGTTGATGTAGCCTTGGTAAGCTATGGTTAGTATTTTTGTTCTCACCTCTTCTCAAGCTGATTCTTAGAAGCTGGAAGAGTGGAAGCCCATTAAGGGCTAAAGTAGTGTGTATTCTGACATTGGGTGGTCACAAAGATCTTAAGAGGGAAATGGGCTGAGTGATGGCCAAGCTGACTGGGAGAACCAGTTGCTTAAGGTGGTGCTCTCTGGTGCCTCTTTTCTGTGTAGTTAGGCCAAATGAGTTCCAGATAACCTTAGTACCCTTACTGTGTGTGTAACCTTGCTCTACCATATTCAACAACTGGGCTGCAGACCTATCATAGTTTAAGAAGAATAGGGATGCAATTGCTGCCATTGATCATTGAATACATGAATAAGATTAGTTGGTTCATATATATATTATATGTTAAATTATTCAATAAATATGACCCCAGATTATATTCTCCTCCACCCCCTTTTGTATGTGTATTCTTTTATGTTTTTTTTAAATATATATATATATATATATATATATATATATATGTACTAGTCGATAAGCGTGCCCAGAGGGCAGACTAATTATTTTTTAAACTACAGATGTAGAAACAACCTATTTTCTAACTGTCCTTTTATATATTTAAGAAAATTGCAAGTAATACTAAAATTAATAACCCCTTAACGTCAACCACCCATATCTCAATACACCTAATTACACTATTAACCCTAAACCACAAAACCCCCACATCGCAATAAACCTAATTACCCTATTAACCCCTAAACCGCAAACCCCCCACATCGCAATACACCTAATTACCCTATTAACCCCTAAACTGTAAACCCCCCACATCACAATAAACCTAATTATCCTATTAACCCCTAAACCACAAAACTCCTACATTGCAATAAACCTGTTTACCCTATTAACCCCTAAACCGCAAAACCCCTACATTGCAATAAACCTATTTACCTTATTCACCCCTAAACCGCAAAACCCTTACATTGCAATAAACATATTTAAATTTTTAACCCTTTAAACCGTCAAAACCCACAACGCAAATAACTATTTAAATAACTAAGGCCTAGATTTGGAGTTTGGTGGTAGATGGGCTGTTAACGCTCCGCAGGCTTTTTTCTGGCCGCAGCATAAAATTAACTCTGGTATCGAGAGTTCAAAAAAATGCTGCGTTAGGCTCCAAAAAAGGAGCGTAGAGCATTTTTACCGCAAATGCAACTCTCGATACCAGAGTTGCTTACGGACGCGGCCAGCCTCAAAAACGTGCTCGTGCACGATTCTCCCATAGGAAACAATGGGGCTGTTTGAGCTGAAAAAAAACCTAACACCTGCAAAAAAGCAGCGTTCGGCTCCTAACGCAGCCCCATTGTTGTCTATGGGGAAACACTTCCTACGTCTGCACCTAACACTCTAACATGTACCCCGAGTCTAAACACCCCTAACCTTACACTTATTAAACCATAATCTGCCGCCCCCGCTATCGCTGACCCCTGCATATTATTTTTCACCCCTAATCTTCCGCTCCGTACACCGCCGCAACCTACGTTATCCCTATGTACCCCTAATCTGCTGCCCCTAACACCGCCGACCCCTATATTATATTTATTAACCCCTAATCTGCCCCCCTCAATGTCGCCGACACCTGCCTACACTTATTAACCCCTAATCTGCCGAGCGGACCTGAGCGCTACTATAATAGAGTTATTAACCCCTAATCCACCTCACTAACCCTATAATAAATAGTATTAACCCCTAATCTGCCCTCCCTAACATCGCCGACACCTAACTTCAATTATTAACCCCTAATCTGACGACCAGAGCTCATCGCTACTATAATAAATGGATTTACCCCTAAAGCTAAGTCTAACCCTAACACTAACACCCCCCTAAATTAAATATAATTTACATCTAACGAAATTAATTAACTCTTATTAAATAAATTATTCCTATTTAAAGCTAAATACTTACCTGTAAAATAAACCCTAATATAGCTACAATATAAATTATAATTATATTATAGCTATTTTAGGATTAATATTTATTTTACAGGCAACTTTGTATTTATTTTAACCAGGTACAATAGCTATTAAATAGTTAAGAACTATTTAATAGTTACCTAGTTAAAATAATAACAAAATTACCTGTAAAATAAGTCCTAACCTAAGTTATAATTAAACCTAACACTACCCTATCAATAAATTAATTAAATAAAATACCTACAATTACCTACAATAAAACCTAACTCTACACTATCAATAAATAAATTAAATACAATTTCTACAAATAACTACAATGAAATAAACTAACTAAAGTACAAAAAATAAAAAAGAACTAAGTTACAAAAAATAAAAAAATATTTACAAACATAAGAAAAATATTACAACAATTTTAAACTAATTACACCTACTCTAAGCCCCCTAATAAAATAACAAAGACCCCCAAAATAAAAAATTCCCTACCCTATTCTAAATTAATAAATGTAAAAGCTCTTTTACCTTACCAGCCCTGAACAGGGCCCTTTGCCGGGCATACCCCAAGAAAATCAGCTCTTTTGCCTGTAAAAAAAAACATACAAACCCCCCCCCCAACATTACAACCCACCACCCACATACCCCTAATCTAACCCAAACCCCCCTTAAATAAACCTAACACTAAGCCCCTGAAGATCTTCCTACCTTGTCTTCACCATCCAGGTATCACCGATCCGTCCTGGCATCCGGTGCTGAAGAGGTCCAGAAGAGGCTCCAAAGTCTTCCTCCTATCCGGCAAGAAGAGGACATCCGGACCGGCAAACATCTTCTCCAAGCGGCATCTTCGATCTTCTTCCATCCGGTGCGGAGCGGGTCCATCTTGAATCAGCCGACGCGGATCCATCCTCTTCTTTCTTTGTCTCCCGACGAATGACGGTTCCTTTAAGGGACGTCATCCAAGATGGCGTCCCTCGAATTCCGATTGGCTGATAGGATTCTATCAGCCAATCGGAATTAAGGTAGGAATATTCTGATTGGCTGATGGAATCAGCCAATCAGAATCAAGTTCAATCCGATTGGCTGATCCAATCAGCCAATCAGATTGAGCTCGCATTCTATTGGCTGTTCCGATCAGCCAATAGAATGCGAGCTCAATCTGATTGGCTGATTGGATCAGCCAATCGGATTGAACTTGATTCTGATTGGCTGATTCCATCAGCCAATCAGAATATTCCTACCTTAATTCCGATTGGCTGATAGAATCCTATCAGCCAATTGGAATTCGAGGGACGCCATCTTGGATGACGTCCCTTAAAGGAACTGTCATTCGTCGGGAGATACAGAAAGAAGAGGATGGATCCGCGTCGGCTGATTCAAGATGGACCCGCTCCGCACCGGATGGAAGAAGATCGAAGATGCCGCTTGGAGAAGATGTTTGCAGGTCCGGATGTCCTCTTCTTGCCGGATAGGAGGAAGACTTTGGAGCCTCTTCTGGACCTCTTCAGCACCGGATGCCAGGACGGATCGGTGATACCTGGATGGTGAAGACAAGGTAGGAAGATCTTCAGGGGCTTAGTGTTAGGTTTATTTAAGGGGGGGTTTGGGTTAGATTAGGGGTATGTGGGTGGTGGGTTGTAATGTTGGGGGGGGTATTGTATGTTTTTTTTTACAGGCAAAAGAGCTGATTTTCTTGTGGCATGCCCCGGAAAGGGCCCTGTTCAGGGCTGGTAAGGTAAAAGAGCTTTTACATTTATTAATTTAGAATAGGGTAGGGAATTTTTTATTTTGGGGGTCTTTGTTATTTTATTAGGGGGCTTAGAGTAGGTGTAATTAGTTTAAAATTGTTGTAATATTTTTCTTATGTTTGTAAATATTTTTTTATTTTTTGTAACTTAGTTCTTTTTTATTTTTTGTACTTTAGTTAGTTTATGTAATTGTAGTTATTTGTAGCAATTGTATTTAATTTATTTATTGATAGTGTAGTGTTAGGTTAATTGTAGGTAATTGTAGGTATTTTATTTAATTAATTTATTGATAGGGTAGTGTTAGGTTTAATTATAACTTAGGTTAGGATTTATTTTACAGGTAATTTTGTTATTATTTTAACTAGGTAGCTATTAAATAGTTCTTAACTATTTAATAGCTATTGTACCTGGTTAAAATAATTACCAAGTTGCCTGTAAAATAAATATTAATCCTAAAATAGCTACAATATAATTATAATTTATATTGTAGCTATATTAGGGTTTATTTTACAGGTAAGTATTTAGCTTTAAATAGGAATAATTTATTTAATAAGAGTTAATGAATTTCGTTAGATTAAAATTATATTTAACTTAGGGGGATGTTAGTGTTAGGGTTAGACTTAGCTTTAGGGGTTAATCCATTTATTATAGTAGCGGTGAGCTCCGGTCATCAGATTAGGGGTTAATAATTGAAGTTAGGTGTCGGCGATGTTAGGGAGGGCAGATTAGGGGTTAATACTATTTATGATAGGGTTAGTGAGGCGGATTAGGGGTTAATAACTTTATTATAGTAGCGCTCAGGTCCGCTCGGCAGATTAGGGGTTAATAAGTGTAGGCAGGTGTCGGCGACGTTGTGGGGGGCAGGTTAGGGGTTAATAAATATAATACAGGGGTCGGCGGGGTTAGGGGCAGCAGATTAGGGGTACATAAGTATAACGTAGGTGGCGATCGGCAGATTAGGGGTTAATAAAATTTAATCGAGTGGCGGCGATGTGGGGGGACCTCGGTTTAGGGGTACATAGGTAGTTTATGGGTGTTAGTGTACTTTAGGGTACAGTAGTTAAGAGCTTTATGAACCGGCGTTAGCCCAGAAAGCTCTTAACTCCTGCTATTTTCCGGCGGCTGGAGTTTTGTCGTTAGAGCTCTAACGCTCACTTCAGAAATTACTCTAAATACCGGCGTTAGAAAGATCCCATTGAAAAGATAGGATACGCAATTGACGTAAGGGGATCTGCGGTATGGAAAAGTCGCGGCTGAAAAGTGAGTGTTAGACCCTATTTTGAGTGACTCCAAATACCGGCGGTAGCCTAAAACCAGCGTTAGGAGCCTCTAACGCTGGTTTTCACGGCTACCGCCGAACTCTAAATCTAGCCGAAAGTATAGTACACTAACCTAACAATGCCCCATTAAATAAACCCAAATTACCTAAACTAATACATTCTAAAGTTACAAAAAATAAAAAAAATAAGTTTACAAAAAATAAAAAAGGCTAACATTACAGAAAATAAAAATATCAAATTACCAAATTTAACAAAATTAAACTTAATACCTATAAAAATAAAAAAGACCCCCCAAAATAAAAACACCCCCTACTCTAAGAATAAACTACCAGTAGCCTTTAAAAGGGCTTTTTGCAGAGCATTGCCCCAAGATAATCAGCTCTTTTACAAAAAATATACAAAGTCCCACCTAAAATGAACCCTTTCAGTGCTAATGACGGCTCTGAGCCGTCACAGATTTTCTCACTCTGGTGCTCAGAGCCGTCATGAGCACTCTCCCACCTTGAGGGAGTTCTGGGGGCTCCTTACTGCTCCTACCCCGGCGATCATGCCTGTAGAGTGACAGGCATCGCTGGGGCTTCACGTGATGCGTGGTGACATCACGCTCAATTACGTGATGACGCCACCGAGCAACTTTATTTATACTTAACAATGTTAAGTATAGGAGGAGGGGGCATGCTGCTTAGAAGCCTGTATCTCAGGCATCTAAGCAGCTACAGACCCCCACTAACCTTTCCAATAGTGTAAGTCTTGGGAGTCTGTAAAAAAAAAAAAAAAGTTAAAAACATTTTTTTTCAAAAATAAAAAAAATAAAAAAAATAAAATAAAATATTAGCACCCAGGTGGGAAATGGCTTAGCAGCCAAAGGGTTAACCCCCACCCCCCAAAATAAAAGAACCTAACACTAAAAAACCTAAACTACCCATTGCCCTGAAAAGGGCATTTGTTTGTGCATTGCCCTTAAAAGGGCATTTAGCTCTTTTACTGCCCATCCCTAATCTAAATAAAACAAACCCCCCAAAAAAACCTTAAAAAATACTAAATCTAACCCCAAGGTTGGTACTCACGGTTCCTGAAGTCCGATGGAGAAGGTCCTGTTCCAGGCAGTGAAGTCTTCTTCCAAGCGCAACCTCTTCTTCTTTCAGGAGCTGAAGACCGGCGACCCTGGAAGTGAAGACCGGCGACTGCGGTGCCATGGAGCGTGGAGGATCCTCTTTGTACGATCTCTGCCGTACACTGAATAGTGAATTCAAGGTACGCGATTAAAGATGGCGTTCCTTGAATTCCTATTGGCTGATTTGATTCTTCCAATTCAAATCAGTCAATAGGATGAAAGCTACTCAAATAATATTGGCTATTTAAATTAGCCAATAGCATGAGAGCAAGTGAAATTCTATTGCCTGGAACAGGACCTTCTCCGCCGGACTTCAGGAACCGTGAGTACCAACCTGGGGGTTAGACTTAGGATTTTTAAGGGTTTTTTTGGGGGGATTTGTTTTATTTAGATTAGGGATGAGCAGAAAAAAGCTAAATGCCCTTTTAAGGGCAATGCCCAAAACAAATGCCCTTTTCAGGGCAATGAGTAGTTTAGGTTTTTTAGTGTTAGCTTCCTTTATTTTGGGGGTGGGGGGTTTAATGTTACTTTGGTAATTTGATTTTTTTATTTTTGTAATGTTCTGTAATTTTTTTTTAAACTTTAGAATGTATTAGTTTTGGTAATTTAGGTTTATTTAATGGGGTGTTAGGTTAGGGTTTGTTAGGTTAGGGGGAGTTAGGTTAGTGTACTATACTTAGTTATTTAAATAGTTATTTGCGTTGTGGGTTTTGGCGGTTTAAAGGGTTAAAAAATTAAATATGTTTATTGCAATGTAAGGGTTTTGCGGTTTAGGGGTGAATAAGGTAAATAGGGTTATTGCAATGTAGGGGTTTTGCGGTTTAGGGGTTAATAGGGTAAACAGGTTTATTGCTATGTAGGAGTTTTGTGGTTTAGGGGTTAATAGGATAATTAGGTTTATTGTGATGTGGGGGGTTTGCAGTTTAGGGGTTAATAGGGTAATTAGGTGTATTGCGATGTGGGGGGTTTGCGGTTTAGGGGTTAATAGGGTAATTAGGTTTATTGCGATGTGGGGGTTTTGTGGTTTAGGGTTAATAGTGTAATTAGGTGTATTGAGATATGGGTGGTTGACGTTAAGGGGTTATTAATTTTAGTATTACTTGCAATTTTCTTAATTATATAAAAGAACAGTTAGAAAAACATAATTTATGCTTACCTGATAAATTCCTTTCTTCTGTAGTGTGATCAGTCCACGGGTCATCATTACTTCTGGGATATTACTCCTCCCCAACAGGAAGTGCAAGAGGATTCACCCAGCAGAGCTGCATATAGCTCCTCCCCTCTACGTCACTCCCAGTCATTCGACCAAGGACCAACGAGAAAGGAAAAGCCAAGGGTGAAGTGGTGACTGGAGTATAAATTAAAAAATATTTACCTGCCTTAAAAACAGGGCGGGCCGTGGACTGATCACACTACAGAAGAAAGGAATTTATCAGGTAAGCATAAATTATGTTTTCTTCTGTTAAGTGTGATCAGTCCACGGGTCATCATTACTTCTGGGATACCAATACCAAAGCAAAAGTACACGGATGACGGGAGGGATAGGCAGGCTCTTTATACAGATGGAACCACTGCCTGAAGAACCTTTCTCCCAAAAATAGCCTCCGATGAAGCAAAAGTGTCAAATTTGTAAAATTTGGAAAAAGTATGAAGCGAAGACCAAGTTGCAGCCTTGCAAATCTGCTCAACAGAGGCCTCATTCTTGAAGGCCCAAGTGGAAGCCACAGATCTAGTAGAATGAGCTGTAATTCTTTCAGGAGGCTGCTGTCCAGCAGTCTCATAAGCTAAACGAATTATGCTACGAAGCCAAAAAGAAAGAGAGGTAGCAGAAGCTTTTTGACCTCTCCTCTGCCCAGAGTAAACGACAAACAGAGAAGACGTTTGTCGAAATTCCTTAGTTGCCTGTAAGTAAAATTTTAGAGCACGGACTACATCCAGGTTGTGGAGTAGACGTTCCTTCTTCGAAGAAGGATTTGGGCACAAAGAAGGAACAACAATCTCTTGATTGATATTCCTGTTAGTAACTACCTTAGGTAAGAACCCAGGTTTAGTACGCAGAACTACCTTATCCGAATGAAAAATCAAATAAGGAGAATCACAATGTAAGGCTGATAATTCAGAGACTCTTCGAGCCGAGGAAATAGCCATTAAAAATAGAACTTTCCAAGATAACAACTTTATATCAATGGAATGAAGGGGTTCAAACGGAACGCCCTGTAAAACATTAAGAACCAGGTTTAAACTCCATGGTGGAGCAACAGTTTTAAACACAGGCTTAATCCTGGCCAAAGCCTGACAAAAAGCCTGGACGTCAGGAACTTCTGACAGACTTTTGTGTAACAGAATGGACAGAGCTGAGATCTGTCCCTTTAATGAACTAGCAGATAAACCCTTTTCTAAACCTTCTTGTAGAAAAGACAATATCCTAGGAATCCTAACCTTACTCCAAGAGTAACCTTTGGATTCACACCAATATAGGTATTTACGCCATATCTTATGGTAAATCTTTCTGGTAACAGGTTTCCTAGCCTGTATTAAGGTATCAATAACTGACTCAGAAATCCCACGTCTTGATAAAATCAAGCGTTCAATTTCCAAGCAGTCAGCTTCAGAGAAGTTAGATTTTGATGTTTGAAGGGACCCTGTATCAGAAGGTCCTGTTTCAGAGGTAGAGACCAAGGTGGACAGGATGACATGTCCACCAGGTCTGCATACCAAGTCCTGCGTGGCCACGCAGGTGCTATTAGAATCACTGATGCTCTCTCTTGTTTGATTCTGGCAATCAATCGAGGAAGCATCGGGAAGGGTGGAAACACATAAGCCATCCTGAAGTCCCAAGGTGCTGTCAGGGCATCTATCAGGACTGCTCCTGGATCCCTGGATCTGGACCCGTAACGAGGAAGCTTGGCGTTCTGTCGAGATGCCATGAGCTCTATCTCTGGTTTGCCCCAACGTCGAAGTATTTGGGCAAAGACCTCCGGATGGAGTTCCCACTCCCCCGGATGAAAAGTCTGACGACTTAAGAAATCCGCCTCCCAGTTCTCCACTCCCGGGATGTGGATTGCTGACAGGTGGCAAGAGTGAGACTCTGCCCAGCGAATTATCTTTGATACTTCCATCATAGCTAGGGAGCTTCTTGTCCCTCCCTG
Source organism: Bombina bombina (assembly GCF_027579735.1). Lineage (NCBI taxonomy): Eukaryota > Metazoa > Chordata > Amphibia > Anura > Bombinatoridae > Bombina > Bombina bombina. The sequence goes on from NC_069499.1 coordinate 1,092,372,850, forward strand.
ATGGTTGATGTAAGCTACAGTCGTGATGTTGTCCGACTGAAACCTGATGAACCCCCGAGTTGTCAACTGGGGCCAAGCCAGGAGGGCATTGAGAACTGCTCTCAATTCCAGAATGTTTATTGGCAGGAGACTCTCCTCCTGACTCCATTGTCCCTGAGCCTTCAGAGAATTCCAGACGGCACCCCAACCTAGAAGGCTGGCGTCTGTTGTTACAATTGTCCAGTCTGGTCTGCTGAATGGCATCCCCCTGGACAGATGTGGCCGAGAAAGCCACCATAGAAGAGAATTTCTGGTCTCTTGATCCAGATTCAGAGAAGGGGATAAGTCTGAGTAATCCCCATTCCACTGACTTAGCATGCACAGTTGCAGTGGTCTGAGGTGTAAGCGTGCAAAGGGTACTATGTCCATTGCCGCTACCATTAAGCCGATTACTTCCATGCATTGAGCCACTGACGGGTGTTGAATGGAATGAAGGGTGCGGCAAGCACTTTGAAGTCTTGTTAGCCTGTCCTCTGTCAGGTAAATCTTCATTTCTACAGAATCTATAAGAGTCTCCAGGAAGGGAACTCTTGTGAGTGGAACGAGTGAACTTTTCTTTTCGTTCACCTTCCATCCATGTGACCTTAGAAATGCCAGTACTAACTCTGTATGAGACTTGGCAGTTTGAAAGCTTGAAGCTTGTATCAGAATGTCGTCTAGGTATGGAGCTACCGAGATTCCCCGCGGTCTTAGTACCGCCAGAAGAGCACCCAGAACCTTTGTGAAGATTCTTGGAGCTGTAGCCAATCCGAATGGAAGAGCCACAAACTGGTAATGCCTGTCTAGGAAGGCAAACCTTAGGTACCGGTAATGATCTTTGTGAATCGGTATGTGAAGGTAAGCATCTTTTAAATCTACAGTGGTCATGTACTGACCCTCTTGGATCATAGGTAAAATTGTCCGAATAGTCTCCATCTTGAACGATGGAACTCTTAGGAATTTGTTTAGGATCTTTAAGTCCAGGATTGGTCTGAAAGTTCCCTCTTTTTTGGGAACCACAAACAGATTTGAGTAAAACCCCTGTCCCTGTTCCGATCGTGGAACTGGATGGATTACTCCCATTAACAAGAGCTCTTGTACGCAGCGTAGAAACACCTCTTTCTTTGTCTGGATTGTTGACAACCTTGACAGATGAAATCTCTCTCTTGGAGGAGAGTATTTGAAGTCCAGAAGGTATCCCTGAGATATTATCTCTAGCGCCCAGGGATCCTGGACATCTCTTGCCCAAGCCTGGGCGAAGAGAGAAAGTCTGCCCCCCACTAGATCCGATCCCGGATCGGGGGCCCTCAATTCATGCTGTTTTAGGGGCAGCAGCAGGTTTCCTGGTCTGCTTGCCCTTGTTCCAGGACTGGTTAGGTTTCCAGCCTTGTCTGTAGCGAGCAACAGCTCCCTCCTGTTTTGGTGCAGAGGAAGTTGATGCTGCTCCTGCTTTGAAATTACGAAAGGAACGAAAATTAGACTGTCTAGCCTTAGCTTTGGCTTTGTCCTGAGGCAGGGCATGGCCTTTACCTCCTGTAATGTCAGCGATAATCTCTTTCAACCCGGGCCCGAATAAGTTCTGCCCTTTGAAAGGTATATTAAGCAATTTAGACTTAGAAGTAACATCAGCTGACCAGGAATTTAGCCACAGCGCCCTGCGTGCCTGAATGGCGAATCCTGAATTCTTCGCCGTAAGTTTAGTAAGATGTACTACGGCCTCCGAAATGAATGAATTAGCTAGTTTAAGGACTCTAAGCCTGTCCGTAATGTCGTCCAGAGTAGCTGAACTAATGTTCTCTTCCAGAGACTCAATCCAGAATGCCGCTGCAGCCGTGATCGGCGCAATGCATGCAAGGGGTTGCAATATAAAACCTTGTTGAACAAACATTTTCTTAAGGTAACCCTCTAATTTTTTATCCATTGGATCTGAAAAAGCACAGCTATCCTCCACCGGGATAGTGGTACGCTTAGCTAAAGTAGAAACTGCTCCCTCCACCTTAGGGACCGTTTGCCATAAGTCCCGTGTGGTGGCGTCTATTGGAAACATTTTTCTAAATATCGGAGGGGGTGAGAACGGCACACCGGGTCTATCCCACTCCTTAGTAACAATTTCAGTAAGTCTCTTAGGTATAGGAAAAACCTCAGTACTCGCCGGTACCGCAAAATATTTATCCAACCTACACATTTTCTCTGGTATTGCAACTGTGTTACAATCATTCAGAGCCGCTAACACCTCCCCTAGTAATACACGGAGGTTTTCCAGTTTAAATTTAAAATTTGAGATATCTGAATCCAGTCTGTTTGGATCAGAACCGTCACCCACAGAATGAAGTTCTCCGTCCTCATGTTCTGCCACCTGTGATGCAGTGTCTGACATGGCCCTAATATTATCAGCGCACTCTGTTCTCACCCCAGAGTGATCACGCTTACCTCTTAGTTCTGGTAATTTAGCCAAAACTTCAGTCATAACAGTAGCCATATCCTGTAATGTGATTTGTAATGGCCGCCCAGATGTACTCGGCGCTACAATATCACGCACCTCCCGAGCGGGAGATGCAGGTACTGACACGTGAGGCGAGTTAGTCGGCATAACTCTCCCCTCGTTGTTTGGTGAAATTTGTTCAATTTGTACAGATTGACTTTTATTTAAAGTAGCATCAATACAGTTAGTACATAAATTTCTATTGGGCTCCACTTTGGCATTGCAACAAATGACACAGGTATCTTCCTCTGAATCAGACATGTTTAACACACTAGCAAATAAACTTGCAACTTGGAATACAATTCAATTAGAATAATATTAAAAACGTACTGTGCCTTTAAGAAGCACAGAAGATCTATGACAGTTGAAAATTAATAAATTGAAACAGTTATAGCCTCAATCCTTATAAACAACACAACTTTAGCAAAGGTTTAATCCCATTAGCAAAGATAACAAAATCTGAAAGCAGGAAACAAATTACAGAATAAACGTTTTTTGTCTCAGTCAACTATAATTCTCACAGCTCTGCTGAGAGAAATTACCTCCCTCAAAATAAGTTTTGAAGACCCCTGAGTTCTGTAGAGATGAACCGGATCATGCAGGAAATACAATGAGCTGCTGACTGAAATATCTGATGCGTAGCAAAAGCGCCAAAAAACGGCCCCTCCCCCTCACACACAGCAGTGAGAGAGAACAGAAACTGTCAGAAAAAAGATTAAGCAACTGCCAAGTGGAAAAATAGTGCCCAAAACATTTATTCACTCAGTACCTCAGCAAATGAAAACGATTTTACATTCCAGCAAAAACGTTAAACATAATTTCTAGTTATTAAACAGCTTTATGTACTTCTTACAGTGTAATTCTAGTGAAGTACCATTCCCCAGAATACTGAAGTGTAAAGTATACATACATGACATTATATCGGTATGGCAGGATTTTCTCATCAATTCCATTGTCAGAAAATAAAAGCTGCTACATACCTCTATGCAGATTCATCTGCCCGCTGTCCCCTGATCTGAAGTTTACCTCTCCTCAGATGGCCGAGAAACAGCAATATGATCTTAACTACTCCGGCTAAAATCATAGCAAAAACTCTGGTAGATTCTTCTTCAAACTCTGCCAGAGAGGTAATAACACACTCCGGTGCTATTTTAAAATAACAAACTTTTGATTGAAGATATAAAACTAAGTATAATCACCATAGTCCTCTCACACATCCTATCTAGTCGTTGGGTGCAAGAGAATGACTGGGAGTGACGTAGAGGGGAGGAGCTATATGCAGCTCTGCTGGGTGAATCCTCTTGCACTTCCTGTTGGGGAGGAGTAATATCCCAGAAGTAATGATGACCCGTGGACTGATCACACTTAACAGAAGAAATAGGTTGTTTCTACATCTGTAGTTTAAAAAATAATTAGTCTGCCCCCTGGGCATGCTTATCGACTAGTAGATATATATATATATATATATATATATATATATATATATATATATATATATATATATATATATATATATATATATATATATATTTAAAAAAACATAAAAGAATACACATACAAAAAGGGGTGGAGGAGAATATAATCTGGGGTCATATTTATTGAATAATTTAACATATAATATATATATGAACCAACTAATCTTATTCATGTATTCAATGATCAATGGCAGCAATTGCATCCCTATTCTTCTTAAACTATGATAGGTCTGCAGCCCAATTGTTGAATATGGTAGAGCAAGGTTACACACACAGTAAGGGTACTAAGGTTATCTGGAACTCATTTGGCCTAACTACACAGAAAAGAGGCACCAGAGAGCACCACCTTAAGCAACTGGTTCTCCCAGTTTAAAGGGTTAATAAGTTAAATAGGTTTATTGCGATGTAGGGGTTTTGCGGTTTAGGGGTTAATAGGGTAAATAGGTTTATTGCGATGTAGGGGTTTTGCAGTTTTGGGGTAAATAGGGTTATTGCGATGTAGGGGGTTTGCGGTTTAGGGGTTAGCAGGGTAAATAGGTTTATTGTGATATAGGCATTTTGCGGTTTAGGAGTTAATATTTCATGTAGGATTTTTTTTGTTTCTTTGTTGTTGTTTGTTTAATACTTGATGCGGGCGGTTATTACTATTTTTTTCATACTTGATGCGGGCGGTTAGTTGTTTTTTTTTAATACTTGATGCAGGCGTTTTTTTTTTTTTTAAAATACTTTAATGTGGGTGATTAGGTGTTGCTTTTGTAATGCTCCATTTGCCTTCGCTGCATCCCGGTGGATTCCATAAATGGCAGGGTGGTGAAAGAATCCACCTTCAGTGGATTCTTTCACCACCCTGCCATTTTTGGAATTCACTTTAATTCTTTTTTCCTCGCGCTGCCAAAATTCCATTGAAGATGCGTGCGCAACCGCCGATGGCGACGGACATTACAAACGCAATTATAGTATAGATATTCCTTGAAGAATGTCTTTAAATAAATATACAGGTATATATACACCAAATTAAATACATTAATTTAAGAATTATCTAGAGATTTCATACAGAACAGAATGTTAGTAGTTTATTATAAAAAAAAGCACTTCTAGATATTGACAATATTATATACTTCTATATGTTGATTTATTATTTATAAAAATACAAGAGAAAATACAAGATATGAAAAGCAGTTAAATAGAATGGCTCGCCAAGCTTCAGTTTTTAACTTATGATGAACTGATTTCAGCTGAGTGGATATATTTTTTATGCCAACCAGACAATGTTTTCTCACTGTAATTGTCGGAAAACACTTATTAACAACTTATCATGTCCTATAAAGATGATTCATGGGTTGAGCTCAAGCTCCTGACAGTGGTATTTAAAGCCATCTGTTCCCAATTAAGAAAGCAACCTGTATGCATTAGAGTCATAAGCACAAAGGATAAAAAGCCACATCACTTTTCAGTTCCCAAATTGAAACATCAATTTCCTTAAAACTGCCACACTATTATCTGAAGCATAAGTTAAAATGTGATTAGATGTTCCTGAAAATTAAGAAACCTTAAATGCTCTAAAAAAAATATATATAACTCTACTCTTGAAAACAGTTATAAAAAAATAAAATATATACATGTAGAAATAAAAAGGAAAACAATAAAATAAATATATTTTTATTGTAAAATATGGTTAAAGTCAATGGGGCCGATTTATCAAAGCGTCAAGCCACAAATCTACATATGACGCCCTTATTTATTAAAAACTATGTCAAAAACACGTGCGTCAAGTACGGAGCGATGAACATCGGACTTTTGATAAATAAAAGTCATCAATGTTGCGGATATTCTGTTTTTTCCAACCTTATTTACACCATTTCATTACTGTCCATGAACAATCACATTTCTCTAAAGCTAATCTTTTATTTTTTCATCTGTTATGTCCAATAAATAGCTAGATTTATACCTGAATAAACAATAATATCTCATAGATAGTTCTTCTCTATGTATTTGTTTGTAAAAACTGACATATAATATTTTCACATAAATAAATGTATATCTGTATTTCTAGAAATCATGATATGCCTATCTCATGTTTTTTTATATTATTATTCTGAGCAAGAATAATTGTGAATGTAACGTAATCAGGTTATCATATGCATTTATTTGCAATGGATGAATATTTTAAAAGCTGGGCCAGTTTTCTCTCTGCACCTGTGTAACCCCTTCCTGATTGCAGTCTAGTTTTAAACTCCACCCCTACACAGGTGTTATAAAATGGGCTGGCTATAAGATATCATTTCTTAATGAAAATTAAATTCAAGAGAAGGAAGAAAAACACTAAAGAATTACAGTAAAGAGGTGATTTTAATGTCTGCTGTATCTTATTCATGACAGTTTAATGTTAGGTAGACTATCACTTTGCAATATTAGTTTAAGATTATATTGAATCAAACATCATTCCATTATTAAAATCATTGTCAGAAATATTACACTGTGTGGCCTATTGTCATCATCAATGTTTATCTTATAGTGATGTCGCGAACATAAAATTTTGGGTTCGTGAATGGCGAACGCGAATTTAAGCAAATGTTTGTGAACGGGCGAACCGGGTGAACCGGGAAAACCGCCATAGACTTCAATAGGCAGGCGAATTTTAAAACCAACGGGGACTCTTTCTGGCCACAATAGTGATGGAAAAGTTGTTTCAAGGGGACTAACACCTGGACTGTGGCATGCCGGAGGGAAATCCATGGCAAAACTCCCATGGAAAATTACATAGTTGATGCAGAGTCTGGTTTTAATCCATAAAGGGCATTAATCACCTAACATTCCTAAATTGTTTGGAATAACGTGCTTTAAAACATCAGGTATGATGTTGTATTGATCAGGTAGTGTAAGGGTTACGGCCGCTTCACAGTGACAGACCCAACTCCCAGTTTAACGCACCGCAAACAACCACAAACAGTCCATTTGCACAACCGCAAACTCCCCATTTGCACAAGATTGGATACCAAGCTAGCCATGTCCCGTTCCTTGTCCTCACTGATGTCATTGAAGGTCTCTTCCTCCACCCAGCCACGTACAACACCAAGGGTCCCTGAAAGGTGACAACAAGCCCCCTGGGACGCCTGCTGTGCTTGGTCTTCCACCTCCTCAAAGCCACCTTCCTCCTCTGACTCCTCTTCTTCAGACTCCTCTCTCTGCATTGCCTCTCTCTGCGTTATTATAAGGTGTGTTAAGTAGTACTATGCTTATCAGTTTAATCCCTGTTACGTCCCCTATCAAGGGGCGTTTATTTGGCATCGATTTTAGGAACCAGGAGATGGAAAAAGATGCTTGGTCGGACCTCCTACTTCAAATTTGGGGCACTGCACGTGCAATCTAATGTGCCACCAGATACGAGTGGTGTGTTAAGTAGTACTATTCCTAACAGTTTAATCCCTGTTATGTGCCTTTTTTGGTTTGGTTTTTGAAGCCACAGTGCAGCACCAGAGGCCAGAAAAATTAGGCTTGTACACATGCCTGAAAAATTAGTTATTGTTGCAGCTGCTGCTGTAGAAAAATTGATGTTTGTTTCCCAGGCAGAAAGTGCCCTAAAACATTGCGGCTTGAACCCTAGTTGGTGGCGGATAAGTCACGCAAGTCATCCGGCATTCAGAGATAAAATACAGCAGCGTGTGGACCATTTTTAGCCCAAGGCAGCTCATCTCATCAGGCCTTTTTTAGTCGAATGTATCGCCCACTGACAGTCCCTTTGGGATCCATCCCTCATTCCTCTTAATAAAGGTGAGGTAATCTAGACTTTTTTGACCTAGGCGACTTCTCTTCTCAGTGACAATACCTCCTGCTGCACTGAAGGTCCTTTCTGACAGGACACTTGAAGCGGGGCAGGGCAGAAGTTCTATTGCAAATTCGGATAGCTCAGGCCACAGGTCAAGCCTGCACACCCAGTATTCAAGGGGTTCATCGCTCCTCAGAGTGTCGATATCTGCAGTTAAGGTGAGGTAGTCTGCTACCTGTTGGTCTAGTTGTTCTCTGAGGGTGGACCCCGAAGGGCTGTGGCAATGCGTAGGACTTAAAAAGCTCTGCATGTCCTCCATCAACAACACGTCTGTAAAGCGTCCTGTCCTTGCCGGCGTGGTCATGGGAGGAGGAGGATTACTTGCACCTCTTCCCCTGTTAGATTCCCGTTGTGCTGTGACATCACCCTCATACGCTGTGTAAAGCATACTTTTTAATTTATTTTGGAACTGCTGCATCCTTTCCGACTTGCGGTAATTCGGTAACATTTCAGGCACTTTATGCTTATACCGGGGGTCTAGTAGCGTGGACACCCAGTACAGGTCGTTCTCCTTCAGCCTTTTTATACGAGGGTCCCTCAACAGGCACGACAGCATGAAAGACCCCATTTGCACAAGGTTGGATGCCGAGCTACTTATGTCCCGTTCCTCATCCGCAGTGATCTCGCTGAAGGTATGTTCTTCCCCCCAGCCACATACAACACCATGGGTACCAGATAGGTGACAACGAGCACCCTGTGATGCGTGTTGTGGTTGGTTTTCCTCTTCCTCCTCCTCCTCAAAGTCACATTCCTCCTCTTACTCCTCTTCCTCACAATCCTCTTCCAGCGTTGCTGCAGGTCCAGCAAGCGATGCTGATAAGGCTGTTTCTGGTGGTGATGGTGACCACAACTCTTCCTCTTCACGCTCATCTACGGCCTGATCCAGCACTCTTCATAGGCCACGCTCCAGGAAGAAAACAAATGGTATGATGTTGCTGATGGTGCCTTCAGTGCGACTGACTAGGTATGTCACCTCCTCAAAAGGACGCATGAGCCTACAGGCATTGCGCATGAGCATCCAGTAACATGGCAAAAAAATTCCCAGCTCCTCAGAGGCTGTCCTAGCACCCCGGTCATACAAATAGTCATTCATGGCTTTTTCTGGTTGGATCAGGCGGTTGAACATTAGGAGTGTTGAATTCCAACGTGTCAGGCTGAAGCAAATCAAGCGCCTCACTGGCATGTTGTTTCGCCACTGGATATCTGAAAAGTGCACCATGGCCATGTAGGAACACCTGAAATGGCCACACACCTTCGCTTCAGGACATCCTGTAAGCCTGGGTACTTATGCACAAAGCGTTGTACGATCAGATTACACACATGTGCCATGCACGGCACATGTGTCAACTTGCCCAAATTCAATGCCGCCAACAAATTTCTTCCGATTGTCACAAACCACTTTGCCGATCTCCAGTTGGTGCGGAGTCAGCCACTGATCCACCTGTGCGTTCAGGGCTGACAGGAGTGTTGGTCCAGTGTGACTCTCTGCTTTCAGGCAACTCAACCCCAAGACGGTGTGACACTGCCATATCTGGGATGTGGAATAGTACCTGGGGAGCTGGGGGGGTGCCGTTGATGTGGAGCAAGACGCAGCAGCAGAAGAGGACTCAGCCGAGGAGGTTATGGAAGAGGATGGAATAGGAGGAGTAGAGGAGGTGGCAGCAGGCCTGCCTGCAAGTCGTGGCGGTGTCATCAACTCCTCTGCAGAGCCACACATTCAATGCTTGGCAGCCGTCAGCAGGTTTACCCAATGCGCAGTGTAGGTGATATACCTGCCCTGACCATGCTTTGCAGACCAGGTATTAGTGGTCAGATGGACCCTTGCCCCAACACTGTGTGCCAGACATGCCATTACTTCCTTTTGCACAATTGAGTACAGGTTGGGGATTGCCTTTTGTGCAAAGAAATTTCGGCCGGTACCTTCCACAGCGGTGTCCCAATAGCTACAAATTTTTGGAACGCCTCAGACTCCACCAGCTTGTATGATAAAAGCTGGCGGGCTAAGAGTTCAGACAAGCCAGCTGTCAGATGCCGGGGGTGACTTTGTGACATTGGCTTCTTACGCTCCAACATGTCCTTGCCAGACACCTGACTGTGGGCAGATGAGCAGGAACTGCTCAAGGCGAGAGACGGAGTGGCAGATGGTTGAGAGGGGGCAAGGAGGACAGCAGTGGTTGACTTGGCTGAAGATGCTGGACCAGGAGGAGGATGGCGGCTTTGAGTTTGTGTGCTGCTTGTACTCATGTGTTGATCCCATAGGCGTTTGTGATGTGCGATCATGTGCCTTCGCAAAGCAGTTGTACCTAGGTGGGTGTTGGACTTCCCAAGACTCAGTTTCTTTTGGCACAGGTTGCAAATGGCATCGCTGTTGTCAGAGGCAGACACACAAAAAAATGCCACACTGCTGAGCTCTGCAATGACGGCATTCTGGTGGTGGCAACAGCATGCGTTGATTGGCATGCTGTCTGGCTGACCCTGGGTGCCGATGCATGCTGTCTGACTGTGCCACTAGCTCCTTGCGACGACCTCCCCCTGCTTCCAACTCGTATCCTCCTCCTCTCTGCCTCCCCATCTGAACTTTCCCCCTGTTCTTCTTCTCTTCTAGCGGGCACCCACGTGACATCCACGGAAGCATTGTCATCATCAACTGCTTCACTTGTATCTGAAAACTCAGCAAAGGAAGCAGCAGTGGGTACAACATTATCATCATTATCACACCGTGCGTCCATGTGTGTAATGCTGCCTGACTGAGATATATCCCTGTTATCTACATCCTCTGTCAAAAATGGTTGCGAATCACTATCACTCATTTCTTCCAACTGATTTGTAAATAACTCCTCTGACAGATCAAGTGAAGCGGCTGTGGTGCTAGTGTTGGTGGTGGCAGCAGGCGGGTGAGTGATAACTTGAGAGGTGCCCGAAGCTAAGCTGGAGGAGGATGGTGCGTCAAGGTTCCAAGCGGAAGCTGTAGAAGATTGGGTGTCCTGTGTTAGCCAGTCAACTATGTCCTCAGAACTGTTCGTGTTCAGGGTACGTGGCCTCTGAACACTGGGCATTATTCTAGGGTCAAAGGGAATCACAGCACCACGACCATGACGGCCCCTGTGGGGTGGCCTGCCTCTGCCTGTCATTTTTTTTTCGATTAGTGGTACTATGCGTGCAAGCTACTGAGACAACAGATATGAGTGGCACTGTGCACTGGCAGAAGTTGGCAGAGTAGACGCTGTAGGCCTAACACACACGCTTGCAGACAACTAACTGCTATTCAATCTATTACAGTCAAAAAAGTGTTGTTTTTTTAAATGTACACTACTGTTACACCAGAAATGAGTTGCACTGGGGTTACACTGTGCCCTGGCAGGCACTGAAATGCACACGCGTGAAGGAAACTGGCTGCTATTATTTCACAGTCAAAAAAGTGTTGTTTTTTTTTTAAAATGTACACTACTGTTACACCAGATATGAGTTGCACTGGGGTGACACTGTGCCCTGGCAGGCACTGAAACGCACACGTGTGAAGGAAACTGACTGCTATTATTTTACAGTCAAAAAAGTTTTGTTTTTTTAAATGTACACTACTGTTACACCAGATATGAATTGCACTGGGGTGACACTGTGCCCTGGCAGGCACTGAAACGCACACGTGTGAAGGAAACTGACTGCTATTATTTCACAGTCAAAAAAGTGTTGTTTTTTTTTTTAAATGTACACTACTGTTACACCAGATATGAGTTGCACTGGGGTGACACTGTGCCCTGGCAGGCACTGAAATGCACACGTGTGAAGAAAACTGACTGCTATTATTTCACAGTCAAAAAAGTGTTGTTTTTTTTTTAAATGTACACTACTGTTACACCAGATATGAGTTGCACTGGGGTGACACTGTGCCCTGGCAGGCACTGAAACGCACATGTGTGAAGGAAACTGACTGCTATTATTTCACAGTCAAAAAAGTTTTTTGTTTTTTTTAAATGTACACAACTGTTACACCAGATATGAGTTGCACTGGGGTGACACTGTGCCCTGGCAGGCACTGAAACGCACACGTGTGAAGGAAACTGACTGCTATTATTTCACAGTCAAAAAAGTGTTTTTTTTTTTTAAATGTACACTACTATGGGCACAAGTGGGCACAGTATATGCTGTGAGACTGACACACATTCTGGCATGCAGGCAACTGCAATTAGATTACACAAAAAAAGCAGACTGATGTTCTAGCCCTAAAAAGGGCTTTTTGGGGTGCTGCCCTTACAGCAGAGATCAGATGAGTCCTTCAGGACTGTAGTGGACACTGAATACACTAGCCTAGCTATTGATTTCCCTATTAAATCAGCAGCAGCTACACTGTCCCTCCTCTCACTAAGAATGCAGCTTCTGAATTAATCTAAAATGGATGCTGTCCAGGAGGTGGGAGGGTCTGGGAGGGAGGGTCTGCTGCTGATTGGCTGGAATGTGTCTGCTGACTGTGAGGTACAGGGTCAAAGTTTTACTCAATGATGACGAATAGGGGGCGGACCGAACATCGCATATGTTCGCCCACCGCGATGAACGCTAACAAGCTATGTTCACCGGGAAACTTTTTGCCGGCAAACTATTTGCGACATCACTAATCTTTAATACTAATTTTACATATACATACTTTCAAAGTATAATACACAGTGTAACAAATGGCCCTTACAAGTTATGATCAGTGATTAATGACTCAAGTATCAAGCAATTTGATTCGTAAGTGATAGTATAAAATGTATATTTCAATCAGAATCGCTGATGTCATCAATCATGTGATTATGCATATCCCAATCAAAAGTGGTGGAAAACTTCACTAGTTTATGGGTTGTTTATGAGTTTGTGTCAAATTTGGTGCGAAAAGTGTTGCGCCAAATTTGATGCAAAGTGGAGAGTGGGCGTTAAACAGGTGCAAATAGATTTATCCAAAAAAAAAAGTTAGCTATATTATGTATGTATGTATTTCATTTCTATACCTATATTAACTAGTGCACTAAATTTGAAGCAATAATATTGTCCCCTTGCTTTGTAATGAGAGACAAAGATGTAACATAATCCATAAGTAGCAATGTATTTATTTCATTTTTATCCCTATATCTACTAGTGCACCAAATTTGGAGCAATAATTGCTTTGTAATGAGAGATAAAGATGTAACATAATTCATAAGTAGGGTAACATCTCCCTAGTTTACTTTTATTATGTAATATGCTTCATTGTATTGCAGCATCAAACATAACCTTTCTGTGTTTTCAGACTCCCATTGATTTCTATTGCATTCGCAGCCTCAAGGGTGGTGGTTTGAATGATAGGTACGCTGCGGCGGAATGGATGCGAGCGTACCTGTTAAATGTTTGATAATTTGAGAAAAGGGTCAAATAGAGTCGAATGTGAATTCAAAACATCTGGAATGACGCAAGCATCAATCTGCATTGGATTGATATTGCGGGAGTGTACATTACGTCACACATTTCAACATTTGACAATGTTGATGCTTTGTTAATTACGGCAGATTCAATTTTATTATTATTATTATTATTCTTTATTTATAAAGCGCCAACAGCGCCAACAGATTCCGCAGCGCTGTCCATAGGTACAGAGATAAAAGTACAATATAAAAGACACCAGACACAGTTTAACAAACAAATACAGCGGAATTGAGGGCCCTGTTCCCATGGGAACTTACAATCTAGATGGGTAGGAGGGTGAGAAACAGGAGGTGGGGACTGCAAAGGTGTGGATGATGTTAGTGTGGAGTTAGATGAGGGCAGCAATTAGGCAAGTGGAATTCATTTGTTACTGATTTGGAGATCAGCTTCCATGAACAGAAAGGTCTTTAGGGAGCGTTTAAAGGAGGAAAGGTTAGGGGAGATTCTGACAACTATAGGAAGTGTGTTCCAGATGGTTGGTGCCGCATCAGAGAAGTCCTGTAGCCTAGCATGGGAGGAGGTGATGGTAGAAGATGCAAGATGCAAGGAGCAGGTCATTGTTGGATCTTAGGGGGCGTGCTGGAGTATATTTGTTGATGAGTGAGGACAAGTAGGGGGGGGGGGCTGTGTTGGTAAGGGCTTTGTAGGTCAGGATGAGAATTTTTAATTTAATTCTGCTGTGGATGGGTAGCCAGTGAAGGGACTCACAGAGAGGTGCAGCAAATACAGAGCGTTGTTAGAGGTGGATTAGCCTAGCAGAGGCATTTAGGATGGATTGAAGAGGGGAGAGGTGGGAGAGAGGGAGGCCAGTTAGTAGGTTATTACAGTAGTCAAGTCGGGAGATTACCAGGGAGTGGATTAGCTGTTTAGTAGTTTCAGCACTCAGAAACGGACACATTTTGGAGATTTTGCGTAGGTGGTTGCGACAGGAGGACGAGAGCAATTGGATGTGGGGTATGAAGGACATATTGGAGTCAAGTGTAACTCCTAGGCAGCGGACTTGGGGTAATGGGGAGATAGTGGTGTCACCAACAGTGATTGAAAAGTTAGAAACCAGTGAGATTCAAACAGATTACATCGTATTATAAATTGAAGCTTTGATAAATCGTCCCCAATGAGTCTATGAAATAATACTGTTATGTGATTGTGCAAAATTGTGATAAAGGCCTGAACACCTAACTGTTTTTTAATTATTATTTTTTTCTCAAAGATAAACAAGGACACACTGCTTCCAAAGTCATCTATCTTTAATTTCAACATAGGTTAGTGTGATGGGCAGGGGTGTACCACTTTACTAATACCCCCTCTGCATGAGAGACTCTAAGGGGACAAGGGGTTTTAATTAATCCTAACCACTATAACCAATGTACAACATAGGGTTATCTAAACCTGCCTTTAACAATCAATTTACTGCAGGTAGGACTAAATATCCATCCTGCTACCAGCTTGCTAGAGATAGAGCTACTTGCTAAGCTGTGAAAATAGAGATAGTGTGTGCATGAAGAGGTTAACCTCACATGGTCTCCAGCTGTCTTATCCAAACCTTTAGCAGGGCATAAGAGCCAACTCACATTCAGGGCTATATTACAAGTGGAGCGCTATTTATTGCTAACATAAACCCTAGACTGACAAGGATAAACAGAGGCGCCACATAGGGTAATAACGTAGGAGATCACAGATCGAATCAAAACAGATATCCCCCTCTCATAGGTAATGGCTACTCACAAAGAAAGAGGCACGACCGGAGTGCCTAACTGTGCAGCACGGGACCAATAAAGTCGCCCGATAGACTTGTTCTAGTAGCAGTTGAATGCCAGCAGCAGGTCACACTGATCGGTACTCCCACGTCAAAGTAATACCTCCAAGGATGGCAATGATCCGGTACACAGTGCACTCAGGTGATAGGCGTGAGCCAGAATCTGAAATATGTTATTTCTCCGCTCTTACCAAACTTTTAACTACACTGAGTTCTCAGTCACTATTTATTGCTCTTGCTCTCACACCAACTCCAAGTAAGCTTTTTGCGCGCGTCGGGTACTGCGTGTATTTCAAGATGAAAGTAAAAAATGTTTTTCTCACCCACCACCTGCAAAAAGCCAAAGCTAGAATATTGTAACAACATTAGCAAATTAACCCATAGGGGCATATCTATCAAGCTGTGTATGGAGCTTGAAGCCCCGTGCTCCAAAACCGGTCAACCTGCTCTGAGGAGGCAGACAGAGATCGCTGCAATTCAACTCAATCGAGTATGATCATATTGATTGACACCCCCTTGCTAGTGGCCGATTGGCTGTGAATCTACAGGGGGCAGCATTGCACCAGCAGTTCACAAGAGCTGCTGGTGCAATGCTGAATGTGGAGAGTGGATTGCTCTCTGCATTCAGCGAGGTCTGTCGGACATGATCCGTAATGTCGGATCATGTCCGATAGGCCTTTCATAAATAGGCCCCATAGACTCCAATGGAGTGTGAAAAGTGGGGAAAAAACTAAGACTCTTACTTACGTGCAAACCAAATCTTATTTTCTCAAGTACACTAACCCAACATGAAATATTAATATTTCACATTCCGATGGTCTACATACATAATTTATATATATATATATATATATATATACACACACACACAGTGGGGCAAAAAAGTATTTATCAAAAAAATCAGGAAACAAGCCAAGCACTAATGAGTAAAAATAAAACTTAGAACTTTATTTATGACATTTAAAAAGAGAATTAAGAGGTAGAGAGTATGGGTAACCCCCCCAAAAAAAAGACTAACGCGTTTCGGCTAGGAGAGCCATACTCATAGTCCCTAAAACCATTGAAAGCACACTGACTCAAATACCCAGTGTTTCATCGTGATAGGTTGGACAGTTAATTTAAATTTAAAGGTATATTCTCTTTCATAGTTTCAAATCATATAGTATTTTGTTTAACATATTGCTAAATAGCAGAGTTACCTTACAAAATTCATTTAAGTGTCCAAATTGGGGGACATTGGGTTGATCATAATTATAAGTTTAAATTTATTTATAAAGGATTAACAATACATATAAGTTGTACCTTGCTATAAGATTGTGTCCATCAGTAAAAAGATCAGTATACATTTGGTTTACAAACTACATCTTGGACTTAAGTATACAAAAATGAAATAAAATAATAATAATAAAAAATAAAAAAAATATTTCATGTGTATGTACCATCCAATAGATCATAATGCATCCTAATATATATCAGAAAGTGCCTGTAAATAATAATAATAAAACGAAAATACAAATAATGATAATTAATAAGTGAATAGTAGCAATAAGTACTGAAAAAATAAAAAACTGAGAAAACCCCAAAATTGAGCCTATGACAAGAGATATGGCCAAAATGTCCAAAATCATCTAAGTCTGGAATGTTAGGGTTTAGAGACTATCCCAAACTATAGCGAGAAAAGGTCATAGCCCGTTAAGGTCGCCTACAAACAGACCACTAAGGGGGAGTATATACTCACATTAATGTTCCTAGCTATATAAAACTGTTACCAAAGTGAAAAAATACATAAAAGATTGAAAAATATATATATGGAAAAATAGAACCAAAGTTATGTATATATGTACAAATTCATGTCTGTAACTGAGCCTATGACTAGAGACTATACTCCACATTGATAATTAATCTTAAGACCAATCAACTGAAAGCTGAGAATAGGTCTGACAAGGGCACTCACAGGGGAAATATATCCTATTAGAATGTTATCACGACCAATAGTTGATAAAGTCGTATTCAGAATTCAGGCCCCAAGGTCTCTTAGTTTGGAGCCTGAAAATCCAATACATTTCCTGCCTTGAAAGGACCTTAAAGCGGTCTCCCCCTCTCTTCTGGGGTTGGACTTTTTCAATAATCATCCACTTAAGTGAACGACAATCCTTGTCATGTTTTTGGACAAAATGGGTCACTAGTGTGGTACTGCTCTTGCCCACCCGGATAGTGGACAAATGTTCGCGTATCCTTGAGCAGACATCCCTGGTGGTCAGAGCCACATATTGCAGATTACACTCTTCACACCATAGGAGGTAAACGCAATATGTGGACTTGCAGTTCACACATGAGGATATATAAAAAATTTCCCCTGTGACCATTGAGGAAAATGTGGTTCCTACTTGTACGTATTCACATGCTTTGCATTGTGAATATCCGCATCTGTATGTTCCTTGGTGGCTGAGCCAGGAAGAAGTTGTACCTGTCACTGGAGTAGCTCTTTTTAGTTGGGAAGGGGAAACAAGATTGCCTATTGTTTTGTTTCTCCTGTAGGAAAACCTACAGCCTTTCTTCACCGTCTCTGCGAGGGCTTCTGAAGCGTGATCATCGAACAATCAAGTGTTTCATTCAAAATAGTCACAGGGTCGCAAGAAGCGTGTGGAAAAACCAAGGCGCAAAATAACTGCCCATGAACTGAGAAAAGTCAAGCATGCAGCTGCCAAGATGCCACTTGCCACCAGTTTGGCCATATTTCAGAGCTGCAACATCACTGGACTGCCCAAAAGCACAAGGTGTGCAATACTCAGAGACATGGCCAAGGTAAGAAAGGCTGAAAAACGACCACCACTGAACAAGACACACAAGCTGAAACGTCAAGACTGGGCCAAGAAATATCTCAAGACTGATTTTTCTAAGGTTTTATGGACTGATGAAATGAGAGTGAGTCTTGATGGGCCAGATGGATGGGCCCGTGGCTGGATTGGTAAAGGGCAGAGAGCTCCAGTCCGACTCAGACGTCAGCAAGGTGGAGGTGGAGTACTGGTTTGGGCTGGTATCATCAAAGATGAACTTGTGGGGCCTTTTCAGGTTGAGGATGGAGTCAAGCTCAACTCCCAGTCCTACTGCCAGTTTCTGGAAGACACCTTCTTCAAGCAGTGGTACAGGAAGAAGTCTGCATCCTTCAAGAAAAACATGATTTTCATGCAGGACAATGCTCCATCACACGCGTCCAAGTACTCCACAGCATGGCTGGCAAGAAAGGGTATAAAAGAAGAAAATCTAATGACATGGCCTCCTTGTTCACCTGATCTGAACCCCATTGAGAACCTGTGGTCCATCATCAAATGTGAGATTTACAAGGAGGGAAAACAGTACACCTCTCTGAACAGTGTCTGGGAGGCTGTGGTTGCTGCTGCACGCAATGTTGATGGTGAACAGATCAAAACACTGACAGAATCCATGGATGGCAGGCTTTTGAGTGTCCTTGCAAAGAAAGGTGGTTATATTGGTCACTGATTTGTTTTTGTTTTGTTTTTGAATGTCAGAAATGTATATTTGTGAATGTTGAGATGTTATATTAGTTTCACTGGTAAAACTAAATAATTGAAATGGGTGTATATTTGTTTTTTGTTAAGTTGCCTAATAATTATGCACAGTAATAGTCACCTGCACACACAGATATCCCCCTAAAATAGCTATAACTAAAAACAAACTAACAACTACTTCCAAAACTATTCAGCTTTGATATTAATGAGTTTTTTGGGTTCATTGAGAACATGGTTGTTGTTCAATAATAAAATTAATCCTCAAAAATACAACTTGCCTAATAATTCTGCACTCCCTGTAGTTGGGACTTTTCTTTGTTTTGTCCAAAAAAGTATTTAGTCAGCCACCAATTGTGCAAGTTCTCCCACTTAAGAAGTTGAGAGAGGCCTGTAATTTTCATCATAGGTATACCTCAACTATGAGAGACAAAATGTGGAAACAAATCCAGACAATCACATTGTCTGATTTGGAAAAAAAATTATTTGTAAATTATGGTGGAAAATAAGTATTTGGTCAATATCAAAAGTTCATCTCAATACTTTGTTATATATTCTTTGTTGACAATGACAGCGGTCAAACATTTTCTGTAAGTCTTTACAAGGTTGTCACACACTGTTGCTGGTATGTTGGCCCATTCCTGCATGCAGATCTCCTCTAGAGCAGTGATGTTTTGGGGCTGTCGCTGGCAACACGGACTTTCAACTCCCTCCAAAGATTTTCTATGGGGTTGAGATCTGGAGACTGGCTAGGCCATTCCAGGACCTTGAAATGCTTCTTACGAAGCCACTCCTTCATTGCCCGGGTGGTGTGTTTGGGATCATTGTCATGCTGAAAGACCCAGCCACGTTTCATCTTCAATGTCCTTGCTGATGGAAGGAGGTTTGCACTCAAAATCTCACGATACATGGCCCCATTCATTCTTTCATGTACACGGATCAGTCGTCCTGTTCCCTTTGCAGAGAAACAGCCCCAAAGCATGATGTTGCCAACCCCATGCTTCACAGTAGGTATGGTGTTCTTTGGTTGCAACTCAGCATTCTCTCTCCTCCAAACGCGACAAGTTGTGTTTCTACCAAACAGTTCTACTTTGGTTTCCTCTGACCATATGACATTCTCCCAATCCACTTCTGGATCATCCAAATGCTCTCTAGCATACTTCAGATGGGCCCAGAAATGTACTGGCTTAAGCAGGGGGACACGCCTGGCACTGCAGGATCTGAGTCCCTGGCGGCGTAGTGTGTTACTGATGGTAGCCTTTTTTACGTTGGTCCCAGCTCTCTGCAGGTCATTCACTAGGTCCCCCCATGTGGTTCTGGGATGTTTGCTCACCACTCTTGTGATCATTTTGACCCCACGGGGTGAGCTCTTACGTGGAGCCCCAGATCGAGGGAGATTATCAGTGGTCTTGTATGTCTCCCATTTTCTAATTATTGCTCCCACAGTTGATTTCTTCACCCCAAGCTGCTTGCCTATTGCAGATTCAGTCTTCCCAGTCTGGTGCTGGTCTACAATTTTGTTTCTGGTGTCCTTCGACAGCTCTTTGGTCTTCACCATAGTGGAGTTTGGAGTGTGACTGTTTGAGGTTGTGGACTTTTATACTGATAACAAGTTCAAACAGGTGCCATTAATACAGGTAATGAGTGGAGGACTGCCTGATGAAACAGTTTTTACTGAGAAACGCATTGCATTGTTTCTCCTTTTATGCAAGATTTTATTTGGCACTATAAAAAGTTGTGTATTTTACAATTTTTAAATAAATTTGTTTTTATATTATCAACTTTTAAGTGTCTATCATATATTGGTGCTACGCTACGAATAGGGTGACCTCCCCTATTTCTACCATCCTGCTTGCACACCTTGTATTGGTCTACAACCTGGACTTGTAGATATCCTGCACACTGGAGTTGCTTGTTGAGGCCTTGATCAGCAAGCTGGACTGCTGTAGAAATCCAGTCTGCTCCTATAGGCATAATGGATTGCCTTTTCCACAAGTGAGTACCCTGTGTATATCTCTTATTGGTACCCCTTGAGATTCCTCATTGATCTGCACCATTGGCGCCTCTATCTATTTTATCTTTACTACAGATCGTCCATCATTGTATGTTGTTAGAGAGCTGCCTACCGAACCATTTCTACAAATTTCTACAATCAAACACGTTTGTGCAGCATTCAGGATCTCAGCTGATATTTCATTGGACTCTGTTGTTTCCATATATTCATCTGTGGTAATATAATATTACACCATAGAAATAATAAAAATATACATTTGTTGTCAAATCATATAGTCATTGTGCTATTTATATAATATATATCACATTGTATGTCTATCTTGCCACTTTATATTATTTTTTATCACCTATAGCGCCTCCTAGAGGATTTCAGGGAATCTTTGGGTGTTGACATATTTCCCTTATTTCCTCATTTTTCATTTTCTAATTATTGCTCCCACAGTTGATTTCTTCACCCCAAGCTGCTTGCCTATTGCAGATTCAGTCTTCCCAGTCTGGTGCAGGTCTACAATTTTGTTTCTGGTGTCCTTCGACAGCTCTTTGGTCTTCACCATAGTGGAGTTTGAAGTGTGACTGTTTGAGGTTGTGGACTTTTATACTGATAACAAGTTCAAACAGGTGCCATTAATACAGGTAATGAGTGGAGGACAGAGGAGCCTCTTAAAGAAGAAGATACAGGTCTGTGAGAGCCAGAAATCTTGCTTGTTTGTAGGTGACTAAATACTTATTTTCTACCATAATATGCAAATAAATTCTTTCCAAATCAGACAATGTGTTTGTCTGGATTTGTTTCCACATTTTGTCACTCATAGTTGAGGTATACCTATGATGAAAATTACAGGCCTCTCTCATCTTCTTAAGTGGGAGAACTTGCACAATTGGTGGCTGACTAAATACTTTTTTCCCCCACTGTGTATATATATATATATATATATATATATATATATATATATATATATATATATATATATATATATATATATATATATATATATATATATATATATAAGAGCACTCACCAGGTCTTTAACATATATAACAGTAAATGCTTTATTATGCCATAAGGTGACGTTTCGGGGATTTTAACCCCTTCCTCAGACCTGGTCTGAGGATGGGGTTAAAATCCCTGAAACGTCACCTTATGGCATAATAAAGCATTTACTGTTATATATGTTAAAGAAATGGTGAGTGCTCTTTACTCTGGACATTGTATTTTTATTGGATGCACCCCAGGCTGTTGCTGGATGAATTAGTGAGTGCAGAGTTCTCAAGGGACTATTATATATGCTTGTATCCTGTTTAAGAATAAAACGCTGCACTCACCGGTCTTCATGAACAAATTCAGTTTAATCTCATCAAATTAACATTTTCTATGTACAAATGCCCCAAACGTTTTGGTACCAGACTGGTACCTTTCTCAATGGGTGTTTAACCTGTGTCCTAGTGTTCTCTATTAAACCCACTTACCTATTGCTTTAATATACACTACAGTGCTTAAAACTTCTGGTGCTGGTTGTCACCCAGCATTTAATACTCCATCTACAGTATTCATTATATCATCTTGGGCTGTCCTGACCAATGAGTGTGTGTTCCACTGTTATTAAATTTCTACCATACTACAATAGATATGAAGCGGATATAGTTTCCATATGGTAAGTGTTTTTAGCCTTTAAAATTAGAACTTCATAAAATGTTAGATGGAGAGTAGAATCTAACTATAACTGTTTTTAATTTAGGAGTAAATGAAAGTTCCTGGATGCTACTCTGCTGGTGCTTGTATTGACCATGATAGAATGTATGAACATATGAACAGTGACGTAAGGGTTGTCTCGTCACTGGGGGCATGGTTATGTTAATTAGACATGCGCTCTGTTTACAACTGGTGTGATTAATCACAAGTGACATGGGATACTTGCTGTAGCACTTTAGCACCGGAAGTTTTAAGCACTGTAGGGTATATTAAGGCAACAGGTGTGTGGGTTTAATAGAGAATACTAGGAAGACCGGTTCATGAAGACAGGTGAGTGCAGCATTTTTGGGGAAGTGTAGGCATGCTTTTGAGATCTGGTGTTCTTTTTTGCTGTTAAGTGGAATTGTTCCTTGTGTTACAATCAATACTACTTTAAAGACAGTCCAGGTCACATGATCACCCTAGAAGGTAGTTGGATACTGCCCAGCTCACAATATCTCACACTCATCTTGTTTAATCTGTTGAATTTTAGATATTTGACGTAGGTAGACAGACTAAAACCCCAGTATATCAGCTACAGATAAAATTATGGCATATCATTTTTAATGACTTTATTGAAAACCCATAGACACCAAACACCCCCACCTCAGCAGATAGCACCCATGTGCTAAACCTAACTAGCTATGCTTTTCAAGAAAGGAAAGAGAAAAAATTGGGTTTCCTGTCCCCTTTGGGTTTTAAAACAAAGTGCTTTCTACTTTATTCCTATGTTGTTTATAACAGTCAAACATTGGTTGCATGTTACAAGAGAATTCTAACGCATAAGAGAACAAAATATAAATAAAAATGGGACTATATTTTACAATGTTATTTTACATATAGTAACATATTCGGCTAGATTACGAGTTTTGCGGTAAGAGCTGCTCGGTGCTAACTTGCAAGTTATTTCCCTGCTCACCTCCCTATAGCACTGCTATTACAGGTTTTCATAAACCCGGCGTTAGCAGGCAATAAATGAGCGTTTAGCAAAATTGAGCTCCATATCACACTCCAATACCAGCGCTGCTTTGAGCTGGTTTTACGTGCTCAAGCACGATTTCCCCATAGACCTCAATGTGGAGAGCCGGTTAAAAAAAAGCCTAACACCTACAATAAAGGAGTGTAAAGCTCCATAATGCAGCCCCTTTGATTCTTATAGGGAAAAAAATGTATGTTTACACCTAACATCCTAACATAAACCCCAAGTCTAAACACCCCTAATCTTCTGCCATTGACATTGCCGACACCTACATTACACTTATCAACCCCTAATTTGCCGCCTCCAATGTCACTGCCACCTACATTATAGTTATTAACCCCTAATCTGCTGCCCCCTACATCGCCGACACCTACATTATATTTATTAACCCCTAATATGCCGCCCCCAATGTTGCTACCATCTACCTACACTTATTAACCCCTAATCTTATGCCCCCAATGTTGCCGCCACTTACCTACATTTATTGACCCCTAATTTGCTGCCCCCAACGTCTGAGCCACTATACAAAAGTTATTAACCCCTAACCATAAGTCTAACCCTAACACCCTTAACTTAAATATAATTAAAATAAATCTAAATAAAAATTACTATTATTACCTAAATAATTCCTATTTAAAACAAATTACTTACCTGCAAAATAAACCCTAAGCTAGCTACAATATAACTAATAGTTTTACTTTTATTTCACAGGCAAGTTTGTATTTATTTTAACTAGGTAGAATAGTTACTAAATAGTTATTAACTATTTACTAACTACCTAGCTAAAATAAATACAAATTTACCTGTAAAATAAAACCTAACCTGTCTTACACTAACACCTAACATTACACTACAATCATCTTCAAGACATCCGGCGCGGAGCAACTTCATCTTCCAACGGCTAACAAAGAATGAAGGTTCCTTTAAGGGACGTCACCCATGATGGCGTCCCTTGAATTCCGATTGGCTGATAGAATTATATCAGCCAATCGGAATTAAAGGTGAAAAAATCCTATTGGTTGATGCAATCAGCCAATAGGATTGAGCTTGCATTTTATTGGCTGTTCCAATGGGTGTTAGTGTACATTTTAGCACTTTAGTTATGAGTTTTATGTTACGGCGTTGTAGCATAAAACTCATAACTACTGACTTTCAGGTGGCGGTACGAATCTTGACGGTATAGGGTGTACCACTCACTTTTTGTCAGGACAGGTAAACTCGTAATACTGGCGCTGTGGAAGTCCCATTAAAAATTTACTTTTTGAAAGCTATGTTGCGTTACGGCCAAAAAAGTGTGTGGTGCACCTATACCTGCAAGACTCGTAATACTAGCGGTAGTGAAAAAGAGCCTTAACGCTGCTTTTCCACTCATATCGCAAAGCTCGTAATGTAGCCAATAGTTATTATTTAATTTAAGTTTGCTAACACATTTTGTTACATTTGCCAAATATAGATCTTAAATTTTCCTATTTGAGGCAGATTATTTTTTTACTTGAAATTATGGTAAATTTGATAGTTATGGAATTTCATTCATGATTAAGACATATAGAATAGTTTAATGCTATTAAAACCACTAATATTTCAAAGAAAGATGTCTCTCTCAACCTGTAGACTGTAAGCTCCCCCCGGAGCAGGGCCATCTTTCTCCTGTTCTAGATTTGTTTAGTCTATTATGTTTTGTATTTTATCACAGATCCTTGTCATTGTATACCCCTATCTCTGTACCCAGCGCTATGGTATTTTGCAGCGCTATACAAATAAATGATAATAATAATACTAATTTATATCTGTTGCTGAACCCAAACGAAAAATAAGAAAGAATATGCAGAAAGAATGTTAGGGAACAGAAGGCTAAATAGCGGACCACGCCCGCCCAACATCGATAAATGCCGACAGCATAAGCTGTCTGGATTTATCATTGCACAAGCATTGCTAGTGAAATGCTTGTGCAATGCTGTCCCCTGCACATTCACAGACAATCGGCCGCTAGCAGGGGTTTCAACCATCCCGATCGTATCCAATCGGGATGATTACTGTCCACCACCTCAGAAGTGGCGGATGTATTAAGCAGCAGTCTTACGACTGCTGCTTCTTAAATTAAGGTTGAGGGTAGATTTACCAAGCAGCGGATGGGGATATTAAATGAATTTATATATATATATATATATATATATATATATATATATATCTTAAGACAACAACCGATGTCACTATGGCAACAGACGTCATCACGTGATACACGTTGATGACGCAACTTCCGGTTACGCAGTTTCCGGATATGCAGCATGCAGGCCGCGGACGCAGCTCAGCGTTGTCAGGAGCTATTTGGGGCTATTTAAGGTGAAGGGGTAATGTATTCTGCATACTGCTTTTTGTATTTTTCAAAATGTTTGTATCATGCATTTGAAAATGGAGGTGGAATGCCTCCGAAACGTCATGCACTTTTAATTTAATTATTTATTAAAAGCTAAGTCTTAACTTTTTCAGTGAGTGCCTTTTTTCTACATATGGATATATATATATATATATATATATATATATATACACTTTTTTTTTCTATGTGAAGAACATTTGAATGTAAAATATGCATATCCCGCTTTGAGTTGTGTGCTTTAGGTCTATTGTTGTAACAGATTAATGCATATAAATAATTAGTTATCTTAAGGTGGGTTATGTAAATATTAAATATAAAATATTGAAAAAATATTAATAATCATTATTAATAATTATTATAGTTACCATAAGTCATAAATATATATTCTATGGATTTTTTTTAGAATATTGTAGTACATAAATAATAATTATTTACATTACTTATTCATATTTTTCAATATTTTATACTTAATAAATACATAACGCACCTTACAATAATTTGTCAGGATAGCGCACATGAGAACTAGTATACTCAAGTCGAGTTTGCGTACATAAGTCTTCATGTGTGCTAACCTGACATAATTTATATTAAGGTGTGTTATGTATTTATTAAATATAAAATATTGAAAAAATGTATAATTAATGTAAATTATTATTATAGATGTAATAAATTATTCTAAAAAATCTATAGAATATATATGTATATTTTATAGTAACTGTAAAAATGATTAATAATTAATCATTCTTTTTCAATATTTAATATTTCGATAACCAGCCTTAAAATAAACTAATTATTTATGTGCACTGACCCAACACCTAAAGCATGCAACCCAAAGTGTTACGCATATTTTACATTCCAATGTTCTTCACATAGAAAATAAATGCTATATATATATATATATATATATATATATATATATATATATATATATATATATATATATATATATATATATATATATATATATATGATAATGTTATTATGATATATATTTATCTTTACCTATATATCTATATTAATAGATATATAGGTATATATAGAAATATATAGATATATGTATTTAAAATAAAAATAACATATTAATAACTTCAGTTTTAGTTTTTTTCTTTTGTGCTCTCCATTAAAGTCTTTTTTGTTCAACTTGCAAGTGATCAGTAAACTTTAAATATTGCTACTATAGGAGCATGCATTGTGCTCACTATGGCTTAGATTTAGAGTTGGGCGGTAGCCGTCAAAACCAGCGTTAGAGGCTCCTAATGCTGGTTTTTACCGCCCGCTGGTATTTGGAGTCAGTCAGGAAAGGGTCTAACGCTCACTTTGAAGCTGCGACTTTTCCATACCGCAGATCCCCCTACGCCATTTGCGTATCCTATCTTTTCAATGTGATCTTTCTAACGCCGGTATTTAGAGTCGTGGCTGAAGTGAGCGTTAGAAAAACGACAAATCTCCAGCCACAGAAAAAAGTCAGTAGTTAAGAGCTTTCTGGGCTAAAGCCGTTTTATAAAGCTCTTAACTACTGTGCTCTAAAGTACACTAACACCCATAAACTATCTATGTACCCCTAAACTGAGGTCCCCCCACATCGCCGCCACTCTATTAAAATTTTTTAACCCCTAATCTGCCGACCGCACACCGCTGCCACTTACGTTATCCCTATGAACCCCTAATCTGCTGCTCCTAACACTGCCGACCCCTATATTATATTTATTAACCCCTAATATGCTGCCCCAACATTGCCGCTACCTACCTACACTTATTAACCCCTAATCTGCCGACCGGAGCTCACCGCTACTCTAATAAATTTTTTAACCCCTAAAGCTAATTCTAACCTTAACACCCCCCTAAGTTAAATATAATTTTATTCTAACAAAATAAATTAACTCTTATTAAATAAATTATTCCTATTTAAATCTAAATACTTACCTGTAAAATAAACCCTAATATAGTTACAATATAAATTATAATTATATTGTAGCTATTTTTGGATTAATATTTATTCTACAGGCAACTTTGTATTTATTTTAACCAGGTACAATAGCTATTAAATAGTTAATAACTATTTAATAGTTACCTAGTTAAAATAATTACAAAATTACCTGTAAAATAAATCCTAACCTAAGTTACAATTAAACCTAACACTACACTATCAATAAATAAATTAAATACAATACCTACAATTATCTACAATTAAACCTAACACTACACTATCAATAAATAAATTAAATAAACTACCTACAATTATCTACAATTAAACCTAACACTACACTATCAATAAATTAATTAAATACAATACCTACAAATAAATACAATTAAATAAACTAACTAATGTCCAAAAAATAAAAAAGAACTAAGTTACAAAAAATAAAAAAATATTTACAAACATTAGAAAAATATTACAACAATTTTAAACTAATTACACCTACTCTAAGCCCCCTAATAAAATAACAAAGCCCCCCAAAATAAAAAAAAATGCCCTACCCTATTCTAAAATTAAAATAGAAAAGCTCTTTTACCTTACTAGCCCTGAAAAGGGCCCTTTGCGGGGCATGCCCCAAAGAATTCAGCTCTTTTGCCTGTAAAAAAAAAAACCATACAATACCCCCCCCAACATTACAACCCACCACCCACATACCCCTAATCTAACCCAAACCCCCCTTAAATAAACCTAACACTAAGCCCCTGAAGATCTCCCTACCTTGTCTTCACCACACCGGGTCCCGATCTGTCCAGAAGAGCCTCGGAAATCTTCATCCAAGCCCAAGCGGGGCTGAAGAGTGATGTCCATCCTCCGGCTGAAGTCTGGATCCAAGCAGCCGCTGAGGAAATCCATCATCGGGCTGAAGTCTTGATCCAAGCGGGCGCTGAAGAAGTCCATCATCGGGATGAAGTCTTCTATGAAGCGGCATCTTCAATCTTCTTTCTTCCGGAGCCATCATCTTCCAACCGACGCAGATCCATCTTCTTCTACCGACGCCTACTCGCCGAATGACGGTTCCTTTAAATGACATCATCCAAGATGGCGTCCGTTGAATTCCAATTGGCTGATAGGATTCTATCAGCCAATCGGAATTAAGGTAGGAAAATTCTGATTGGCTGATGGAATCAGCCAATCAGATTCAAGTTCAATCCGATTGGCTAATTTTATTTATTTTACAGGTAATTTTGTAATTATTTTAACTATTTTAGCTATTAAATAGTTATTAACTATTTAATAGCTATTGTACCTGGTTAAAATAATTAGAAAGTTGCCTGTAAAATAAATATTAATCCTAAAATAGCTACAATATAATTATTATTTATATTGTACCTATATTAGGATTTATTTTACAGGTAAGTATTTAGCTTTAAATAGGAATAATTTATATAATAAGAGTTAATTTATTTCGTTAGATTTAAATTATATTTAAGTTAGGGGGGTGTTAGTGTTAGGGTTAGACTTAGCTTTAGGGGTTAATCCATTTATTAGAGTAGCGGCGAGATCCGGTCGGCAGATTAGGGGTTAATTATTGTAGGTAGCTGGCGGCAACGTTGTGGGGGGCAGGTTAGGAATTAATGCATATAATATAGGGGTCGGCGTTGTTAGGGGCAGCAGATTAGGGGTACATAGGTATAATGTAGGTGGCGGCGGTGTACGGAGCGGCAGATTAGGGGTTAATAGCATAATGCAGGTGTCAGCGATAGCGGGGGTGGCAGATTAGGGGTTAATAAATGTAAGGTTAGGGGTGTTTAGACTCGGGGTACATGTTAGAGTGTTAGGTGCAGACGTAGGAAGTGTTTCCCCATAGAAAACAATGGGGCTGCGTTAGGAGCTGAACGCTGCTTTCTTGCAGGTGTTAGGTTTTTTTCAACTCAAACTGCCCCATTGTTTTCTATGGGGGAATCGTGCACGAGCACATTTTTGAAGCTGGCCGCGTCCGTAAGCAACGCTGGTATTTAGAGTTGCAGTCGCGGTAAATATGCTCTACGCTCCCTTTTTTGGAGCCTAACGCAGCCCTTCTGTGAACTCTAAATACCAGCGGTATTTAAAAGGTGCGGGGGAAAAAAAGCACGCGTAGCTAACGCACCCCTTTGGCCGCAGAACTCTAAATCTAGCCGTATATGACTACAAATTAAATATTATTAATTATTACCTTTGCATTGTTATCAGCTCTAAAATGCCAAAGCAATTTCAGTAATATGGTACTGTTTGAAAAGCAACTTGATAATGAAACTGCTAATAGATTCTCTCTCATACACTAATGGCTAATCCCAGTTGTAATTAAAGTATTTTCAAAGTTGTACGGAGCGGCAGATTAGGGGTTAATAGCATAATGCAGGTGTCAGCGATAGCGGAGGTGGCAGATTAGGGGTTAATAAATGTAAGGTTAGGGGTGTTTAGACTCGGGGTACATGTTAGAGTGTTAGGTGCAGACGTAGGAAGTGTTTCCCCATAGAAAACAATGGGGCTGCGTTAGGAGCTGAACGCTGCTTTCTTGCAGGTGTTAGGTTTTTTTCAACTCAAACTGCCCCATTGTTTTCTATGGGGGAATCGTGCACGAGCACATTTTTGAAGCTGGCCGCATCCGTAAGCAACGCTGGTATTTAGAGTTGCAGTCGCAGTAAATATGCTCTACGCTCCCTTTTTTGGAGCCTAACGCAGCCCTTCTGTGAACTCTAAATACCAGCGGTATTTAAAAGGTGCGGGGGAAAAAAAGCACGCGTAGCTAACGCACCCCTTTGGCCGCAGAACTCTAAATCTAGCCGTATATGACTACAAATTAAATATTATTAATTATTACCTTTGCATTGTTATCAGCTCTAAAATGCCAAAGCAATTTCAGTAATATGGTACTGTTTGAAAAGCAACTTGATAATGAAACTGCTAATAGATTCTCTCTCATACACTAATGGCTAATCCCAGTTGTAATTAAAGTATTTTCAAAGTTGTACAATACATTTATGTGCTTTGAAAACAATGAGCAATTTTCTTTTATGTTTTTTAAGAATTATACGAGACAGAAAGTAACTGTTTATTATCTTATATGTTTGAGTTGATAAAGTCATATTTAATGCCATAATAGATGTTTCATTTATGTTTAATATTATTATTTTTACCTTTTCTGGAGATATTTTTTTGTTTTATTCCTCATTTGCTTTACACTTCTTACAGTATGCAGCTCAGTTTTTTGATTGAGTCTATTCGAAGTTATGCAATTTCTCTAGGGCTCTGCGATCAGTTAATTAAAAGAAGATAATCCTTATGATTTCATAACTTTGAAAGGTCAAGACAAATGTATTATAGAATTGTGGGCCCTGATGTCAATCATGCAATCTCTTTACTGATATAAATCTAACTGTATTTCTCGAAATACTTTGTCATTTGCAGATCAACATGGATTAATGCTTGTGAATAAATTTAGCATTAAATTACATAAAGGAAACTCTCCATGTATAACACACAATGTGGTCAGGAAAATGTAAAGATATACTTAAGCTCATATAAGTGTTTTTAAGTAAATCATTATAAGATTTATCAGTTTCAAATAAGTAAAAATGGTTCCTCTTAATTGGGGGTAGCTTTAAACAGCTCCTCTAGGCCCGATGTTTAAAACATTAACCAAAAAAGGGTGTGTCCGAGCGATGACTGCTAATAGCGATGTTGCTCCCTCAGAAGTCAATGGGAGCATGACATCACCGCCCACGTCGCCGCTCATCACATTTTACTGCAGAGGTTTGGGGGGGGGGCTCTATTTGATGTTTGCCTACATAGCGCAGACAGTGCACACTCACTGAAACTAAAATTATTTTCTGTGTAGGCAAACTTCAAATATTGCTGTGGGGACACTTACACTTATTAGCTCAGGCAATGTTGTCTTGGCAACCTGCACTACACTGCTTTGAACATGTTGATCTTGCGTCAACGTGTCCAAAGCAAAGTGCAGGCTACTCCCAGTAGCATGCCTCGCTAACTCCCACTGAATACCTACACCACAGCTAACCTGCACTCCCTCTGCACCACCCAGCTAAGTATCCCTGACCACATACAACTATGTCACACCTAAACTAAACATCCCCGGAATGCCCAGCTAAGTTCCTAATACCGCCTACACTTACGTCATGTCTAAACTACACTCCCATGGAACATCCAACTAACTGCCTACTGTCAAAAAATAAATCACTATAATAAACTAAACTATAAATCATAAACCTCCCCATTATGACTATGAAGCAATGTCGCTAAAGTTATCATCAATGATAATGTGTCACAGAGATTTGCAAAAAAGTTGTTGGCCAATTGCCAGAGGACCTGAAAAACTTCTGTGGCCTATACAGGCTCCTGGAACTCAGCCCCGGCCCAGAATTGAGCCCTGATACCCCATCTCCATGGCAAAATATGCATTGTCATGTACAATGTAGATTATTTAAAGTATTGCAGATATTTTAAAAGGGATTTAATAGTTGCTTGCTATTATTTAAAACATAAATTTATATTTGAAAATATATGTTTATTTTTCAAATAATATTAAACAATCATTAAATCAATTTTAAGATATATACAATACTTAAACAATAAGCATTGTGCAAGACTATCCATATTTTTTAAACATTGACCCCTAATCTGCCATAACCTAAAACTAACTGTAGAAGCTAAAGCCCTACACATAAATATTCAATATGTAAATGGTGCATTGTTATGTAGAATGCATAATGTTTAAATATTTGCATTTCAATTAAAATGTAATTAATGTTGCTTGTTGTGTTTATTATTTCTAATTCAAGACAGTATAATAAACATTATAGTTATACATAACTGCATGCCTGTTATAAAAATATAATTTAATCCTTCTGATTACTATAACATATATATATATATATATATATATATATATATATATATATATATATATATATATATATATATATATATATATATAAAGTAATGAAGAGTGCACTCACCAGGACTTTTCAAAGTTTTATTCCAATTATGTGAACGTTTTCGGGGGATTAGCCCCTTCCTCAGACATACAAAATACAATTGTATTTTGTATGTCTGAGGAAGGGGCTAATCCCCGAAAACGTTCACATAATTGGAATAAAACTTTGAAAAGTCCTGGTGAGTGCACTCTTCATTACTTTATATTTACCTATCTGCTGCACCCTGTGCATGTGATTTGGATTTCTGGAGTGCTTGTCTACTTTGAACTATATATAAATACATTTTAATGTATATGCATTACTTAATTACATTATGCAATATACATGTATAACTGTTTGAATACTGAATATCCCTGCAAGACCTGACTACATTATATCTACAATCTTGGAAATATAATGCATGGTCATATCTATTTCATATTAGTTGAAGTATTGGATATATTAACCTCTTAAGGACATATGACGGAATTTTTCCGTCATAAAACAATTGAGCAAACTGAAAGCTGTGTCCTTAAAGGGTTAATTAAAATGTAGATATTCTTCCTTGATGCATTTATTATTGTAAACAAAAATATATTTATAAAATAGATATGTATGTTATAAAAGACATTATAATTAATGCATGCCTGTTGTGCAATAAAAAATTGTAACACTAATGCCTTTTGTAACATGAATATCAATTTTAAAATATATATTTATATTTAAAATAAAAAAAATACAACAAGAAAACATAAATACATATATTTTTTAAAATAGTTAAAAGAATATTCATCATACATAATAATTAACCTACTCACCTAATCAACCCCCCATACAGGTATTGGGTGGTGGCTAGTTGATTAAGGTCTACTACATTTTAACCATCAATAATCATCTAATCAATCCCCATACAGGTATTGGGGGTGGTTAGTTTATTAAGGCCTAATTAATGGTAACCATCAATAATCAACTAATCAACCCCCATACAGGTATGTGGAGTGGTTAGCTGATTAAGGTCTAATAAATGGTAACAATAAATAATCACCCTATCAACCCCCATACAGGTATGGGGGGCAGTTTGTTTGTTAAGGTCCAATAAATGGTAACCATCAATAATCCCCTAATCAACCCCCATACAGGTATCGGGGTGGTTAGGAGATTAAGGCCTAATCCGCCACCTCCCAATGCAAACTAGAACTACACTAAAACCTTAGCCCCTATTAACTAACCTCCCCTCTAAACTAACCCCACTAAGTTAAAAAAATGTAAAAAGAATCTGTAACAAAAATTTAAAAAGCTGTTACAAAATCCAAAATAAAAATTTGTACCTAACACTAAACTACATGCCCCATAAAAAAACCTCCCCAAAATAAAAAACCCTAAACCCTAACACTAAAATAAATTACAATAGCCCTTAAAAGGGCTTTTTGTAGGGCATTGCTCTAAAGTGATCTTAGCTCTTTTGCAAAAAATAAAAAAGTTGCAAAACCCCCCACCTACATTAAAGAAACTCTCCACCCCCCAAAATAACAAAATCTAACTGTAAAAATACCTAGCTTAGAAAATAAAATTAACAATAACAAACCCTATTCTTAAAATAAAAAAACCCACCCAAAAACCCGTATCTAACCCCAAAAATGTTACTCACAGTTGATGGGGACTCCGGCTGCTTGTGATCCAACATTGATCCTCTTCATACAAGGTCAGCCCATCTTTGCGTAGGCAAACTTTGGTGGCCTCTTCTGCTGCCTCCACTCCGCTATCTTCTTCAACACCAGGACTTCTTCATCCAGGCTCCAGGCACTAGGGGCCCATGTTTTTGGCAGCAGAGGCAGACTTTCATTCCACTTCCACTGCCTCCGGTCTGCAATCTTTGTTTCTTCAGCTTTCTTCGTGGAGCCCTCCACTTCATGAGGACACTGCTGTACACTGAAATCCCAAAAGCATGGAACCCCAATATATAGGGGTTCCACTTCATTCTGATTGGCTGATTCTTGCTATTGGTTTATTCAAATCAGCCAATAGGGATTGATAATTTGAAATCAGCCAATCGGAATGAAGTAGTACCCTTATATAATGGGGTTCTGCGCTTCTGAGATTTAAGTGTGCGGTGGCGTCTGCATGAAGAGGAGGGCTCCATGAAGAGACACAAAGAGAAAAAGATTGTGGATGGGAGGCAGTGGAAGAGGCAGTGGAAGTCCACCTCTGCCGCCGCTGAGATGGGCCCCCGACGCCTGGAGACTGGATAAAGAGGACCACGGTTTTGAAGAAGATTGTGGAGCGGATGTGGCGGAAGGGGTTAGAAAGGTTTTTTTGGGGGGGGGATTTTTTTTAAGAATAGTGTTTGTTATTTTTAATTTTATTTTCTAGGCTAGGTTTTTTACAGTTAGATTTTGGTATTTTGGGGGTTACCTTAATGTAGGTGGGGAGTTTTGCAACTTTTTAAATTTTTTGAAAAAGAGCTAAGATCACTTTAATTTATTTTAGTGTCAGGGTTTAGTTTTTTTTATTATAATTTTATGGGTCATGTAGTTAAGTGTTAGGCATAATTATTTTTAATTTTAGATAATGGAGTTTATTTTTATTTTTTTGTAACTAACGTCTAGATTACGAGTTTTGCGGTACAGCTATACTGCTGAAAAATTGGCCATTATGCTTGGAATGGCCAGTAACGCATATTATGAGTTGCGGCGGTATAGCTATACCACAAGCATTTTAGCCTGTAACACAACATCCATTCCGCACTCAAAAAATGACATTTGAGTGCAGGATTTTCCATAATGCCGTGTTACAGGTTGTGCGGTCCGGCTAAAATGCTTGCGTTACAGCCTATACAGACACAATCCATTCCGCCATCTGAGACCAGTAGTTATGGATTTTATGTAACAACATTTTTTTCACAAAACTCATAACTAAAATGTTACAAAGTACACTAACACCAATAAACTACCTATTAACCTCTAAACCGCAACCCTCCTGCATCGCAAACTGTATATTAAACGCATTAACCCCTAATCTGCCACCGACCCACATTGCGACTATTCAATAAACCTATTAACCCCTAATTCGCCACCCCCGACATTGCCAATACTAAATAAACTTATTAACCCATAAACTGCCTGCTCCCCACATTGCCGACACTATAATAAAGTATTAACCCCTAAACAAACAAAACAAAAAACCCTTTTAGCAAAAGAATGATAAATAAATGCTTTTAATAAAAAACAAGTATCTGCAAACGTGTAGATCTAATTTGGCAACTTACTCCAATAAAAGTACATTTAAAATAATTGAATTACAATATATGAAAAAAATGATAAAAGTAATATGTGACCTGCTGTCTTGGAAGCAGCAAAGAAAAGAGGGAGGACTTAGATTGTTCTGGACAGTTTATTACTATGCTGTATCCTGATTGGTTGTACACTGTTGCTATGTTATTTTTTTTTTCTATAAAGTTTTTTCTTTGCTGCTGTTTTGGTTTCAGTAAAGAATAATGCAAAATATGAAGCCTCCTGTCTTGACATAAAATTAATAGCATCTAAATACATGCCTGTTAGCTCAATCGGTCCCTTTTATAGTGCTTTAGTAAAATTAAAAGGGCATGAAACCCACATTTTCATGATTCAAATAATAATAATAATAATAACATTTTAAACAACTTTTCAATTTCCATCTATTATCAACCTAGGGGACCTATCTGAACAAAAGTCATATAAATGCAGCCACAAATCAGCAGATGCAGCTCCCAGTAGTCACTGCAGCTCCTGGCCATTTCTAGGTATACAAAGGATACCAAGGGAATGAAGCAAATAAGATAAAACAAGTGCATGTTGTTAGACCCCTTAAGGACAAGACCCTTTTTTTTCAATTTCTTACCCTTAAGGACCAGGGCTATTTTTACATTTATGCAGTGTTTGTATTTAGCTGTAATTTTCCTCTTACTCATTTACTGTACCCACACATATTATGTACCATTTTCTCGCCATTAAATGGACTTTTTAAAGATACCACACTTTTTCTAACTTTGACCCCCAAAATCTGTTACATATCTACAACCACCAAAAAACAACCATGCTAAATAGTTTCTACATTTTGTCCTGAGTTTAGAAATACCCAATGTTTACATGTTCTTTACTTTTTTTGCAAGTTATAAAGCAATAAATACAAGTAGCACTTTGCTATTTCCAAACCAATTTTTTTTTTTAAATTAGTGATAGATATGTTGTAACACTGATATCTGTCAGGAATCCCTGAATATCCCTTTACATATATATATATATTTTTTTTTTTGTAGACAACCCAAAATATTGATCTAGGCCCATTTTGGTATATTTCATACCACCAATTCACAGCCAAATGCGATCAAATAAAGAAAATTGCTAACTTTTTCACAAACTTTTTCACAAACTTTAGGTTTACAATTAACTTGTGCAATTATGGCACAAATGGTTGTAAATGCTTCTCTGGAATCCCCTTTATTCAGAAATAGCAGACATTTATGGCTTTGGCATTGCTTTTTGGTAATTAGAAGGCCACTAAATTCCGCTGAGTACCACACTTGTCTTATGCCCAGAAGTGAAGAGGTTAATTAGGTAGCTTATAGGGTTAATTTTAGCTTTAGTGTAGAGATCAGTCTCCCACCTGACACATCCCATCCCCTCATCCCTCCCTGATCCCTCACAAATTGCTATATTCCCTCCCCCATCCCACAATTGTCATCGCCATCTTAAGTACTGGTAGAAACTCTGCCAGTGCTAAAATAAAAGCCTTTTTTATAAAATCAATAATTAGTTTCTGCAGTGTAGGTTCCCCCTAAACCTCCAACCTCCACGATCCCCCCCCAAACAGCTCTCTTAACTTCCCCCCTCTTCCTGTTTGTGGCCATTTTAGGTACTGGCCAGTACCCAATGTCTTAACAAATGTCCTTTTTTTAATTTTTTTTTATTTTCCCCTATTTTTCCGTAGTGTAGCTGCCCCCCCTCAATATAGTACCCCTCCCCCTACCAGATCCCCTTTCCAAACAATATTTCCCCTCTCCCTCCTCCCTTTCCCATAGATCCAGCATTGATTGGTCAGTCTTCCGCCCACTCTCACCCCCTCACGCGCATGTGCTCCCGCCCACCTTGCCGGAACTAGTCCAGCGATGGGCCGCCCACCCACCTCCCTGCATCTGCTCCCACCCACCAACGATTGGCTGCATCGGTGTTCCAAAAAAGGTATGCAGTGATGCCTCAATATCGAGGCATCATGGTAATACCTTGAAAGCGGCTGGAAGTAATCAGAATCGCTTCCAGACGTTTTAAACCCCTAACAACAGGGTTAAAATTGGTTGCTCTATCTAAATCATCAAAGTTTTATTTTGGCTTTAAATATTTTTTAGGTTTATGTACTGTAATCAGGGACCTACCTAGTTTAGTAAGTCTGCTGCCTGCTGCTGCTTCTCCTGCTGCTACCCTTCCTTAATGCAAGTTTAATCTTAATATAAAGATGGTGGCATGTCCAACCAGCAACTAAGATGGCTGTTTTCTAATTCTGGCTGAACAGAGGAGCTGTTAAAACGCTGGTTACCATTCCAATATTCTGACCCAAGTCTGTTATCTGAGATAGAACAAAAATTAATACTTGTAGAGTTGATTTGAGCAACTTTTGTACTTGATTTCAGTCCAGCAGACCTGAAATGATGAGGTGCACAGCAGAGGCCTGGTAACGGCCTGGACCTTCATCTGTCCCCCAACTCTCCTGATGAGTCAGACAATGCAGCCATTTGTGCTGAAGAATGACCACTAAACCTTTATAAGAATAAGCAGAATTTGTGCAATATAAGATAGGCAACTTATGTGGAGACATCATCTACCCAATTATTATGTTAGTGAGAGCACTATCATCCAGATATGGAGGCCGATTTATCAAGCTCTGTATGGAGCTTGATGCCCCTTGTTTAGGCTTGCCGGAAACAGAAGTTATGAAGCAGCAGTCTAAATACCACTGCTCCATAACTTGTCTGCCTGCTCAGAGTTTTAAAGTAAACTGTGCAGCAATATAGAAGACATACTGAAACCGATGGGCCAGATACCAACTAGCTCTGATACAAGAGAGAGATCCCCAGAGACACAAATGACTCAACGTTGCCAACTAGAACCTCTTTCTACCTACCTCCCTTCTACTAAGGTGCCAATGTGTTCTTTGGAGCTCCCAGTGATCTGGGTGGTGAAGCGGAAGCGGACCTGTACTATGCAGGGACCGTCTGAGAAGAGAGGCATGAAGGATTCCTTGAGGGCCAGCTACATAAGCAGATTCGCTGTAGACCTGGTCTCGGCTTGTTCTCAGGGTTAAGCGGCCAGTCGCCCTACATGTGAACGACAGACAAAGGAGACTATGGTGAACCAAGATCTATCTCTACTGATTTGTGCAGCGGAGCTTCCGATAATATTGTAGGCTAAAGGAGACTACTCTGGACTTCCTCTAACTTTGATGGGGTAGATTAAGACCTTTTACCTACTGATGGCTAAGAAATCTGGAATTAGATAGACTCCAAAATAACCCCAGGGACTGTTAGGGGAGACTGCTACAAGTACATGGTACTACATACTTTTTAGATCTCTGATATGTTCACAATAATCAAATAACTAATGAAGACCTCACAGTCTGATATTATTTTACAGAATTCTATAGCTGAAAATAATACTTTTAGTTAAGAGGATTAACATTATATGCAGAGTTATATGTGAATTGAAAGTAAGATGATTGAGTTAATATATATTCTACAGTAACATAGCCGAGGTTAACGCTTAATCCTATTCAGCTTTTTCATTTTCCTAGCTTTAGCAACGTTACTAATGCTAATATAGAGGTTGGATAATATCTAGATCCAATTTGAATTGTTTGGTGTACATATCTGTCCTATTAGAAATACTGTACCCTCACCTTAACAATATCCGGATTCCATCTCCTCAGCTTACATGATTTATATAGTAATGCACCCCTCTAATATTACCCCACACTGGTTAGAGCCTTTAAGTGCCCAAGCTTGTAAGGCGCTTTTAGTAACATATTACATCATTCACAGAAGATTAAAGGGACATTTTTTTTTCTTTCGTGATTCAGATAGAGCATGTAATTTTAAGCAACTTTCTAATTTACTCCTATTATCAATTTTTCTTCGTTCTCTTGCTATTTTTATTTCACTTCAAATAAAGATACCAAGAGAATGATGAAAATGTGATAATAGGAGTAAAATAGAAAGTTGCTTAAAATTTCATGCTCTTTCTGAATCACAAAAGGAAAAATTTGGGTTCAGTGTCCCCTTTAACCCTGATTAATGTCAGTGCTGAGAAAACACAATAGAAACTAGCGTTTCTTCATTAACACACAAGACAAGTGTTTACTCTTAAAGGCATCCATGTATAGTAGAGTCCACTATGGATACATAACAGGACAGATGTTTGGCTGGATAGCTATTTGACTTGTGTGCTACTACTCTGTGTTTTTTTTTTAGGCAGATGTACAATGAGAAGTTAATTTTATGTAATATATGCTTTGATTTTTCCTATAAGTTCACTACAGCTGAGGATACAATTAATTTCTCACAAGGGTACAGAGACTTCTTGATATAACGACACACTGCATAGTGAAATATATCATTAGTGATGTCGCAAACCTAAAAATAAAAAATTTAATAGTTACCTAGTTAAAATAATAACAAAATTACCTGTAAAATAAATCCTAACCTAAGTTACAATTAAACCTAACACTACACTATCATTAAATTAATTAAATTAAATATCTACAATTACCAACAATTAAACCTAACACTACACTATCAATACATTAATTAAATACAATATCTACAAATAACTACAATGAAATAAACTAACTAAAGTACAAATAATAAAAAAAGAACTAAGTTATAAAAAATAAAAAAATATTTACAAACATAAGGAAAATCTTACAACAATTTTAAACTAATTACACCTACTCTAAGCCCCCTAATAAAATAACAAAGCCCCCAAAATAAAAAATGCCCTACCCTATTTTAAATTACTAAAGTTCAAAGCTCTTTTACCTTACCAGCCCTGAACAGGGCCCTTTGCGGGGCATGCCCCAATGAATTCAGCTCTTTTGCCTGTAAAAAAAAACATACAATACCCCCCCCAACATTACAACCCACCACCCACATACCCCTAATCTAACCCAAACCCCCCTTAAATAAACCTAACACTAAGCCCCTGAAGATCATCCTACCTTGATTTCACCATACCAGGTTCACCGATCGGTCCTGGCTCCAAAATCTTCATCCAACCCAAGCGGGGGCTGGCGATCCATCAGCCAATCAGATTGAGCTTGCATTCTATTGGCTGTTCCGATCAGCCAATAGAATGCAAGCTCAATCTGATTGGCTGATTGGATCAGCCAATCAGATTGATCTTGATTCTGATTGGCTGATTCCATCAGCCAATCAGAATATTCCTACCTTAATTCCAATTGGCTGATAGAATCCTATCAGCCAATCGGAATTCGAGGGACTCCATCTTGGATGACGTCCCTTAAAGGAACCGTCATTCTTCAGTTGGATGTCGCCGGATGAAGATGGGTCCGCGGTGGAGGTCTTCAGGATGGAGACGGTCCTCATCGGATGAAGATAGAAGATGCCGCTTGGAAGATGATGGTTGCCGTTCTGGATCTACTCTTCTTCCCGGACAGGATGAAGACTTTGGAGCCTCTTCTGGACCTCTTCAGCCGCCGGATGATGGATCGCCAGCCCCCGCTTGGGTTGGATGAAGATTTTGGAGCCAGGACCGATCGGTAAACCTGGTATGGTGAAGACAAGGTAGGATAATCTTCAGGGGCTTACTGTTAGGTTTATTTAAGGGGGGTTTGGGTTAGATTAGGGGTATGTGGGTGGTGGGTTGTAATGTTGGGGGGGTATTGTATGTTTTTTTTTACAGGCAAAATAACTGAATTCTTTGGGGCATGCCCCGCAAAGGGCCCTTTTCAGGGCTGGTAAGGTACAAGAG
Organism: Bombina bombina; assembly: GCF_027579735.1. Taxonomy (NCBI): domain Eukaryota; kingdom Metazoa; phylum Chordata; class Amphibia; order Anura; family Bombinatoridae; genus Bombina; species Bombina bombina. The sequence goes on from NC_069499.1 coordinate 1,092,414,370, forward strand.
CTTTGAACTTTAGTAATTTAGAATAGGGTAGGGCATTTTTTATTTTGGGGGGCTTTGTTATTTTATTAGGGGGCTTAGAGTAGGTGTAATTAGTTTAAAATTGTTGTAAGATTTTTCTTATGTTTGTAAATATTTTTTTATTTTTTGTAACTTAGTTATTTTTTATTTTTTGTACTTTAGTTAGTTTATTTCATTGTAGTTATTTGTAGTTATTGTATTTAATTAATGTATTGATAGTGTAGTGTTAGGTTTAATTGTAGGTAATTGTAGGTATTTTATTTAATTAATTTAATGATAGTATAGTGTTAGGTTTAATTGTAACTTAGGTTAGGATTTATTTTACAGGTAATTTTGTAATTATTTTAACTATTTTAACTGTTAAATAGTTCTTAACTATTTAATAGCTATTGTACCTGGTTAAAATAAATACAAAGTTACCTGTAAAATAAATATTAATCCTAAAATAGCTATAATATCATTATAATTTATATTGTAGCTATATTAGGATTTATTTTACAGGTAAGTATTTAGTTTTTAATAGGAATAATTTATTTAATAAGAGTTAATTTATTTAGTTAGATTTAAATTATATTTAAGTTAGGGGGGTGTTAGTGTTAGGGTTAGACTTAGCTTTAGGGGTTAATACATTTATTAGAATAGCGGTGAGCTCCAGTCGGCAGATTAGGGGTTAATGTTTGAAGTTAGCTGTCGGCGATGTTAGGGAGGGCAGATTAGGGGTTAATACTATTTATTATAGGGTTAGTGAGGCAGATTAGGGGTTAATAACTTTATTATGATAGCGGTGCGGTCCGCTCGGCAGATTAGGGGTTAATAAGTGTAGGCAGGTGGAGGCGACGTTGTGGGGGGCAGATTAGGGGTTAATAAATATAATATAGGGGTCGGCGGTGTTAGGGGCAGCAGATTAGGGGTACATAGCTATAATGTAGGTGGCGGCTCTTTGTGGTCGGCAGATTAGGGGTTAATTATTGTAGGTAGCTGGCTGCGACGTTGTGGGGGGCAGGTTAGGGGTTAATAAATATAATATAGGGGTCGGCGGTGTTAGGGGCAGCAGATTAGGGGTACATAAGGATAACGTAGGTGGCGGTCGGCAGATTACGGGTTAAAAAATTAAATCGAGTGGCGGCGATGTGGGGGGTCCTCGGTTTAGGGGTACATAGGTAGTTTATGGGTGTTAGTGTACTTTAGAGTACAGTAGTTAAGAGCTTTATGAACCGGCGTTAGCCCAGAAAGCTCTTAACTACTGACTTTTTTCTGCGGCTGGAGTTTTGTCGTTAGATTTCTAACGCTCACTTCAGACACGACTCTAAATACCGGAGTTAGAAAGATCCCATTGAAAAGATAGGATACGCAAATGACGTAAGGGGATCTGCGGTATGGAAAAGTCGCGGCTGAAAAGTGAGCGTTAGACCCTTTTTTGACTGACTCCAAATACCGGAGGTAGCCTAAAACCAGCGTTAGGAGCCTCTAACGCTGGTTTTCAGGGCTACCGCCAAACTCCAAATCTAGGCCATAGTGTTTTGCTCTGATACACATTTTTTTTTTTTTTCGGTATAAGATCTGACCTATTTTTTGTAAGAGCTTTTTGATAAGCCTTTGCTAACAGTTTTTTGGAGTAGTCCCGTTGAAGGAGTCTATCACATAGTTCTAATGCTGACTTTTTGAAAGAATTTATGTCTGTACAGTTTCTCCTTATTCTGAGATATTCACCGTATGGGGGGCTATTGATTGTGGACGGATGATGATTACTTTGTGCATGTAAGATATTGTTGGTCGCAGTTGCTTTTCTATATGTATCCATCACTAATTTGTCATTGCTCTTAGAGATTGTCAGGTCCAAGAATTCAACTTTGTTAAAGCTTGTACTATGTGTCAAGTATAATCCAAATGGATAAGTGTTAAGTAATTTAATGAATTCTTCCCAAACTTCTAACGGGCCTTCCCATATAAGGAGAATGTCAGCTATATACCTGGACCAGTGGGAGATGAATTTGGTATATTTTTTCATATGGTCATTGAACACTATCATCTCTTCCCACCAGCCCAGGTATATATTGGCATATGTTGGCGCGCAAGATGTGCCCATTGTGGTGCCACAGACTTGTAAGAAGAATTTATCATCAAACACAAAGTAGTTATGTGTGAGCACAAATTTTAGCAATTTGATGACAAATTCTTTAGTGGCTGGGTCCATGTCATTGTCTTTCTCTAGGAAATGGGCTACAGCTTTGATGCCCCAGTCAGTTTTCATACTCGTATAGAGAGACTCTACATCACATGTTATCAAGATAGACTGTTCTGTTATAGTGATATTTTGCATCTTGTTTAAGATGTGCATTATGTCTCTGGTATGTGACGGTAGGGCATTTACAATTTTTCTTAATCTTGCGTCAACATATCTGCTAGCTCTTTCTGTGAGTGATCCTAGTGCTGAAACTGTAGGTCTCCCAGGAGGACAGGAAAGGTTTTTATGGATTTTAGGCAGCAAATACATAGTGGCTACTTATTAACACAGTGTTAGGTATGTTAGGATTATACTACTGTAACAGCTTACTGCCAATGTAGGTCCACTCAGTCTCACATCTTACCGCAGATTCCCACAGATTGAACTTAAGGGAACCCTGATATGCTCATTGATCTGAGGGTCACTACAGCAGGGTAGCTGAGTGAATACAGAACCATCACGTAACAAAATCTGCTGGCAGCAGAAAGGAGAGTAATGAATGTGAATTGTAATAAAAGAGTTAACTACTGCAGGAACCTTGATTCAGTCACACATGCAGTCAAACATAAAACATAAAAATTGGCTTTATCAAACACACCAGCAATCACACAGCAATTGGTTATATGAATAAAAACTAACCAAGCTGAAATAAGGTTTGAACCAGGTTGAGAATGGTTACTTAGTAATATCCAAACTAATCCAATGTAACTTTAAGCAGAAAATAAAGTAGCTGTGTAGTTTTTATAATACAGAGTAATTGATAATCCAAACTGATTTGCAAGCAGGTTAGGAGATAAGTTTGAAATCTACTTGAGTATGCTTAGGAAGTCCGTTTATAGTTTGAAGCAATATATCTATCTTTGTCAAAGTTAATTGTATTCAAGTCAGCAACAAGAAAAAGTAGTTTGAGACACTACAAAACTTATTCGTCAGAGGGAAGCAGATACAATTCTCAAGCAAGCGTGAGCGTTAGATACACAGTTAGTATAGCAAACTTGCAGATAGAATATTCAAGTAGTAGATGCAGTTCGTATAAAGTAAAATATACAGACCAGTTTACCAAGGAGGTGGTTATGAGCAGAGTAATACTGTTACCAGGCAGCAAACAGTCCCATCGGTATCAGAGAGAGCCGAAGACACAGCCGGAGTGGGAGAATATCGGGCGTGACGTCACATGCTGCAGGGAGTAAACTTCAATACAGCTGACACAGAGTGATCTTTGGCTGAGATAAAACTGTGTAAGGTTTTAACCTTAAGAGAGCATAAGCAGGTAGATCCAAGCAAGTAGAAACTCAAGGTGAGTTTAGAGAATAATGAAAGTAAATACAATGTTGTATAAACAGCAAGGTCTCTTCAGAAGCAGCTTGTCACTGAGCAGCAAATTACCAAGCAATGAGTTCTGTTGGGAGGTGCCTTAAATAGGGCTAGAGAGTTCAGTTTCTTAAAGGTACAGCATAACAGGAGATGAATCCCTGACAGGACACCCCCCTCAAGGAGCCGCTCCTCGGATCAAGGACCCAGAAGGTCAGGATTTCTACGATGAAACAAGGATACAAGACGGGGAGCAGAGACATGAGTGGATGGTTCCCAGGAGTCCTCCTCAGGACCAAACCCTTTCCAACTGATGAGATATTGGAGTTGGTTACGATAATAACATGAGTCTAAGATAGACTCAATTTCATACTCCATGCCATCTCATCTTTAACTGGATCGTTGAGCACTAGACGGAACTGATTGCGTAGAGCAGGAATATTCCAAAGGGTGTCAGGTGCCCATCTTTTGAATTCAGTAATGTAATCTTCAACCATTCTTTTGCCCTGCCGTAAAGATCTAATGGCAGTTTCCGCAGTGTTCTGCTTATTGTGATCTTCGTATAAAAGAGACATAGCAGAAAAAAATTCTTCTAGGGAATTTAGAATGGGGTCATCCTTTTTGTAAAAGGCATTGGCCCAGGATCTGGCCTCACCTCTAAGGAATAAAATTACAGTTAAAACTCTAATCCTATCAGTTGGTTATGACTTAGGTTTCAAGGTAAATAGCAAAGTGCAGGAATTCTTGAAATCCCTGAACAGAGATCTGTCCCCAGAGAACTTTTCAGGTAGACTAACAATGGGTTCTGGGGTAGGCTCAACAGTGGGAGTTTTGTTAGTGAGGTGATCATTAATAAACTTCTTGATATTTTGATTCTCTAATTGAATGTCCCTTAAGCCTTGAATCATGTGATCCATACTCTGGGCTAAGGAACCTACTCTCCTGGACAGTTCACTTATGTCCATGATTAGGCTGTTAGTAGTATTTTTTATAGGCTTGGTAATATGTTAGGTATGTTAGGATTATACTACTGTAACAGCTTACTGCCAATGTAGGACCACTCAGTCTCACACCTTACCGCGGATTCCCACAGATTGAACTTAAAGGAACCCTGATATGCTCATTGATCTGAGGGTCACTACAGCAGGGTAGCTGAGTGAATACGGAACCGTCACGCAACAAAATCTGCTGGCAGCAGAAAGGAGAGTAATGAATGTGAATTGGCAACACACTTGTAATCAAAGATTTAACTACTGCAGGAACCTTGATTCAGTCACACATGCAGTCAAACATAAAATATATACAATTGGCTTTATCAAACACACCAGCAATCACACAGCAATTGGTTATTTGAATAAAAACTAACCAAGCTGAAAATAAGGTTTGAACCAGGTTGAGAATGGTTACTTAGTAATATCCAAACTTATCCAATGTAACCTTAAGCAGGGAATAAAGTAGCTGTGTAGTTTTTATAATGCAGGAGTAATTGATAATCCAAACTGATTTGCAAGCAGGTTAGGAGATAAGTTTGAAATCTACTTGAGTATGCTTAGGAAGTCCGTTTATGAACAGTTTGAAGCAATATATCTATCTTTGTCAAAGTTAGTTGTATTCAAGTCAGCAACAAGAAAAAGTAGTTTGAGACACTACAAAACTTATTTGTCAGAGGGAAGCAGATACAATTCTCAAGCAAGCGTGAGCGTTAGATACACAGTTAGTATAGCAAACTTGCAGATAGAATAGTCAAGTAGTAGTAGTAGATGCAGTTCATATAAAGTAAAATATACAGACCAGTTTACCAAGGAGGTGGTTATGAGCAGAGTAATACTGTTACCAGGCAGCAAACAGTCCCATCGGTATCAGAGAGAGCCGAAGACACAGCCAGAGCGGGAGAATGTCGGGCGTGACGTCACACGCTGCAGGGAGTAAACTTCAATACAGCTGACACAGAGTGATCTTTGGCTGAGATAAACTGTGTAAGGTTTTAACCTTAAGAGAGCATAAGCAGGTAGATCCAAGCAAGTAGAAACTCAAGGTGAGTTTAGAGAATAATGAAAGTAAATACAATGTTGTATAAACGGCAAGGTCTCTTCTGAAGCAGCTTGTCACTGAGCAACAAATTACCAAGCAATGAGTTCTGTTGGGAGGTGCCTTAAATAGGGCTAGAGAGTTCAGTTTCTTAAAGGTACAGCATAACAGGAGATGAATCCCTGACACACAGCTTTCAAAGATAAGATCATTGACCAAAAAGAGTACAAATATCTAATGGTTACTAATCCTAAAGTAGCCACTATGTATTTGCTGCCTAAAATCCATAAAAACTTTTCCTGTCCTCCTGGGAGACCTATAGTATCAGGACTAGGATCACTCACAGAAAGAGCTAGCAGATATGTTGACGCAAGATTAAGGAAAATTGTAGATGCCCTACCGTCACATACCAGAGACACAATGCAAATCTTAAACAAGATGCATAATATCACTATAACAGAACAGTGTATCTTGATAACATGTGATGTAGAGTCTCTCTATACGAGTATGAAAACTGACTGGGGCATCAAAGCTGTAGCCCATTTCCTAGAGAAAGACAATGACATGGACCCAGCCACTAAAGAATTTGTCATCAAATTGCTAAAATTTGTGCTCACACATAACTACTTTGTGTTTGATGATAAATTCTTCTTACAAGTCTGTGGCACCACAATGGGCACATCTTGCGCGCCAACATATGCCAATATATACCTGGGCTGGTGGGAAGAGATGATAGTGTTCAATGACCATATGAACCAATATACCAAATTCATCTCCCACTGGTCCAGGTATATAGATGACATTCTCCTTATATGAGAAGGCCTGTTAGAAGTTTGGGAAGAATTCATTAAATTACTTAACACTAATCCATTTGGATTATACTTGACACATAGTACAAGCTTTAACAAAGTTGAATTCTTGGACCTGACAATCTCTAAGAGCAATGACAAATTAGTGATGGATACATATAGAAAAGCAACTGCGACCAACAATATCTTACATGCACAAAGTAATCATCTTCCATCCACAATCAATAGCCTCCCGTACGGTGAATATCTCAGAATAAGGAGAAACTGTACAGACATAAATTCTTTCAAAAAGTCAGCATTAGAACTACGTGATAGACTCCTTCAACGGGGCTACTCCAAAAAACTGTTAGCGAAGGCTTATCAAAAAGCTCTTACAAAAAATAGGTCAGATCTTCTTATACCGAAAAACAAAAAATGTGTATCAGAGCAAAACACTATGAGAATTATTTCAACTTATAGCAATCAAAGTGAACAAGTAAGTACAATAGTGAGAAAACACTGGCACATTCTTAGAAGTCACGAAAGATTAAAGGGATTACTACCTGATAAACCATCTTTCACTTTTAGGCGTGCCAGGAATCTCAATGATAACTTATCACAAAGTCACTTTGACAGGAATAGGAATAAAAAAACAATTTATCAAGGCTCCACACCCTGTTGTCATTGTAAAACCTGCCAATTTATGAGTAAAAAGGAATTTATCACTGACAGATTCTCAAAAAATGGAAAATTAAAACACACATTAACTGTCAGAGTGATAATGTCATCTACTGTCTATCATGCTCGTGTAATTTGATATACACAGGCATGACAACTCGTAAATTAAGCACAAGAATAACAGAACACCTATGTAACATACGTAATGCCCAAAAAGATCAGAAAGAAGGTAAAAAAATAACTAGTGTGGCTAGACATTTCTTATTACACCACGCAGGTAAAACTACATCTTTCAAATGTTAGGGCATTGAAAGAGTTAAACCAGGGATCAGAGGTGGGAACACCGAGAATATTTTGTTACAAAAGGAAACAGGCTGGATAATTAAATTAAATTCAGTCATGCCACACGGAATGAATGAAGCTATTAATTATTGGGTATTCCTTTAATCTAAGTATTAAAAATCTTATAAAGTGAGTCTCTGAGAATCTTTTCATTGTATAATCCTTGATAAGCAAACATTTGTGGTTGCAAATATCATGGAATCACATTCAAAGATAAGTAAGCATGATGATCCATAGAGGTCAGATGTATATAAGTGTTTTATCCTTATAGTTATCCATTCTTACCAGTTTTGAATTTAAATACAATGAAATAAATGTTATGTCTAAAGTGCCGCCCGTAGTGCAGTTGTAAACCATTTCTAACACCACTGTCTATGCAATGGGTATTTGGACTCTTAATTTTTGTCTGCTATGTATATAACTACCGTTTACTATATACTACATATAACAAACTATACATTATGTTCTTCATATACAGGGCATATGTATCTTCATAATTATGTAACTAAATGATTAACACCATTTTTGGAGACTTGTTTAATAAGTCCCAAGTTAGATGGCAAAAGTATAGAATGTGTACATGTTGTTTATAAAAGGATTTAAAAATACATTGTACCCTCCTGCATAGTTTTGAGCTCCTGAATTATTCTTAATGTTGATCCCAATGAAACATATCATAAACATTTCTGCAGAATCACATCTTCTAATTACATATATATGGGGATCAGATTATAGCCACTCCTTACAAGCGCCCAAAAGGGTTAATATTATTATGACCATCGAAGGTAGAGTATATATATCCTGTAAAATGACTTTTGTAGTTACACCTTTCAGATGTGTGTGTTTCTTTTGCAATGATACGGGACATTAATCGAGCACAAACCATATATAGCTTTTCTTTTCTTCTGAGATTTGCTAACTATGGGTTTAATTGTATATAAGCTACAGTATTACCCATATGGAACTATAACTATATACATTCTAGTATTTCTCCAATACAAATAATTGGTAATAATGATGAATTTGCCATCAGGATATATTGCCTTCACAACACATATGTAAACGCTACCAAGGATATTATAAACATATTTAAAGGTCATATTGACAACATGATTGCAATCGCAATATATGTATTAGAAAAACCCAGATGAATTACTCTACTTTTCAATTGTGGTATGCATACATCATATGAGGATGAGCTAAAGTGTAGCACATAGTGCAATAGAATATACAAACACAAGGCTTTAATGAATTGCACGGAGATATGAAAATGTATGCCGCAATGTTATGTGACTTGATCACGGATAAAATTTCACGAATGATCACACACATATTAACTCTTAAATTGTGGTATACAGGTGACATATGATCACGAGCAAAAATGTAATACACAGTGCAATGGATAACACGGATGCAAAGTTTTAAAGTTTTTGTGTATTGCACAGAGATATAACAAAATTGCCGAAATGTCAGGTGACTCGATCACACATAAAATCTGACTAACGATCACATATAGTGGTTTTGGATATGTTTGCCTCATTGAGAATATTGTATTATATATAATACGATTTAAGAATATTCAGTCAGCGCTCTTCTAACAATACAAATGGATCATTGGTGTTTAAAGTCACATGGTCAATCCAATCAGTTCTTAGCCGGTCTTTACGCCTATTACATACAGACTCTCATTGGCTGCTAATAGGGCGTCTCACGAGAAAGGAATGGGATTGGTTGGGAATCCATAAACAAGCACTACTTAAGAGGGTGAAACCCGGGCCTCTGCTTGACATATCACATTGAAAAAGGCTGAATAACACAGCCGAAACACGTTTGTGCTCTCAGTAAGCACACTCTGGTGCACTAACTGTTGGTTTTAATACTGTCCCTAGTCCCTGACACCTGAAGCCGAGGGAGCTGCTATCGGCCAGGAAACAGGGGGGCTAGGTGTTCAGTTTTATGTATGGGTACTTTTTCAAGGTGGTTTCTTGTTTTAACTTGAACTTATTACAATTTAAATTTTTTAAATTACTTATTAGGAATGAGTGCTAATAAAACCCTATTCTTTTTTGGTTCATTTACCAATTTGCAATTGTATGTTTGATATTAGGGTTAGCACCGGAAGTAATATCCAATTATTCCTAACTAACTATATCTAGTGCCAGTTTCTCAATCTCATTATTATAGATCAAAAGATGCAATATACATTTGATAGATACGAATTACATAGATCAATAGATGCAATATATATTTGATAGATAAGATTGATAGTTAGATAGATTCTATAGATAAATAGATAGATTTGATAGATATATAATTTCCCTGACAGAGTATAACAATAAGACATGCAGTCTGGGACCCATGGTGTGTTAAGTAGTACTATTATTAGCAGTTTACTACCTGTTACTCCCCCTATCGGGGGAGGTCTATATGGCCTGCATTTTTGGAACAGGGAGATGGAAGAAGATGCTTGGTCTGTCCTCCTACTTCAAATTTGGCCGAAACACAAGTGGCTGTCACAAAACAGTCCGGCCACAAGATAGATTTGATAGATAGATAGATATACATAGATTGATAGTTAGATAGAATCGATAGAAGATAAATAGATAGATTTTATAGATTTATAATTACCCTGATAAAGTATAATAATAAAACATACGGTCTGGGACCCATGGTAACTAGGTTGTGTTAAGTAGTACTATTCTTAGCAGTTTAATCCCTGTTACTCCCCCTATCGGGGGAGGTCTATATTGCCTGCCGGATTACCCTGACAAAGTATAACAATAAAACATGCGGTCTGGGACCCATGGTAACTAGGTTGTGTTAAGTAGTACTATTCTTAGCAGTTTAATCCCTGTTACTCCCCCTATCGGGGGAGGTCTATATGGCCTGCCTGATTACCCTGACAAAGTATAACAATAAAACATGCGGTCTGGGACCCATGGTAACTAGGTTGTGTTAAGTAGTACTATTCTTAGCAGTTTAATCTCTGTTACTACCCCTATCGGGGGAGGTCTATATGGCCTGCCTGATTACCCTGACAAAGTATAACAATAAAACATGCGGCCTGGGACCCATGGTAACTAGGTTGTGTTAAGTAGTACTATTCTTAGCAGTTTAATCCCTGTTATTCCCCCTATTGGGGGAGGTCTATATGGCCTGCATGATTACCCTGACAAAGTATAATAATAAAACATGCGGTCTGGGATCCATGGTAACTAGGTTGTGTTAAGTAGTACTATTCTTAGCAGTTTAATCCATGTTACTCCCCCTATCGAGGGAGGTCTATATGGCCTGCCTGATTACCCTGACAAAGTATAACAATAAAACATGCGGTCTGGGACCCATGGTAACTAGGTTGTGTTAAGTAGTACTATTCTTAGCAGTTTAATCTAGATGACCTGCATGATTACCCTGACAAAGTATAATAATAAAACATGCGGTCTGGGACCCATGGTAACTAGGTTGTGTTAAGTAGTACTATTCTTAGCAGTTTAATCCCTGTTACTCCCCCTATCGGGGGAGGTCTATATGGCCTGCCTGATTACCCTGACAAAGTATAATAATAAAACATGCGGTCTGGGACCCATGGTAACTAGGTTGTGTTAAGTAGTACTATTCTTAGCAGTTTAATCTCTGTTACTACCCCTATCGGGGGAGGTCTATATGGCCTGCCTGATTACCCTGACAAAGTATAACAATAAAACATGCGGCCTGGGACCCATGGTAACTAGGTTGTGTTAAGTAGTACTATTCTTAGCAGTTTAATCCCTGTTATTCCCCCTATCGGGGGAGGTCTATATGGCCTGCATGATTACCCTGACAAAGTATAATAATAAAACATGCGGTCTGGGATCCATGGTAACTAGGTTGTGTTAAGTAGTACTATTCTTAGCAGTTTAATCCCTGTTACTCCCCCTATCGAGGGAGGTCTATATGGCCTGCCTGATTACCCTGACAAAGTATAACAATAAAACATGCGGTCTGGGACCCATGGTAACTAGGTTGTGTTAAGTAGTACTATTCTTAGCAGTTTAATCTAGATGACCTGCATGATTACCCTGACAAAGTATAATAATAAAACATGCGGTCTGGGACCCATGGTAACTAGGTTGTGTTAAGTAGTACTATTCTTAGCAGTTTAATCCCTGTTACTCCCCCTATCGGGGGAGGTCTATATGGCCTGCCTGATTACCCTAACAAAGTATAACAATAAAACTTGTGGTCTGGGAAACATGGTAACTAGGTTGTGTTAAGTAGTAGTATTCTTAGCAGTTTAATCCCTGTTACTCCCCCTATCGGGGGAGGTCTATATGGCCTGCCTGATTACCCTGACAAAGTATAACAATAAAAGATGCGGTCTGGGACCCATGGTAACTAGGTTGTGTTAAGTAGTACTATTCTTAGCAGTTTAATCCCTGTTACTCCCCCTATCGGGGGAGGTCTATATGGCCTGCATGATTACCCTTACAAAGTATAATAATAAAACATGCGGTCTGGGACCCATGGTAACTAGGTTGTGTTAAGTAGTACTATTCTTAGCAGTTTAATCCCTGTTACTCCCCCTATTGGGGGAGGTCTATATGGCCTGCCTGATTACCCTGACAAAGTATAACAATAAAACATTCGGTCTGGGACCCATGGTAACTAGGTTCCCTTAGGCCCATACACAGGCTGGCAATAGTGGCACGCTGGCCTGGCAACTAAAATTAAATAACAATAGCAGACTGATGTAAAAGTTTTTTTGTTTTTTTTAAATTTACACTAATGTTCCCTTAGGCCCTTACACAGGCTGGCAATAGTGGCACGCTGGCCTTGCAACTAAAATTAAATAATAGCAGACTGAGAGAAATTTTTTTTTTTTTTAAAAATACACTAATGTTACACCAGATATAAATGGTGGAAAACAGAGCTATTAATCACAGTATATGATGTGTGCCTGACACACAGGCCTGATGGAAAATTAAATTAGATTACACTAGCACAATGATGTAAAAGTTTTTTTTTTTTTTTTTAATTTACACTAATGTTAACCAGATATCAGTTTGGCACAGAAGAATTAATCACAGTATATGCTGTGAGCCTCACACACAGGCTGACAGCCAGGCAAATTCAAATAAAATTACAAAAAGGGCTTTTTGGGCTGAAGTTCTAGCCCTAAAATGGGCTTTTTGGGGTGCTGTCCTTACAGCAGAGATTAGATGAGTCCTTTAGGACTGTAGTGGACACTGAATACACTAGCCTAGCTATCTATTTCCCTATAAAATCAACAACAGCAGCACTAAACCTCCTCTCACTAAGAATGCAGGATCGTAATGAATCTAAAATGGCTGCTGCCCAGGAGCTGGGAGGGTCTGGGAGGGAGTGTCTGCTGCTGATTGGCTCAAATGTGTCTGCAGGCTGTGAGATACAGGGTCAAAGTTTCCTCAATGATGACGAATAGGGGTGGATCGAACATCGCATATGTTCGCCCGCCGCGGCGAACAAGCTAAGATCGCCGGGATCTGTTCTTCGGTGAACAGTTTGCGACATCACTATATATCATAGGTGTTATTTTATGATTTCTAACTGATTTATATGCAGACTACTTATTTGGATACAAAAACGCCTATATTTAGCCCCTCTGATTGTATAGTCATATCCATATGTACACATGTATGTCTCAAGACACAAGAATAGTATATAATACATAATTCATCAAAACTCCCATGCTAATCTCTGATGATCTCCTATTTTTATTAAGGTCTTAACCCCCTATTACGTCCTACGTAGTGTAGCATACACCTGAATAAATAAGACAACACACCATGTTGGGAGAGAAAGACCGGTCACGGTCACGTTTATTAACATAAACGGATAACTAGTACCTAAGTGTTAAACAATTATCTTAGGCACTTTAACTCTTAATACCAAACTTGGCAACAAGTTCGTAACACAACGTTGGCGGCATCTTTCCCTAACCTAGCCCCTTTAAGCAGATGGTCAAGGCCCCTTTCGGTGTTTGCAGCGTGACACCCGGCTGTTCACGCCCAATGGCACTGAGAGAGAGCTGTGATTGTTTAGAGGTATTCGGTCTTATTCGCAAGGGAGAGGACCCCAGGGCGGCGCCTGGCGGGCGTAACCGCTCCCCAATTTAGACCGTCACTCTTCCCTCTCGGTGCCCGCTCCCCAGGGCCCTGACCACCCGCCTGCCGAGGCATCCATCCAACCCGGTAAGGTAACCTCTACCAATAGAATCGTGCAACCCTATTGATAGAGGTGGATGACTATATTAAGAACCCGGTCTTACCAAAGGCTAGCTCAAGTAAACCTACCCCAGCCGGGTTAACTCACCCTACCGAGCCGCATCGCCGCCAATCCACAGCTACTCCAGGGACGGGTGGGCGGGAAACTTTCTCCTTGAAGTCTGGAACCGAAAAGAGGCCGGACACCCTGCTGCAGGAACCTATAAAGGTAAGCACAAAACACCTCCTCCTCTCCTGCAACATTGTAACAAACACACAATCCTCCAGACTTCAAGTTGGTAATCCCTTAATGCTGTTACAGGCCCACTAGAGGGCCCTCCACTCTCATAAGGTCTTAACCCCCTATTACATCCTACGTAGTGTAGCATACACCTAAATAAATAAGACAACACACCATGTTGGGAGAGAAAGACCGGTCACGGTCACGTTTATTAACATAAACGGATAACTAGTACCTAAGTGTTAACCAATTATCTTAGGCACTTTAACTCTTAATACCAAACTTGGCAACAAGTTCGTAACACAACGTTGGCGGCATCTTTCCCTAACCTAGCCCCTTTAAGCAGATGGTCAAGGCCCCTTTCGGTGTTTGCAGCGTGACACCCAGCTGTTCACGCCCAATGGCACTGAGAGAGAGCTGTGATGGTTTAGAGGCATTCCGTCTTATTCGCAAGGGAGAGGACCCCCAGGCCGGCGCCTGGCGAGCGTAACTGCTCCCCAATTTAGACCGTCACTCTTCCCTCTCGGTGCCCGCTCCCCAGGGCCCTGACCACCCGCCTGCCGAGGCATCCATCCAACCCGGTAAGGTAACCTCTACCAATCGAATCGTGCAACCCTATTGATAGAGGTGGATGACTATATTAAGAACCCGGTCTTACCAAAGGCTAGCTCAAGTAAACCTACCCCAGCCGGGTTAACTCACCCTACCGAGCCGCATCGCCGCCAATCCACAGCTACTCCAGGGACGGGTGGGCGGGAAACTTTCTCCTTGAAGTCTGGAACCGAAAAGAGGCCGGACACCCTGCTGCAGGAACCTATAAAGGTAAGCACAAAACACCTCCTCCTCTCCTGCAACATTGTAACAAACACACAATCCTCCAGACTTCAAGTTGGTAATCCCTTAATGCTGTTACAGGCCCACTAGAGGGCCCTCCACTCTCATAAGGTCTTAACCCCCTATTACATCCTACGTAGTGTAGCATACACCTGAATAAATAAGACAACACACCATGTTGGGAGAGAAAGACCGGTCACGGTCACGTTTATTAACATAAACGGATAACTAGTACCTAAGTGTTAACCAATTATCTTAGGCACTTTAACTCTTAATAACAAACTTGGCAACAAGTTCGTAACACAACGTTGGCGGCATCTTTCCCTAACCTAGCCCCTTTAAGCAGATGGTCAAGGCCCCTTTCGGTGTTTGCAGCGTGACACCCGGCTGTTCACGCCCAATGGCACTGAGAGAGAGAGCTGTGATGGTTTAGAGGCATTCCGTCTTATTCGCAAGGGAGAGGACCCCCAGGCCGGCGCCTGGCGGGCATAACCTCTCCCCAATTTAGACCGTCACTCTTCCCTCTCGGTGCCCGCTCCCCAGGGCCCTGACC
Organism: Bombina bombina; assembly: GCF_027579735.1. NCBI lineage: Eukaryota > Metazoa > Chordata > Amphibia > Anura > Bombinatoridae > Bombina > Bombina bombina. The sequence goes on from NC_069499.1 coordinate 1,092,429,608, forward strand.
ACCTGGCACAAGAGCCAAGCGTTCTCTTGCCGCCACACACAAACCGACAGGCACCTATAACTAGCAAAACATTCAAAACTGTACAAATAACTTAAATAACAATTAACAATTAACCACTTTTTTTTTTTTTGGAAACGAAATAATTCTTAACAAAGCGCTCCTAATGTCTTTTAGGAATATGTCCAACCCAACATCCATCAGGTGTACCCCGTCAGGTCGAAATAGGTCCTTTTTGTCAGCTGTTTATGTCCAACCCAACATCCATCAGGTGTACCCCGTCAGGTCGAAATAGGTCCTTTTTGTCAGCTGTTATTCCATCGTGACGAATCACGAAGCCCCCCAGGGCAGTAACCGTTCTCCCCAACTCTCTATTGACCTTCTTACGCACGTTATAAGCCGCTTTCTTGGTCACGATGTGCCTCCAATGCAGCCGAGCAACCACATTGGACCACCCGATTTTGAACTCCTTCAACCACGTGTGGACCCACTTAATATCGGCTGTCATCCTTTTAATAAGGTCCAAAGCCGGCAATGACCCTAAGTCATTACCTCCCAGGTGCAGCACTATCACATGAGGCTGCCCCCACCTTTTGTGTGCCTCCTGCAACAACGCTGGCAAATCGTCCCAAACAAGGACCCTGCGTCCTAACCACCGGAAGTTGGCCCTGGATGTTTGGAATCCAAGCTGTTACCCTTCCGGCGTCCGCAGCGCCCTGATGGACGCCCAATGGATAAAGGAGTGGCCTATTATCCATACTCAAACCGTGGGTGAACTTCCTAATGTACCTGGTGAAACAGACGACACCCTATTAGCCGGTCAACGCTCTGACCCCTAACACAAACCCCACAGTTCAATCCAAATTCAGCTACCGTCCCAACCACCCACACCACCCTCCACGCTTGGTGTACCCCCTTTGAGACCCTGCCTGTAACCCTTAAGGTTCCCGGGCAGCATCTGCCTCAGCAATGCGTTCCTGGTGTGGGCCTAATATATACTTTAAACTGCGCTGACCTCCACCTCCCCAGCCTCTTTATTTCTGCTGGGGAGTCACCCTTCTCTGCCGCACTAGTCGCAGCCCCAATCCTGAACGAATGGGCTGCGATCCTCTTGGGATCCAAGCCCACAGCCACCGCTGTTTTCACGAGCACCCTACGAAACTGAAATACCGACAATGCTGACCCATCCTCGTGGACGAAAAACTGGTCACACTGCACCGGACGGAGTTTTGAAAACTCCTCTACACAACGGACTGGACAGCATAACGCTTCCACCTGGCTGGCCAGAGGTAGCCAAGTCCCGCTACCCTCTTGATCCATTTTGGACCGTGGGACAAATAATAGCACCCTCCCTTGCGCCAACCGCACATGTTTCGCCAGGACTCCCCCTGAACCCTTCGTTTTGGATGATGAGACTAACTCGCTCACCCGAAGGGCCCCGGCAAATGCTATGGCAAAAGCCGTTTGAAAGAGCAATCTCTCATAATCAGATTTACACACTTCCTGTAAACCGAACGCCAACTGCCTCAGTCTACTGGCCGTGATGGGTTCCCTGGGGTCCTTAGCCTTGGGAACCATTCTCCCCCAGCCCTTCAGAACTTTCTGCACCAGAAAAGTCCTGGAGTGATCCTTGAAACCGAGCGCTCTGTTAAAGAATGCAACTGCTGACAGCCTACCCGCAGCTCCAGCCTTACTAACTCCATCCCTTCTCAGCCATGCCAGCCATTCCAACACATGCACCCTAGTGGCCCCTTGTACATGTACGTCCTTCTGACGACAGAAAGCCTCCCATCTGTTCCAGTGGCCCAGGTAGGTGGCCCAGGTCTTCGGAGCCAAGGACGCCTTAACTAAACCGAGGATGCCTTCCCAGCCTTCATCAGCTGCCAAAGATAAGATGGGCACATTAGACCCTCCTTCGCCGCCTTGGGTGCTGCTTTCCTAATCTGCCCCCAATTGAATCGAGAGAGCGCGTCAGCTATCACGTTCTGCACTCCCGGGACGTGTTTGGCAGTGAAGCATATGTTGAGCTGCAAGCAGCGCAACACTAGGTGCCTCAGATAGCGAACGACATTAGGTGAAGCCGCTGACAACCGATTAATGGCGTATACCACACTCAGGTTATCTGTCCAGAATACCACCGACCTCTTCGCCAACTTATCCCCCCATATTTCCACTGCTACGATTATTGGAAACAACTCCAATAGCGTCAAATTCCTGACACACCCAGCCGCTATCCATTCGCTGGGCCACGGAGCTGCATTCCCCTTCCAGGTATGCCCCATAACCGGAGCTCCCTGCCGCGTCCGTGAAGAGGTGCAGGATTTGATTGGAAACTGGTGGTTGCCTCCAGAGGCAAACCCCGTTGAAGTTTACCAGGAAGCTTTCCCAAACCCCCAAATCCTCTTTTATCTCATCCGTTACGCGGGCCCAATTTGATCGCCCAGCAGGACCTTTCAATTGGCCCTCCAGGCGGCGATTGAAAACCCTCCCCATGGGGATCACCTGCCCCGCAAAGTTCAAGAGGCCCAGCAATGACTGGACCTCCCTAATGGGAACCTTCTCGCTCCCCTTGACTGACCTGACCGTCTGCAACATCCACTGCACCTTATCCACAGGCAATCTGCAAACAGCATGCACTGTGTCAATTTCTATCCCCAGAAATGTTATACACATACAGGGACCCTGCGTCTTATCATCCGCCAATGGTACCCCAAAACATGCCATCATGTCGACCATGACTTTCATGAGTCTTTCACACTCAGCGTCCCTGACTCCCCCCACCAACAGGAAGTCGTCGAGGCAATGGGCAATCGCCCCACCCCCAGACGCTGTCTCAACTACCCAGTGCAGAAAAGTACTGAAACACTCAAATAGCGAGCAGGACAAGGAACACCCCATTGGGAGACACCTGTCCACATAGTAAGAACCCTCAAACTTCATCCCCATAAGCCTGAATGCTGAAGGATGAAGCGGCAATAGCCTAAATGCGGACTCAATGTGCCACAAGCCCTGACCACCTCTAGAGCATTATCAAAAGATTGATAATGTACCGAACTGAGTTCGGCGTCATTGACCGATCCCCCTTTTGGAAAGGACAGGTGATGAATCAGTCTGAACTTCCCCGGGTCCTTTTTTGGCACCACTCCCAAAGGAGACACCACCAGGCCGTCAATTGGGGGCTCGGCGAACGGGCCAGACACCCGCCCCATCGCCAATTCTTTGGCCAATTTCTCCCTCACCACGTGAGGGAATTCGTAGGCCGTTTTTAAATTCTTGTGCCCTTTTGTTCCCAGTACCTCTCTCGTGATTGGTATCTCAAAACCCCATTCCAGACCAGCCCGAAGCAGCTCTGCCGCCTCCCGGTCTGGGTAATTAGCTAGCCATGCTAGCACTGGAGGCAGCTTATGCGGGGTTGGGGCCCTTGACCACAGCTCCTGGTTTTAGAGCTGGTTTACGCTGCCCTTGTTCCTTGCGTTTAACGCAGTCAATCCCTGAGTGGGGGCCTCCGCAGTATCTGCAGATGTGCCAAAAGGAACAACTGCTCCCCCTCTCACACGATTTGTCCTGGAATTTCCAGCACTCGCGTCCCCGCCTATTCGTCCTCACGCCCGGCCGGGGAAAGCCTCCTTCCAGCCCTAATTTCGAACACAAGTGCATGTCCTGAGTGCTGAAATGCAGTAAGGTGTTTCCTACCATTTTCCTCCTGAAGGCCATGTCATACTCTCTCCACGCCCCCTCTTTGAATCTCGCGTGGATGTCCTCAATAGTATCCTGATACTTAAAGAGGTTGTGGCCCTGCAGTGGCGACCTATCCACGTAACACGCCGCCAGCACCCTGAAACATTTAAGCCATTCTTCATATGTTTCAGGTCTGCGCACCCTTTTAGGCCCAGACCCATCCAGTGCTCTCTCTTCTGCCCAAAACGCATCCAGTGAGAGGTCGAATATATTCACATATCAACCCTCCTGTATCTTTTTTACTACTTTTGTCTTTAGGTGCCCGTACAATGAATGTACTAGGCATGGGTATGTGTCCCCTTGCGCGGCCACCTTCCACGGCACAGGGACCCCTGGCCCACTGCCCCCAGGCCCACTAGGCCCGTGCTCCGTCCGCAGGCTCCGGTCCCCCAGCCCTATCCTTTGAGTGCCCCGCCGCCATTTTCTTGATCCATCTAAACATCCTACGCTGCCCTTTGCCAACCAGTCCCAGGTCCTCTCCACTCTCTGAACCTGACCCACTAGTTGAAGACCCCATGTCAGCATGTAATGTTTGATGTGCATAGTACTCACGAGTTCCAGTTCCCTCAGCGTCTACGGGTGCCTGAGCCGATGTTCCTGGGTGAACCGCCTGTTCCCTACTTGGACCCACCACCACCAGTGCACTGGAAGCCTCAGATGCCATCGTTGATGCAGTCCTATTTTGCACCTGTGGAGACAAAGTAACTTGGGGAGTACTCTGGCCGACAGGTGGTGCATCAAAGGAAACATTCCTACCCTCCACCCTCTGCTCCCCCACAGTATTCATCCCCGGGGCTGACGAAACAGCCCTCCTTATCATGGCTTCCTGACCTGGCCCCTCCAGGGCGTGGGCACTCAACCCTTGGGGGGCCTGTTGCCTGGCCACCTCACGCAGCGCAGCCTCAACTGCCTTTTTTATAATTTCCTCCTGCACCAAGCCACTATGCCCTTGGGCATCATTCGCAACACACATGGGCACAACCTGTCTCACATCGCACTGCTCACGGTTTGCAAACTCCAAACATCTGTGCCCTCCATGCATCACCTCACCACACCTGTCACGCTGAGCTCTATCCTCAACAACATGCGTTATAACCGCATGCGCCCCCCTTCTTTCTCCAGAGTCATGACCGCAACACCTCCTGTCACTTCCATCCACAACTCCCCCTTGTGTACTCACAGCGGGCCCAGCCATACCCATGATGCCGCTCGTGCCACCATGCAAGCCTGCCTGCACCCCAGACCGAGGTACCACCATGCCTGATCCCATCTCACAGATCACACTCAGACCCCTTGCTCCAGCCACACTTGCTCCACTCATTAGGCCGCAAGCGCCAATACCCATGCACGCATGCGCAGTAGTGCCAAGGCCTCTGCCCGCCACGTGCACATGCGCACTTGTACTGGGCCCTTCTCCTCCACTGCCTCGCGCCTCTGTCTCGCCTGCGGCCCTGGCCACCCCCGGTACTTGTGCCCGCTGCCCTCCTAAGCCTCCACTTGGCCCACCACCCATGACCGGAAGCCTCCCCAAGTTACCTGGGCCGCTCCAGTCGCGCATGGCGTCTCCTGCTCCACTGGCCCGCCCTCCAAGATGGCGGCCGCGATCCTCCTCCTCAGAACTAGAGGAGTACATCTTGCGCGACCCGCCGTCTGAGAGGGCGGGTTCCACTGCGCACTCTGCCCGACCTTGCAATACAGGCCCCAAACCTCCGGCTTCTACTACAGCCCCACCACCGGCCTCCGGGGCCACGATCTGTCCAGGCCCATGCCCAGGGGGTAACTGAGACAAAGATTGGGCTAAGGCCAAGACCGCCGCCACGGCCTCCGGTGTAAGGGCCGCCAATTGACCTGCCACCTCTCCCCCTACCAGGCTACTGATAGGAGTCCCTGACACCAGGGGGCCCTGATGAACCACACTAGGCCCTGGTCCATCCTCACCCTGGCCTAGACCAGGCCTCGCCTGGCCCTCCCCAGCAGGGGCAATATTAACCGCTCCAGCCTTGGGCCCTGATCCCCTTCTCACACCCTTGGCAGGCCCTTTTCCCTTATTAAAACTCCTCTGGGGCCTATCTTTCTGGGGGGTGGGGGGTACCACTTCATCAGACCCATGCTCCTCCATCTGTCTTGCAGGTCCTCTCTTCCTGGACGTCATTTCCACGACCTCCCTGTATCTCTTAGGTGGCATAGATTTCCTCCTGGATCTATCCATTTCCAACTATTTCTTCAGGAATACAGCAGAAACTTTCTCCTTGAAGTCTGGAACCGAAAAGAGGCCGGACACCCTGCTGCAGGAACCTATAAAGGTAAGCACAAAACACCTCCTCCTCTCCTGCAACATTGTAACAAACACACTCTACAATCCTCCAGACTTCAAGTTGGTAATCCCTTAATGCTGTTACAGGCCCACTAGAGGGCCCTCCACTCTCAATTTGCTCTATTTATTTCAGTCTCCTATAGATGATAAGTAATGCAGAGTGTATTTCAAATTATGTTTTGCTTAATAGCTACTACTTCATCAATGTTGCTACTGATAACACTATTCCCAAGTTTTCATATTTTTATTATTCCTGGTCCAAGAGTGACCACCTAATAAAATGTAAAATAGTCCACCATAAATATAAAAGAGATTGGACATTAATTATATAGGTTATTTACTTTTAACTAGTTGTGCTTATGTCTAAAAGTATTATGTCCATTTTTATGTTATAATGTACTAGAGGTGTACTGTTGAGATTCCTCACCTTTATGCTGTTCAAACTTAAAAATATCGTACAATATGTTAAAATTTCGGTATATATTATGGACTTACTTTATTGGTAGTCCTGTTAATGTATAGGCTCTTGTTTGTAAGTTTTATAACCTCAATAAAAATATAATAACAAAATAAAAAAATTTAAAGGGACAGTCTACACCAGAATTGTTATTGTTTTAAAAGATAGATAATCCCTTTATTACCCATTCCCCAGTTTTGCATAACCAACACAGTTATATTAATATACTTTTTACCTCTGTGATTATCTTGTATATAAACTTCTGCAAACTGCGGCCTTCAAGGTCTAAGAAATTAGCAAATTAGCATATGGACATCCTAGGTTAAGCTTTCAACTAAGAATACCAAGAGAACAAAGCAAAATTGCATGCCCTATTTGAATCATTAAAGTTTATTTTGGACTAGACTGTCCCTTTAATATAAAGTCAACAGATATCCTTATATTTTATGTTTAATTACCAAAATGCATATATACAGTATATATGCATACAAGTAGAATGTTACAGGTCAGAGAACTGATATGTGAACAAGCGGCACTCAAAGTTGCGCTGTTCAGAAGGGAGGAAGTCCTTAGCAGCTATTAAGAGACAAATGCATCAGAGAGTAGCATGTAGCTACCCAATAATGAAAGAGTTAAAATGTATATACAAGTGTATAACAGCGCTTAAGAGTTCCTTATCTCTAATAGTAAGTATGGTTTAAATACTAAATAAATGTATGAATAAAATTAGAATTTAAATATAAAACAATAATAAGGTGTAATAAAATAGTCTTACAAATGATAAAGAAAATGGCAGGAAAATATAATGATAAAAGTCCACTTGGATGATCTTTTTGTGAGGTGAATCTCCTTACCAGATTTTACCTCAATCTAATGAGGTAAGTTGCCACACTGAAAGGGGTGATGTAGGTAGTTCCGGAGTGACAAATGGTGCCTATAAGATTTTATCCACCTCTTTTGAGTATGTAGAGAAATTCACATCCAGTAGTTTCCTTCCAAGATATTCTGATATGCCAACCGCCTCTTGGAGTATGTAACTTTAGTATTTGCTTCCTCACAGGGAGATGAGCCCATAAAAGAGAAAAATCATATATAGTGTAATACCATTTTTAATATATGATTAGAAACAAAGCAAGCAATTAACTCACATGTAGTAACCTCAAACACTGTGAGGTATTTTTATGGTATAAATAAAAATTGCTCCATACAGTTAAAGTGCAGATAGCAATATAACCAGAATTCCAAACTTCCACAGTTAGTAATCGGTGTAGGCAGCAGTCTACCAGATGAGGACACAGAGTGTTAAAATACAATAAAATAATACAAGTCAAGGCAATAAAATACCCTGACACGTTTCAAAGGACTTGTATGTGTTCCATCTTCCTCAGAGGGATACACATACAAATCCTTACTTACTATTAGAGATAAGGAACTCTCAAGCGCTGTTATACACTTGTGTATATATATATATATATATATATATATATATATATATATATATATATATATATATATATATATATACATTTTGGTCATTAAAAACAATATATAAGGATATCTGCTGTCTTTATTTCAACTTTAAACTTGCAGTCTTGTGTTGGCACTTTGTGTTAAAGCGTAAGAGCCATAACCATTGGAATCTCTACAGAGGAGGGCAGCATAAAAGGATCTGACTAATCCATAGAAATTTACAAAGGAAAAAAAAAGAATTATTATATAAACTGAAGTCATTTGCTCTTAATTCAATTTAGTGTATATCTTAGTATACCTACCATATAACTACCATAAAAAAATAATATATTAGGAGAACTGCATTCCAGATATTTCAAGGACATCTTCTTTACAAAGAGGGTCTCATACAATGATTTTATATGCAATACCTTTATAGGATATTGAAAGAAACATACAATAATATGATATTGGGAAACATTGTCTTTCTTCTGAGGATTTCTATTAGAGCCTTGAGATCTTAGCAATTTCTTATTTCATTATGCGGCTGACATTTTCTTTTGACATATTATGTATGAACGTTCTTCTATTTTTAATTCAAAAGTCCAGAGACTTTCAAATTAACCAAAACATGTTGTGAGAAATTGACACTTTTTAGTGTTGTGTCAGAGTCAACTATTAAAGGTCTAGGTTTTCATTATTCAATTTTTCAATAAGTTGAAATGTTGATTGTGTGATAATCGGTTCCTACTCTGGATGAATCTCTGTTCACTGACAATAATAACAAGCATTTCTTGTCCATGTGCAATATGGTCTGTTACGTGAGCTCAATACAAATTGAGAGTCTCAGTTCTTACCATAAAAGATCACATATTGCCTCAGCAGGGATTAAGAAAAAAGGAACAGCCCATCATATCCAAGCTTTTTAGATTTCAATATTTCTGTGCTTTACAGTATGTGTGTTGGTTTAGAGGAGAGACATAAGAAATACATAAGGAATAATCAACTAGTTTGTCAAATAAAATAATAATGATTTTTAGACATAAATCTCCTAAAATACATTTTTATTATGTTACACTGACATCATAATCTTTGCAAAAATTGTTTGAAAAATTTAACTACAACGGGAGCATTTCTTAAAGGGATATAAAAGTCAAAATTAAACTTTTGTGGTTCAGCTAGTCCAAGTCATTTTAAAATACTTTTTAATGAACTTCAATGATCAAACTGAGTCTTTTGTCTTGGTGTTTTATGTTGAAAAAGCATACCTAGGTAGGCTCAGGAGAAGCACTATTGGGAGATGGTGAGTGGTAGCTACATAAGTATGCCTCTTGTCATTGGATCACCAGATGTGTTCAGCTATATCCCAATAGTGCATTGCTGCTCTGGAGCTTACATGAATTATTTGGTTTGCAGGGGCTATATAGATAGTTAAGTGCAATCAATAGTGCAATGAAAAATGCTCTAAGGTATTAGACCTCTCTCATTTTTTGCAGTTTTATTTTCATTTAATTAGCCGGGGATATATATTATTTATAGAAATTGTATTATACCAAATTTAAAGAAAGAAAAAAAAATGCAATTAAAGGGACACTATACCCAAACATTTTCTTTCATGATTAAGGTAGAGAATATAATTTTAAACAACATTCCAATTTACTTCTATTACCTAATTTGCTTCATTCTTTAGATATACTTTAATGAAGAAATAGTGATGCACACGGTGAACCAATCAGAGGAGGCATCTATGTGCAGCTACCAATCAGCAGCTACTAAGCATATCTAGATATGCTTTTCAGCAAAGAATATCAAGAGAATGAGGGAAAATAGCTAATAGAAGTAAATTAGAAAGTTGTTTATCATTGTATGCTCTGTCTAAATCATGAAAGAAAAAAATGGCTTTCATGTCCCTTTAATTGTGTATATTAAACAGAGCAAGGGGATTTAGCACTCAATCAGGAAAAGTTCTACAGTTTTTATTTATTTTATGATATTTGCAAAATTTTAATAAAATGCATTAAACATATAAGCTAAAATACCCTTCAAATATAAAACAAAAAAACATTAACTGATAAAATAATTTGTTTTGGTTATACATGAAAGTGACGTACAACTATTTTCTTAATTTTATTGTCTCAATATCACAACATGAAATACTGTAATTTCAAAATCTCATCTATTACTTACCCCACATGCTTCATCTTGATGCTTTTAAAAAACATATTAAATACATTTTGAAAGAAAACAAACACCCTGGCAGCACAAAGCCATGACATGATTACAGAGAAAAATAATTGTTTAAATAATGCACATAAAAGCGCATTTGAATTTAACTCATATTTTGCTAGCACTACCAAAGAGCTCTGGTTACGCTCAAATAAAAAGTTGCACAAAAAAACATCAAATATAGATTAAGTAAGTTACACTCATAATAACACTATCTTAAAAAATATTTTTTAAAAAAAATTGCACAATAAGGGCTCAAAGATATGAGGTCTCAGGTGTTAGAAAAAAAAAGGCATGCAAACGGTTTAAGCATAGTTTATATGTGGTACATATATATATATATATATATATATATATATATATATATATATATATATATATATATGTATTTATGTATTTATATGTGCACATATGTATTTACAAACATACACATATAAACACATAAATACATATTTAAACATATATATATATATATATATATATATATATATATATATATATATATATATATATATATATATATATATATATATATATATATATATACATATACTGTATATAAGTGCGTTGGAGTCATGTAGATGAAAAAATGTAAAAGCATATTAATGCAATATTTATATTTCATGATTATTAACTATTTATTTGCTGTAAATATTCCACATTCCAATGTTCTTCACATAGGAAAATATGTTCTAATTATTTTTAAATATATATACTGTATATATATATATAGATAGATAGATAGATAGATAGATAGATAGATAGATAGATAGATACATACATACATACAGTTATAATCAAAATTATTCAACTCTCATTGCAAAAAAAAGCTTATTGTCAAAATGTATAGACTTTCAGCTGTCAGCAATGAACAAAAGCAAACAAAAGCAATCAAATTAGCTAAATACAATGAATGCCCAAATTCAACTGAAAATTCAACTTTTAATGAATTCTGCAGTCTCAAAATTATTCAACCCCCTTAATAGAATCACTTACAAAAGCACAAATATGCAACACAGGTGTTGTCTCAAGCACACCTGATGCAACTAATCAAGGGCTTCCTTAGTTGCACAAATTGTGCTTGAGCTAGAACACATGAAATACCTGAACTGGCTAGGGGCTTGTTGAGTGTCACGTTTGACTGCATGTTAGAAATATGGCTAAGTCTAAAGAATGGTCCAAAAAGTTAAGGGAAGAGATTATCACCCTTCACTAGCAAGGAACAGGATACAAAAAGATAGCAAAGTCACTGAATGTTCCTAGAGACAGCATTGGAAGCATAGTTATCAAGTTCAAAGTTGAAGGAACAGTGGTTACACTACCTGGACGAGTAGAAAAGGGAAGCTACCAACAGCTGTAACCAGATTTATGAGAAGGTAGATTGAGAAAAACCCTCAATTGACAGTAAAAGACCTGCATCAAGACTTGGTGGCAACAGGCACTGCGGTTTCAGTTTGTGCAGTAAGGAGGGGACATCCTAAAACATTTAATGTGAAAATGGCTTAATGTAGCTTAATGAGTAAAAAAGTGACCAAATGTTAATCAATTGCTGCATAATTTTGCACAACCCAAGATTTCCACTATCCAAACCTATCCTAGAAGTTTCATGGATTTTGGAATTCCACAAGGCAAATGAGTGACATTAAGCTTGTTTTTTGGGGAGCTTAATGTGGCTTAACGTACAAAATTGAACTTAGATTTTAACCAATCTCCACCAAACTTACCACAATACATTAATCTATGGATTCAAACATATTCTGAAAATTTCAGGAAATTTGATAAAACATACCAAAAGTTATTCACATTTAACTATTTTTTTACAATCCTAAAACATTTAATGTGAGCAGCTTAATGTAAAAAAGAGCTTAATGTACCAAAATTCACCTAAACATCGATCAATTGCCTTGAAACTTGGCACAAACTCAGTTTGTCACTTTCCAAACCTATCCTAGAAGTTTCACGGTATTTGGTTTCCCACAAGGCAAATGAGTGACATTAAGCTTGTTTTTTGGGGAGCTTAATGTGGCTTAATGTACAAAATTGAACTTAGATCTTAACCAATTTCCCCCAAACTTCTCACAATATATTAATCTATCTATTCAAACATATTCTGAAAATTTCAGGAAATTTGATAAAACATACCAAAAGTTATTCACATTTAACAATTTTTTACAATCCTAAAACATTTAATGTGAGCAGCTTAATGTAAAAAGAGCTTAATGTACCAAAATTCACCAAAACTTCAATCAATTGCCTTGAAACTTGGCACAAACTCAGTTTTTCACTTTCCAAACCTATCCTAGAAGTTTCATGGATTTCGGTGTCCCACAAGGCAAATGAGTGACATTAAGCTTGTTTTTTGGGGAGCTTAATGTGGCGTAATGAGTAAAAAAGTGGCCAAATGTTAATCAATTGCTGAATAATTTTGCACAACCCAAGATTTCCACTATCCAAACCTATCCTAGAAGTTTCATGGATTTTGGAATTCCACAAGGCAAATGAGTGACATTAAGCTTGTTTTTTGGGGAGCTTAATGTGGCTTAACGTACAAAATTTAACTTAGATGTTAACCAATTTCCCCCAAACTTACCAGAATACATTAATCTATCCATTCAAACATATTCTGAAAATTTCAGGACATTTGATAAAACATACCAAAAGTTATTCACATTTAACTATTTTTTACAATCCTAAAACATTTAATGTGAGCAGCTTAATGTAAAAAGAGCTTAATGTACCAAAATTCACCTAAACATCGATCAATTGCCTTGAAACTTGGCACAAACTCAGGTTGTCACTTTCCAAACCTATTCTAGATGTTTCATGGTATTTGGTTTCCCACAAGGCAAATGAGTGACATTAAGCTTGTTTTTTGGGGAGCTTAATGTGGCTTAACGTACAAAATTAAACTTAGATCTTAACCAAGTTCCCCCAAACTTCTCACAATATATTAATCTATCTAATCAAACATAGTCTGAAAATTTCAGGAAATTTTATAAAACATACCAAAAGTTATTCGAAATTAACAATTTTTTTACAATCCTAAAACATTTAATGTGAGCAGCTTAATGTAAAAAGAGCTTAATGTACCAAAATTCACCAAAACTTCAATCAATTGCCTTGAAACTTTGCACAAACTCAGTTTGTCACTTTCCAAACCTATCCTAGAAGTTTCATGGATTTTGGTGTCCCACAAGGCAAATGAGTGACATTAAGCTTGTTCTTTGGGGAGCTTAATGTGGCTTAATGAGTAAAAAAGTGGCCAAATGTTAATCAATTGCTGCATAATTTTGCACAACCCAAGATTTCCACTATCCAAGCCTATCCTAGAAGTTTCATGGTATTTGGTGTCACACAAGGCAAAGGAGTGACATTAACCTTGTTTTTTGGGGAGCTTAGTGTGGCTTAACGTACAAAATTGAACTCAGATCTTAACCAATTTCCCCCAAACTTCCCACAATACATTAATCTATCTATTCAAACATATTCTGAAAATTTCAGGACATTTGATAAAACATACCAAAGGTTATTCACATTTAACAATTTTTGCTTAATGTAGCTTAATGAGTAAAAAAGTGACCAAATGTTAATCAATTGCTGCATAATTTTGCACAACCCAAGATTTCCACTATCCAAACCTATCCTAGAAGTTTCATGGATTTTGGAATTCCACAAGGGAGGGTACTAAACGCAGAAGGTTTCTATGCCAGAACTTCAAAACGTTCACCACTACTGACCCAAAAGCACAAGAAAAGTTGTCTCCAATATGCTCAAAATCATATAAAATTACCAAGATCTTGATATTGCTTTTGTGTTAATCACTACATTTGTGCTCCAGTTGTAATCTAGGCCTGAATGTTCTATGTTCCTTTCAACACTGCTCATGTCAAGCACTTACTATTTCACCTCCATATATAAATTTGATGATAAATATAACTAATGTGATCAGCTTTGCTGGATAAAAATTTTATTTTGCAATACACTATAAAAACAAAACTGATTATATTATATTTTATTTTATTTTATTGATACTATTATGACAGCAGAGTATTGCGGCCAAAGTTTAAGTTTAATATTGTACTATTTTACAAATTTTAGATACTTATAGCTTTTTATACAAGGCGCCAATTTAGCAGAAATTTGGCAGTATAGGTGGAATTAAAATCAATACTTTTAATTTATTAAGATGTGAGAGAATTCATTATTTTTCAAAATGGGCATTGAGGATTTTAATGTACAGCTAAAGAGAAAGCACCACTGTACAAAACTTAATGAACTTTTAATCAATGAAAAACTGAATGGTAGATTCTGAGATGTCAATTCTCAAGGGGATATTTATCAAGCCGTCAACTTTCTTGAATTCAACGGCACTAATACGCTCGCCTAACATCGCGGCCGCGGACCTGAATATGATCTCCATATTTATAAAGAAAGCCAGCAAAAAGCCAACCACCAAGTACGGGGCGATGAGCATTGGACTGTTGATAACTAACAGTCATCGATCTCGCGTCTATTCAGCTTTTTACCAACTTTATTTATACCCTGTCGCTAAATGCCGCCACTATACTAAAATGTTTAACCCCTATCTCACCACACCCGCCACTAAATAAATGTATTAACTAGACATGTGCATGGCGAAAAAATTTGGTTCGGTTCGAACCTGTAGAATTAAAATAAACTATTTTTAAACTATTAATTAACCTACCCTAACTATTATACTACAATTAAATTAAACTAGCAATTAAATAAACTAAATTACATATTAAAAAAGCCTAACCCTACTCAAATTATTTAAAGCTACTATTTAACCTTATTAAAAAGTACTAAACTACAACAAAAAAACCCGCTAAGTTACAAAAAATAAAAACACTAAATTATGAAAAAAAAACATTATCAAAAGTAAAAAATAATTTCACTTAATCTAATAGCCCTATCAAAATAAAAAAGCCCCCCAAATAAAAAAAAAATCTTCATCCAGACAGCATCTTCTATCTTCATCCATCCGGCGTGGAGCAGGTCCATCCTGAAGACATCCGGAATGGAGCTCCTCTTCAATACGGTCACCCTCATAAACTGGAACTTGAATGCAAGTGATGTCATCTAAGATTACGTCCCTTGCATTCCTATTGGCTGAAAGGTTCCAATCAGCCAATAGGATTTGAGCAGCTCTCATCCTATTTGCTGTTCCAATACAGCAACCGTATTGAAGAGGAGCTCCGCCAGATGTCTTCAGGATGGACCCGCTCTGCGCCGGATGGATGAAGATAGAAGATGCCTTCTAGATGAAGACTTCACCGGATGGATGAAGATGGAAGAGGCCCCCCGGATGAAGACTTCTTACTGCCCTGATGAAGACTTCTTGCCAGCTGGATGGATCCTTCAAGCGAAAATTCAAGAACTGCAAGTGGATTGTTGGGGGCTAGTGTTAGGTTTATTTTAGGGTTTTGTGGGTGGGTTTTATTTTTAGAATAGGGTCTGGGCAGTAAAAGAGCTAAATGCCCTTTTAAGGGCAATGCCCATACAAATTCCCTTTTCAGGGCAATGGGGAGCTTAGGTTATTTTAGATAGGGTTTGTATTTGGGGGGGTTGGTTGTGGGGGTGGTGGGTTTTACTGTTGCAGGGTCTTTGTATTTTTTTTTACAGGTAAAAGAGCTGATTTCTTTGGGGCAATGCCCCACAAAAGGCCCTTTTAAGGGCCATTGGTAGTTTAGTGTAGACTATAGGGTTTTTTATTTTGGGGGGGGGCTTTTTTATTTTGATAGGGCTATTAGATTAGGTGTAATTCTTTTTTTTATTTTTGATAATGTGTTTTTTTTCCGTAATTTAGTGTTTTTTATTTTTTGCAACTTAGCGTTAATTTTTTTGTAGTTTAGTAATTTTTAATAAGGTTAAATAGTAGATTTAAATAATTTGAGTAGGGTTAGACTTTTTTTAATATGTAATTTAGTTAATTTAATTGGTAGTTTAATTTAAGTGTAGTATAATAGTTAGGGTAGGTAAATTAATAGTTTACAAATAGTTTATTTTAATTATACAGGTAAGTTTACATTTTCTTTAAAGATGGGGATGTGGTAATTTTAATTTAAAGTTAGCGGCTTGTTAGGTTTAGGGGTTAATAGCTTTTTTTAGTTTATGGTAATGTGGGGGGCTGGCGGTTTAGGGGTTAATAGGTTAAGTTAGTGGTAGTGATGTGGGAGGCTAGAGGTTTAGGGTTTAATAGGTTTATTTAGTGGCGGCAGGGTCCGGGAGCGGCGGGATAGGGGTTAATACTTTGTATCTTGTTTCTTACCCTTGGCGTCTTTCCAAGATTCTGCACACCAGTAAGGAGAGCAACATATGCTGGACTCTGAATGGAAAGGTTGTGTGGTTAAGTTTCTGCACTCCTGACCTAAGTTTCTAGTACTGTGTATAAGCTCAATGCGAGCAACTACTTAATTGTATTGCCAACCCTATGTATATTTGGTGTTTCTTGCAGCCCTTGTGACGCTTTTTACATTTGTATTTTAATAAATCTTTTTTACCTAAATCCGGCTCAAGCAACTGTTTACCCAACAGTATAATACCGGGTGTGCGCATAAACCTGAGCTAGGCTATAGCTCCATCTCATGTGAGTAAGCATTTGTAAACACGCATTCTGCATCCTGAATAATCACAGAATCACGCTATGTGGCATTTCTTTCTCTCTTTCTATATGAGGATCAAAGGAAAATAGAAGATCGAAGATTCCGAAAATTACACACATATCCTTATAAAGAACTTTTTATGAGTATTTAGTACACTTTTGTTAGTCTTCATTCTTTATTATTTTATCACATTTATTTCACATTTGTTTCATTCTTGTGATATCATGGTATTTATTTTCACATATCCAATCTTAGCATGAATATAGACAAGAGTTTAGGCGAGATAGAATATAACTTCATTTTTTTGTTATACTATTAACTATTAATCTCCACAGTACTATAGAAAACAGTCGATAGATTATCTGAATCGAAGATATCAGCCTGTGGAGGATTAGCATAGATGTCAGCCACTTTTGGGCTGAAATACATAGGGGGGGGGAGGGAGATTCAGCGGATAAGCACCGCTATGTATATAGGGAAGACGGTGGAAGGGTGGGGGGCGGAGCTTAAAATAGATGTAGGTAGGATAAGGTACGTGTTAGGAGCTTGGGAATGTTCAAGTGAAGGGATCCCATGACCATAAAAACAAAATTATATCTAGCAAAACATAGTGCAAATTAGGTTAGTCTCTGCCATTAAATTTCCCCTCTAATAATATGGTTGTATCTATAAGGGTGATGGTATAAAAGTTAGTAAAGGAGCGTTGTCAAGGCTTAATATGGCTTAGTACTGACATCACAATAGGATTCGTAAACTATGGGACAGAAGATTAGGGGAGTATGCTGGTTTTTAGCGATACTAAAGTTATGGTAGAGGGGGGGGAATCAGGAAGTATGGGCATAGGAGACTTCTGGGTGAGCTCCTCTCCTGGGGAGATGCTAGCTATAAGCGATGTGGGGAAAAGGAATAGGGATATGACCCGCAGGCAACATGTACCGGCGGGAAAGGGAAGAGAGGAGCTCAGTATGGGCAGAAAATTTGCGCTATCAATAGATTCTACATAGGGGGTATGCCATTCTTAGCAGGGGACATGAGTGTACAAAGTAGAAAGAGTACCCCTATATAGGGGGGGGATAAAAAATAACCCTTGGCATGCTTATAACACAGATAACAAACATAAGACAGATGTAAATACCAAAGCTCAGTGACATAGGCATAAGATAACTATGTGTACTTAAAATATTGGTAATGACATATTTCTTTTGCAATCATTGTCATCTAGTAAATATGATATATAGTAGAATATACCTTCCATTTATTTACATAGGTGTGCAGGGCTGACCTAAAGAGTAAGGAAACAAGCAATAGATAAACTTATCCAAACATTGCGTATTAAACTTGTCTACTAACTGAAATGGAGTATAAAAAAAAATATACAGTTCCATATAACATTTGGGAAGATACTAAACAGTTATATCTTGTAAATATAAGAACAAACATTTCTCAATCTGGTGTCTAATCTTTCCCTATTATTGGGCCATGAGAGCAGAATAGTACTAAATATTTAGCCTGTCATAAACATATGTTCAGTGCTAGCATCCATTTTCTGCCACAGCAAGCATAGAGCAGAGGCAATGAACATATTATCTTTTTTTTTTTTTTAAGAGAGATTCACACATGTAGTTGAAATAGATGCAGAGCGTCATTAAACCCCTCAATAGAATCTTAACAAAAATATTATAACGCTAAATAATTTTAGCTTAAATTAAAATTAGTTTGAACATTAAGTGTAATACACAAATAAGGTGCCCTAGTTGGGGAACACTCATATCATCTGTATGTAAGCTATAAACTTATAAAAGTATGCTAATGCTACCGTACAGTGGAATTGATATTGTCATATATGCATTATATTGTCACTATATAGCAGGGCTGGATAAACGTAACCCTTAGCTGACATGCCACAGTTATAAAGCAGCATCAGTTTATTTCATGAGAGGTTCTACAGGGAAAACTCTAAGATTGATACCCATATTATATGTGTCTTAGTCAGATAGGAATAGAGGAATTCCTCAAATGGCTTAATTCAGGGCAATAGCAGCTCATGGGTGCAGTGTTGTCCCAAAGTGGAACCGATCATATACAGTTTAAAGCAAAAATGCATTATATGTCATGTGACAAGTAGATGTAGAGACAGTAAAGGTAAGGGCAAAGTACAGGTCTCATTAGTTACTAGTATTCAGGATAATTACAAGGATAGCAGTACAAACTGTAACTATTTTCTAAACAACAGATCCTATAGTAGATCTAACTTTTGTTGAAAGCACCCTGGCTAGAAGTGGGTTAATTTAACTTAATAAAAATAAAGTGTATGGATTAAGTAAGTAACAGGTATAGCAAGTTAAGCCCTATTAATAAACTAGAACATGCTCATAAAGGCATTCTAAGCCTAGCATCCTGTAAAATAAGTCCAGACTATAGTAATACAGTCCAAACGCTGGGTTGGCCTGTATCAAGAGGGTAGAGAAATTGTTTATACATATTACTATTATGTTAACACAAGTTCACAAACTATCCCATGCTTATAAAAATCTAATGGGTCTGCATATCAACAACACAATCTCCCCAGATACCATCAGTTAATACGAAAGCAAGCAATCAGTACAGCTATATATATTGTTAAGTAAATATAAGGCATAAGTCCCAGTAACACAACTACCCCTCATTTTGCATAATATGCAAAAGGAGGGAAATATTTAGGAGAATTAACTATATGAGAGTACAGGTAAATTGCTATATCTCCTTAGCTTATATAATAACAGGAAGGTGCTTGCTTATCTATATATTACTCAGAAGACATGTTTAAAAGAAAAGTTAAATGTCTAAATCATGTGAGACTACATATAAACAGGTTAAACTGTCATATCTTAAACAAGATATCTCAGACATTTATATATATTAACACAGCAAGAAAAAGTATCTCTCAGTCTCAAGTTTTCAGAGGTGATAAACCAGATTACATTATAAGCCAAAATCTCACATGAAGCGCTAATCAGCATATAGTAAAATAAAACCCAGAGGGCTTTCCTCCTATGAATGCAAGGTGTGAAGGTCTTAATAATAGGGTCCCTGAAGGCAAGCGTTAGAAAGTCAGGTGTCACTTTGAGAGTTCTAGTGTCGGCATTAGAGAAGCAGAGGGCCCAACCGATTAGAAGACAAATAGCCTCCCTTAGTCAGGGACAGCAGTTCTAGTATACCCGGTGTGAACCTTGCAGTACCAAGAGCAGAGGCATTTCTACCACCTGGGTCGAAAGGACTTCTGACCCATTCTTCAAGCGCAGAGGAGATCAGCCTCACAGTTGTCTGCAGCAGGTTAGAAAATGAGATTATCGGGGATGCCAATGCCCAGGCAGATCTGGAGGGTAAGAGCTGCATGTGGGTAACAGAGTCCGGTCGCCTAATCTTGTTAGTAAGTGGTCTGTATTTTAAAGGAGACTGTCTCACACCTCTTGTAGTGATAGGACGTGCTGTTTCTTGTCTGCTGCTACTGGGGGATCTGGATGTGTTGTAAGCCCCGCCGCACCTGAAAGCAGCTGGGACCAGACCCTGTCAGGGATCTGAGATAGCGGTGAATGAGCTGCTCGCTATATCCCGGTTCTGAAGTGCAAGTTTAGCAGGGGCAGACCAATGTACGGCTGTCATCACGGTCGTGTGTAGAGGGTATTTGCTCTCTCTAGCTTCCTCTAGTTTCTTGGAGTCCGCCGCCATCTTGATCTGAGAGCTGTTACCCCGGGTGCTTTAAACACTTGTAGTATGTGCAAATGGGGTATGTGTTAGTCGCAGAGTATCAGCCGCATCTGTGGGGGACTCCGTATGATGTTGCAATGTTTCAGGCTCTGAGGTTGGTGCCGAAGCATTAGACTGTGAGGGTTCAGCGTTGTTCAAGTCAGCCGCCATATTAGGATTAAAGCTGTCCTCCAATCCAGGTCGGACTCTAATTGTACGCCTCAGGTCATAAAAACAGCGGTCCATCCTCTCTTCAAAATCGGCTAAGCATTTAAGAACCTGCTTACCAAAATCTGCCATGTTCAAAAGGGATCTGTGTGAATTACCAGATAACTATGGCCTTAGGCGTTATCTGTGCCTCATGAGCAAGCCATGCGGGATAGTCCTCAGCCGTTATTATAGTGGACCGCTAAAATTTCGTTAGTCACTTCTCCTCCTTCCTTTCTATAGGAAAATAACAGGACGCTTTCCTTCTCTACAATTGCAGGACAAGGAATCAATTAAGAGGGATAGATTATGTTTTCTATTAAGTGAAATATAAAATAGTTTTACAGGAGCTCATGAGATGTGCGTCCTATCTCCTCTGCAGCTGGCTCCGCCCCCCCATTTTTTTTTAATTATTATTCAGATAAAACATGAGATTTTAAACAACTTTCTAATTTACTTCTATTATCAATTTTTCGTTCTCTTGGTATCTTTTGTTGAAAAGCAGGAACATATGCTTAGGAGCCAACCCACTTCTAGAGAACTATATGGCAGAAGTTTTGCAAGAATGGTATCCATTTGCAAGAGCACTAGATGTCAACGCTATTTCCTCCCATGTAGTGCACCAGGCATGTCTTTAACTTCGAAAACTATAGAACAAAAGTAAATGTAGTAATAGAAGTAAATTGAATTATTTTTTTTAATGATATGCCTTGTCTGAATCCCAAAAGTCATTTTTTGGATTTGATATCCATTTAATTGGATTGGAAGAAAAATGTAGTGAGCGTAAGTAGGTGTAAGGTGCGAGGATATTAGAGAATAGTGACTTAATGTAAAGTCAGGAGAGTGGTTAGCTCGGTTTTCACAACTCTTTTACAACCCTGATTGTTTAGCATAATAAACCAATCAGGAATGTTAAAACTCTATAAATATAGAGGAATTTGTGTTCATTGTTAAAGGACCAGTAAACACAGTAGATTTGCATAATCAACAAATGCAAGATAACAAGACAATACAATAGCATTTACTCTGAATTTCAAATGAGTAGTAGATTCTTTTCTAACACATTTCAAAGTTATATATATTTCCACTCCCCCTGTACCATGTGATTGCAATCAGCCAATCAAAAATGCATATACGTATCGTCTTGCACATGCTCAGTAGGAGCTGGTGACTCAAAAAAGTGTAAATATAAAAGACTGCACATTTTTTTTAATGGAAGTAAATTGTAAAGTTGTTTAACCCCTTAACGACCAAGGACGTACGCCATACCTCCTAAAAAAAAATACACTTAACGCCTGAGAACGTATGGCGTATGTCCTCGGTCTGGAAAGCAGCTGGAAGCGATCCTGCTCGCTTCCAGCTGCTTTCCGGTTATTGCAGTGATGCCTCAACATCGAGGCAGCCTGCAATAACCCCCCTTGGCCATCCAATGCAGAGAGAGCCACTCTGTGGCCCTCTCTGCACCGGACATTGATGGCCAGTTTCGTTGGTGGGTGGGAGTCAGTCTGGGAGGCGGGTGGGCGGCCATCGATGGGCCGTATGATGTGGAGGGAGGCTGGATCGTGGGCGGAAACGCCGGGTGCGCGCGCGGGTGCACGGGGGGGGGGGGGCGCGGGTAGAGAGCGGGTGGGAACCGCTACACTACAGAAAAATTATGTGAAAAAAGTGGCAGTGAGGGCCAAAAATATCTAAAGTATTTTCAATCTAAGAGATCTGGGAGGGGGTGGAGGGTTGGTCTTTTGGGGGGGCAAGCTACACTACAGAAAAATATTTAAAAAAATAATAAAAACAAATGTTTTACTATAAACTGGGTACTGGCAGACAGCTGCCAGTACCAAAGATGGCTACTAATAAGGTAGAGGGGGATGTTAAAGAGCTGTTTGGGGGGTATCAGGGAGGTTGGGGGCTAAGGGGGGATCCTTCAGAGCAGCATATGTAAATATGCCTTTTTTAAAAAAATTTTTTATCAAGGATAGCTTTTTTTTTTAATACTGGCAGACTTTCTGCCAGTACTTAACATGGCAGGGACAATTGTGGGGTGGGGGAGGGAAGAGAGCTGTTTGGGAGGGATCAGGGGGTGTAATGTGTCAGGTGGGAGGCTGATCTCTACACTAAAGCTAAAATTAACCCTGCAAGCTCCCTACATGCTACCTAATTAACCCCTTCACTGCTAGCCATAATACACATGTGATGCGCAGCGGCATTTAGCAGCCTTCTAATTACCAAAAAGCAACGCCAAAGCCATATAAGTCTGCTATTTCTGAAGAAAGGGGATCCCAGAGAAGCATTTACAACCATTTGTGCAATAATTGCACAAGCTGTTTGTAATTTATTTCAGTGAGAAACCTAAAATTGTGAAAAATTGAACTTTTTTTTTATTTAATCGCATTTGGCGGGGAAATGGTGGCATGAAATATACCAAAATGGGCCTAGATCAATACTTAGGGTTGTCTACTACACTACAATAAAGCTAAAATTAACCCTACAAGCTCCCTACATGCTCCCTAAATAACCCCTTCATTGCTGGGCATAATACACGTGTGGTGCGCAGTGGCATTTAGCGGCCTTCTAATTACCAAAAAGCAACACCAAATCCATATATGTCTGCTATTTATGAAAAAAGGGGATCCCAGAGAAGCATTTACAACTATTTGTGCCATAATTGCACAAGCTGTTTGTAAATAAATTCAGTGAGAAACCTAAAGTTTGTAACAAAATGTGAGAAAAAGTGAACAATTTTTTTTATTTGATCGCATTTGGTGGAGAAATGGTGGCATGAAATATACCAAAATGGGCCTAGATCAATACTTTGGGATGTCTTCTAAAAAAAAATATACACACGTCAAGGGATATTCAGGGATTCATGGAAGATATCAGTGTTCCAATGTAACTAGCGCTGTTTGAAAAAAAGTGGTTTGGAAATAGCAAAGTGCTACTTGTATTTATTGCCCTATAACTTGCAAAAAAAGCAAAGAACATGTAAACATTGGGTATTTCTAAACTCAGGACAAAATTTGGAAACTATTTAGCATGGGTGTTTTTTGGTGGTTGTAGATGAGTAACAGATTTTGGGGGTCAAAGTTAGAAAAAGTGTGTTTTTTTAAATTTTTTCCTCATATTTTATATTATTTTTATAGTAAATTATAAGATATGATGAAAATAATGGTATCTTTAGAAAGTCCATTTAATGGCAATAAAAACGGTATATAATATGTGTGGGTACAGTAAATGAGTAAGAGTAAAATTACAGCTAAACACAAACACTGCAGAAATGTAAAAATAGCCTTGGTCCCAAACGGTCAGAAAATGGAAAAGTGATGTGGTCATTAAGGGGTTAAAATTACGTGCTGTGGGGGGGCGGAGCTAAACGCTGTATGAAGAGGCTGTGGATCTGTGTAGCTCTTGTGGTTTTAGAGATAAAACCAGGGTTAAAATTGTATTAAGTGACCTATATTAGCTGTTTAAGAAGCTTATAGCAAGTGAGAGGTTCACTGAGTATGACCTGAACAAGCCTGGTTGCAGAGAAATCCATAGACTCTGAAACCTGTCATTCTGACTGTCACTGTAAGTACTGGGCTAACACCTTGACAGAGCAGTTATCTAAAGCCTGCTATTTCATCACCTCCGGAGGGTCGGGGATCCGCTCTGGAGGACATCAGAAGACATCACAGTCGTAGGGATTGAAGACGCTCAGACAGCAGTGAATAACGGCAAGTACCGGTAAGACCCTGAGGCCATTCACACTGAGCTGCCATTGAATACAACGCAAAGATCTTGGAAGGCAAGTTACTCGCTCTGATCCTAAGAGGAACATCTAGAAGGGACTCAGGTGAGACAGAACGGAGGTCCTAGAGCTCCCGGTGCTCATGCTGTGAGGTAAACTATACACGGCAATAGTAATTGAAATTGGCCTAAGGCGCACCGGGACCTGCCTGTTACATGGGGTTGCGCTCCTTATTGAAAAGAGGTACAAGATAGATCCTCTTAATATACTGTACTCCCCTAAGTTAATATAGTGAAGCTACTCAGTTGCTGGCAAGTGTGTTTTTCATAACATAAGACAGTTTGGGGCCATTGTAACACATCACACAGGATTTGGCGCGAAAATACGCCATCTTAGTTATACTGTTGCGCAGTTCCCTATTGCCACACACCGGAGGGGAGAGACACAGTACTGTTTGTTAAAGACTACCCAAACAACCTCAGCTATACATAGTAGACCATCCGGTCTGATAATAACTGTTTTTCCACACCTATAAAATGTTCCTTGTTAACTTTTGGAGATACTGGACTGAAAATCTTTATTTCTCAGCAGACAGATGCTTCTCTCCCTAGGGGAAGCATATTATCATCTGGAAAGTACTATATGACCATAAGACTTATACTATTGGAACTGCTGTTCTAGACCTATGTGTCATATATTGATATATAGATAACCTCACTTTAGATAATTGGTCACGCTGTTTGTTTGTTTTACTTCCTGGGAGAAAGTATTGCAGAATGTTTATATGAGATGGAGGTCCCAGCACCCTAAGCTTCATGCAAGAATGCTCAAAGTTATACAGGTCTTATACTAATCAAAACCCACATAATTGTTATATGTACCTGAGAAAAACAACTTGTCTGATTGTATTGCTCAAAAAGAAAGTTTTTTCAATTGTTGGCTCAGGGACACTGAGGGGAAATATTAGATTGTATTGAAGCTACTTGTTTTTTTTTCTTTTTCTCCTTGTTTCCTCCTCTGTGGCCCTTTTGTCATTTGATCTGCGGTTCTAATTGTCTCCTACATTAAAACCCCTAACTGGTAAAGCACGCACCTCCTCCTTTCCTGCTGTACTGTGTTACAGCGGGTCATATCCTCTCTCCTTTTTCCGACCTGGTCAAGTGAGGACGCCATCCCTGAGGTGTTGTGCTAAATAAGGTCTATCTGTCAAAGGCTCATCATTAACCACTGTGGGTTTCATTCTCTTTAAATTTAATGTGGACAAAACACAAAATTCAATAAAGGGATCAACCCGAATTATATCCGCACACTAGATCTCTAGATGGGGGAGAGGTGGAGAGGCTAGGCGACTGACACATTGCTAGGAGCTAGCTCAAACATTTGGAACAGAGGTGGAAGCCACCTACAGAGACTCATAAATAAACATTAGTCCAAAGAAGTAACATCTCTAAAGCTATATCCCTTATAGATCTTGGTCCTTGTGGAAGTGATTCCCCCTGTTATTAGCTTAAAATGGCACACTCAAACATGAAAAAGCATCAACAAAGATCGGGAGACGGTCCTAAACGCACAGTAGCTGACCACTTCTCTAATAGAATGCTCTCAGACAGGGAAGGTTCAGATGACGAATCAAGAGATTTGCTCCCCTCATATAAGGGGATTCCTGATCCAGAGTCTCTCTCAAAGGGGAAAACAGCCCATTCTGACTCAAAGATATTGGACTCGATAAATGCATTGTCCTCCAAGATAGACACCCACTACACCTCACTTAGGTCTGAAATTCGAAGCTCTGTGGCAGAATTACGTAGAGATCTAAATACACAAAATGAAAGATCGGAGACCTTGGAAAGAAAACAAGAAGATATGGCTGTCGATCAGGCTAATCTGCTCTCATATGCCCAATCTTTGGCCGAAATCATCAGTGACCTTGAATCCAAGATGGCGGACATCGAAGATAGGTCCAGAAGGAATAATATCAGGATAAGAGGTATCAAAGAAGATGTTAGTCCCTCTGAACTACCTGACTATTTGTTTGCCCTTTTTCAAGTCCTTCTGAGCCTTCTCAAAGATTCAGATGCACTGATCGACAGAGCTCATAGAGCTATTAAACCGAGAACAATGGCTTCAGAATTACCAAGAGATGTCATTGTTCGTCTCCACTATTTTACTTTTAAGGAAAGACTGATGAGAGCCTCATTTTCCAATAAAACGTTTAATGAAAAATACCCAGGTGTACAACTGTTTCCAGACCTTTCCTCTTTCACCCTGTCAAAAAGGAGATCATTTGCACCTATCACATTGGGTCTGAGGAAAGCTGGGATCAAGTATAGATGGGGTTTCCCAGTGAGACTTTTCTTTCAACATGATAACAAGAGTTATGTAGTTTCTTCGCTTGAACAGGGATTGAGACTTTTAACAACTCTGGGTCTGGGGCAGCAGGCAGCAATACCAGATCCTGTTCCAGCTCTCCAAAAGAACTTAAGGCCATCAGCAGCTGTCATGATCCTCCTATTCCACCTTAAATGTGTCAAGCAAATACTATATACCACCTTTACATCTGGTTAACTTCCTACCTGAACCCAATATAAACCTGCTTCCTCCCATGGTCCTTTGCTGGTTGAAGTGTAATAGCTACAGTTCCAGTCCTTACCTTTTCTACAGCATAACAGGATTTAAACTGTGTATTTATTTCCTTTTCTATCAGCATACCTCTATTTCAGCCGGAGCTGACATTACATATCTGCAGCAGGACTTCACTCCACACCTCCCCCATCCAGGGTCTGCTTGTGAGTATTCCTAACAACCTGGCGTGACACGCCACTCAGCAAACAGGAAACGCAGGGACCACAGCGTTCACACTGCTCACCAAGCTCATTGGGACCGGATCTCTGTGCTGCACTCATCGCACTCACAGCAGCTGCAGTTTGCTTAAAGGGGAAATCTCATTCAGCGACTTCTGGACAGGTGCTGTATAAACTTTCATAAACACACTGTGCAACTCTCCTCTGAAGTACATTTAAACATACTACAAGTGTAAGATTTGTATAGTGAAGCTGCTTGCATTTAACCGTGAACTCTCTCTACTAACTGCATCCTGAAATACAATTAACCTCTGCATTACTGTTTGTAAACTGAAGCTGCTCGCATTTAACCCTGGTCTCTTTCTACTAACTGCATCCTGATATATAATTAACCTCTGCAGTACTGTTTATCTCTGTATATCCATTGCTACGAATACCTGCCAAAGTCAACTCCCACTAATAGACACTCCAGTTACTGGGAGCTAGCTGTCCGGCAAAATTAACAACAAGTGTTATACAGTTCACTAAAAGCATATAGTGTACTGTCATCCTCAACTCTTGTAACACATCCTCAATTTTACATGATTTCTTGGTTGTTACAATTACAAGTGAGTTGATTGTTACATAATAAACCAGCCATATATAGTAGCCATGGAGCCCACTGACGTCACTCCCCAGCTACACAGCCTAAATCAAAGGCTGGATAACCTAACCCAGGCTTTCAGGGATTTGCAGGTGGAAAATCAAAGCCTTAAAGCCTGCTTAAGGGAAGTGCTATCAAATAGAAATTCTGGAAATGACCATCATGCTGAACCCCAGGTTTCATACCCCGAAAAGTTCTCAGGGGACCGCTCCACTTTTCGTCAATTTCGTAATGCATGCTTATTGCTTTTCGATTTACGCCCTAGGACCTACCCCACTGACAGGGCCAAAGTACTAACCATCCTATCATACCTTAGGGGAGAGCCAAGGGTCTGGGCTGACTCTTTCTATGAGTCACAAGACCCAATACTGAATTCCCTGGACTGCTTCCTTAAAGCCCTCTCCTCTCTTTATGATGATCCCTACCGCCAGATTACAGCTGAGGGCAAGCTCAGAGGTTTAAAACAGCTTAAAGCCCCAGTTGAAGAGTATATCACTCGATTTAGGATATGGGCCAGAGATTCCCTCTGGAATGAGGTTTCTCTGAAAAACCAGTATTGCCTTGGTTTATCCGAAGACATTAAGGATGAACTCACCAGAGTAGGTATTCCAGACCGCCTGGAAGAACTGTACATCCTTACCACTACTATTGACCGTAGACTTAGGGAGAGGAGGCAAGAAAAAAGCCCCTCTAACCCCCCTCAGCGCAGGGTTTTACAGACGCCATCTACTTCACCACCTGAGCAACCTATTGACATTAGTTTTCTACGTGGACCCCTCTCTCCACAAGAGAAATTGAGACGCCGTACATTAAATTTGTGCATGTATTGTACATCAGCAGACCATGTTGTTAAGGAGTGTCCACTACTATTCAAACAGAAGATAGGTAAGGTACACCCTTTCAACCATTGCCTAAACACAAAAAATATTGCCACTGCCTATCTAACATTACCCTTATCCTTGCAGTGGGAACAACACAGGATAAAGTGTGAAGCCATCATAGATACCGGAGCATGTGCCAACTTTATTGATTTGAGTTTAGTCACTGTTAATAAAATACCTTCTTCTTTCAAAAGCACACCTCTGCCTCTCAAAGTTATTGACGGTTCACATCTACCATCTGGTCCTGTCATGCAACAGACTATTCCCTTACTGGTTACTACTCCCTCTGGTCATTCTGAGACCATTACCTTTGAAATCATATCATCCCCTCTCTATCCTATAGTTCTGGGAATTACCTGGTTACAGTTACACCAACCCTCGGTGCATTGGGACACACTTACTCTATCCTTTCCCTCTTCTTACTGCTCCAAGACCTGTTTTCCAACTGTCATTTACTCTCTACCTCTGCTCCTTCTATTCCTCCTCAGTATTCAGATTTCTCTGATGTCTTCGATCAGAAAGAGGCCGAGTCATTACCTCCACACAGGTCCTACGATTGCCCCATTGACCTGTTACCTGGAGCCACCATTCCCTACGGCCATATCTATCCCCTGTCCAGACCTGAGTTACAACATTTAAAAAACTACATAACTGATAATTTAAAAAAAGGTTTCATCCGTCCCTCCACTTCCCCTGCCGGTGCCGGCATCTTTTTTGTAAAAAACAAGGACGGGTCCTTGCGCCCTATTATAGATTATCGTGAATTAAATAAACGCACGATAAAGAACAGGTACCCGCTACCTCTAATCCCTGAATTGGTTGAGAGGTTGAGTGGGGCTACTATATTTACTAAACTAGACCTTAGGGGCGCATACAACCTTGTTAGAATAAGGTCCAGGGACGAGTGGCTGACAGCATTTAGGACTAGGTATGGTCTTTTTGAAAATAAAGTTATGCCATTCGGTCTGTGCCACGCCCCGGCGACATTCCAGAATTTTATCAACAATATCTTTAGGGACATCTTAGACACTTTTCTGGTGGTCTATCTTGACGATATTCTAATCTATTCTTCTTCCCTTTCAGAACATGTCATACATGTCAGGCAAGTGTTGTCCAGACTAAGGTCACATAGTTTTTACGTAAAGTTAGAGAAATGTCTCTTCCATGTTACAGAGGTCTCATTCCTAGGTTACCGTATCAGTCAAAGTACCATTATGATGGAAGACAATAAAATCAAAGCCATCACATCTTGGCCTACACCAACCACTATCAAAGAAGTACAACGCTTCTTAGGCTTTGCAAACTTTTACAGGCGCTTTATCCATAATTTCGCAGCTATCACTAAGCCATTAACAAATCTCACTAAGACGACAAAACCTTTCCTCTGGACCCCCCAGTCTCAAAAAGCCTTCAATGACCTCAAGTCCCTGTTTGTGTCATCACCTATTCTTCAATTACCAAACAGCAAAGCTCAGTTCATATTAGAAGTTGACGCTTCTGAATGTGCCATCAGTTCAGTTCTTTCTTAAAGGTCCTCTCCTGACAAACAGATCCATCCTGTTTGTTATTTCTCCAGACTTTTAACACCCGCTGAGTTGAATTACCCCACAGGGGAAAAAGTTATTAGCCATCAAGTCATCCTTTGATCAGTGGAGACACTTACTGGAGGGGGCAGAACACCCTATAACTATTCTCACCGATCACAAAAATCTCCAATACCTCCAAACCAATTGCACTCTCTCTGCTCGCCAACTTCGTTGGAGCCTCTACTTCTCCCGGTTCAATTTTACCATAAGCTACCGCCCCGGTTCAAAAAACGGTAAAGCTGACGCACTCTCACGCAAGGACCATAAGCCCCACTCTGATCCTTCCTACACAACTATAATCCCTAAAACATCCTTCATTGGTTTCATGTCCAAGGATTTTTCAGAGCTCAAAACCCAACAACAATTGGATCCCACTACAAGTTCCTACACTTTATCTATGGATGACAATGGTATCCTATGTAACAACTCTAAGTTTTATATACCTCCCTCTCTCTGTGACAAGGCTTTACAACTCATACATGATTCTACAGTGGCTGGACACTTAGGTGTACAAAAGACACTGGATCTCCTACAAAGACATTTTTGGTGGCCCTCCATGAAACACTCAGTAAAAGCCTATATCAAGTCCTCCCGCACCTGTCAGACCTCTAAGCCTTCACACCAATTGCCTATTGGCCTATTACAAAATCTACCCATTCCAGATTGCCCATGGAAAAGCCTCTCTATGGACTTTATCGTTGACCTCCCTAAATCCCAAGGAAAGACTGCCATATTTGTCGTAGTGGATCTATTTTCTCGTATGGCTCATTTCATACCAACTGACTCTCTCCCTACAGCACAACAAACCGCCGAGCTGTTTATCAAAGAGGTTGTGCGCCTTCACGGATTACCTACATCTGTATTGAGTGACAGAGGCTCGCAGTTCACCTCAAAGTTTTGGAAATTTCTCTGTTCCTCTCTTTCCATTCAGCAACATCTCACCACCTCATACCACCCTCAGTCAAATGGTCTCTGTGAGAGGACCAACCAGTGGCTAGAGCAGTACTTAAGATGCTTCTGCTCTAGCACCCACGAATCATGGGTCTCCTTCATACCTCAAGCGGAATTCGCATACAATAATACTACTAACTCTTCTTCCGGATTTTCACCTTTCTATATCAACTCAGGATCCATCAACGTTTCCATCCCTTATCATTCTCTCACACTCCTTGTCCTCAGGTTAATGATCTCATCAATTCTATTAAACTAACATACAATGTGGTCCGAAGCAATATCAAGCATGCACAAGCTTCTCAAAAGCGCTACTATGATTTACGGCATCGTCCACAACCTAATTACAAGGTTGGGGACATGGTTTGGTTGAGCACAAAAAATCTTAGAATACCCTCACCATCCAGGAAGTTTAACAATCTCTTTGTTGGTCCTTTTCCAATTGTAGCCATTCGCAACCCACTTACTGTTACCTTACAGCTCCCTGCTACTTACCGCATCCACCCAACTTTTCATATATCATTGATCAAACCCTGTGATACCTCTTGTCTTCTGCCTCTTCCTGCTCTGGTGTCCCCGACGCCGGATCCTGAATATGAAGTACATTTGGTTTTGGATTCTCGTCGATGCAATGGACAACTGCAGTACCTTGTCCATTGGGCTGGATTTGATTCCTCTGAAGATTCTTGGGAGCCTGCAGCCAACCTCTTGGCTCCCCAGCTGGTGTCTCTCTTTCATAGGCGCCATCCCAATCGTCCCGCACCCTGATCCCTTCTTGATGGATCTTTGGGGGGGGGGATGTGTCATGATCCTCCTATTCCACCTTAAATGTGTCAAGCAAATACTATATACCACCTTTACATCTTGTTAACTTCCTACCTGAACCCAATATAAACCTGCTTCCTCCCATGGTCCTCTGCTGGTTTATTGAAGTGTAATAGCTACAGTTCCAGTCCTTACCTTTTCTACAGCATAACAGGATTTAAACTGTGTATGTATTTCCTTTTCTATCAGCATACCTCTATTTCAGCCGGAGCTGACATTACATATCTGCAGCAGGACTTCACTCCACACCTCCCCATCCAGGGTCTGCTTGTGAGTATTCCTAACAACCTGGCGTGACACGCCACTCAGCAAACAGGAAACGCAGGGACCACAGCGTTCACACTGCTCACCAAGCTCATTGGGACCGGATCTCTGTGCTGCACTCATCGCACTCACAGCAGCTGCAGTTTGCTTAAAGGGGAAATCTCATTCAGCGACTTCTGGACAGGTGCTATATAAACTTTCATAAACACACTGTGCAACTCTCCTCTGAAGTACATTTAAACATACTACAAGTGTAAGATTTGTATAGTGAAGCTGCTTGCATTTAACCGTGAACTCTCTCTACTAACTGCATCCTGAAATACAATTAACCTCTGCATTACTGTTTGTAAACTGAAGCTGCTTGCATTTAACCCTGGTCTCTTTCTACTAACTGCATCCTGATATATAATTAACCTCTGCAGTACTGTTTATCTCTGTATATCCATTGCTACGAATACCTGCCAAAGTCAACTCCCACTAATAGACACTCCAGTTACTGGGAGCTAGCTGTCCGGCAAAATTAACAACAAGTGTTATACAGTTCACTAAAAGCATATAGTGTACTGTCATCCTCATCTCTTGTAAATCATCCTCAATTTTACATGATATCTTGGTTGTTACAATTACAAGTGAGTTGATTGTTACAGCAACAGAATGGCAACCTCTGTCTAAAAGGCCAAACAAACAACAAGATAGAGCCTCAACAATTTCAACGGGAGATCCGAGTATCACATAAAGTATTATTTAAGACTCTCTAAAAACTCCCAATACCAGAGTTGGATACCCAACTCACTAATTAAGGGCGTGGCTGATAGGCGCAGTTAATTCATAACTGCAGGTCAATTACACTATTTAGCATGTTTTGCAGGTGTTAAGAAAATTTATGTTTTTTAGCTCTTATTCTTTAAAGATAAGATAAGAATGTTAACAGATTTTAGTTTAATAATTAAAAGTTTCAAAGGATCATTGAAACCCGGAATGAATAATGCTAAGGTTGGTTATGTATTAATGCTCCTTTTTCATCACTATATGGAAGTTGAGAATATAGTTATGCGCAAGGGAAGATGCAATGTTGTTGTATAAATATATATTGTTTCCCTTTCCCTTATTCTTTTGTAATATTGTTTTTTCTGTTATTCTCTCTTCAGCTCAGTCGCAGAGTATTTCTCCACTTAGACTCTCCCCCCTCCCACACATATTTTGCTCCTTTTTTCACCTTTACATCAGGCCTACCTCAGTAGTGTACTATAGACACTGTCAAAAATCACATCCTAAATACACTGCTTTAATAGCATCAGTTAGTGCATGATATTGAGTTTCAATTCCTACTGAGATAACCACTGAAACAGAAATACTATATTCCTAAGCACTGTAAGAGAATATAAGAGCCTTTGCTCCCACCCCCCTCCCCTTCCCTTTTCCTTCCTCCCCCTCCCTTCTCCCTCCTAAGAAGCTGACTGTAGTCATAATTAAAATCACATTCTGCATATTTTGCTTTAATAGCATTAGTCAGTCCATGTCACTAAGCTTCATTGCCTACCGAGATAACCATTGAGACTGAAATACACTATTTCTAAACACTACAAGTGACTTATCTCCCCCCCCTTCCCTCCCCTTCCATCCTCCCTTTTAAGAAGTTGTTTGCAGTTATAATTTAAATTGGTTGAACCAGGTTAAACTTCTCATATAGTGTTCACTCCTTTATAGGTGGACAAATAAGCAGTGTTTATCCGCTACTCATATAATATCGTTATAAGTGGCTTCTATATTTACCTATATAAAGAAACTAAGAACAGTGCAATTGGATATTGAGTTACTCATAGACAAAGTTCCCCTCCCCCCCCCCCTTTTTTTTTTTTTTTTTTTCTTCTCTTTAAACCCCTTTCCTTCCTCCTTCCCTATTTCCATTCCTAATTACTTATTCCCTTGTTTATTTAACTCATCTACATTAGAAAATGTCTGGCTTATGGTTTCTCTCCCATAATACGCAGGGTTTAAACTACCCAACCAAGAGAAGCCTACTCCTCAACCAACTTAGACGAAATAAAACTGACATAGCATTTGTCCAGGAAACGCATTGGTTACAACAGAGAGGTGAGAAGTTTAAATTCCGCAATTACTCACATATTTATAGAGCCTCCCACCACACTAAATCTAGAGGAGTAGCCATTATGATTAAGGACTCAGTTAGTTTTGAAGAAATATATAGTGAAACAGACCCACAGGCGCAATATATCTTTCTAGTGTGTAAGCTTAATAATATGCTTTTTACCCTGGTAAATGTTTACGCCCCCAATGTAAAACAGACACGATTCCTTAAAAATATAGGAGAATTATGTGTAGGCGGGGATTTCAACCTTACGTGGGACACTGACATAGATAAATCGGTGCCTCCTACACTTAAAAAAGATAGGTCTGCACAATCCACGGCAAAGTTATGTTTCATTTCCAACTATATGACACTTGGCGAGCGCATAATCCATCGGTAAGAGATTACACTTTTTATTCAAATCCTCATGGATCGTTTTCCAGGATAGACACTTTCTTTGTAACAGCCAAACTCTTAGATAAGTTAGAGGACTCCAAGATTCTCCCAATTTCGTTGTCAGATCACCATTCAGTGACCCTTGAGATTGGCCCGATCATTCATAGAGAGGGATTCACATGAAAAATTAGCAGATTGGTTAATTAAGTCACCGACAGATATACAACACGCTAATGAGGTTATGATAGAATACCTGAAATTCAATGACGATGGCCAGACAAGCTATCAAAACCTATGGGCTACTCTCAAAGCATACATGAGAGGCTACTATATCAAGGTAGCGGCAAAAGCCAAAATGGAAAGAGGGGGCACATTAGCCGAAATAACATGTAAACTTAAAGACTGTCAGCTTAAAATTTCTAGAACCTATTCCATAGAGGTTAATGAGCAAATACAAATGATTAAAAAACAGATTAGACATTTAGAACTTTTGAGAGTCCAGAGAACTCTAGATAAGTTCAAACAGAGATTTTATTATTGTAATAATAAGCCCACCAGATTCCTAGCGAATAATTTGCTTAATCGAGTTGCTCAGAAACGAATTGTAACCATTAATAGGGGCGACGTACTAGTGTCTTCTCCAAAAGAAATTGGGCTAGCCTTTGGAAATTTTTTATAAATCCCTGTACAACATCCAGTCAACACAGGACAAGCAACCCCCAATGAATGATGCAATTAGCTCTTTCTTAAAGACCCTAGATCTTCCCACTTTGTTGGATGACCATATAAAAGCTTTAGGAGGTCAAATCTCGACTGAAGAGATTAAATTGGCAATTAAACAACTTAAGATAGGAAAAGCACCCGGCCCAGATGGGTACTCGGGGAAGTTCTATAAGTCATTTTCCCAGCTGGTTATTCCTGTTTTATATAATTTTTTTAATGAGATCATGCAACAGAGGACTGTAGCATCAGAGTTTTTAGAAGCAAACATAGTCACATTGTTAAAACCTGACAAAGACCCAGTGGAATGTGGAAGCTACAGACCTATATCATTAATAAATATAGACACCAAGCTATATTCCAAAATCTTTGCTAATTGCCTAGTGGTTCCAATATTGATACATGGAGACCAGGTAGGGTTCATCCCTGGTCGGGAGGGCCCTGATAATACTAGAAGACTGGCCCATATAATGTTAGAAGTGCAGAGAAGAAAGGTCCCCCTCTTTGCCCTGTCTCTAGACGCAGAAAAAGTGTTTGACAGGGTGAGGTGGGATTACCTATGGGAAGTCTTGGAGAGATTTGGGTTCCCGTTACAATTCATAAAAGCAGTAAAGGCCTTATATTCTTGCCCTACGGCGAAAATTAGGGGAGTCGATTTTCAATCTGAAAAATTCATAGTGTCTAATGGAACAAGACAGGGTTGTCCCCTGTCACCCTTATTATTCGCGCTTGCTATAGAGACACTTGCCCAAACTATTAGGAGAAATGCTAGAATAGAAAGTATCACATTTAGAGACTCCTCCCATAAAATTGCGCTTTCGCGGATGATGTCACCCTCTTGCTGACCTCTCCCAAAACCTTGGTACCCGCCCTTATGGATGTTATCCAGCGATTTGGAGAGCTCAGCTTCTATAAGTTAAACTTAGCTAAAACTGAAGCATTGCCGGTAGGGATTCCAGATGATGTAGTATTAGATATCAAACGCAGGTATAATTTCAAGTGGACAGAAAATAGCATAAAACATCTAGGAGTACATCTAGGCCCTGATATGACCACAATGATGAATAGGAATTTTACAGATAGAATGCCGGAGTTTAAAAAGATACTGGAGTCATGGTAGTACTCAGAAATCTCTTGGACAGGCAGAATTGCCTCCATCAAAATGTAATTTCTCCCAAAAATTACGTATCTCTTTCGTTGTATCCCCATACAAATACCAAGATCGATAATTAATAGATTGCAAAGCATGATTTCTGTATATATTTGGGGGGGTAGGAAGCCAAGGATTTCCAGTGGAAGTTTACAAAGAACCATTAGACAACGGGGTCTATCATTGCCAAGTATACTGGCATATCGTGATGCAGCTAGATTGTCTCATATCATGGGATGGAGTACTGCAGACTCCAGTCTCAGATGGCGAGAAGTCAAAAGCGACATGCTACCATTGAATATGACTCTAACGGATTTAACTTGGATCCCTTCGCATTGCCGGGATAAACTTGGAATAACTCAACCAATTATACTTGACGCCCTTAGATTCTGGGACAAAAACAGACACAGAGGTCAACTGGCTCCACACCCTTCACCTATTCACCCTGTCGTGAGTGTGGCATGGTGCTTACAGGAATTACATATGAATATATGGTTAGAGCATAGAGACATGCTGGTAGGTGATATACATGACGGTATAGACAACTTTACACTAGACTCCTTTATGACAAAGTATCATATTCCTGGTAAATACAGTTTCGAGACAATTAGGCTACTTAGTTTCTTGAGAATGTATGGAGAGAGTGGTGTGTACTCAGTGGAAACACCACGCCCTTAGGGGGCGCTTCCTCAGTTCCAATATAATAGGTGATATGGTAGTGCTAGTAATGTCTCGACAAAAAAAACCAGGTCTAAATCTAGAAATATGATAATAGCAACAATTATACAACTATAAATAAAACCCTAAAAAATCTAAAATGTGGACATAAGTAAGTAACCACAATACTGAAAATGATAATAGTAAAAAACTATATATATATATATATATAGATTGGAAAAAATAATAAAACCAATTCAAAACCAAATAATGATAATGTGAATGTCTATGAGTCCAGGGTAATGACAATTTCCAGATGTTTGAGGCTGCACTCTGTCAAAGGATGGCTATCCTGTAGTATGGAATCTAAAAAAGAATAAAAAACAGAGGCGCCACCATGGCCTAATATCGCCAGTACAGCTAAAATGAGCAGCAATATTAGAATGTCAATACTCACAAACATAAAGCACCCCACTGGTGCTAGTAGAGCAGACTGACACTTCTCAGTGGTTCAGCACACTGTATCCAAAGCGCAGAGACAGTCAGGAATCCTCTGACACTCCAATGTATATGTGCCTATGGATACAGTGTGCTGAACCACTGAGAAGTGTCAGTCTGCTCTACTAGCACCAGTGGGGTGCTTTATGTTTGTGAGTATTCACATTCTCATATTGCTGCTCATTTTACCTGTACTGGCGATATTAGGCCATGGTGGCGCCTCTGTTTTTTATTCTTTTTATTATTTTTTATTCTTTTTTAGTTTCTTGAGAAGTTGGGGCTTACAAAATAGTGAGTGGAGGGAAAAAACCAAATGGGAATCATGTTGGGCATCAAAACATAAACCTAAGGGCATGATGTCTTTCCTTTACTCCTTATTAATTGAAGAACAGACATTAATTAAAACCCCAACCCAACTGGCCTGGGAGAAAGACTTACATGAGACTTTTGATCTATGAAACTGGTATAAAGCAATGGTGTTTGCTAGAAAATACCTACATTGCTCAACTCTATGGGAAATTCATTATAAAATAGTTTGGAGATGGCACTTAGTGCCTGTGTGCTTACACCAATTCTATCCCACCTCCTCCCCAGTCTGTTGGAGAAATTGCGGTCAGAGAGGTACCTGGATGCATGTGTGGTGGGAGTGCCCGCAGATTAGGCCTTTTTGGTGTACTTGCATGAAATTATTGGGAGACCTACATTACAATATCCCCTCCTCTCCTTCACTCAGTTTATTACATTTAAATCTCCCTAGAATGCCCTTACCGAGAAAGATTTTTTTTAATATACTTCTTTACGGCCACCAAATTAACAATTGCTAGAAAATGGAAACAGGTCTCACCTCCTTCCATTCAAAACGTAGTAGAGCAACTTTCAACAATACGTCTATAACCTAATCGGGAAGGCCGATCTCCATGATAAGATATGGGAGAGTTGGTCACCACTACACGGGGAATAATAATCAATTAGAAGATAGGGGGCAATAGAGTTTAGACACTCTCACAATGTTCCCACTAATCAAGGAGGTCCACTTTTGTGACCATACCTCCACTCCTATCCCCCCCCCCTATCCACATACCTACTTTCTCCTTTTTCTCTTTCCTCCCCCCCCCTCCCTTTTTTTTTTTTCCCTTGTCTGCGGGTAAGAAAAAACCATAACACTTTTTGATATGTCCTTGTACAATATATTTTGAATGGAAGCTAATTGTTTTGACTTCCTCTATTATGTAAAGATTCAGATACTGAATACATTTTTATTGTATACAAAGTTTCACTCTATAAGAGGTATAGGTTTTCATGGTTGTTTAATTAACATAAAGTTTATAGTGTCTCAACATAGGAAACAAAATGTAAAAGAGGTGAATATGGTTTATAAATCAAACACTTTGTGTCTTTATGAAATGTCTTTAGCTCTCCCTCTGTAAGGCAAACAAGGTAGGAATTTTATTTGAGATGTTGGTTTCATTTCATATGGAAAAATGATATCTTACTTATGAAGACATGTTTTGAATCTACAAAATATGTACTGTGTTTACTAATTTTATTTTGTTGTAACACCTCAATAAAAAAATTTTGATTTAAAAAAAAAAAAATACATGCTGTATCTGAATCATGAAAATTTAATAAAACCTGAGTGTCCCTTTAAGAGTACAGGTGTCCAGAAAAGAATGAACACTCACAAAGAACTCGGGAGTTGTAAAATAGTTTTTTTTAGAAGATATTTATGGTGAGACTACAATATTTATGGTAAGTGTATGATGAGATTGAGGTATTAATTTTAAGTGAGCGTTTGCAGTGGGGGATGTCATCATGTTTAAAATCAATTGTGGTGGGGAAGGATGGGATCAGTCATTAAAGAAAACGGACTGAGGGCAAAGGAAGCTGTTGTTAGATTTAATTATTTTGGGGAGGTGTCGGTGACCCATTATAGATAACACCTTGGGCGCCATGTATTATACGGCAAGTGGACAAGCTTCTCAACTTTATAAGAAGAAAAGATTGTGTATATGACTGATTCGGTAAAAGACAGAACAGCCTACCTCACTGGTTGCATTTCTCACAGTAAATGCAACAATTTTGAAAAACAAAGATACAACGATGGAGGTGGCACCTTACTGCAATCTGTCTCAAGTGATAGAGTAATTACGTGTATATTACAGTGATAAAAATAATACGAGTGATTGATGTGATTGAAATATATAGATTAATTAAAATAACGAAAAATATTATACAACAATGAAGGGATAGAAATGCAGATTGTGTATCTATGTATTCAAAAATAACAATATGATAATAAAAAAAAATATATTACGATAATAAAGGGATAATGCAGTATTAAAAGGAAACAAATTTATTACAATATTGTTCTGGCAATATCAATGGTAAAACAGCTCAAACATAAATAGATATATGAATGGAACAACTGTAGAAAATGAGGCTAGAAATGAATTGGGTGTAAAACAGACCAGAGGGGGTAGTGGCGGACTGTATGCTATTACTGCCAGTAACGGATAACGTCCTTTATAAACATATCAAATATGTGTTGTCCCCACCCCTGATAGACAGATGTGACAAACAACAGGGAGGTAACCTCAATCCTCCTGTCCGTCAATGCGTTCAAAGACAGACCTTCCGGTTACACGAATCTTCACTAACTCATACGGTAAAACGCAATGTAACACAGTTCTCCATAAGCTGTAGCGCACATACCTTGCGATGCAAGCAGGCCACCTCTCAGGATATCCGACCTGTGACTGTATCTGTATCCACTACGTCAGTAGTCCACATACCACGGAGAGCAACGGTCTTCAGTCTGAACACAAGTGATCCGTTGGTTAATGAGCCATCCCGCAGCCACTTGCTGAAACCTCCGTGCTCACTCAGGTCAAAAACATAAACATAGAGCAAGAAGGGAATTGAGAAGCACTCGAGTGTCAGCAAGTAAAAACATTTATTGGACAGTAACAAATGTTACATGAACGCAAAGTGAGGAGTAAATACTCCTAGGTAAAATGCAGAGCAAAGTGTACAAAAAGGGAGTGCAGGGGCACTAGAACAAACGGCTTACGCGTTTCGGCCTAAGCCTTACTCATAGCCATATTAAAACAGTGTGACAAACAAACCTGTTAAAAAACCTTGCCCATGCACCAATTGGCCGCCCGGTAAACACCTCTCTAAAGGCCGGGCAATCCTAAGTGTGTAATGTTACACACCCCTGTCTAACACACCCACCCCGTTTCCTTATAGTTAAAGCAATCAACACACCCACAAAGCGTTATTAGCACCAGATTGGTTGGTAGCTGGTCGGATGTCTAACCTCTTCGCTATGTGTGTACCCGGGGTCACTACAGTGAAGAGACTTCGGTGCGCGCAGCATAAGCTGCTCCGCCCAGTGACGTCAACAAGCATCACATGCCCCCCGGCAACACACGTAGCGAGAGAGATGAGCCTGTTGTCGCAGATACCAGCTGACTGATACTCTAAGAGTCAGCACAGCACTGGCAATTATGCCAATTAGAATTCCATATATATGAGTGTCAAAAAATGACATGACACAAGGCTCACGATAGAGATCCCACCGCACCAGGGTCTGAACAATGAAATTGTCAAAAAACAATTATGCAAACATAGTCTACTCTCATTCTCAATTCATGTGTATAATAATAACAAATAATCAGCAATGAAAATAAAAAAGAGAACAAATACATAACGAATGCTTTGAAAGGAATTAATTAAATTGAAATAGAGATTCCAATTAAATTAAAAAGAAAGGAACAAATGGGACGGAAAAAAAATCAGAATCTGTAACAAAGAACCGATGGAGAAATTGTTGACAAGGGAGATACCAGGACAAATTATTCTTCTGTCTTGCACTCCCTAGCGGGAAAGACCACAGTTAGTGGGTAATCTTACACCCCACGCCGGTACTTAACAGTTACCTAACGTGCCAAAAAATTACATAATAACCAGATAGAAATCCAGCTGACCTTATAGGTATTGAAAACCGACCCATAAGATGGGTCATAAGCCGGGTCTCCCCAGACAGGGCGTCTACACTGAACTAAATAGGTCCTAGAGGGTCATGAGGTGAACAAAAAGAGCACCAAGGAGTGAGTGTTAAATAAGTCAGATTAGGTTGACCAAAAATTGATCAGATCGAACTCAGAGTTGAGGCCTTCTGGAAACCTGGTTCTCAGTTTAAAGATCCAGAAGGCTTCCCTCTCTCCCAATTTGGCTGATCGAACTTCCAAATTGTGAGAGAGGGAGGCCTTCTGGATCTTTAAACTGAGAACCAGGTTTCCAGAAGGCCTCAACTCTGAGTTCGATCTGATCAATTTTTGGTCAACCTAATCTGACTTATTTAACACTCACTCCTTGGTGCTCTTTTTGTTCACCTCATGACTCTCTAGGACCTATCTAGTTCAGTGGGAGACCCAGCTTATGACCCATCTTATGGGTTGGTTTTCAATACCTATAAGTTCAGCTGGATTTCTATCTGGTTATTATGTAATTTTTTGGCACGTTAGGTAACTGTTAAGTACCGGCGTGGGGTGTAAGATTACCGACTAACTGTGGTCTTTCCCGCTAGGGAGTGCAAGACAGAAGAATAATTTGTCCTGGTATCTCCCTTGTCAACAATTTCTCCATCGGTTCTTTGTTACAGATTCTGATTTTTTTCCATCCCATTTGTCCCTTTCTTTTCAATTTAATTGGAATCTCTATTTCAATTTAATTAATTCCTTTCAAAGCATACTCTAAGCATTCAGTATGTTTGCATAATTGTTTTTTGACAATTTCATTGTTCAGACCCTGGTGCGGTGGGATCTCTATCGTGAGCCTTGTGTCATGTCATTTTTTGACACTCATATATATGGAATTCTAATTGGCATAATTGCCAGTGCTGTGCTGACTCTTAGAGTATCAGTCAGCTGGTATCTGCGACAACAGGCTCGTCTCTCTCGCTACGTGTGTTGCCGGGGGGCATGTGATGCTTGTTGACGTCACTGGGCGGAGCTGCTTATGCTGTGCGCACCGAAGTCTCTTCACTGTAGTGACCCCGGGTACACACATAGCGAAGAGGTTAGACATCCGACCAGCTACCAACCAATCTGGTGCTAATAACGCTTTGTGGGTGTGTTGATTGCTTTAACTATAAGGAAACGGGGTGGGTGTGTTAGACAGGGGTGTGTAACATTACACACTTAGGATTACCCGGCCTTTAGAGAGGTGTTTACCGGGCGGCCAATTGGTGCATGGGCAAGGTTTTATAACAGGTTTGTTTGTCACACTGTTTTAATATGGCTATGAGTAAGGCTTAGGCCGAAACGCGTAAGCCGTTTGTTCTAGTGCCCCTGCACTCCCTTTTTGTACACTTTGCTCTGCATTTTACCTAGGAGTATTTACTCCTCACTTTGCGTTCATGTAACATTTGTTACTGTCCAATAAATGTTTTTACTTGCTGACACTCGAGTGCTTCTCAATTCCCTTCTTGCTATATGAATGGAACACCAGTGTTCAAAAACATTAAAAACGTTGCTAACACATAAAATAATCATAACACATTGTGGCAATTTAAAAAAAGGGGGGGGGGGGCGACAAAAATTAAATTGACTAAAAATGTGTCGACCAAAAAATGTAGCAGCTGTTGTAGAAAGATTGCAAACATACAGCTAGATTCCGAGTTTTGCGTTATGAGTGAAAAAGCATAGTTATGCTTCATAACGCTGCTTTTTCCCTAACGTCACTATTACAAGTCTTGTTGGTATACGTGTACTGCGCACCTTTTTGGTCATCACACAACGTCAGTACCACACTTTAAAAAAAGTCCTTTTTCAATGGGACTTTCATAGCGCCGGACATTGCCGCCATTTAAAAAATGTATTAACCCATATTCTGCCGCTCCCCGAATCTGCCGTCCACCCACACCTCTGCTATAATAAACCCATAACCCATAAACCGCCGCCCTCCTGCATCACTATATAAATATATTAACCCCTAAGCCTAAGTCTAACCCTAACACCCCCTAACTTAAATATAATTAAAATAAATCTAAATAAAACTTACAATTATAACCTAAATAACCTAAACACATACTTACCTGTAAGTTTGCCTGGGAGGCCAAAAAGTGAGCAGTACATTCTAAACTGACAAGATTCGTACTTCCATCTAAAGTCAGTAGTTATGAGTTTTACGTTACAAAGCTGTAGCATAAAACTCATAACTTAAGTGTTAAAAAGTACACTAACACCCATAAACTACCTATTAACCCCTAAACCGAGGCCCTCCCGCATCGCAATCACTAAAATAAATGTATTAACCCCTAATATGCTGCTCCAGACATTGCCGCCATTTAAAAAATGTATT
Source organism: Bombina bombina (assembly GCF_027579735.1). NCBI lineage: Eukaryota > Metazoa > Chordata > Amphibia > Anura > Bombinatoridae > Bombina > Bombina bombina. Next base: position 1,092,473,896 of record NC_069499.1, read on the forward strand.
AACCTCTATTCCACCTCTCCCCGACATCTGCCGTCCACCCACACTGCCGCTATAATTCTTTTTTATTTTTGATAATTTTGTTTTTTATTGTTTGTAATTTAGTGTTTATATTTTTTTTAAATTTAGATAATTGTATTTTATTAATTTAATTTATTTTATTGTATTGTTAGTTTTTAGTGTAGGGCAGGTTAGGTTTTATTTTACAGGTAACTTTGTATTTATTTTAGCTAGGTAGTTATTAAATAGTTAATAACTTTTTACTAACTAGTCTGCCTAGTTAAAATAAATACAATCTTACCTGTGAAATAAAAAAATAACCTAAGCTAGCAACAATGTAACTATTAGTTATTTTGTAGCTAGCTTCGGTTTTATTTTACAGGTAAGTATGTATTTAGTTTTAAATAGGTTATTTAGGTAATACTTGTAAGTTTTATTTAGATTTATTTTAATTATATATAAGTTAGGGGGTGTTAGGGTTAGGGTTAGATTTAGGCTTAGGGTTATGTTAGGGTTAGGTTTAGGGGTTAATATAATTATGTAGTGATGCGGGAGGCCAGAGGTTTAGGGGTTATTAACTTTAGTATAGAGGCGGCAATATCGGGAGCATCAGATTAGGGGTTAATAGTTTTTATTAGGTGGCGACCATGTTAGGGGCGGCAGATTAGGGGTTAATAACATTATGTAGGTTACAGCAATGTTAGGGGTGGCAGATTAGGGGTGTTTAGACTTGTTTTTTTATGTTAGGGTGTTAAGTTTAAAAGTAACTTTTTCTTTCCCCATAGACATCAATAGGGCTGCATTACAGAGCTTTTGTTTCCGCAATCGCAGGTGTTAGGCTTTTTTTGGCCGGCTCTCCCCATTGATGTCTTTGGGGAAATTGTGTACGAGCACGTTAAAACACTGCTTGTATTTGGGTGAGGTATGGAGCTCAATGCAACATATCGCCCACGCAAGCCGGGTTTTACAAAACCTGTAATAGCAGCGATATAGGGAGGTTAAATACCGCCGCTTTGTGGCGGTCGTTAATTTCCGTACAGCACTCAAAACTCGTAATCTAGCTGTTATTAAAGGGCCACTAAACCCAAAATCTTTTTTTCATGATTCAGATAGAGAATAGAAATTTAAACAACATTACAATTTACTTCCATTATTTATTTTGCTTCTTTTTTTAAATATCCTTAGTTGAAGAAAAAGCAATGCACATGGTGAGCCAATCACACAATGCTTCTATGTGCAGCAACCAATCAGCAGCTAGTGATCACATCTAGATATGCTTTTCATCAAAGAATATCAAGAGAATCAAACAAATTAGATAATATAAGTAAATTCGAAAGATGTTTAAAATTGCATTCTCTTTCTAAATCATAAAATAAAAAATGTGGGTGGCATGTCCCTTTAAGTAACTCTGATGGTTAAATCCAATAGTTACACCTTGTATATACAATGCTTATTAACTTTTTTTCAACTTTTTCAAGTGAAGTTAGTCCAATCCCTTTGAGCAATCTGTGATAGCTATTGCAGTTCTTATGATTATCTAACTCAATAAGTCAGTGTGGTAGTTAAGTCAAAGAGTATTTATTAATCCTTCTGGGTAACACTGTACATCCCAGTGTATACGGCAATCACTTACCCAATATGTCTTTGTGAGATCTACGGGTTTGTTTTCTTACTCTGTACGTCAGGGCTCACTGTGATTGTAACACGGTCCTCGGAGCTAACCGGAACCTAAGGATCTTGTGGGAGCCAATCCCTACAGCTCCTCCTTGGTGTGCGCTGATTAAAATTTCCTTATAGTGCAAAGTTGCCTGATGGCTTAGAAACTCCTACTGCTCACTCAAAAAACATTCACTTTTTTTTTCTGCTCCTGTTCAGGCTATCAACCGTGACGGTCCTGGGAGTCGTAAAGTGCACGCTTACTGGCCAGTGAATGCGTGAAGATGCTGTGTGCTGGAACTGGTTTCCTTTCTACGCATTTTGGCTCTGAAGAATCAAGCCTTTGTCGTCATTTTTTGGCTGACACATTTTTAGACAATTTAATTTTTGTTCTCCCCCCCCTTTTTTAAATAGCCACAATATGTCAAGCTCATTTTATTTGTTAACAACGTTTTTAATGTTTTTGAACACCTGTTTTCCATCCATATATCTATATATGTTTGAGCTGTTTTACCATTGATATTGCCAGAACAATATTGTAATAAGCTGCCGTAAGCATTATGCTCAAGTGAGTGTGTAAAGACCACCCTTTCTCTTGCATTCTTTTGTGAGAAAGGGGCCTGTCAATCACCCGGAGTGAGTGATTTTGAGGTGATTTTTTTTTGCTCAGAGGTGGCAAAGTTGGTAAGAAGCAGCAGTCTAATGATCGTTGCTTCTTACATTGTGGGAAGCAGGCTCCCATGTGCAAACCTGCCCCACAAGGGCTCCGGAGCAGATTATGCCCATTGAGTCCCTTTATTTTGTAATTAGGTTAATCTTTGTTAAAGTTTTGGGTCAGTATGTTCACAATTAATGGCTGAAGAGGAAAGGTGGAGTTAGGGTAAATTGAATTTGGAATCTATTGCATCAGTAGTGAGGGGGAAATTGGTGAGTTAATTTGCGATCTGGTAATTTAGACAGCACAGTTACGGTATGTGGTGGGTATCACTGGCAGTTACCTTCATTATTTTCTGAATTACATATAGATTTGTGATCACGAGCCAGTCAATAAAATAAACAACTCTGAAAAATATGGTATCTTTAAATAGTGGCTCTGTTTTAATAACTAGTATAATGACTAATTTTTAGGAGGATTGTGATTATTTTATTCTATGAATTTAAATTAATTTAATTTCATCACTTTTTCAATTTCTAAGTACTTTCCCCAGAAAAAAAAAAAACATTTACCTTCCAGTGAGTAGAAAGTGCCCATTTACCCAAACCTATCCAGTTAATGTCAGTCTTATTGTTGCATTTTCACCTACATTATATTATTAACCCCTAATCTGCTGCTCCGGAACACTGCCGCCACCTACATTATACTTATGAGCCCCTAATCTGCTGCCCCCAACATCGCCGAACCCTACATTATATTTATTAACCCCTAATCTGCCGCCCCCAATGTCGCTGCAACCTAACTATATTTATTAACCCCTAATCTGCCGTCTACAACGTCGCCGCCACAATATTAAATGTATCAACCCCTAAACCTAAGTCTAACCCTAAACCTAACCCCCCTAACTGAAATATAATTTTAATAAATCTAAATAAAATTACTATCATTAACTAAATTATTCCTATTTAAAACTAAATACTTACCTGTAAAATAAACCCTAAGCTAGCTACAATATAACTAATAGTTACATTGTTTCTATCTTAGGGCTTATTTTTATTTTACAGGCAACTTTGTATTTATTTAAACTAGGTACAATAGTTATTAAATAGTTATTAACTATTTAATAACTACCTAGTTAAAATAAAGACAAAAAAAATAAAACCTAACCTATGTTACAATTACACCTAACACTACACTATAATTAAATTAATTACCTAAATTAAATATAATTAATTACAATTTAAATAAATTATCTAAAGTACAAAAAAAACTAAATTACAGAAAATAATAAAATAATTAATTACACCTACTCTAATCCCCCTAACAAAATAAAAAAGCCCCCCAAAATAAAAAAGCCCTACCCTCACTAAATTACAAATAGCCCTTAAAAGGGCCTTTTGCTGGACATTGCCTCAAAGTAATCAGCTCTTTTACCTGTAAATATTTTTTTACAAATACTCCCCCCAACATTAAAACCCACCACCCACACAACCAACCCTACTCTAAAACCCACACAATCCCCCATTAAAAAAACCTAACACTAACCCCTTGAAGATCACCCTATCTTGAGAAGTCTTCACCCAACCGGGCCGAAGTCCTCCACCAAGCTGGCAGAAGTGGTCCTGCAGATGGGCAGAAGTGGTCCTCTAGATGGGCAGAAGTGGTCCTCCAGACGGGCAGAAGTCTTCATCCAGGTGGCATATTCTATCTTCATCCATCCGGCGGAGCGGCTCCATCTTCAAGATGCAATCAGCCAATAGGATTGAGCTCCCATTCTATTGGCTGATCCAATTAGCCAATAGAATGCCAGCTCAATCCTATTGGCTGATTGGATCAGCCAATAGGATTGAACTTCAATCCTATGGGCTGATTGCATCAGCCAATAGGATTTTTTCTACCTTAATTCCAATTGGCTGATGGAATTGTATCAGCCAAACAGAATTGAAGGGACGCCATCTTGGATGCCGTCGTTTGAAGAGGATCCTCCGCGTCGGATGTCTTGAAGATGGAGCTGCTCCATGCCGGATGGATGAAGATAGAAGATGCCGCCTGGATGAAGACTTCTGCCCGTCTGGAGGACCACTTCTGCAAGGCTTCGTGGAGGACTTAGGCCCAGTTGGGTGAAGACTTCTCAAGGTAGGGTGATCTTCAAGGGGTTAGTGTTAGGTTATTTTAAGGGGAGATTGGGTGGGTTTTAGAGTAGGTTTGGTTCTGTGGGTGGTGGGTTTTAATGTTGGGGGGTTGTAATTTATTTTTTTACAGGTAAAAGAGCTGATTACTTTAGGGCAATGTCCCGCAAAAGGCCCTTTTAAGGGCTATTTGTAATTTAGTGTAGGGTAGGGCTTTTTTTATTTTGGGGGCTTTTTTTATTTTGTTAGGGGGATTAGAGTAGGTGTAATTAGTTTAAAATTCTTGTAATTATTTTATTATTTTCTGTAATTTAGTGTTTTTTTTTCATACTTTAGATAATTTATTTAAATTGTAATTAATTGTATTTAGTTTAGGTAATTAATTTAATTATAGTGTAGTGTTAGGTGTAATTGTAACATAGGTAAGGTTTTATTTTACAGGTAAATGTGTCTTTATTTTAACTAGGTAGTTATTAAATAGTTAATAACTATTTAATAATTATTCTACCTAGTTAAAATAAATACAAAGTTGCCTGTAAAATAAAAATAAACCCTAAGATAGATACAATGTATCTATTTATACATTATATCTATTTATAGGTAAGTATTTAGTTTTAAATAGGAATAATTTAGTTAATGATAGGAATTTTATTTAGATTTATTAAAATTATATTTTAGTTAGGGGAGGTTAGGTTTAGGGTTAGACTTAGGTTTAGGGGTTAATATATTTAATATAGTTGCGAAGATGTTGGGGGTGGAAGATTAGGGGTTAATACATGTAGGTAGGTGGCGGCGATGTTAGGGCCGGAAGATTAGGAGTTAATAATATTTAACTAATGTTTGCAAGGCGGGAGTGTGGCGGTTTAGGGGTTAATATATTTATTATAGTGGTGACAACGATGTCCAGTTTGGCAGATTTGGGGTTGAAATATTTTAGTGCTTGCGATGTGGGGGGGCGTCGGTTTAGGGGTTTATAGGTAGTTTATGGGTGTTAGTGTACTTTTTAGCACTTTAGTTAAGAGTTTTATGCTACTGCGTTGTAGTGTAAAACTCTTAACTACTGACTTTTAAATGCGGTATCAGTCTTGACAGGAGAGGGTCTACCGCTCACTTTTGGTTAGACTTGTAATACCGGCGTTATGCAGGTCCCATTGAAAATATAGGATACGCAATTGACGTAATTAGATTTGCGGTATTTCCGAGTCTGGCCAAAAAAGTGAGTGGTGAGCCTGTCATTTCAAGACTCATAATACCAACGGGCGTTAAAAAGCAGCGTTGGGACCTCTCAATGCTGCTTTTTAACCCTAACGCACAACTCATAATCTAGCCGGAAGATTGGTGACTAACTAAAAATCAGTCAAAACGCAGTTGCAGTAGTAATCAAGAGGTATAGATCGATATACAGTGCCAAAAATCGAAGCCACAGTGGCTGTCCTCCTAAAATGACACCACAGACAGTGCGCTACTTGCACAATCTAGCTCTGAAAAACAGGCAACAGGCAAGTGCTTCAAATTTGTATCAAGGCAAGTGCTTCAGATTTGGCTCAGGGATTATCAATAGAAATTGGAGTTTCTGTGACAGCTCAGACAGTGCTAAGGACATTGCATAATGTCAACTTCTATGGACAGCATCCAAGGAAAAAAACCTTGCTTGCTCTTCAGAAAAAAAACTGCAAGATTAAACTTAATAAATACAGGGAGCACATTATTTGGTAAGATGGCCAAGACCAAGATATAATTTTTGGCTTAGATGGGGTGCAGCATGTTTGGTGTGGTCAGGATTATTGTAGTGAATGCATTGTCCCAACAGTGAATAATGGAGGTGGGAGTGTGATGATATGGGGCTGCATGACTGCAAAATGTGTTGGGGAGATTACATTTATAGATGGCACCATGAATGCCTGCAATATACCAAAATACTGGCTGACAAGATGACTCCCAGTCTCCAGAAGTTTGGCAGAGGACGAATATTCCAGCATGATAACAATTCAAAGCACACTGCCAAAATCACAAAGGAGTTTCTAAAGGAGAAACAAGTGAAAACTATGACCTGGCCAAGTATGTCACCTGACTTGAATCCAGTAGAACACCTTTGGGGTATTTTAAAGAGAATGGTAGAGCAACACAACCTCTCCAGCAAAGAGCAGCTGAAAAAAATTATCTCTGAAGAAGGACAGAACATCTCTCCAGAAATTTGTACTACAATGGTTTCCTCCATGCCAAGGAGGATTGAGTCTGTCATCAAAAATACATTTGAATTTCAGTAATGAAAAGTGCACTGATTTTTGTTGCATTGATTTCCTGCTTTAGGGCCGATATTTTTAATGTAGTATATCTAAACTGTTACGGCGAGATTACAAGTTTTTGCCAGTAATGGTGTGCGGTGTTAACAAGTCTTTTTTTCTCACTGCTCACTTAAGACAACGCTGGTATTACGTGTTTTTACAAACCCGGCGTTAGCCACAGAAAAGTGAGCGTTGAGCAAAATTTAGCTCCACATCTCACCTCAATATCAGCACTGCTTACGATAGCGGTAAGCTGGCTAAACACACGATTTCCCCATAGGAAACAATGGGGCTCAGCCGGTTGAAAAAAAACTTAACACCTGCAAAAAAGCAGCGTTCAGCTCCTAAAGCAGCCCCATTGTTTCCTGTTGGAAAATACATTTTATGTTTACACCTAACACCCTAACATGAACCCCGAGTCTAAACACCCCTAATCTTACACTTATTAACCCCTAATCTGCCGCCCCCGACATCGCTGAGACCTGCATTATATTATTAACCCCTAATCTGCCGCTCCGTACACCGCCGCAACCTACATTATACCTATGAACCCCTAATCTGCTGCCCCCAACATCGCCGATACCTACATTATATTTATTAACCCCTAATCTGCCATCCCCAATGTCGCCGCAACCTACCTTCACTTCTTAACCCCTAATCTGCCGCCCCCAATGTCGCCGCAATTATAATAAAGTTATTAACCCATAAATCTAAGTCTAACCCTAAACCTAACCCCCCTAAATGAAATATAATTTAAATAAATCAAAATAACTACAATAAACTAAATTAGTTCTATTTAAAACTAAATACTTACCTATAAAATAAACCCTAAGATAGCTACAATATAACTAATAATTACATTTTACCTAGCTTAGGGTTTATTTTTATTTTAAAGGCAACTTTGGATTTATTTTAACTAGGTACAATAGTTATTAAATAGTTATTTACTATTTAATAACTACCTAGCTAAAATAATTACAAATTTACCTGTAAAATAAGCCCTAACCTAAGTTACAATTACACCTAACACTACACTATAAATAAATTATTTACCTAAATTAAATTAAACTAATTACAATTAAATAAAATAAACTAAAGTAGAAAAAAAAACTAAATTACAAAAAATAATAAAATAATTACACGAATTTTAAAATAATTACACCTACTCTAATCCCCCTAATAAAATAAAAAAGCCCTCCAAAATAAAAAAACCCCTACCCTATACTAAATTACAACCCAACCCTACTCTAAAACCCACCCAATCCCCCCTTAATAAAACCTAACAATAAGCCTTTGAAGATCACCCTACCTTGAGACGTCTTCACCCAACCAGGCAGAAGTGGACCTCCAGACGGCCAGAAGTCTTCATCCGATCAGGGCAGAAAAGGACCTTCAGACGGCCAGAAGTCTTCATCCAGACGGCATCTTCTATCTTCATCCATCTGGAGAGGAGCGGCTGATCAGCCAATCGGAATTAAGGTAGGAAAAATCCTATTGGCTGAAGCAATCAGCCAATAGGATTGAAGTTCAATCCTATTGGCTGATCCAATCAGCCAATAGGATTGAGCTGGCATTCTATTGGCTGTTCCAATCAGCCAATAGAATGCGAACTCAATCCTATTGGCTGATTGCATCAGCCAATAGGATTTTTCCAACCTTAATTCCGATTGACTGCTAGAATCCTATTAGCCAATCGGAATTCAAGTGACGCCATCTTGGATGACGTCATTTAAAGGAACCTTCATTCTTCAGTTGGATGTTGTTGGAAGAGGATGCACCGTGTCGGCTGGCTTGAAGATGGACCCGCTCCACTCCAGATGGATGAAGATAGAAGATGCCGTCTGGATGAAGACTTCTGGCTGTCTGGAGGTCCTCTTCTGCCCGGATCGGATGAAGACTTTTGGCCGCCTGGAGGTCCACTTCTGCCTGGTTGGGTGAAGACGGGGGTGAAGAGGGGATTGGGTGGGTTTTAGAGTAGGGTTGGGTGTGTGGGTGGTGGGTTATAATGTTGGGGGGGGTATTGTATTTTTTTTTTACAGGTAATAGCTGACTACTTTGGGGCAATGCCCCACAAAAGGCCCTTTTAAGGGCTATTTGTAATTTAGTGTATGGTAGGACTTTTTTTATTTTGGGGGGCTTTTTTATTTTCTTAGGGGGATTAGAGTAGGTGTAATTAGTTTAAAATTCTTGTAATTATTTTATTATTTTCTGTAATTTAGTGGGGTTTTTTTTTGCACTTTAGTTTATTTTATTTAATTGTAATTTGTTTAATTTAATTTAGGTAATTAATTTATTTATAGTATAGTGTTAGGTGTAATTGTAACTTAGGTTAGGGTTTATTTTACAGGTAAATTTGTACTTATTTTAACTAGGAAGTTATTAAATAGTTAATAACTATTTAATAACTATTCTACCTAGTTAAAATAAATACAAACTTGCCTGTAAAATAAAAATAAACTCTGCGATAGCTACAATGTAATTATTAGTTATATTGTAGCTATTTTAGGGTTTATTTTATAGGTAAGTATTTAGTTTTAAATAGGAATAATTTAGTTAATTATAGTAATTTTTTTTCAATTATTTTTAATTATATTTAAGTTGGGGGGGGGGGTTAGGGTTAGGGTTAGACTTAGGTTTAGCGGTTAATACATTTAATATAGTGGTGGTGACGTTAGGGGCGGCAGAATAGGGGTTAATAAATGTAGGTAGGTGGCGGCGATGTTAGGGACAGCAGATTAGGTGTTAATAAAATCTAACTAGTGTTTGCGAGGCGGGAGTGCGGCAGTTTAGAGGTTAAAATATTTATTACAGTGGCGGCGATGTCCGGTCGTCAGATTAGGTATTAAAAAATGTATTAAAGTGTTAGAGATGTGCGGGGGGCCTCGGTTTAAGGGTTAATAGGTGGTTTATGGGTGTTAGTGTACTTTTTAGCACTTTAGTTAAGAGTTTAATGTTATGGCGTTAGCCCATAAAACTCTTAACTACTGACTTTCAGATGCGGTAGGAGTCTTGACAGGAGAGGGTGTACCACTGACTTTTTTTTTGCCGGCGTTAGGCAAATCCCATTAAAAAGATAGGATACGCAATTGACGTAAGTGGATTTGCGGTATGCTCGAGTCGTGTAAAAAAGTGAGCGGTACACCTGTACCTGCCAGACTCGCAATACCAGTGGGCGTTAAAAAGCAGCGTTGGGACCTCTCAACGCTGCTTTTTAAGGCTAACGCAAGACTCATAATCTAGGCGTTAGTTTTTAATTTTACGTAAGAGCAAATACCCTAATGTAAAATTTAGACACAATGCAATTACTGTTAGGTTATACAATTTTGAATCATTTGACATTTAAGTGATCTTGCACTGGGGTGTACTCACTTATGTTGTATAATGTAAAAATAATAAGTAAAGACTCTTATTTTCCGTCCATTGGATCCTAAAAAATGAGGATCTGTCCTCCATGGGAATATATAAATGTTTGCTAGAGTTCAAATAGCTCTGTCTACTTTAGGAACCACCTTCCAGACAGATTATTTTCTGTAAGAGGATACATCTTTTTGAATCTGTTAGATGGAGTAAAAGGAATGCTATTTTTTCGCCATTCTTTAGCAATATAATCCCTCACCAAGTCTGGAGCTTCAAATGCCTAGGGAGCCTTTAGCGCAGCTTTGGAAACCTGGTTTAACTTATTTACAGGTTTTGAAATTTCTGCTCTGACATTTCAAGGGTGTTCAGAACTTCCTGTAGAAGGAAACGAATATGATCCACTGTAAAGGACCAATTTAGCATGCTGCAAATGCAGCAGTTTCCGCGTGAGCCAACAGGCTCGCCGGAAACATAATTTAAGAAGCAGTGGTCTTAAGACCGCTGCTCTTTAACTTATCCTCCACCTCTGAGGCGACGGACAGCAATCATTCCGATCAGATACGATCGGATGATTTACACCCCCTAGCGGCTGATTGGACGCAAATCTGCCGAGAACAGCATTTCACAAGCATTTCACTAGAAATGCTTGTGCAATGTAAAATGCTGACAGCATATGCTGTCGAAGGGCGGACATGATCCACTACAGAGGATCATGTTTGCCCACATCGTAATAAATTGGCCCCTGTATTTGAAAGTGGAATCAGGCTCTGCTTCAGTTACCAGTTCAGGGTAATCTGAGGAGATTTTACCCTCAGAGGACTCAGAAATGGACTCTTCAGAGTTATTTAAAGTAGGTGGTAACAGAGCTAAATACTCAGTTCCCTGAGAGTGACAGGTAGGATGAGACAAATTTCCAAATTCATGTTTGCACTTCCATGGTCTAGAAATTGCCGCTAACAGCTCTGTCATAGGCCCCTATTTATCAACCCGTCAACTTACTTGCATTCGACGGCACCAATACGCTCGCCTAAGATCGCCTAACATCGCTGCCGCAGACCTGAATACGTTCTCCAAAGTTACCGAAAAAGCTGTCACAAAGCCGTGCACCAAGTACGGGGCGATGAGTCATCGATCTCGCTGCTCTTCAGCTTTTTCCAGCTTTATTGGTATACTGTCACTAAACACCCACACTATACTAAACTGTTTTACCCCTATCCCGCCGCTCCCGGACCCCGCAGCAACTAAATAAAGTTATTAACCCATAAACCGCCACTCCTGGAGCCCACCGCATCCTACATTATACTTATTAACCCCTAATCTGCCGCCCCCTACACCGCCGCCACCTACATTATGTTATTAACCCCTAATCTGCCCCCCCTACACTGCCGCCACCTACATTATACTTATTAACCCCTAATCTGCCGCCTCTACACCTCAGCCACCTACATTATGTTATTAACCTCTAATCTGCCCCCCCTACACCGCCACCTTCTACATTATACTTATTTACCCCTAATCTGCCGCCCCTACACCACCGCCACCTACATTATGTTATTAACCCCTAATCTGCCCCCCTACACCGCCGCCACCTACATTATACTTATTAACCCCTAATCTGCCGTCCCTACACCGCCCCACCTACATTATGTTATTAACCCCTAATCTGACCCCTACACCGCCACCACTTACATAGCACTTATTAACCCCTAATCTGCCGTCCCCAACGTCGCTGCCACTATATTAAATTTATTAACCACTAAACCTAAATCTAACCCTAACACCCCCCTAATTTAAATCTAATTTAAATAAATATAAATAAAATTATTATCATTAACTACATTATTCATATTTAAAATGAAATACTTACCTATAAAATAAACCCTAAGATAGCTACAATATAACTAATAGTTACAATGTAGCTAGCTTAGGTTTCTTTTAATTTACAGGCAAGTTTGTATTTATTTTAACTAGGTAGAATAGTTATTAAATAGTTATTAACTATTTCATAACTACATAGCTAAAATAAATACAAAAGTACCTGTAAACCTAAGTTACAATAACACCTAACACTACACTACAATTAAATACAATTAAATATATTACATACAATTAACTAAATTAAATACAATAAATTAAATTAAATTATCTAAAGTACAAAAAAAACCACTAAATTACAGAAAATAATAAACAAGTTAAAGAAATGTAAACTAATTACACCTAATCTAATAGCCCTATAAAAAAGCCCCCCCCCAAATAAAAAAAAACACTAGCCTAAACTAAACTACCAATAGCCCTTAAAAGGGCCTTTTGTGGGGCATTGCCCCAAATTAATCAGCTCTTTTACCTGTAAAAAAAAATACAAACCCCCCCAACAGTAAAACCCACCACCCACACAACCAACCCCCCCAAAAAATACTAACTAAAAAAAACCTAAGCTCCCCATTGCCCTGAAAAGGGCATTTGGATGGGCATTGCCCTTAAAAGGGCAGTTAGCTCTTTTGCAGCCCAAAGCCCTTACCGGGAGACGTCTTCATTCAAGCCGGGAAGAAATGGTCCTCCAGATGGGCAGAAGTCTTCATCCAAGCCGAGCAGAAGTGGTCCTCTAGACTACAGAAGTCTTCATCCAGACGGCATCTTCTATCTTCATCCATCCGGCGCGGATCGGGTCCATCTTCAAGACATCCGACGCGGAGCATCCTCTACGGCCGACGACTACCTGACGAATGAAGGTTCTTTTAAGTGACGTCATCCAAGATGGCGTCCCTTAGATTCCAATTGGCTGATAGAATTCTATCAGCCAATCGGAATTAAGGTAGAAAAAATCCTATTGGCTGATGCAATCAGCCAATAGGATTGAACTTCAATTCTATTGGCTGATTGGAACAAACAATAGAATGCAAGCTCAATCCTATTGGCTGTTCCAATCAGCCAATAGGATTGAAGTTCAATCCTATAGGCTGATTGCATCAGCCAATAGGATTTTTTCTACCTTAATTCTGATTGGCTGATTCTATCAGCCAATCGGAATCTAAGGGATGCCATCTTGGATGATGTCACTTAAAGGAACCTTCATTCGTTGGGTTCCTTTTGGGACAATTTTGCAAAACAAACAGGGAAAATCAACAGCATTTGTTTCCTCAACTGCATTAAAATCTCTGGAGGTTCCCTCTTATGGGTCAGTCATATCTTATAGGAGTATATATAAGCAAAACTGTTAAATACTGAAGTGCAGATTAAATGTAAAAAAAAAAAAAACTATTGTATTAATGACAATAATTCAAGTAACAGCCCTTAAATACACATATTAACCCTCAATAAGGTACAAATGTATAAAGGTAGGCCCACATTTTTTTTAAAAACATATACATATGAATGTTTCCTACCCACTTTGCAGATTTTATGAGGATACTCACAACATTCTGGAAAATGAAGGCTTAAAATCCAGGCTTTTAGATGAGAAAAATCCTAAAGGGTTCCTCAGGGAAAAGATGTGTTGGTTTCAGAGAGGTGGAGATGAGAAGAAAGAGTGCCAAGGGAAAGGGGGTGGGGCTAACCACCATAAAGATGTGCAGGTAAAAGCCTGAGGAAAAAAAGAAAAAATACAGATTTTTAAAATTAAACACTAAAAAACATTTTACAGATGATCCATAACTATTCCACAAAATATAAAGCACAGGTTACATGTATATACACCCACAGCCACTAGGGGGCGCTCTCAAGCCTTACTTGGTGTTAAATACTAAAATATTAAAAAGTTGAAATGCAAAAAAGAGTCTCATATGTATAAATAGAAGAAAAGTGTTTAATTGGTCCTCCAGCATTGTAAATGATCCGGGCTGCTCTTTGTCAAGAGATGGTCATTCTCCCAGGAAAAAAAAAAAAAATGAAACACAAAGGCGCCAAATGGCCTAGTACAGTTTGACATGGGGTTAAATGAAAACAAGGTGTATTACTTACAAGAGTGTTGCACAAGGTAGATGATAAAAAGGCAGGCTGACACTTCACAGTGGTCCACCTAACTGTATGGAATATATCCACATTCAACAGGCAAACAGGTACAGTTCCAAATGGTAAGGGATTCCTACATAGGAGAAACACAACACCACATAGACCTGCACAGTTTTTACTCTAAGACACTTATGTAGCAAATGCACACCAGTGTGCTAGATGTGCAAGCTGGGACTTCTCAGCCTCCCAGATGACTGCATTAAGGTGGCCAAAGCAATGAAATCCACAAGGTGATATATAGATCCAAAGATAGCACAAATGTGCATAAGACTTAAAATGTATTTAAATGGGGCGTGTCTAAGCCGCAGCCATGAACAGACATATCATTATAGGAGCTCCGACATCAAATCCTATAATCTGAAACATACTCTGCTATACCTACAGATTCCTATATCTTTATTGTGTCAACTATCAGGAGAACCTGTTCTGAGTCAGGAGACACCATTTCAAGCTTTGGTTGTAAAGTATCGTAGGTTTTTTTTGAGTCGGAAGGTTGCGGCCTACATTAACAACACCATCCCCCCCCCCCCCCCCCTGGTTACAGGATTAACCGGGTAAGGCAGTATTCACCTGCAGAACATATAGGTACATACCCAATACTGAACAAACCATGCAAACATTGGATACTATCCTGTTAATGCTATTATCTAAACTGAGTGACTCGCTTGATGAGAAATTCACCCAGCTGTCAAGGCACATAGTGGACAGTTTTGGAGCCCGTAATCCCACAACTGGTAATACACATTTAAATACCCTGCAGACTGAATATCTGGAAACTGGAGATGTATCTGAGCCGCCGATTGTAGAGAGGAAGACTCCAAGAGACACTGACTATCTAGAAATCCCCAGGCAGGCTAGCCATGTGAGTTCCTCCCTCGTTACTTCGCTTGATGTGCGGAGCGAGGTTACAATCGCAAACACTGAGAGGCCGGGGATCCACGAAAAAGCATCTAGATATCAGCCTTAGAAGAGGCTCAGGCACGTATCTGTATCGCTACAAATGGATCCTGCACTAAATTTGAAAGAATGGGATCTTCACTGCAAGCCGTTTTTTCAGCTCAACAGCCTAAGCCTATCTGTGCACAGGATACAAGAACTACAATGTCTGCAGGGTAGTCATACCACATTAAGGACTGGAGTGGGGTAATCGTGCTTTAGCTGACGAAGCACAATGTATTAATACAGCTAGTGTTGTGGTTCACTAGTAGATCTTGGGTAGCGCTTGGATGGCTTGCTTACCCCATATTTAAATGAATGGGTTTTTCTTTGTTTTTTTCTTGTTTTTTTTTTTTTGAGTGGTCACATGTTCATATGATATGGATGAGGACAGAGCTTTAACATTTTTAATATCTTTTAGTATTCTTGTCTTCACTGTTTGTATCAATTGCATAGAGAGATGGTATAGGCACCTGTTCTTGTATAAAAATTAAGCGTTAAGGTTTTACAAATAATAATTCAGTTCTATGAGATCTATGTTGTTTACAATTTCTGGATTGTAGTTAATCAGTTAACTTGTGCATATTGAGTTTGGAGCTCCTTTTTAACAGCACTTTTCTACCTGATATATATCCCTGACCAGTTGACTTATACATGGAAATGTTAATCCTCATCTCAAGGGAGTTATAGAGAACTTAACCATTACTGGTCTGACCCACAGGGAATCCAGACCCCTCACCACAAGTATTTTTATATTGTTCATGCAGGATACAAGTATCATATGTAAGCTTAGATATGTATAGGTTTACCCTGCCGTCGGCGGCCGAGGCGGTGGGATTTGACTGGTCTTGAATCATAGACACTCAATTGGTACTGAGTGTTCTGATTAGACTGATGGGCCATCCTAGTGGTCAGGACTATATCATAACTGTATATATGAAATAACTCCTAGCTGTTAAGTCTTACTCTATAATTAGAAAAAGGAGGAGGGTGGTATAGATAGGTCACATAGTGCCCTCAGATTGTTTTGTGGCTCAGGTTGTCTAGTGTATTTATTCCAGCCACATAGGCATAAATAACTGAAGATCCTCATATAGTTAAACTAATATGTATCCTCACCTCTGAATGTGACGTACTGCTTACCTCTCTTATTGTCACAAGACCCTTTATAACATTAGACTTATGTTCTGTCATTTAAAAGTGTTATCCTATTGACATCCAAGGCCACCATGTATTTTGATTCCCCAAGCTCCATCACTATTCTTTCTCTATCTTATACTATACGTGCAGGATTAGTTATCCCATGTATACAGTACCATATGATATTATTATTTTATTATTTCACTATATATATCATATAGAGTTTTATACTTCAGTTCATGCATATATATATATCTGTTGGGAACCTTCCCAGTGTCATTTTCCTTCCAGGGTACAAGAGTGACCCAGTCCAGCGAGGGAGGTATTATATATGTGTATATATTTTAGCATTTTGTACTCTATAGTAAAACATTGTATCTCTCAATTTAGACAGTATTCTAATGCTCCAAGTGGCTTAGATGAAAGTATCACCCTACTAGGCAGCATCCTATGACAAAGAGGTACTATAGTAATAATCTAAGCAAAATAAAAAATCCAAGGTATCATTGTATGTCCCAAAAAGCGCCAGTGTGTGATGTATTTGTACTATTGTATGTCATGCTTGTCCTAAAAATAGTTTTCATAATTATCCACAGATATTATGTGCTCAATTATATGACCCTCAGGAGGTATGTTTTTGTATTGAGATTTGTGATTTCTGAGACAATTCCTGTTTGTGTGTTCTTTTTTCATTTTCTACAAATGTGAGCCATTATGATATGTAGAAGATATTCGAGTTGTAATGTTCTGATTGTTACACTACTAAATACCTTAATAAAAAAAATTTGATTTAAAAAAAAAAAATGTGTTTAAAACAGCCTAACCACTTTGAAAAGGAAGAGAACCGCTAACTGCATAGCACAATCAACAGTTCTTTTAAGGAGACAGTAACGCACTTAAAAAACAATAGAAAAACAATACATTTCTGTGGTAAAAAACATAAGAGAGCTGTTAAGGGTAGTGTGGCAAATTATACTGGAAATTTTGGAGCACGTTTTTTAAAAAAATTGTGCTAAACACATAGGTAAAGTACTAAGTATATTAACTGGAAAACCCAAACTATATTGTATCTATGGAACTATGGAATAGGATACCAGTGATAGTGAATGGGTGGTGTGTGGTGTCTCTTACCTTGACTGCAGAACACCTCCACTGATCTTACCAGCTTGCTGAGGCCTTTCTCTCTCACTGAAACATTGATTCAGTAGAGTGCCCATCCAGTGCAAGTATAAATACTGCAGAGCATATGATTGGATATACCTGTAACCCCTTTGGTAGAGGCAGAGAGATGGGGTACCTGTGATGCTAAAGGGCAGTTATGACTGAGAGATTTATCCTGAGAGTACTGACAATGCCATAAGAGAATGGGATAGGGTCTAAAGTCTCCATCTGCTGGCAGAAGATATATCCCAGTGAATCCCACATGTTATGGGCACCAATTGACTCTCCTCATTATATGAAAAAAGGGCAAAGTAGAGGCTATTTCTGGCTGTCCCCGTCCTGTAAAACAGACACTAGTAAGAGCATTTTTAGATCTTGCAGGGTATTACTGTTGATTCATCAGTAATTTTGATACAATTGCTAATCCTTTAACAGAGCTAATCAAGTCTAAAAGTTCAATTATAGTAAATTGAAGTGGAAACCTGAGGAAGAGCAGATACTTACGGCTAGATTACGAGTTTTGCGTTATGAGGGGTGAGGTATAAACTTGCACGTCATTGTCACCGCTCACTTACCTACAGCGCTGGGATTACAGGCTTTTATAAATCTGGCGTTAAAAGACAAGAAGTGAGCGTAGAGCAAAATTGAGCTCCATACCGCACTTTAATACCAGCGCTGCTTAAGTCAGCGGTGAGCTGGTTGTACATGCTCATGCACGATTTCCCCATAGGAATCAATGGGGGAGAGCCGGCTGAGAAAAAGTCTAAAACCTGCCAAAAAGCAGCATAAAGCTCAGTAACGCAGCCCCATTGATTCCTATGGGGAAACAAATCTTACACTTATTAACCGCTAATCTGCCACTCAGGACATCGCCGACACCTACATTATACTTATTAACCCCTAATCTGCTGTTCCCCAACATCGCTGACACCTAAATTATATTTAGGAACCTTCATTCCAGAAGAAGCCATCGATTGAAGAGGATGCTATGTGCCAGATGTCTAGAAGATGGAGCTGCTCCGCATTGGAAGGATGAAGATAGAAGATGCTGTCTGGGTGAAGACTTCTGTCCGTCTGGAGGACCACTTCTGCTGGCTTCGTTGAGGACATCTTGCCGCTTGGATGGAGACTTCTCCCGGCTTCGTTGAGGATGGATGTCGGCTCTTCAAAACTGTACGTGGATCTTACTGGGTTACTGTTAGGATTTTTTAAGGGTGTATTGGGTGGGTTTTATTTTTAGATTAGGGGTTTGGGCTGCAATAGAGCTAAATGCCCTTTTAAGGGCAATGCCCATTCAAATGCCCTTTTCAGGGCATCCGGGAGCTTAGGTTTTTTTAGTTAGGGTTTTATTTGTGGGGTTGATTGTGTGGGTGGTGGGTTTTACTGTTGGGGGGTTGTTTGTATTTTTTTTATACATGTAAAACAGCTGATTTCTTTGGGGCAATGCCCTACATAAGGCCCTTTTAAGGGCTTTTGGTAGTTTAGTTTAGGCTAGGATTTTTTTTATTTTCGGTATTTTTTTTTTATTTTGATAGGGCTATTAGATTAGATGTAATTAGTTTAAAGATCTTGTAATTTGTTTTTTATTTTCTGTAATTTAGTGATTTTCTTTGTAATTTAGCTAATTGAATTGAATGTAGTTAATTTTATTTAATTTAGGGAATTTATTTAATTGTAGGGTTAGGTGTTAGTGTAAGACAGGTTAGGTTTTATTTTACAGGTCTATTTGTATTTATTTTAGCTAGGTAGTTATTAAATAGTTAATAACTATTTAGTCACTATTCTACCTAGTTAAAATAAATACAAACTTGAATGTAAAATAAAAATAAACCCTAAGATAGATACAATGTAACTATTAGTTATATTGTAGCTAGCTTAGGGTTCATTTTATAGGTAAGTATTTAATTTTGAATAGGAGTTATTTAGGCAATGATAGTAATTTTTATTTATATTTATTTTAATTATATTTAAGTTAGGGGGTGTTAGGGTTAGAATTAGATTTAGGGGTTAATAAATTTAATATAGTGGTGGAGATGTTGGGGGCGGCAGATTAGAGGTTAATAAATGCAGGTAGGTGTTGGCGATGTTAGGGACAGCAGATTAGGGGTTAATAATATTTAACTAATGTTTGCGAGGCGGGAGTGGGGTGGTTTAGGGGTTAATATGTTTATTATAGTGGCGGTGATGTCCGGAGTGGCAGATTAGGGGTTAATAATTTAATTTTAGTGTTTGCAATGCGGGAGGACCTCGGTTTAAGGGTTAATAGGTAGTTTATGGGTGTTAGTGTACTTTTTAGCAATTTAGTTATGAGTTTTAAGCTACGGCTTTGTAGTGTAAAACTCATAACTACTGACTTTAGAATGTGTGACGTATAGGGTGTACCGCTAACTTTTTGGCATCCCAGGGCAAGCTTGTAATACCGGCGCTATGAAAGTCCCATTGAAAATAGACTATACGCAAATTGCGTAAGTTGATTTGCGGTAAGGCCAAAAAAGTGTGTGGTGCCCCTAAATCTGCAAGACTCGTAATACCAGCGGTAGTAAAAAAGCAGCGTTATGAGCCTTAACGCTGCTTTTTTTACTCATAACGCTCGTAATCTTGCCGTTAATTTCTTAAAGATGGCATTGTGTGATGATCCAGTCTCAGTAACTCTAAATTTTACAAAATAATTTGTGGTACAGACTGATGTATCTAATGTAGGTCTAGGAGCAGTACTATCCCAAGGTGAAGAGCATCCAGTCCTGTACTTAAGTAGGACATTTAATTTGCTTGAGCAGCGGTACTCTGTAGTTGAAAAACAGTGTTTTAACAATCAAATGGGCACTAGAAACCTTAAAATATTACCTTCTATGAAGAAAATTTAAATTGATTACTGATTATGCACCTTTGACTTGAGGCAATACCCTGCAGTCCCCCAGAGCAAACTAGACATAAGTGTTAAACTTACTAAAATAGTCCTGTATAGCCCGCAACTCCCATCATTTTTTTTAGCCTTAAGTTGTTTAATTTTGCTTTGGAGCATAGAGCTGAAAAAACTCAGGGCAATGCAGATGGTCTTTCCCATGTGCATTGCTTATTGATGAAGGCATCTCATCCCATAGGTCTGAGCTGGGGAGAGGATTTGTCCCAGTGTGTCTGGAAGGGTAGTGGACGGAAGGTATTTAGTACCCAGAATCCTTCATAGTCTCTCTTCCCTCACCTCTCCCTTAATAATTATTTAGCATCAACCACAATCCTGTGTTATTGCTGTATATATTATAAGTATGTATACATTTTATATTGGTTCAAAGAGACGAGTGTTCACCACAGTTACAGGTAAAATCCAAACTTTATTATTGCTTCATACAAAGAAACATCTCATTAAAAATGATAATTCCATGGAAGTGGCAGCAACAAACAACTGTCATTCAGCAAATTGGTATGGCTAATTACTTAGGCGTTTCAGCCCGAAAGCCGTAGTCATAGTCTGTAGTACCTTAGGTCACACCTGTTAAAATAATAGGTAATTGCATTCTATTGTTAAAAAGCAAAAACACACACCTTGCTGACCATAGGATTCACCATTGCTAAACTTGCTTACATGCTAATGCTTAAAATATCCTGCATTAAACTATACAGACTAGTAAATATAAAACTAATATTAAAACAGTAAATCGATCTATAAATACAACAAATCGATATATAATACAAAAACACCATGATATGTGGCATATGGCAATGTGGAAGTTTAAATGTGGAAATTTAAACGTGGAAATTTAGACAGTGGTACAGTAAAAATTGCCTAACATATGGTCCATATGAATTATAGTGTGAATATAAACATAATAATATACATAATAATGCGTGTTATACATAGCACCAACGTAGAGACCTGGAAATACTATAAGGGGTAATACATATCAAAAGTCTATTGAGCAAATTATATATAAATTCATGCGTATAAAACTCATATTAACCAGGTGTTGAAAATGGTTGATATGCTATTCAGATATGCTAGTATTCAAAATTTGATAGCTAAGTTACACTGTGCTAGCCCTTATCTATGAACTATAATTATAACCAAATGTTTATATTCTCCTATTTAGTAAATTAGTATTAGTAGTGTTGGAACAAAGTCCCTATTCCCATAACAATCTTCTATTGGATAATTTAATATTGGAACTATTGGAACAGAGTCCCTATTCTCATATATTCATGATATCATTTTTGGAATTGAGGCCTTTGGGGATCCTAGTCCCCAAAGTAAAAATCCAATATGCCTCTCTCTTTTGCAGAATAAGATCCATATCACCCCCCCCCCCCCTTTTTGGCTTAAAGATTTTTTTCAATTGCACACCACAAGAAAGAGGAAAGATCACCTCCATGAAACGTGCCAAAATGTTGCACTATGGGTGTAGAAGACCTTGTTGTCTTAAAGGAGGATAGATGTTCCCTAATTCTCGTATTCACGTCTCTAGAGGTGAGTCCAATATATTGGACCCTACATATGGCACATTCAATGAGATATTCCACATATTTAGATGTACAATTCAGACATGACTTGATGCTTTTCCTGTCACAAAACTAGTGAAAGTGGTGGTCAGTTTGACATAGTCACATGGTTTACACTTAGAGTGACCACACTTAAACATACCTAAGTGTTTCCATGAACTAGCTGTTGTTTGTATAGTAGGTAACATGGTAGGGGATACAATGGATTCTATGGTGGGACTTTTCCTATAGGAGCATCTCAGACCTTTGTCAACAGTTGTCACCAGTTTGTCATCAGCCTTTAGAATATCAAAGTGCTTGCGAATGATCGAACATACTGATTGGTATTAGCTGCTATGATTTGTCACAAACGTGACTCCTTCAAATTTATTTGTGCTTCTATCAGAAGGATTAGCCTCCAATAGATTTTCTCTAAGTCTTACTGAAATAGCTTGTCTAGCTTTCCATACTACCTTGGAGGAATATTTTCTTTGTTTAAGTCTGTCTTCCAGGTCTACATCACACATATCAATAAACGTAGACTCTGTGGGAGAGACAGTGGACTCTATAGGTAAGTTGGGAACATTAGAGAGTGATGTTAAATTATCAGAATAAAATTTCCTTAATGTCAGATTTCTAACAAATCTATTAAGGTCCATAAGAGTATGGAATACATTGAACTGATTAGTGGGGGAAAGTTAAGTCCAAGGCCAAGTCTCATATAAGGGATACTAAACATGTACTGAATATAGCGAACGAGGCCAAGTGGACAGTGGAAAGCAAATGGCTTACTGTGGATGCAGTATCATTATACATTATTCAAGCCCACAACAAAGGGCTTGAAGCCATTTGCTTTTTCCTAGAGCACTTTACTGATTATTCATAGGAGTTCAAGGTCTATCTGGTGAAGTTAATAGGGTTTCTGTTAAACCATATTTTTTTTTACTTCGAGAGTCGATACTTTCTCCAGAAATGTGGAACAGCGATGGGGGCTAAGTTTGCCCCATCGTATGCTAATCTTTTCCTAGGTCTCTGGGAATTCTTCCACATTTTTGGAGATAGTAATCCTTACCAGAAATATATATCTCTATATAAGAGATATATAGACAACCTGATATTTGTCTGGACTGGTTCTTAGGTTCAAGCCGTAGAATTTGTGAATCATCTTAATGCTAACAATATGGGCCTGGAATTCACTTATGGGTACAACACAAAGAGTATTAACTTTTTAGATCTTACTCTAGAAGGACTGTCTGATGGCAAAATTAAGACTAAGATATATAGGAAACCTATTTCTGGTAATTCAGTCTTACATGGTACTAGCTGCCACCCTAAACATGTCCCCCAAGCAATAGCCAAAGGTGAATTTATCAGGCTCAAATGCAATTGCTCTGATCCGAGTGATTATAATAGTCTTGCCATAGACCTGGAAGACAGACTTAAACAGAGAAAATATCCCTCCAAGGTAATATGGAAAGCTATTTCAGTAAGACCTAGTGAAAATCTATTGGAGGCTAATCCTTCTGATAGAACCACAAAGAAATTTGAAGGAGTCACGTTTGTGACAAATCATAGCAGCCAATCCAATCAGTATGTTCGATCATTCGCAAGCACTTTAAAATTCCAAAGACTGATGACAAACTGTTGACAACCGTTGACAAAGGTCTGAGATGCTCCTATAGGAAAAGTCCCATCATAGGATCCATTTTATTTCCTACCATGTTACCTACTATACAAACAACAGCTAGTTCATGGATGAAACACTTAGGTATGTTTAAGTGTGGTCCATGTTTAAGTGTAAACCATGTGACTATGTCAAACTGACTACCACTTTCACTAGTTTTGTGACAGGAAAAGCATATGACATCAAGTCATATCTGAATTGTAGATCTAAATATGTGGTATATCTCATCGAATGTGCCATATGTAGGGTTCAATATAATGGACTCACCTCTAGAGACGTGAATACGAGAATTAGGGAACATCTATCCTCCTTTAAGACTACAAGGTCTTCTACACCCATTGTGCAACATTTTGGCATGTTTCATGGAGGTGATCTTTCCTCTTTCTCGTGGTGTGCGATTGAAAAAATCTTTAAGCCAAAAAGGGGGGGGGGGGGGTGATATGGATCTTATTCTGCAAAAGAGAGAGGCATATTGGATTTTTACTTTGGGGACTAGGATCCCCAAAGGCCTCAATTCCAAATATGATATCATGAATATATGGGAATAGGGACTCTATTCCAATAGTTCCAATATTAATTTACTTAATAGAAGATTGTTATGGGAATAGGGACTTTGTTCAAACAGTACTAATACTAATTTGTTAAATAGGAGACTATAAAGCATTTGGTTATAATTATAGTTCATAGATAAGGGCTAGCACAGTGTAACTTAGCTATCAAATTTTGAATACTAGCATATCTGAATAGCATATCAACCATTTTCAACACCTGGTTAATATGAGTTTTATACGCATTAATTTATATATAATTTGCTCGATAGCCTTTTGATATGTATTACCCTTTATAGTATTTCCAGACCTCTACATTGGTGCTGTGTATAACACGCATTATTATATATATATTATTATGTTTATATTCATATTCACACTATAATTCATATGGACCATATGTTAGGCAATTTTTACTGTACCACTGTCTAAATTTCCACGTTTAAATTTCCACGTTTAAATTTCCACATTGCTATATGCCACATATCATGGTGTTTTTGTATTATATATCGATTTGTTGTATTTATAGATCGATTTACTGTTTTAATATTAGTTTTATATTTACTAATCTGAATAGTTTAATGCAGGATATATTGAGCATAAGCATGTAAGCAAGTTTAGCAATGGTGAATCCTATAGTCAACAAGGGCTGTGTTTTTGCTTTTGATCAATAGAATGCAATTACCATTTATTTTAACAGGTGTGACCTAAGGTACTACAGGCTATGACTATGGCTTTCGGCTGAAATGCATAAGCCATTAGTGCCACACCAATTTGCTGAATGACAGTTGTTTGTTGCTGCCACTTCCATGGAATTATTTTAATGAGATGTTTCTTTGTATGAAACAATAATAAAGTTTGGATTTTACCTGTAACTGTGGTGAACACTTGTCTCTTTGAACCTATGTATTTGCCGCCCGGTCGGTTCATTCATCACAGCCCACAGTGTCGGGGTAGGTGTGAGCAGGAGCTGCAGTGCCATTGGATGAGAGGAACGAAGGACGCTTAGGTTTTATTTCACAGGTAAGTATGTATTTAGTTTTAAATAGGTATTATTTAGTTAATAAAGGTAACTTTAATGTAGCTCTATTTTAATTATGTTAAAGTTTGGGGGTGTTAGTGTTACGTTAGGGTTAGGGTTACGGTTAGGTTTAGGGGTTAATAGTTTAATTTAGGTTGTTGCGATGTGGGGGGCTGGCAGTTTAGGGGTTAATAGGTTTATTTTGTGGTAGTGATGTGGGAGGCCATAGGTTTAGGGGTTAATAGCTTTATTTAGTGGTGGCGATATCGGGAGCAGCAGATTGGGGGTTAATAGCTTTATTTAAGGTGTCAGAGATACAGGGAGCGGCAGATTAGGGGTTAATAACATTATGTAGGTGGCGGCGATGTCGGGGATGTAAAATTAGGGGTGTTTAGACATGGGGTTTATGTTAGGGTGTTTGGTTAAACTTAACTTTTTTTCACAATAGACATCAAAACAGCGCTTGTATTTTGCGTGGTATGGAGCTTAATGCAAACATATCACACACACAAGCCAGCTGTTTGAAAACCTGTAATAGCTGCACTATAGAGGGTTAAGCCGGCTATTTGAAAACTTGTAATCGCTGCGCTATAGAGGGTTAAATAACACAACTTTTGTTGTGTTTGTTAATTTCCCAATAGCATGCATAACTTGTAATCTACCTGCAAGAGATTTGTCAAAGTCAAGCTAAAACACTCTGCAAAAGCTCTCCATCTGCTTACTTGCAAACTACTTTGAAACACTGATACAAAACAGTGGCATGCAGAGAAAAAAATGTAAGAAAAAAATCAGATGCGCCCTCTATGGCCGTTTCATTGATGATCTGCTATTAATATGGAATGGTACAGAGGAAACCGCACAGGAATTCATTTCATCTTTAAATAATAACAGTATGGGTCTAAATTTTACATCCAATATATGTAGATATACCATAGAATTTCTGGATCTAGTTTTAAGCTGGGATAATAGTGAACGAGTGACCACAAAAACATTTTTCAAGTCAGTGGACACAAATAGTTATTTAAACTATAAAAGTAATCACTACAAAGCATGGGTGAAAAATATACCCTATAACCAATTCTCTAGGGTACGCAGGAATTGTACATCTTTAAATACTTTTGACGATCAGGCTGAGATCCTAAGATCCAGATTTCTAGAAAAAGGTTACCCCAGTGATCTGGTAGAAGAAGGTTATAGAAAAGCTAGAACTAAAGACAGAGAAGAGTTCTTTAAAAATAAAAATAATATCAGTAAAAATATTGGAGACGCAGAAAATGGTAATGTAGGCCCTAAACCAAACAATTTGAGATTTATAACTAAATTCACTAGCAACCATAATAAGATTAAACACATTTTAAGAAAGCACTGGTACATTTTACGCAATGATTGCATTCTTAAAAATATTTTAGATGAGGTCCCTATATGTACTTTCAAGAGAGCTCCAACTCTAAAAAATAAATTAGCCCCTAGTAAGGTAGTAATGAACAAATACACTAAAGGGAAAAATATGAAAATAAATAGGGAAAATTGGCCCATTGGAAAAAGGGGCTTTTATAAATGCAATCGACCAAATTGTGGCCTTTGCAGTCATACATCAGGAAGCAGGTTAAAATTTCAATCTTTTTCTACAAAGGAAGAATTTGAGATAAATTCCAGATTTACTTGTGACTCTAGTTATGTGGTGTATCTGCTTGAATGTCAATGTGGGATTCAGTATATAGGGAGGTCCTCAAGACCCCTAAAGAAAAGATGGGGTGAGCACAACAGAAACATAAAGAAAGGGATTATGAATCATAGTGTTCCACGTCATAGTATAAATTGTCATGATGGACAAACAGATATCTTCAATATTTACCCTTTGGAATATATTGCTCCCAAATGGGGTAGAAATAGGTTAGTCCACCTTAGACAAAGAGAGACATTTTGGATCTGGAAACTCAAGACCCTGGTACCACACGGCTTGAATGAAAATATAGACATGGCCGCTTTTAGTTGATCATAATATAGTGAATTTGTTAGTCGACATCAATACACATGTTATGACAGTTAGGTATCCATCATTGTTAGGAGCAGCTAATGGTATTGTACACAATAGACCAGGTATACACATACATTTTAGTATATGACAGTAATTATGGTACAACGGTTTTAATATAATCCTTTTTTTATATATTGTTTTTATTCCAATATATTATTAATTTATCATATTTAGATTTGTATATGCTTATGTTATCTATGACACAAGAGGTCTATTTTGACAACTATATGTAAATACGTGAACAACTATCCGACATCCAATCACATCCACTTCGAAAAAACCTTATATATAAATAATTGCATGTTATTTTAGTGAAGGCAACTTATAAATACTATAACTAGGGGCATCCACATGCATAATATATATAAGCATAACAATTTCATATATATATATATATATATATATATATATATATATATATATATATATATATATATATATATATATATATATATATATATCCTTTAAATCCCAGAAGTGGTAAATAAAGGATCAGACATCAGATATAAATATATCATGAGCCAATTGGCTAAAAATTAAGGCTTGACAAACCAAGCCCCCTGTCTAGAATCCTATCAACACGGTTTTTTCGAATGATGCTGATTGGCTATACGTGTTAGAAGTTGCTCACGCATGCGCCCTATGTCGGGGTAGACGCCGACATGGGCTATAAAATTGTGCTACTTAGTATCTTAATACACACCTGAGGAAACGGTCTTAGCAACCGGGAAACGTGTTGTGATAATTGTTTTTAATAAACATTTTTATATTTTACTAGTAGCACGGCATTTTTGGTATTTTATTTTCTGCCATTTATGCACTGATATTTTCATTGACTGGAGTTTGAACCCAAGTTGCTTTTTGGAGTCATTGTGAATCTAACGCTCTTGCCCAGAGGATTACCTGTGAATACAGTGTTCTGGACAGCTGATAAGTGCCCAGGAGGTCTTTGTGGTACTTCTCAAGTGCCCTACATCTCGTGAGTACATTTCAATATTTGCGCACTCGTTAGTGTTCTCACTGATACGCACTATTGTGGCATTTTTGTGATTTTGTCTTGCACAGCCTAACACTGAAGCAACATTGGCCTAATTACAGCTAGCTGGAAGGCTGCAAATAGTTCAGAAGGCATATGTGGCACTTCTCAAGTGCTGGAAATCTTGTAAGTAAGATCTATTTGGGGGCTTGGCCTTCTACATTGTAAAGATACACACCATTTGGTGCCTCTTCTCTTCTTCTTTTTAAGAGAAAAAAATGTATCTACATGTGTTTTATGACACAGATTTTTCTCCCTAGAACCCTTCAACATAAATACACATAACTGAAGCATAACATGGAGTAATTCAACATTTTATGTATAACATATTTATATACTAAATGATCACATTTATTTAACAATTTAAATAAATTTTTACTTCAAGAAGTCATAATAACATTAAACTGGCGGCAGCATTTGGGGCCTAGCAAATTAGCCCGACTGTCACCCCTACAGACTCTTTAATTAAAGCACTTTTGAGGTCCGCCAGGAAGATCAATAGTCCTTTGTCTGACAGATGTGTGCTATCATAACGGTAAATGTGTTTCTTAACTGCTGAGATCTGTTTGTGGTGGACCACAAAACCCCCCCATGGTATCTCTACCCAGCTCTCTATCCACCTTTTTCCTAACCCTATATGTGGTTTTGGGCGTTTGGAAGTTCTTCCACTTTAGCCTGGGGATGATGTTGGACCAACCCAACCTCAACCCCGGTACAAATCCATGTCACATTTAATGATGTAGATCAGGTCTAATGCTGATGCAATCCCTAGGTCATTTTTCCTCATATGGAAAAGGATAATGTGGGGTTGACCCCACCTACGTTTGGCATCCTGAAGGAGGGGTGGCAGACCATTGTAAAACCCCTGTGGCCCAACCATCTCGGTGAAGCCCTTGAGACTGGAAGCCCCAGCTGTTGCCCATCAGGAAGGGAGAGTGCCCTCAAGGCCGCCCAGTGCACATAAGAGTGACCCACAAGCAAAATGGTAAAGGTTATGAATAACAGACATATGTAATGGAACACTCGACAACCATGAAATACAAAGGTTCCATCCCGCCTCCTTTACCACTAATCCTCTGCAGGGGAGCGAACATACAGTTTGTACCTCTGGGACCTCCATCTCCCTAAGTCCTTAATAGATTATGTATGCCATCCTAACGCTCTGCTAGTGTTGGCCCCAATATGAAAAGAATGAGTCGTAACTCTGACCTCACTTAGACCTGCCGCTGCAACCGCCTTGTGCAAAACCGATGCAAACTGAAAGCGTGACAAATTGGCCCTGTCAGCATGCACCAAAAACTGGGGGGGAGACGGTGGGTGAACTTCCATAAAAGCCTGGGTCCATTGTACCGGACAAAGATTCGATGCCGAAGCATGGAGGGTCAGCCATGTGCCCTTTGCCTCCTGATCGGTCTTAGAGAGAGGAATAAAATGAAGAACGCTATTCCCAACACATCTCATGTTGGAGGCCTGAACACCCATGCCCTTTGGAGTTTGGAAGAGGGTACCAGCTCTCCCAGATGAAACGCTTTGAAGAAAACCAATGTAAATGTGCAACCAAACAAAACCTTTTTGTATTCCTCAGAACACACTGCAGTAAGAGCCTCAAGCAACTTTGCCAAACGCTGTAGGATAATCAGTTCATGAGCATCAGGACACCTAAGTTCCAACCTACCCCAGCCCCTGAAAATCTGCCTGACTAAAAATCCCTTTGTAATATTGGGATACACAAACAGGTGGCTAAAAAGGATATTGCCATCAGCCTATTTGACACTGCACCTTTCTAAACCTCCTAGTCCCTCAAGCTAGCCAGCCATTCTAGAAAAATCTCAAGAGCGAGTCCGCCAGCACATTATTCACCCCAGGAACATGTTTAGCATTGAATTGGATCTAATACTGTAAGCATCTCAGGACTAAGTGCCAGAGGTAACAGATTACCATTGGCAAAGAAGCAGACAACCTGTTAATCGAGAACACTACACTAGCATTATCGGTCCAAAAAAACTATGTATTGGTTTCACAACGCTAGACCCCATAGCTCCATGGCCACCACTATTGGAAATAATTCCAATAGTGTAAGGTTCCTAGTCAGCCCCAACTGGACCCACAGTGGGGACCAAGCACCCATGCTCAGTTCACCATTATGCCCCATAACTAGAAGCACCTTCTGCTTCAGTGAATATGTGCAAAGTCTGGCTTGCGTCCAGAGGGGAGCGCCACAGCAAGGACCCATTAAAGTCCTTTGCTCATCTCCTACATCACCTTGACTATGCGTTTCCCCCGGCCGAACTGAAAGTTGGATTTCAAACCTATGATTAAACACTCAACCCATTGGAATGATTATGCATGCAAAATTGAGGAAGCAGATAACTGACTGCATGTCCTTAAGGCTTACAGTTTGGGCTGATGTAACCCCGATCACCATGTCAAACATTTGCTGGACCTGATCCCCAGGGAGACAAAAGAGCCATGCAGCAGTGTCTATTTCAAGACAGG
This sequence comes from Bombina bombina, assembly GCF_027579735.1. Classification (NCBI taxonomy): domain Eukaryota; kingdom Metazoa; phylum Chordata; class Amphibia; order Anura; family Bombinatoridae; genus Bombina; species Bombina bombina. The sequence continues at coordinate 1,092,504,513 of NC_069499.1, forward strand.
AATGTTAGCCTAGTGCAGGGACCTTGAGTCTTGTCTTCTGCCAATGGAACACAGAAGTCTGACATCACATAGCAAATCACTGACATAAATCTAGCACACTCATTTGATCTGGCCCTGCCTACCAAAAAGAAGTAATTGAGGTAGTGTTTGACCACACCACCCCCTCTGCAGTGACCACCACCCAGTTCAAAAAAGAACTAAAGGTCTTGAAGAATGCACCAGACACTGAGTAACCCATGGGGAGACATCTATCAATGAAGTTTTTTCCCTCGACTTTGCAACTCATCAACCCGAACGACGATGGGTGGATGGGTAGCAGACTGAATGCTGATTCAATATCAAGTTTCACCAGCAGAGCCAGCGGTCCAACTTCCTTTAAAAAAACTGATGTCAGGTTTGATTGCATCATTCACTGACCTGCCCTTCGAGTAGGACAGGTGTTAAATGAGGAATAATTTTCCAGGCTCCTTCTTCTGGACCACCCCAGGTGGGGAAATCACCAAAGAGGGAAACGGCAGGGGTGCTCAAAAGGACTCGCAAATCCCCCCCAGGGAAAGTTCCTTGCCAGCTTTAAACTGACAAATCCTGGGTTGTCATAAGCTGACTGCAATTTTCTGTGGGATAAGGAACCCAATACAACCCCTCGTGTGGGAATCTGAAAACCATTGCGTATACCCTCTAAAAATAGTGTAGCAGCCTCCCCGTCCTGTAAGGCTGCCAACCACAGCCTAAGGTTGGCCAACCTCAGCAGAGTTGAGGCCCTTGTTGTTAGCTATTCCCTTTTGTGATCCACATTCGGCTGCTCCTTCTTTTCTCTTTGGGCGGTCAACACCTGTATTCTGTCCCCCGCAATACATACAGGCGTGCCGAAAGGAGCAGGATGCCCCTTTGTCGCAATGCCATTTATTGTACTGCCAGAATTATCTACCCTGGCACTTAACTGCTCCCTGCAGTGACCATAGGTCAAGGCCTTTAACCCCAAAGGACAGAACATAGTTACCCACCAGCTTGCACCAAAATTCACTGTTGTATGATCTCCACATTCCTTTGCCAAACTTAGCGAATATATATTTGATAATATCCATATACTATAGGATGTCTAATGCAAGCTCTGGCCTGTGATCCAGGTAACAGGAGGCAAAGACTCTAAAGCTGCACCTCTACTCCTCAAAGGTGTCCGGCCTCTAAACTTTCTTAGGACCCGTTCTGTCCTTGCTATGCTCTTTATCCTGATACGATTCTACAGACAACTTGAAAATGTTCACATATCCATTGTACCTAATTTTGTTTGCTTTCAAATGTGTGTGGAGAGAATGGACTTTACATGGGTAGTATTCACCCCGAACCACCTCCCTCCTCACGCTCCCTTGGTTGTCTACTGACCGACGGGGGAAGGGGCCTCCACTGCAGACGCAGTTGCTGTGTCGGCAGAGAAAACACTTGCTGGAGAATGCGCTAGAGATGCGGAAACTCTAGCGAATCACCACCCTGGACTCTTTCTGCTACTAGAAACTTGAGGATGCAGAACATTCACCTCTGCCCCTTACTAGCGAGTTCCAGTCTCCTACCCCCATCTGAGTCTGAGCTAGAGTACCCACTTAATATGTGTGTAAGGTGTAAGGAAGAGTTCTCACCAGCTTCAGAAGTTGTTACTCCACTGCTAGCTGTAGTGGACTGGGGTACTCCACCTCCTGGGATACACATGGCCATCAAGCTCGCTGCCTCTCCTGCAGAGATAGCAGTAGGCGCTGTACAGACTGATGAGATGGATGGCCGCACAGAACCTGATGCCTGTATTGTCACCTGTGGAGGAGAAATGAAGGATAGGAATTTTCCTGGCCAACCGGCAAAGGTCCCAACCCAAGGCCATGGGAGGGGGTAGACATGCTAAGCCTCTGTTCCCCATCCATCTCACTCACATCTGCCAATGCTGCGTCATTCTCATCACCAATCACCAACGCACTCACATCCTTCTGACACTGTCTCTGAGTATTTGCACGATTGTATTTCACAACTGCCTCTCTAGTTAAAACCTGCTTCATACCCCCATATGTATCATGAGTGTTATTAGCTCTCCCACGGCCCTTGGCAATCATACTGGCCCTGTCCTTATTCCATATGTCCTTACTGGAGTAAGCAGACATTCTTGTTTCACTTACCATGTGCACACTTGCTCTACTAGTGGACCCCCTGAGACCCTCCTATGCCCAGTTAGTCTTGCATCCGCTTTTGATCAGGACTACCTTTGCTCATTTAATAGCTCCCTTGGGAGCCATGACCAGAAGCAGCCAACGTCACTCCACCAAGAAGCGGCCAATGTCACTTCACCAAGACCACAACTATGAGGTGGAAGGGGTAGGCCTGAACTCTAGATCAGCAACTCCCACCCCTTCCCAAACACCACAGGGCCCCCACTCGGCATAGGCACAACAGGCCCCATTGCCGCAGTAGGCCGATGGCCTGGGGAATGACGGCGGCTACAAGGCCCTAAACAGGCCCACTAATGCTGCCGCCGCCTCCTGGGAAGCCCCGGAGGAGTTTAGGGCCCTGCCATAGCCTCTAAGGCTAGGCCAAAAGGCGAGGGGCAAGCTAGTTGTCTGCCCAATGACCTCTGGCCCACCATCCACCCTGGCCCTAGTATAAGTAGCAGGCCCTCGAGCCCCAGTGGATGAAATAACATGGGGGAAGAGAAGTGGGCAGGCTGGGTGGGGGAGGGAGAAAACATGGATGATACAGGACTTTCTGCCACCTGTGTGAGAGGTGTGATGTCCTCAAGCATGCTGATCTTTCGTTCATTAGGGGATGCCCACTGACTAGAAGAGACATCAGGATCCCTGTACCACTGAGGCACCAGTGAAATCCTCTTTGTACGCTCCATGATGGACTGCCTGAGCAAAGCAGAAACTTTCACTGTTGTAGATCTGAGAAAGAAGAGGCTGGATCTTCTCTGAACCTGACCTTATATCTGGTGAGTAAGAACCTACCCCTCACCTCGCAAAATAGTTGTAGATACACACACACACATACACACAGGGTTTTCACTTCCATTAGATGGCACAGGCCCTTAGTTTTGTTTCAGGAGACTTTGCTATCTTACGCTACCATTAAGTGGCCTTGCAGTACTGTTGAAGTTTCTCAGCAGACTAGATGGGCTTTAGAGAATCAGTCCGTCAAATAGCAACAGCATTGCTCTCTGCAGATTTTTCATCAAAAGTTTTCCTAAAAAAGATGCAACTTTTACATAAAATGCTTTCATACACAATTTAACTAATACATTCTATGATTTCTGGGTTTTTTTTACCTCTAGCCAGCAAAGTAATATGCAGTATTTAAAATGTTTTGTCTCTCTTTCTGTTATATTTTTATTCAGCTAAGCTGGCATGGGGACAAAATCCAACAGTATTAAATTTGATGCATCAGTATATTTACTTTACTTAAATGCTCCATCATAGATCTGAATTGAATCCAGAGACATTGTTGATGTGACACTGCAAAGTGATATCAGGAAATATGACACCTTTTTTTTCCCTCCTGTTGATAAAATACTTGAAAGCATTCAGTTTAGGGGGAAAGGACAGATGTTCTGTCGTTAATGGTGACAACTTCCCCATCTGTTTCAATAATTTTTTTCCTAACAATCTGAGCCTTGACCCACATTACTAAACATAGGACAGATGGTGGGCTTCAAAGGGGAATAAGCTACACGGATACACATGTAAATATGATTTACACATAATCTTATACTTGTTCAGCATATGGCTTATGCTTAAATTAGCAAGACTAGTAATACTTCATGTTTATAGCAATGTACAACAGAGAGAATGCTATTTATTTTTTTCATTACCTGTATATTAAATATTGCTCACATTATCCATAAAGAACAAAGGGCAAAGAGTGCTGTAGAACATATTTCAGACATTATGGGCTAGATTACAACTGGTGCGCTAACTGTTGCACAAGCAATATTATCTTTTAACACACAAACAGCTAGATTACGAGTTATGCACACTATAGGGAAATTAATGAACACAACAAAAGTTGCATTATTTAACCCTATATTGCGCTGCCATTACAAGTTTTGAAACAGCCGGCTTGTGCATGCGATATGGTGCTTTTAAGCTTCATACCGCACAAAATACAAGCGCTGTTTTGACGTGCTCGTGCACGCTTTCCCCATAGACATCAATGGGGAGAGCAGGTCAGAACACCTACGATTGCAGAATGAAAAGCTCCATAACGCAACACCATTGATGTCTATGGGGAAAATAAAAGTTAAGTTTAAACCTAACACCCTAACATAAACCCCACATCTAAACACCCCTAATCTGCCGTCCCCAACATTGCCGACACCTACATAATGTTATTAACACCTAATCTGCCACTTCTCATATCGCCACCACCTAAATAAAGTTATTAATCCCTAATCTGTTGTTCCCGATATTGCTGCCACTATATTAAAGTTATTATAAACCTAACCCTAACCCTAACACTCCCTAACTTTAACATAATGAAATAGAGCTAAACTAAAGTTACAATTATTAACTAAATAATACCTATTTAAAACTAAATACATACTTAATTTTTATTTCACAAGTAAGTTTGTATTTATTTTAACTAGGAAGACTAGTTAGTAAATAGTTATTAACTATTTACTAACTAGTCTACCTAGTTAAAATAAATACAAACTTACCTGTCAAATAAAACCTAAGCTGCCTTACACTAAAACCTAACATTACAAAAAATAAAAACACTAAAATTACAAAAAATAACAAAGAAAACAATACAATACAAAACAATACAACTTATTCCTATTCTAATACCCTTAAAAAAAAAAAAAACAACAGCCAATAGGATTTTAGCATCTCTAATTCCTATTGGCTGATTCAAATTTTTTAGCAAATAGGAATGCAAGCGACGCCATTTTGAAACAGCTCCTTTGCATTGATGATTCAGTGAACGGCAAAAAACTGTATAAAGAGTATGCTCCACGCTGGATGTCTTCAGGATTGACCCGCTCCGCGCCACCAGGATCAAGATAGAAGATGCCGCCTGGATGAAGATAAAAGAGGCCGCCTGGATGAAGACTTCTTGCCGCCTGGATGAAGATCGTTCAAGCAGGACTTCAAAAACTGTAAGTGGATCATCAGGGTTAGTGTTTGGGTTTTTTAAGTGTTTTTTGTGTGGGTTTTTTTTTTTTTAGATTAGAGGTTGGGCAGCAAAAGAGCTAAATGCCCTTTTAAGGGCCATGCCCAAACAAATGCCCTTTTCAGGGCAATGGGTAGATTAGGTTTCTTTTACAATTAGGTTTTTTATTTTGGGGGGTTGGTTGGGTGATCGGTTTTTCTGTTGGGGGGGTCTTTGTATTTTTTTTTTTCATGGAAAAGAGCTGATATCTTTTAAGGGCTATTGGTAGTTTATTGTAGGCTAGGGTCCTTTTATTTTGGGGGGGCTTTATATTTTTATAGGGCTTATAGTTTAGGTGTAATTCTTTTTTATTTTTATTTTTTTTATTTTTTGTAATTTAGTTTTTTTATTTTTTGTAATTAGATAGTTTGTAATTTTTAGAGTAGTGTTTGGATTTTTTAATGTGTAGTTTAGTTTTCTTTAATTGGTACTTAGTTTAATTTTAGTTTAATAATTATATTGTTTTAATTCTTAGTTTAAACTTAGTTTTTTTTAATTTAACAGGTAAGTTTTAATTTAAGATAGGGAAATTGTAAATTTAATATAAAGTTATGGTGGCGTTAGGTTTAGGGGTTACTAGTTTAATTTACTTTTTTGCAATGTGGGGGGCTTTCGGTTTAGGGGTTAATAGTTTATTTTAGTATATTTCATTGTGGGGGGCTTGCGGTTTAGGGGTTAATAGGTTTATTATAGTGGTGGCTGTGAAGGGCTTAATAACTTTAGTACAGTGGGGAAGATGTGGGCGGACGGCAGATTAGGGCTTAATACAATTTAAATAGTGTTTGCGATGCGGTAGGGTGGCGGTTAAAGGGTTAATAACTTTATTATAGTGGTGACGACGATGTCGGGGAGCGGACAATTAGGGGTTAATAAATTTTATTAGTGGCGGTGATGTCGGGAGCGGCAGATTAGGGGTTAATAAGTTTATTATAGTGTTTGCAATGTGGGAGAGCCTCGGTTTAGGGGTTAATAGGTAGTTTATGGGTGTTAAGTGCACTTTGTAACACTTTAGTTATGAGTTTTATGTTACAGTTTTGTAGTGTAAAACTCATAACTACTGCTTTTAGATTGCCGAACGGATCTTGTCGGTATAGGCTTTAACGCAAGCTTTTTAGCCTCACTGCAAAACTCGGAATGGCAGCGCTATGGAAGTCCCATGAAAAAACATAATTTTTACGTTTGCGGGACTGACGTTGCGGTACAGGCTAAAAGGCTTGCCGTACAGCTATAGCGACTAGACTTGTAATAGCTGTGGTGCTGTTTTAACGCTGAAATGACGATTTGTTCAGCGTTAAAACACGAACGCACAACTCGTAATCTAGGTGAATGGAAATAGCACTCATATTACAAGTTGAGAGAGCAATCGTACTTTTTGATTGTTGGGTTAGCCCAACTGCAAACTTCATGTAGAAGGTAGAGCATTAAAAAAATTACACTAAACACTACATAAATTCATTCAAAATTACAGTTACACTAATATACACATACGGCTAGATTACAAGTTTTTCATTTTGAGCTGTGCGGTGCTAACAAGCAATTTTCCCTCACCGCTCACTTACCTACATCGCTGGTATTACGAGTTTTTACAAACCCGTCGTTAAAAGACAAGAAGTGAGCGTTGAGCAAAATTTTGCTCATTACCGCACTCCAATACCAGCGCTGCTTAAGTCAGTGGTGAGCTGGTTGTACGTGCTCGAGCGCGATTTCCCCATAGGAATCAACGGGGAGAGCCGGTTGAGAAAAAGTCTAACACCTGCAAAAAAGCAGCGTAAAACTCAGTAACGCAGCCCCATTGATTCCTATGGGGAAACACATTTTATGTTTACACCTGACACCCTAACATGAACCCCGAGTATAAATACCCCTAATCTTACACTTATTAACCCCTAATCTGCAGCCCCCAACATCGCCGACACCTGCATTATATTTATTAACCCCTAATCTGCCGCTCCGGACACTGCCGCCACCTACATTATACTTATGAACCTCTAATCTGCTGCCCCCAACATCGTCGCCACCTACATTATATTCATTAACCTCTAATCTGCCGCCACCAATGTCGACACCACCTACCTAAATTTATTAACCCCCTAATCTGCTGCCCCCAACGTTGCCGCCACTATATTAAAGTTATTAACCCCTAAATCTAAGTCTAACCCTAACATCCCCTAACTTAAATATAATTAAAATAAATCTAAAGAAAATTGCTATCATTACCTAAATATTCGTATTTAAAACTAACTATTTACCTATAAAATAAACCCTAAGCTAGCTACAATATAACTAATAGTTACATTGTAGCTATTTTAGGATTTATTTTTATTTTACAGGCAAGTTGTATTTATTTTAACTAGGTAGAATAGTTATTAAATAGTTATCAACTATTTAATAACTGCCTAGCTAAAATAAATACAAAAGTACCTGTAAAATAAAACCTAACCTAAGTTACTATAACACCTAACACTACACTATAATGAAATAAATTAACTAAATTAACAACAATTAAATCAATTAAATTAAATTAGCTAAAGTACAAAAAAACACTAAATTACAGAAAATAATAAACAAATTACAAGATATTTAAACTAATTACACCTAATTTAATAGCCCTATCAAAATAAAAAAAGCCCCCCCAAAATAAAAAAACCCTAACCTAAACTAAATTACCAATAGCCCTTAAAAGGGCCTTTCATGGGGCATTGCCCCAAAGTAATAAGCTTTTTTACCTGTAAAAAAACATACAAACAACCCCCCCAACAGTAAAACCCACCACCCACACAACCAACTAATACTATCTAAAATAAACCTAAGCTCCCCATTGCCCTGAAAAGGGCATTTGGATGGGCATAGCCCTTAAAAGGGCAGTTAGCTCTTTTGCAAGCCCAAACTCTAACCTAAAAATAAAACCCACCCAATACACCCTTAAAAAAACCTGACACTAACCACCTGAAGATCGACTTACCGGGAAAAGTCTTCATCCAAGCCGGGCTGAAGTCCTGAACAAAGCCAGGAGAAATCTTCATCCAAGCCGGGCCGAAGTCCTCAATGAAGCCGGGAGAAGTCTTCATCCAAGCCGGGTGAAGTGGTCCTCCAGACAGGCAGAAGTCTTCATCCAGACGGCATCTTCTATCTTCATCCATCTGGCGCAGAGCGGGTCCATCTTCAAGACATCCGACGCGGAGCATCCTCTTCATCCAACGACTAAAGACGAATGAAGGTACCTTTAAGTGACGTCATCCAAGATGGCATCCCTTAGATTCCGATTGGTTGATAGAATGGAAGAAATAATCCTATTGGCTGATGCACTCAGCCAATAGGATTGAAGTTTAATCCTATTGGTTGATCCAATCAGCCAGTAGGATAGAGCTTGCATTCTATTGGCTGATTGGAACGGCCAACTTTTTCTACCTTAATTCCAATTGGAATCTAAGGGACGCCATCTTGGATGACATCACTTAACGGTACCTTCATTTGTCTTCGGATGAAGAGGATGCTCTGCGTTGGATGTCTTGAAGATGGACCCGCTCCGCACCGAATGGATGAAGATAGAAGATGCCCTCTGGATGAAGACTTCTGCCCGTCTTGAGGACCACTTCGCCCGGCTTGGATGAAGACTTCTCCTGGCTTCATTGAGGACTTCAGCCCGGCTTGGATGAAGACTTCTCCCGGTAAGTCGATTTTCAGGGGGTTAGTGTTAGGTTTTTTTTAAGGGTGTATTGGGTGGGTTTTATTTTTAGGTTAGGGTTTAGGCTTGCAAAAGAGCTAACTGCCCTTTTAAGGGCAATGCCCATACAAATGCCCTTTTCAGGGCAATGGGGAGCTTAGTTTTTTTTAGATAGTATTTTATTTGGGGGGTTGGTTGTGTGGGTGGTGGGTTTTACTGTTGGGGGGTTGTTTGTATTTTTCTTTACAGGTAAAAGAGCTGATTACTTTGGGGCAATGTCCCGCAAAAGGCCCTTTTAAGGGCTATTGGTAGTTTAGTTTAGGCTAGGGTTTTTTTTTATTTTGGGGGGGCTTTTTTTATTTTGATAGGGCTATTAGATTAGATGTAATTAGTTTAAATATCTTGTAATTTGTTTATTATTTTCTGTAATTTAGTGTTTGTTTGTTTTTGTACTTTAGCTAATTTAATTTAATTGATTGAATTGTTGTTAATTTAATTAATTTATTTAATTATAGTGTAGTGTTAGGTGTTATTGTAACTTAGGTCAGGTTTTATTTTACAGGTACTTTTGTATTTATTTTAGCTAGGTAGTTATTAAATAGTTGATAACTATTTAATAACAATTCTGCCTAGTTAAAATAAATACAACTAAGCTAGAAAACCGTAAGCTAGATACAATGTAACTATTAGTTATATGTAGCTAGCTTAGGGTTTATTTTATAGGTAATCATTTAGTTTTAAATATGAACTATTTAGTTAATTAGAGGAATTTTATTCAGAATTATTTAAATTATATTTAAGTTAGGGGGTGTTAAGGTTAGGGTTAGACTTAAATTTAAGGGTTAATAACTATAATATAGTGGCAGCGACGTTAGGGGCAGCCAATTAAGGGTTAATAAATGTAGGTAGGTGGTGGCGATGTCAGGGTCTGCAGATTAGGGGTTAATAATATTTAACTAATGTTTGTGAGGCGGGAGTGTGGTGGTTTAGGGGTTAATATGTTTATTATAGTGGCAGCAATGTTGGTGGCAGCAGATTAGGGGTTAATAAGTGTAGGTAGGATGCAGCAACATTGGGGGCGGCAGATTAGGGGTTCATAAATATAATGTAGGTGCGGCGGTGTCCGGAGCGGCAGATTAGGGGCTAAAAATTATTATAGTGCTTGCGATGCGGGAGGGCCTCGGTTTAGGGGTTAATAGGTAGTTTATGGGTGTTAGTGTACTTTTTAGCACTTTAGTTATGAGTTTTATGTTACGGCGTTGTACCATAAAATTCTTAACTACTGACTTTTAAATGCATTAGGACTCTTGACGGGATGGGTATACCGCTCACTTTTTGGCCTCCCAGGACAGACTCATAATACCGGCGCAATGGAAGTGCCATAGAAAAAAATCTTTACGAAGTTTACGTAAGTCGTTTTGCATTACGGCCAAAGAAGTGTGCAGTGACCGTAAAACTTCAAGACTCGTAATACCAGCAGGTGTAAAAAGCAGCGTTAGGACCTCTTAACGCTGCTTTTTTACCCTAACGCACAACTCATAATCTAGCCGATTGTCTGTTAAAAAATATTTATATAAGTACTGAAAGTTATACAAGCTCAAAAGTATATGGTATATGACAAGGTGTTTGACTGCAAAGGGCTATATTGTAAATATACAAACATATACATGTCTAAGTATGTGTATGTATGTATATATATATATATATATATATATATATATGTGTGTGTGTGTGTGTGTGTGTGCGTGTACTTATGTATTTGTATTTTATTATATATTTTGTTGTAAATACATATTTCTATATATATATCTGTATATACCTATACCTCTATATTGATTCATATATATATATATATATATATATATATATATATATATATATAATAAATCAAATACAGACAAGCACTCTCCAAAATCCATGCAGCTTCCGGGGTGCTCTTGAACAATAGCATATAAATCCAGAAAAAATCAGGGACTCTCCGGTGTTAAGATCCTCAGGCATAGATTTAGAGTTCGGCGGTAAAAGGGCTGTTAACGCTCCGCGGGCTTTTTTCTGGCCGCACCATAAATTTAACTCTGGTATCGAGAGTTCAAACAAATGCTGCGTTAGGCTCCAAAAAAGGAGCGTAGGGCATTTTTACCGCAAATGCAACTCTCGATACCAGAGTTGCTTACGGACGCGGCCGGCATCAAAAACGTGCTCGTGCACGATTCTCCCATAGGAAACAATGGGACTGTTTGAGCTGAAAAAAAACCTAACACCTGCAAAAAAGCAGCGTTCAGCTCCTAACGCAGCCCCATTGTTTCCTATGGGGAAACACTTCCTACGTCTGCACCTAACACTCTAACATGTACCCCGAGTCTAAACACCCCTAACCTTACACTTATTAACCCCTAATCTGCCGCCCCCCGCTATCGCTGACCCCTGCATTACAGTTTTAACCCCTAATCTTCCGCTCCGTAAACCGCCGCAACCTACGTTATCCCTATGTACCCCTAATCTGCTGCCCTAACATCGCCGACCCCTATGTTATATTTATTAACCCCTAATCTGCCCCCCACAACGTCGCCGACACCTACCTACACTTATTAACCCCTAATCTGCCGAGCGGACCTGAGCGCTACTATAATAAAGTTATTAACCCCTAATCCGTCTCACTAACCCTATCATAAATAGTATTAACCCCTAATCTGCCCTCCCTAACATCGCCGACACCTACCTTCAATTATTAACCCCTAATCTTCCGATCGGAGCTCACCGCTATTCTAATAAATGTATTAACCCCTAAAGCTAAGTCTAACCCTAACACTAACACCCCCCTAACTTAAATATAATTTACATCTAACGAAATAAATTAACTCTTATTAAATAAATTAATCCTATTTAAAGCTAAATACTTACCTGTAAAATAAACCCTAATATAGCTACAATATAAATTATAATTATATTTTAGCTATTTTAGGATTAATATTTATTTTACAGGCAACTTGGTATTTATTTTAACTAGGTACAATAGCTATTAAATAGTTAAGAACTATTTAATAGTTACCTAGTTAAAATAATTACAAAATTACCTGTAAAATAAATCCAAACCTAAGATATAATTAAACCTAACACTACCCTATCAATAAAATAATTAAATAAACTACCTACAATTACCTACAATTAACCTAACACTACACTATCAATAAATAAATTAAATACAATTGCTACAAATAAATACAATTAAATAAACTAGCTAAAGTACAAAAAATAAAAAAGAACTAAGTTACAGAAAATAAAAAAATATTTACAAACATAAGAAAAATATTACAACAATTTTAAACTAATTACACCTACTCTAAGCCCCCTAATAAAATAACAAAGCCCCCCAAAATAAAAAATTCCCTACCCTATTCTAAATTTAAAAAGTTACAAGCTCTTTTACCTTACCAGCCCTGAACAGGGCCCTTTGCGGGGCATGCCCCAAGAAGTTCAGCTCTTTTGCCTGTAAAAGAAAACATACAATACCCCCCCCCCAACATTACAACCCACCACCCACATACCCCTAATCTAACCCAAACCACCCTTAAATAAACCTAACACTAATCCCCTGATGATCTTCCTACCTTGTCTTCACCATACCAGGTTCACCGATCCGTCCTGGCTCCGATATCTTCATCCAACCCAAGCGGGGGCTAGACATCCACTGAAGAAGTCCAGAAGAGGCTCCAAAGTCTTCATCCTATCCGGCAAGAAGAGGACATCCGGACCGCCAAACATCTTCTCCAAGCCGCATCTTCTATCTTCTTCCATCCGGTGCGGAGCGGGTCCATCTTGAAGCAGGCGACGCGGATCCATCCTCTTCTTCCGATGTCTCCCGACGAATGACGGTTCCTTTAAGGGACGTCATCCAAGATGGCGTCCCTCGAATTCCGATTGGCTGATAGGATTCTATCAGCCAATCGGAATTAAGGTAGGAATTTTCTGATTGGCTGATGGAATCAGCCAATCAGAATCAAGTTCAATCCGATTGGCTGATCCAATCAGCCAATCAGATTGAGCTCGCATTCTATTGGCTGTTCCGATCAGCCAATAGAATGCGAGCTCAATCTGATTGGCTGATTGGATCGGCCAATCGGATTGAACTAGATTCTGATTGGCTGATTCCATCAGCCAATCAGAAAATTCCTACCTTAATTCCGATTGGCTGATAGAATCCTATCAGCCAATCGGAATTCGAGGGACGCCATCTTGGATGACGTCCCTTAAAGGAACCGTCATTCGTCGGGAGACATCGGAAGAAGAGGATGGATCCGCGTCGCCTGCTTCAAGATGGACCCGCTCCGCACCGGATGGAAGAAGATAGAAGATGCGGCTTGGAGAAGATGTTTGCCGGTCCGGATGTCCTCTTCTTGCCGGATAGGATGAAGACTTTGGAGCCTCTTCTGGACCTCTTCAGCACCGGATTATGGATCGCCAACCCCCGCTTGGGTTGGATGAAGATCTTGGAGCCAGGACGGATCGGTGATACCTGGATGGTGAAGACAAGGTAGGAAGATCTTCAGGGGATTAGTGTTAGGTTTATTTAAGGGGGGTTTGGGTTAGATTAGGGGTATGTGGGTGGTGGGTTGTAATGTTGGGGGGGGGGTATTGTATGTTTTTTTTAACAGGCAAAAGAGCTGAACTTCTTGGGGCATGCCCCGCAAAGGGCCCTGTTCAGGGCTGGTAAGGTAAAAGAGCTTGTAACTTTTTTAATTTAGAATAGGGTAGGGAATTTATTATTTTGGGGGGCTTTGTTATTTTATTAGGGGGCTTAGAGTAGGTGTAATTAGTTTAAAATTGTTGTAATATTTTTCTTATGTTTGTAAATATTTTTTTATTTTCTGTAACTTAGTTCTTTTTTATTTTTTGTACTTTAGCTAGTTTATTTAATTGTATTTATTTGTAGCAATTGTGTTTATTTAATTTATTGATAGTGTAGTGTTAGGTTAATTGTAGGTAATTGTAGGTAGTTTATTTAATTATTTTATTGATAGGGTAGTGTTAGGTTTAATTATATCTTAGGTTAGGATTTATTTTACAGGTAAATTTGTTATTATTTTAACTAGGTAACTATTAAATAGTTCTTAACTATTTAATAGCTATTGTACCTAGTTAAAATAAATACCAAGTTGCCTGTAAAATAAATATTAATCCTAAAATAGCTACAATGTAATTATAATTTATATTGTAGCTATATTAGGATTTATTTTACAGGTAAGTATTTAGCTTTAAATAGGAATAATTTATTTAATAAGAGTTAATTTATTTCGTTAGATGTAAATTATATTTAAGTTAGGGGGGTGTTAGTGTTAGGGTTAGACTTAGCTTTAGGGGTTCATACATTTATTAGAATAGCGGTGAGCTCCGATCGGAAGATTAGGGGTTAATAATTGAAGTTAGGTGTCGGCGATGTTAGGGAGGGCAGATTAGGAGTTAATACTATTTATGATAGGGTTAGTGAGGCGGGTTAGGGGTTAATAACTTTATTATAGTAGCGGTGCGGTCCGCTCGGCAGATTAGGGGTTAATAAGTGTAGGCAGGTGTCGGCGACGTTGAGGGGGGCAGATTAGGGGATAATAAATATAATATAGGGGTCGGCGGTGTTAGGGGTAGCAGATTAGGGGTACATAGGGATAACGTAGGTGGCGGCGCTTTGCGGTCGGAAGATTAGGGGTTAATTATTTTAAGTAGCTGGCGGCGATGTTGTGGGGGGCAGATTAGGGGTTAATAAATGTAATATAGGGGTCGGCGGGGTTAGGGGCAGCAGATTAGGGGTACATAAGTATAACGTAGGTGGCGGTCGGCAGATTAGGGGTTAAAATTTTTAATCGAGTGGCGGCGATGTGGGGGGACCTCGGTTTAGGGGTACATAGGTAGTTTATGGGTGTTAGTGTACTTTAGGGTACAGTAGTTAAGAGCTTTATAAACCGGCATTAGCCAGAAAGCTCTTAACTCCTGCTATTTTCAGGCGGCTGGAATCTTGTCGTTAGAGCTCTAACGCTCACTGCAGAAACGACTCTAAATACCAGCGTTAGAAAGATCCCATTGAAAAGATAGGCTACGCAAATGGCGTAGGGGGATCTGCGGTATGGAAAAGTCGCGGCTGCAAAGTGAGCGTTAGACCCTTTAATCACTGACTCCAAATACCAGCGGGCGGCCAAAACCAGCGTTAGGAGCCTCTAACGCTGGTTTTGACGGCTACCGCCGAACTCTAAATCTAGGCCCAAGTTTCTTTAATGTGACGTTTCGGTGTCTTTAGCCCCTTCCTCAGACCATAAAAAACATATGTTTTTTTTATGGTCTGAGGAAGGGGCTAAAGACCCTGAAACGTCACATTAAAGGAACTGAGGATCTTAACACTGGAGAGTGCCTGATTTTTTCTGGATTTATATATATATATATATATATATATATTTATAATCAGGGCCAGATTTCCCATTAGGCACAGTAGGCATGTGCCTACAGGCGCCTTGCAGTGAGGGGCGCCTGCCTGTCAGTAATAATTTTTTTTTTTTTTTTTTTTTTTGTGAGGGCATTAATTTTAGTAAGAATTGTGCTGCCAGGTGCTTACAGAGTCGAGTGTTTATTGGAAATATGTTACAGCAGTTGAGGGAGCCATGAAGGAGAGAGGGGCAAATATTAAAACTAAACCCCTCCTATTTTCGCCAGGCATGTTTAGTTTCACTTTTATTTTATGTACTTCTGTTGCCTCACACAGCCAACTCCATGCTGATGTGTAGCAGACACTTTTTGTTGAGGAATGAAAGCTTCAAAACAACAGGTTAGGACTGTACAAGGCTTCTAATGCTGCCTAGAATGACAACATAACAAGCAGAGCACTTTAACCCCTTGGCTACCAGAGAGGGTTGCAGTGTATTCACTTGTTATGTGCTGTAGGGCATTTTTATAGCCAGGGGGTTAAATTCTGCTTCAGGATGAATGTTTTTTGTTCTATAAAGGTTTTGGAGGTGTGGAGGTTATGTGGGACTAGTTGCTCTGCTCTTTATTACAAGCTGCCAATTGTCATTTAAAATTTTTACAGCCTTTAGGGCACTTTGACAACAAAGTTTGTAGACTGTAAGGCTGTAAAATGTGTATGAGTGTAAACCACTCACATGGCATATTTGTTTGTATGTATGTATATGTATGTATATGTATGTGTATATATATATACACACATACACACACATCGCATTAAAAATTGTTAATCTGTTCTTTTATCAAGTAAGTGTGGTATTTTTGTATTGTGGTAAATTGAATTTCTAATTTTAAACACATTTGTTGACCCCTGGATTACATATACAGGGAGTGCAGAATTATTAGGCAAGTTGTATTTTTGAGGATTAATTTTATTATTGAACAACAACCATGTTCTCAATGAACCTAAAAAACTCATTAATATCAAAGCTGAATAGTTTTGGAAGTAGTTATTAGTTTGTTTTTAGTTATAGCTATTTTAGGGGGATATCTGTGTGTGCAGGTGACTATTACTGTGCATAATTATTAGGCAACTTAACAAAAAACAAATATATACCCATTTCAATTATTTATTTTTACCAGTGAAACCAATATAACATCTCAACATTCACAAATAAAGATTTCTGACATTCAAAAACAAAACAAAAACAAATCAGTGACCAATATAGCCACCTTTCTTTGCAAGGACACTCAAAAGCCTGCCATCCATGGATTCTGTCAGTGTTTTGATCTGTTCACCATCAACATTGCATGCAGCAGCAACCACAGCCTCCCAGACACTGTTCAGAGAGGTGTACTGTTTTCCCTCCTTGTAAATCTCACATTTGATGATGGACCACAGGTTCTCAATGGGGTTCAGATCAGGTGAACAAGGAGGCCATGTCATTAGATTTTCTTCTTTTATACCCTTTCTTGCCAGCCACGCTGTGGAGTACTTGGACGCGTGTGATGGAGCATTGTCCTGCATGAAAATCATGTTTTTCTTGAAGGATGCAAACTTCTTCCTGTACCACTGCTTGAAGAAGGTGTCTTCCAGAAACTGGCAGTAGGACTGGGAGTTGAGCTTGACTCCATCCTCAACCTGAAAAGGCCCCACAAGCTCATCTTTGATGATACCAGCACAAACCAGTACTCCACCTCCACCTTGCTGGCGTCTGAGTCGGACTGGAGCTCTCTGCCCTTTACCAATCCAGCCACGGGCCCATCCATCTGGCCCATCAAGACTCACTCTCATTTCATCAGTCCATAAAACCTTAGAAAAATCAGTCTTGAGATATTTCTTGGCCCAGTCTTGACGTTTCAGCTTGTGTGTCTTGTTCAGTGGTGGTCGTCTTTCAGCCTTTCTTACCTTGGCCATGTCTCTGAGTATTGCACACCTTGTGCTTTTGGGCACTCCAGTGATGTTGCAGCTCTGAAATATGGCCAAACTGGTGGCAAGTGGCATCTTGGCAGCTGCATGCTTGACTTTTCTAAGTTCATGGGCAGTTATTTTGCACCTTGGTTTTTCCACACGCTTCTTGCGACCCGTTGACTATTTTGTATGAAACGCTTGATTGTTCGATGATCAAGCTTCAGAAGCTTTGCAATTTTAAGAGTGCTGCATCCCTCTGCAAGATATCTCACTATTTTTGACTTTTCTGAGCCTGTCAAGTCCTTCTTTTGACCCATTTTGCCAAAGGAAAGGAAGTTGCCTAATAATTATGCACACCTGATATAGGGTGTTGATGTCATTAGACCACACCCCTTCTCATTACAGAAATGCACATCACCTAATATGCTTAATTGGTAGTAGGCTTTCGAGCCTATACAGCTTGGAGTAAGACAACATGCATAAAGAGGATGATGTGGTCAAAATACTAATTTGCCTAATAATTCTGCACTCACTGTAATCTACAACATTCCTCCATGTTTTCCTTTGAGAGCAACATCATATTATATTTATATTTCAGAACAAAATAAATGTAACATCTGTGTGTATTTGTACCAAAAATATCAGAGTTCACAAGATTTTTTTCATGTAGTGGAAAAAATACCTACATTTTATGTTTTCTTCCACTGGCTGCACAGGTTGTTGATGAGCTTGCATGCTGCTAGTTTTAATATTGCTATTGTTTACACAAAACTGTGTTTAACTCCAACAAAATGATAAGCACATAGTCAAAGTCATCTCCAGAAAAGCAATACACTAATGGCTTGTCAATAAACATGTCCTATGAGCCCATCTGGGTCTGCACAGATGTGTATTGCTGTCTCAGAACTGACATTAACTATGTGTTTAACTCTTTTGCAAGAGGCTAACACACTTCTGTGCAAGCACTAGTGCAATAATAAAATGCTCTAGCAAACTGTCACATTTTATGTCCCTTTAAATAGGGTTTTCTTTAGAATATTTTGCATTAAAAGTTTAACATAATTTGTTTTTGTTATACATAATAGAAATTGTATGGCCATTTGAGTCAAGTGAATATTGATTTTTGGTGTAGCTTCCATTACAACAAATATTGCAATTGGTGTGTGTATTTGTGTATCTCCATAAAAGGGAAAATGTAATTTTACATCTAATATTTATTTTTAGTTGTCCTTAATAATAATAAAAAAAAGTCCTCTATTTTTTCCACTTTTTTTTGGGGGGGGGGTAGGGGGGCGCTTCAGGTTTTTGTGCCTACAGGCACCTGTGATGTAAATCCGGCCCTGTTTATAATACATGTAATAACCCACACATACAGGGGGGTAGTTATCAAGCCGTCTACTTTTCTGGCTTCGCCGGCCCAATACGCCCGCCTAAGCTCGCCTCACATCGCCGCAGCGGACCTGAAAAAGTACGCCTAAGTTATCAAATAAAGCTGTCAAAAAGCAGCGGGGCGATGAGCAGCGGACTGTGACAGTTATCACTCATCCGATCTCGCTGCCCTTCGGCTTTTTCCCAGCTTTATTGCTAGCCTGTCACTAAGCACTCACACTAAACTACACTGTTCTATCCCTATACCGGCGCCCCCGGAGCCCCCGCAACTAAATCAAGTTACTAACCCCTAAACAGCCGCTCCTAGACCCTGCCGCAACTCTTATAAATGTATTAACCCCTAAACCGCCGCTCCCGGACACCGCTGCCACCTACAGTATACCTAGTAACCCCTATCCTGCCCCCCCTACACCGTCGCCCTCTATTATAAAATTATTAACCCCTATCCTGCTGATCCCGCACCTCTCCGCAACTAAATAAATAGTTTAACCCCTAAACCGCCGCTCCCTGAACCCGCCGCAACCTATATTAAACCTATTAACCCCTATCCTGCCCCCCCTACACCGTCGCCACCTATAATAAATTTAATAACCCCTAATCTGCCCCCCCTACACCGTCGCCACCTATAATAAATGTATTAACCCCTAATCTGCCCCCCACTACACCGCCGTCACTGTAATAAAATTATTAACCCCTAAACCTAAGTCTAACCCTAACCCTAACGCCCCCCTAACTTAAATATTAATTAAATAAATCTAAATAAATTAACTCTTATTAACTAAATGAATCCTATTTAAAACTAAATACTTATCTTTAAAATAAACCCTAATATAGCTACAATATAAATATATTAATTATATTCTAGCTATCTTAGGATTTATTTGTATTTTACAGGCAACTTTCAATTTATTTTAACCAGGTACAATAGCTATTAAATAGTTATTAACTATTTAATAGCTTACCTAGCTAAAATAAAGAGAAATGTACCTGTTAAATAAATCCTAACCTAAGTTACAATTACACCTAACACTACACTATACTTTAATAAATTATTCCTATTTAAAAATAAATACTTACCTGTAAAATAAACCCTAAGATAGCTACAATATAATTAATAATTATATTATAGCTATCTTAGGATTTATATTTATTTTACAGGTAACTTTGTATTTATTTTAGCTAGTTAGAATAGTTATTAAATAGTTATTAATTATTTAATAACTACCTAGCTAAAAGAAATACAAAATTACCTGTAAAATAAATCCTAACTTAAGTTACAATTAAACCTAATACTACACTATCATTAAATTAATTAAATAAACTACCTACACATAACTACAATTAAATACAATTACATAAACTAACTAAAGTACAAAAAATAAAAAAAGCTAAGTTACAAAAAATAAAAAAATAAGTTACAAACATGTTAAAAATATTACAACAATTTTAAGCTACTTACACCTAATCTAGGCCCCCTAATAAAATAACAAACCCCCCCAAAATAAAAAATGCCCTACCCTATTCTAAATTAAATACATTTCAAAGCTCTTTTACCTTACCAGCCCTTAAAAGGGCCATTTGTGGGGGCATGCCCCAAAGAAAACAGCTCTTTTGCCTGTAAAAGAAAAATACAACCCCCCCCAACATTAAAACCCACCACCCACATACCCCTAATCTAACCCAAACACCCCTTACAAAAACCTAACACTAATCCCCTGAAGATCATCCTACCTTTAGTTGTCTTCACTAAGCCGAGCCACCGATGGAACTGAAGAGGACATCCGGAGCGGAAGAAGTTAATCCTCCAAGCGGCGCTGAAGAAATCTTCCATCCGATGAAGTCATCATCCAGGCGGCGCTGAAGAAAAGTATTCGATCCGGCCGATGTCATCTTCAAAGAGGCGCTGAAGAGGTCTTCTATCCAGGCGAAGTCATCTTCCAAGCCGGGTCTTGAATCTTCCTTCCGCCGACGCGGAACCACCTTCTTCACCGACGGACTACGACGAATGACGGCTCCTTTAAGTGACGTCATCCAAGATGGCGTCCCCTCAATTCCGATTGGCTGATAGGATTCTATCAGCCAATCGGAATTAAGGTAGGAAAATTCTGATTGGCTGATGGAATCAGCCAATCAGATTCAAGTTCAATCCGATTGGCTGATCCAATCAGCCAATCAGATTGAGCTCGCATTCTATTGGCTGATCGGAAAAGCCAATAGAATGCAAGCTCAATCTGATTGGCTGATTCCATCAGCCAATCAGATTTTTCCTACCTTAATTCCGATTGGCTGATAGAATCCTATCAGCCAATCGGAATTGAGGGGACGCCATCTTGGATGACGTCCCTTAAAGGAGCCGTCATTCGTCGTAGTCCGTCGGTAAAATAAATATAAATCCTAAGATAGCTATAATATAATTATTAATTATATTGTAGCTATCTTAGGGTTTATTTTACAGGTAAGTATTTATTTTTAAATAGGAATAATTTATTAAAGTATAGTGTAGTGTTAGGTGTAATTGTAACTTAGGTTAGGATTTATTTAACAGGTACATTTCTCTTTATTTTAGCTAGGTAAGCTATTAAATAGTTAATAACTATTTAATAGCTATTGTACCTGGTTAAAATAAATTGAAAGTTGCCTGTAAAATACAAATAAATCCTAAGATAGCTAGAATATAATTATTATTTATATTGTAGCTATATTAGGGTTTATTTTAAAGGTAAGTATTTAGTTTTAAATAGGATTCATTTAGTTAATAAGAGTTAATTTATTTAGATTTATTTAATTAATATTTAAGTTAGGGGGGCGTTAGGGTTAGGGTTAGACTTAGGTTTAGGGGTTAATAATTTTATTACAGTGGCGGCGGCGTAGTGGGGGGCAGGATAGGGGTTAATAAATTTATTATAGGTGGCAACGGTGTAGGGGGGGCAGATTAGGGGTTAATAAATTTATTATAGGTGGCGACGGTGTAGGGGGGGCAGGATAGGGGTTAATACATTTAATATAGGTTGCGGCGGGTTCAGGGAGCGGCGGTTTAGGGGTTAATACATTTATTATAGTTGCGGTGGGCTCCGGGAGCGGCGGTTTAGGGGTTCATATGTATAGAGTAGCTTGCGGTGGGCTCCGGGAGTGGCGGTTTAGGGGGTAATAACTTTATTTAGTTGTGGCGGTGTAGGGGGGACAGATTAGTGGTGTTTAGACTCGGGGTACATGTTAGGGTGTTAGGTGTAGACAGCTCCCATAGAAATCAATGGGATGTCTGTCAGCAGCGAACTTGTACTTTCGCTATGGTCAGACTCCCATTGATTCCTATGGGATCCGCCGCCTCCAGGGGTGGCGGATTGAAAACCAGGTACGCTGGGCCGTAAAAGTGCCGAGCGTACCTGCTAGTTTTTTGATAACTAGCAAAAGTAGTGAGAATGTGCCGCACTTGTGTGCGGAACATCTGGAGTGACGTAAGAATCGATCTGTGTCAGACTGAGTCCGGCGGATCGATGCTTACGTCACAAAATTCTACTTTTGCCGGTCTCGAGCCTTTGATAACTAAGGCGTATCAGCCTCGCCACAAATACGCTGCGGAATTCCAGCGTATTTGAGGTTGACGGCTTGATAACTAGGCCCCACAGTATCAACTTTAATTGTTTATTCCGGTACAATCCAGTCTTATCCCAAACTTCAGTCTTGTTCTCAGACCTTTGACAAGGGTATAGTACCGGTACAACAAAACAAGAGAACATAGAAAACAAATTACTTACAATTTCAAACTGCCATACAGAGCTATATGATACCGTAAGTGATGTCATACTTATTCCGGGTCTGGCTGTGCTCATGTTAATTCAAACCTAGGAACATTCTTTTAAGTTCTACCTGCTGTCAAACATATATCATCACATGACTAAGGGGAGTTACCCCGAAACATTTCTTACTTGTTGGGATCCTATGTAACTCAATAAAGAGGATTTTTTGCATTATTTGAGACTACCTTTGCTTTATTTTTTCAACTTATTGGTGAGTTTGGGCAGTTACTCACTGTGGGACTATAATTGGATATGTGCTGGTTTTCACTTTGTCTGTTTAAATCGTCAAACTTATATTGCCATAGCAACCAATAGCCAACCGCATTACTTGAATAACGTATATAATACTTTTATAGTATAGTTGTTAGGATACAGGTGTCTTATTTAAGGCCTTCACATGTATGCCAGACACTTTATATATGTGCTGTGGTATTGTAATATGCCTAAGATTGGTGATGATCACTTTTTTGATTTATGAGCTACATATGTTATGTAAGTAATGTGGTTTGGCTTTTGGTTGCTATGGGAATCTGGGCAAACAAGGGATCGAGGTAACTAAGGGTGAATATAAATCTTTTATATTTTTAAGATAAACCTTTTAGTAAGAATGTGTGAGAATCTCACTCAGTGTACAGCTTGCCATATTTTTGCATCACTATGGCAGCCACTGCAGGGATCATATGTCTGTGACAAGTGTGAGCATATTGTCTTTTTAGAAACTTGTATTAAAGTTCTGTAGGAATGAATTGCAACACTGCATGATATTCCGACACTTGAAAGGGAAATGGATATGACGGAGCAGGTTGTTAACGGTTCTAGCAGTGGGAATGGAGAGGATTCAGATAGGGAGACTCAGGGAAGTAGCTGGGTCACAGTTAGAAAAGAAAGTAAAGGTAAGCGGAAGAGACAGGCCAGTTCTGAGCTGGTGTACCCCAGCAGATTTGCCAGATTGACTGAAAATGTTGTGGATATCAGTTCAGGGTTGGCAATGTCAGAGAGGGCTGTTCTGCCTAGTATATTGAACAGTTTTTCAGTCATGGAAGAGGAGTATAATATACAGAGCAGTCCTTTAGTCATGGAAGTGGGGCATGCTATAGTGAACATTCCTTCAATCATGGAAGAGGGGAATACAAGTCTGGGCCTGAGGCAGATGTTGGTTGTAGGAAGGTTGATAGGGTAATTTGTCATCCAGACCCCTTAAATAGAACAGTTTGTAGTCTTCCAGAAGCTTGTGTTAGGCATATTGTGGAGCATATTGATAGATTGTTAGAGGGATCTTGGTCTTATCCAGCAGTCATGGTGCATATTTGCACTAATGAAGGAATCAGGGGATATGGAGTGTCCTATAAAATGAATTCAGGGAGTTAGGTAGCAAGCTTAAAGCAAGGACCTACGAGGTAATATTTTCAGAGATATTACCAGTGCCATGTCCTAACTAAGTAGGGCAGAAGGAGCTAAGGCCAGTTAATTCATGGTTAAAAACATGGTGTAAAAATAAGGGTTTTGACTTTGCACTTGAGTTCAATTTGTACATTAAGGATAGATTGCACCTAATTTACATGGGTGCAGGTGTGTTGGGGGAGAGGATGATAGCACGCTTAGATAATCTTTTTAACTAGGTAAAGGTAGGGGAGTCTGTGAGTATGTTACACCTAGAATACCTCAAGGAAGGGATGACAGAAGGGTACACTTAGTAAATGTCACATTAGAAAGTTTGGAGGAAATCACACCAAGTAGCAGCAGAAAGCACATGAAAGCATGATGGGTAAAATGGGGGACCTGGAGCTCTTATTTGCAGAAGAGGACTATGATATTATCAGTATAACTGAAACTTAAACTATTAAACCTGACCTTAAAACTACAATAAGGGAAGATATTTATGATGATACAGATGATAATGTAGACAATTGTGGGTTAAAATAAGGAGTGTTGGGGGAAATATTAAAAAAAATATTGCTAGGAACATGCTACAAGCCCCCGAACATTAGTGACATGGAGGAAACTCAACTACTAATGCAAATAGGAAAGGCTGCTAATAATAACAGTGTTGTAATTATGGGAGATTTTAACTACCCCAACATAAACTTAGTCAATGAAATTAGCAATTCAGATTTTTAAATGCTCTCAGGGATAACTTCTTGTCACAACTAATAGGGGAGCAAAATAGGAATAAAACTATATTGGATTTAGTGCTATCAATCGATACAGATATAATATCAAACATAGAAGTCAAAGAACATTTGGGTAACAATGATCAGAGCATGGTCACATTTGAATTCACTTTCCATAAGCAGTGTTTTAAAGGTTTAAAAAAGACTTTTAATTTTAAGAAAGGAAAATTAAATTATTTAAATTTAGGGAAATCAATGAATAACATAAATTGGGACAAAGTATTCTCTAATAAAAAATACACAGGATAAATGTATAACTTTTAAAACTTTGTTAAAAAAATATATACACATACCATGTGGTTAAAAAAGTAAAAGAAATAAATCCAAGCTAATGTTGCTAAATAAAGATGTGTTAATAGAAATTTGGAAAAAAACATAGGGCATTTAAATTATTCAAAGAAAATAGTACAGACTCAACATATCAAATACATAAGAAATGTAACAAAGCATACAAAAAATCAATGAAATTAGCCAAAATTGAAAATGAAAGATTAATTGCAAAGGATTCTATGTCAAAACCTAAAAGTATATAAATGGTAAAAAAAATCTAAGAAGCACAATATAGGTACATTAAAATGTGTGAATGTTAGCATGATTAACAGTGACAGATAGAAGACTAACGGCTAGATTACGAGTTGTGCGTTAGGGTAAAAAAGCAGCTTTTTATGCCCGCTGGTATTACGAGTCTTGAAGGTTTAGGGTAACCGTACACTTCTTTGGGCTTACCACAAAACGACTTACGTAAACTTCGTAAAATATTTTTTCTATGGGACTTACATATCGCCGGTATTACAAGTCTGTCCTGGGAGGCCAAAAAGTGAGCAGTACACCCTACCCTGCCAAGAGTCCTAACGCATTTAAAAGTCAGTAGTTATGAGTTTTATGGTACAACGCTGTAGCATAAAACTCATAACATAACGTGCTAAAAAGTACACTAACACCCATAAACTACCTATTAACCCCTAAACCGAGGCCCTCCTGCGTTGCAAACACTACAATATTTAACCCTAATCTGCCGCTCCGGACACCGCTGCCACCTACATTATATTTAGGAACCCCTAATCTGCTGCCCCCAACATTGCCGAAACCTACATTATATTTATTAACCCTTAATCTTCCGCTCCCAATGTCGCCTCAACCTACCTACACTTATTAAGCCCCAATCTGCTTCCCCCAACGTCACCGCCACTATAAGAAACATATTAACCCCTAAATTGCCGCATTCCCATATATTAATCCCTAAACCTAAGTCTAAACCTAACCCTAACACCCCCTAACTTAAATATAATTTAAATAAATCTAACTAAAAATTCATATCATTAACTAAATAATTCCTGTAAATAAACTAAATACTTACCTGTAAAATAAACCCTAAACTAGCTACTTCGGCCCGGTTGAATGAAGACTTCTGCCACTTCCATGAGGATGGATGTCTGGTCTTCAGAACTGTAAGTTGATCTTCAGGGAGTTAGTGTTAGGTTTTTTTAAGGGTGTATTGGGTGGGTTTGATTTTTAGGTTAGGGACTTTGGGCCGCAAAAGAGCTAACTGCCCTTTTAAGGGCAATGCCCATCCAAATGCCCTTTTCAGGGCAATGGAGAGCTTAGGTTTTTTTAGATAGTATTTTATTTGGGGGTTTGGGGTGGTGGGTTTTACTGTTGGGGGGGTAGTTTGTATTTTTTTTAACAGGTAAAAGAGCTGATTACTTTGGGGCAATGCCCCGCAAAAGGCCCTTTTAAGGGCTATTGGTAGTTTAGTTTAGGCTAGGGTTTTGTTTTATTTTGGGGGGGCTTTTTTATTTTGATAGGGCTATTAGATTAGGTGGAATTAGTTTAAATATCTTGTAATTTGTTTATTATTTTCTGTAATTTAGTGTTTTTTTTTTTTTGTACTTTAGCTAATTTAATTTAAGTTATGTAATTGTTGTTAATTTAGTTAATTTATTTAATTATAGTGTAGTGTTAGGTGTTATTGTAACTTAGGTTAGGTATTATTTTACAGGTACTTT
The DNA here is from genome assembly GCF_027579735.1 of Bombina bombina. Taxonomy (NCBI): domain Eukaryota; kingdom Metazoa; phylum Chordata; class Amphibia; order Anura; family Bombinatoridae; genus Bombina; species Bombina bombina. Next base: position 1,092,531,077 of record NC_069499.1, read on the forward strand.
TGTATTTATTTAAGATATGTAGTTATTAAATAGTTAATAACTATTTAATAACTATTCTACCTAGTTAAAAATAAATACAAACTTAACTGTAAAATAAAAATAAACCCTAAGATAGCTACAATGTAACTATTAGTTATATTGTAGCTAGTTTAGGGTTTATTTTACAGGTAAGTATTTAGTTGTAAATAGGAATTATTTAGTTAATGATAGGTATTTTTAGTTAGATTTATTTAAATTATATTTAAGTTAGGGGGTGTTAGGGTTAGGGTTAGACTTAGGTTTAGGGGTTAATACATTTAGTATAGTGGCAGCGATGTTGGGGGCGGTAGATTAGGGATTAATAAATGTAGGTAGGTGGCGGTGATGTTAGGGATGGCAGAATAGGGGTTAATAATATTTAAGAAAAACACATGTGCAAAGTCCGTGTGTGTAGTTAGACAAATGGATATAAATATGTCCAACGTATTCTGTATAGTCAGATAAAAGAGGTATAACACATTGCTCAGTATACACAGCAGAGAAGGGTAGGAATAAATGGACAGCGATATCAAAACCAGTCCTGACTCACCACTCCAAGGAAGGCTATTACGGCAATTCTCCGTACGGTAAGTGGGTATACAGCCACCATCCACTTCACACAGTCAGAGGACGTATTGCTCACCTCTATGGTGTAGACATCAGCTCCGTGGCAATACACCTTTCCACGAGGTCTGAGCATTCTCTCCTCCTCGGCGTCTCCGGCCAGCATGTACCTTCTCAGCACTTCCGGGTGACGTCAGACGCTGTCCCTTCCAATTCGCTTGCGTAGTACTCCAAATGCTGTGTATACAACCTCTATTGACCGGACAAAAATCCAAAGCTGAGAATAATCTTGTTCCTTCACAGGATAGGAGGGCTCCTCTCCCTCCCAAAGTAGTAGAAAAAATGCAACCTACATCAAAATAGGGGTAAAGGAAGAAAAGAGCAGGTCTTACGCGTTTCGGCAAGGTTCAGCCGTACTCATAGACCATGGTCTATGAGTACGGCTGAACCTTGCCGAAACGCGTAAGACCTGCTCTTTTCTTCCTTTACCCCTATTTTGATGCCCATACTTTTTAATCTTACAATAAAGAATTGACTTTTTAATATATACTCCTTTGTTCTTTGGATCATTTTTTCTATTAATAATATTTAAGTAATGTTTGTGAGGTGGGAGTGCGGCAGTTGAGGGGTTAATATGTTAATTATAGTGGTGGCGAAGTTGGGGGCGGCAGATTAGGGGTTAATAAGTTTAGGTAGGTTGCGGCGACATTGGGGACGGAAGATTAGGGGCTAATAAATATAATGTAGGTGTCGGTGATGTTGGGGGCAGCAGATTAGGGGTTCATAAGTATAATGTAGGTAGCGCGGTGTCCGGAGCGGCAGATTAGGGGTTAATAAATATAATGCAGGTGTCGGCGATGTCGGGGGCAGCAGATTAGGGGTTAATAAGTGTAAGATTAGGGGTGTTTAGACTCGAGTTCATGTTAGAGTGTTAGGTTTAAACATAAATTTTATTTCCCCATAGGAATCAATGGGGTTGCGTTACTGAGTTTTACGCTGCTTTTTTGCAGGTGTTAGAATTTTTTCTCAGCCAGCTCTCCCCATTGATTCCTATGGAAAAATCATGCACGAGCACGTACGACCAGCTCACTACTGACTTAAGCAGCGCTGGTATTGGAGTGCGGTAAGGAGCACAATTTTGCTCAATGCTCACTTCTTGTGTTTTATCGCCGGGTTTGTAAAAACCTGTAATACCAGGTAGGTAAGTGAGCAGTGAGAGAAAAGTGCTCCTTAGCACTGCATAGCCTCTAACGCAAAACTCGTAATCTAGCCGTAAGTTACTAAACCAATTATTTTCTTCAGTATATGCAAGAGAGGAAACAATGGGGGATACTTTGAAACAAACTAGAACATACAAGCCCATACCAATAACTGGTTTATCTCTAGAGGATATCAGGAAAAAACGGATAATATTAAGGTAAATAAAACTCCAGACCCAGAAAGAATACACCCAAGGGTTTTACGGGAACTAAGCACTGTTATAGACAAACCTCTACTTTTAATTTTTCTAGACTAATTATCCTCAGGCATAGTACCCCAGGACTGGCGTAAAGCTCATTTAGTGCCACTCATCAAAAAGAAAGGCAGAGCTGATCCAGGAAGCTATAGATCAGTTAGTCTGACATCAATAGTTGGGAAGATACTTGAAGTGATTATAAAGGATTACATTGATAAGTATATTCATGTAAACAAGATTATGAGTTCAAATAAGCATGGTTTTATGAGAAATAGATAATGTAAATCTAATCTAATTAGTTTCTACGAGGAAGTAAGTAAAAATATAGATAAAGAGGAATCAGTTGATGTGATATACTTGAATTTTGCAAAGGTGTTTGATACAGTGCCACATGAGAGATTAATGTACACAATTAAGGGACTGGGAATAGATGAAATTGTTAGCTCATGGATAAATAAATAGATTAAAAAAGGGGTTAATGAGTAGTAGTAAATGGATCATAATCAGATTGGACAAAGGTAATCAATGAAGTCCCTCAGGGATCAGTACTGGGCCCTGTTCTTTTTAATATTTTTATTAATGACTTGGAGCAAGGATTAAATAGCAACATCTATATTTTTGCAGATGATACAAAGTTGGGTAAGGTCATTAGGGTAGGGCAGGGCGAACTTGCTTTACAAGGGGATCTGCAAAATTAGAAAACTGGGCAGATAAATGGAAAATTAGATTTAATATGGATAAAAAATGCAAGATTCTACATTTTGGAAGTAAAAATAAGCAAGAAATTTATTATTTTAATGGGGCTAATCTTAACCAAACAGAGGAGGAAATGGATTTGGGAGTAGTTATAGATTACAAGCTAAAGATGGGTGCACATTGCAGGGCAGCAGCTTCTAAGTCTAATAAGATACTAGTATGTATTAAACAATGCATTGATGCAAGGGAAGAAAACATAATTCTGTCACTATATAAATCCTTGGTAAAACCTTACCTTGAGTATGGAGTGCAGTTCTGGGGACCAATCTCAAAGAAAGACATTGCAGACTTAAAAAAAGTTCAGTGAAGAGCCACAAAGCTAAAAAGGGGAATGGAGAATTTAAGCTATGATTAGAGTTTAGTCAAACTTGGCCTGTTTTCTTTAGATAAAAGGCACTTGAGAGGTGACATTATTAATTTATATAAATATATTCAAGGCTCATATAAAGAGATAGCAGAAGCTCTGTCTATTCCAAGATATTATTTGTGACATGATGACACAATTTAAGGCTGGAGGAAAGGAGATTTAATGTCCTGCAAGTGAAACGTTTTTTTCAATGTAAGAGCAATAACATTGTGGAACTAATTACCAGAGGAGGTAGTGAATGCCAATACCTTAGATACATTTAAATATAATTTGGATACATTTCTAGCTAGAAACAGAATTCAGAGATATGATTGCTTGTGTTAAACGGGCCACCTTTTTTTAATGGGATTCATTTAAGATCAACTGGAGATTTTTGTAAGTATATTAGATTTGTATAGGTTGAACACAATGAAGTTCTGTCTTTTTTCAACCTCATCTACTATGTTATTATGCTACAATGTTATTATATCAAGTTGAAATTCCTGCCTGGCTATTGGCTAAGAGGTGGAAACGTCACCTCTCAGTCAAATAGTGTTCTGCTGTGGGCTGCCTTACCAGTTTAGTGCAGCAAACGCTGCAAACAAATAAAGGAGCTTTCAGAATGAAGTATTTTATACTTCGTGAATGAAAGTCCCCTTTATTTGTTCCAATAGTAAATCCTAGTGTTTCACAAATGCTAGGATTTACCATCACTTTAAGATTAAAGGGTAAATTATTTATTTTTACTTTTTTTATTTAGAATATGATTTAAAATGGTTACCTGTTAGAGGGTATTTTCTATAGAGGAAGGGTATTGTGTTGGAGGTGGATTACTAATGAGGGTTATGTGGGGGTTCCTATTAGTTTGGATCATGTAGGGGGATAATTCCTTTCACCTAGATTACAAGTTTTGCGCTATAGAGGGTGCAAAAGGAACGCGCCAAAAGTTGGGTTATTTCACCCTCCTTAGCGCTGCCATTATGAGTTTTGGAAATGCTGACTTGTGCGTACGATATGGTTGTGATGAGCTCCATACCACACAAAATCCAAGCGCTGCTTTGACATGCTCGATTACACTTTCCCCATAGACATCAATGGGGAGAAAGTGTTAGAAAAAAACTAAAACCTGCGATCGCGGAATGAAAAGCTCCATAACGCAAACCCATTGATGTCTAAGGGGTAAAAAAATGTTACGTTTAAACCTAACACCCTAACATAAACCCCACATCTAAACACCCCTAATCTGCCGCCCCTGACATCGCCGACACCTACATAATGTTATTAACTCCTAATATGCCGCTCCCAATATCGCAGACACCTACATAATGTTATTAACACCTAAACTGCCGCTTCTGATATCGCCGCCACTATAATAAAGTTATAAACCCCTATTCCCCCGCACGCCAACATTGCCCACACAGATATTAACCCTTATTCCGCTGCTCCCCGACATCACTGCCACTAAATAAAGTTATTAACCCCTAAACCTCTGGCCTCCCACTTCACTGCCACTAAATAAACCTATTAACCCTAAACCGCCAGCCCCCCAAATCGCAAAAAACTAAATTAAACTATTAACCCCTAAACCTAACAACCCCCTAACTTTAAATTAAAATTACAAGATCCCTATTTTGAAATAAATAAAAACTTATCTGAGAAATTTAAAAAAACTAAGTTTAAACTATAAATAAAACTAACTTTACTATTATACTAAAGTTAAAATAACTATCAATTAAATAAATTAAATTACTCATAAAAAAACTAATGCTACTAAAAATAATAATCTATAATTAAAAAAAATAAAAAATACTAAATTACAAAAAATTTAAAAAATACTAAAAGTACAAAAAATAACAAACACTAAATTACGAAAAATAACAAACAAAATTATCCAAAATAAAAACAATTACACCTAATCTATTAGCCCTATAAAAATAAAAAGCCCAACAAAATAAAAAAACCCTATCTTAAAATAATCTACCAATAGCCTTTAAAAAGTGCCTTTTGTAGGGCATTGCCCTAAAGATATCAGCTCTTTTCCCTGAAAAAATACAACGATCCCCCCAACAGTAAAACCCACCACCCAACCAACCCCCCAAAATAAAAAACCTAACTCTAAAAAACCTAAACTACCCATTGCCCTGAAAAGGTCATTTGTATGGGTATTGCCCTTAAAAGGACATTCAGCTCTTTTTCTTGCCCTGAAAAGAGCATTCAGCTCTTTTAAGAAAAGCCCAAACCCTAATCTAAAAAAAAAAACAAGACCCAAAAAAGTTAAAAAAAAAACCTAACACTAACCCCTGACGATCACTTACAGTTTCTGAAGTCCAGACATTCAGGCAGCAAGAAGTCTTCATCCAGTCGGCATCTTCTATCTTCATCCCGGCAGCGCAGAGCGGGTCCATCCTGAAGACATCCGGCGCAGAGGCTCCTCTTTATACAGTCGCCGCCGTATACTGAATCTTCAATGCAAGGGAACCTTTTCAAAATGGTGTCCCTTGCATTTCTATTGGCTGATTTGAATTTCAAAAATCATCTACTGAATTATATTGACTATTCAAATCAGCCAATAGAATTTCAGTAGTATGTACCCTATCTGCACTAAGCTCTTGCATTATGTTTTTTCTTTTTAAAATGTTTGTACTGTATCAGCATGTTTCACATGTTGGTATCTATTAGCAATAGATAAATTATAGCTCTATTTTCGGATCGCCTTTTCGGATCCTCTGTCATATGCCTGGCTTGCTTGCATAGGGTTATGGTTTACCTTTTCCATGACTCCGCTACAGCTGCCTATTTTCCTAACAGCGGCGGTTGATGACGTCATCGGTGGGCGCGGTTGTGCCGTCAGTGTTTGCAGCGTGTCCAGGTAGATGGCATTTAGCGGTTGGGTGATGTTTGTTATGATTCACTTTAGACAGATGTTTTACATTATCTAATTAGGTGGGGTATATAAAGGTGGGTCTGTGTGGGTATTCGTTATGTCTACTATGGCCTCCATTTAAGAAAGGTTCTAATTTTGAACCGAAAAACTATATGGGTTAAGGCCCTTTGTTGTTTATGCACCGTGTGTATTAAAAGGCTTTTTGTATTTGCATTGCATCCTGTGTTGCCTGCATTTTTGCAGTATATCCATCCATCCCTGGCCAGGTTTGGTATACTGTGGACTTTTATTTTTATATATGTATGTATATATATATATATATATATATATATATATATATATATAGTGTCTAGGATAAAGCACTCTCTGGACTTCAGACTTCAAGCATGATGACATTTTTTAAATGTGATGTTTCGGGACACACACGTCCCTTCCTCTGACAAGTGAAAACTAAAAACAAACAGACTTATAAAGGCATACAAAACCCTCCCCAATTGAACCTCCAATCACTGGAGAACTTGTGCAAATTCTTGGTCAAAACCAATATATGTAAATGTGTGTTCAATATACATTATCATGTATACATTCTTATAAAAAGTAAGAAATAATAATAAACTGTTTGCCCAGCAGCAAAAAAATTAAGTAAAATTATTAGTGTATGTATTAAAAAGCTTTAGCAATGCCCCCATGTCCTCATCGTATACCACCTTGCAAACCGCATAACACCCCCATGTGGAGAAGTGGACTATCCCAAACAACACAACCTTGCTTTCGTCACTTTGGGCTACTCCCCAACAAATACTTAATAGCCGTATTGTAATGATCGAGTCCCTGAAAACTTTAAACTGTTAAAATGTGAGGCTGATCACTTCACTTAAGGTCTACAAACCTTATCACCAATTATTATGCCTGGATGCTAACTCGATTACTACCAGTAATATAAACTATACTCCGTTCCATTCTTTCGTCACTCACACACGCCCCCTTGGGTATAAGTCTCATCTATTGGATCAGCCATCACGTTGCCTCAGTAACCAGGAAAACAAAACAAAGGGACCATCGTATGTAAGCGTACTTGCTGTTAAACGGAGGCACATCTCCATGCCCCCTCCGGACGCACCTACTCCCTCATTGGTACACCTAAACGCCCCCTCAGAGCGCACCTACTCTCTCATAGGCTAGGAGCATTAGAGGCATAGTGAATAAACATATTATAAGTCTGTTTGTTTGTAGTTTTCCCTTGTCAGAGGAAGGGATGTGTGTCCCGAAATGTCACATTTAATAAATTTCATCACGCTTGAAGTCTGAAGTCCAGAGAGTGCTTTATCCTATACACTTTTATTGATTCCTTGAGAGCACCCTGGCAGTTGAACTGTTGGTGAGAGTGCATATACCTATGAACTTACTTTATTTATATATATATATATATATATATATATATATATATATATATATAAACATACAGGGAAAGTCCAGCACTCACTTGCAAGTTCTCAGCTAAGATTAAAAGCAAAACTGGAAGAGTTAGTTACCGCATCTGGCCAAATGGGACAAGCCCAGGTACCACGTCAAGATTTCTCCCAATACCTGGGCCCTAAAACAGCCAAACAATGCAAGCTCTCAATCAAACAAACTGGGAACAAGTCAAGGGTGCACAATTGTTCCTAGTTTGGTTGATTGAGAGCTTGCAAGTGAGTGCTGAACTTCCTCTGTGTGATGTAGTAATTTGTTTTGTAATTTTCCCTATGGTCTTGCTCCCAGACCTGTCTGGGGTTAACTGCCTGAGACTCTGGGGACAGTGCAGCTTCCTCAGTGCTATTGAATAATAAGTGCAACAAAAATTGGTTATAATAAGATGTTTTATTTTATTATTGTGTTCATTCTATACATAATTATATGTGATAAAATTCACAAGAATTCACAAAAAGCGATTTTAAAATGGTGTCAATAGTTGCAGTCAAAACAGACTGAAGCGTATTCTGCACCAAACAATTTTAGCAACTGAATTTAACAGGACAAAATATAAAATTCTAAACAGGATCTGGTTAATTTAAAATCCGTGTGGTCCCATAGATTATAACATATTGGACATGATGGAATACAAAATCGCTAACTAGTAAATACTGGAAAAAACTAAAATAAAACTAAAATAGTTAAAACTCAAAGTAAATAAAAGCAAGCCGCAACTCACTTGTCCAGCCAGACAATACCTGCAAACTAACTACACGTTTCTGGGTCACATCCCTTCATCAGGTGCAGTTTCTGTGTGCTACGGCTTGTCTCTATATACCCTTAAACTGTCACTTCTGGTTTAGCGGTTACCAATAGAATCGTCATGATTCTTTGATTGGCAGTTTATAAATCAAATACAGTCACAAACAACATTGTATCAACTAAGTAGAAAGTTACGTTTTAAAGAAATTACATTTGGACCAAAGAACAATCTATTATAGGTTACTGATGTTGTGCACGGGACAAATTGCATACATATTAATTTATATATGTATTTGGTGGTTTTGATATAAATATTTACATTACTCACGCATATTTAATGTTACTAGTGATATTACCTTATGCGCAAAAAAAAGGGTAGATGGAAATGAACATTTTAGCCATAAAGAATATTTTTTTACTGCAACTACTGACACCATTTCAAAATCGCTTTTTGTGAATTCTTGTGAATTTTATCACATATTATTATGTATAGAATGATCACAATAATAAAATAAAACAATTTATTAATACACAATTTGTGTTCCACTTATTATTTGAACACTTTTAATAGCGCTGTTAGTGTGTTTTTATATCTTATCTGTTTTTTGTATAAAAGCAGCTTACAATTATATTTATTTAATCATATATAAAGATTATATACAAAATTATTTTTTATTTGCGCTCTCAGTTTTTTTTTATTTAACATATATATATAAATAAAGGTGCTGTCCCTGCCAGTGGTGACATGTGTCCCATACAAATATTCACCAAGATTACAAGTTGTGTGCTAAATAACGCAAAAAAATGAGCGGTATCACACTCTCCATAGCGCTGCCATTACAAGTTTCACAAACACCTTCTTGTATTATGCGATATGGTGCGATAAGCTCCATACTGCACAAAATTCAAGGCCTGACTTGATGTGCTCGTGCACGTTTCCCCCCATAGACATCAATGGAGAGAAAGTGTTACAAAAAAAAAATAACACTTGCGACCGAGAAATTGCGATTGCTATAACGCAATCCCCATTGATGCCTATCAAGTAAATGTAAAAACCTAACACCTGAACATAAACCCCTCGTCTAAATATTCCTTATCCGTCGCCCCCTGACATTGCCAACACTAAATAAAGCTATTAATACCTAACAAGCAGTTTTTTCTCATCGCTCACTTACCTACAGCGCTGGTATTACAGATTTTTACAAACCCGGCGTTAAAAGGCAAGAAGTGAGCGTAGAGCAAAATTGTGCTACATATCGCACTTCAATGCCAGTGCTGCTTAAGTCAGTGGTGAGCTGGTTGTACGTGCTCGTGCACGATTTCCCCATAGACATCAATGGGGAGAGCCGGCTGAGAAAAAGTCTAACACCTGCCAAAAAGCAGCGTAAATCTCAGTAACGCAGCCCCATTGATTCCTATGGGGAAACTAAAGATATGTTTACACCTAACACCCTAAAATGAACCCCGACTCTAAACACCCCTAATCTTACACTTATTAACCCTTAATCTGCCGCCCCCGACATCGCCAAAACCTATATTATTCTTATTAACTACTAATCTGCCGCTCCGGACAACGCCGCCACCTACATTATACTTAATAACCCCTAATCTGCTGCCCCCAACATCGCCGCCACCTACCTACACTTATTAACCCCTAATCTGCTGCCCCCAACGTCGCCGCCACTATATTAAATGTATTAAAGGGACAGTCTAGTCAAAATTAAACTTTCATGATTCAGATAGGGCATGCAATTTTAAACAACTTTCCAATTTACTTCTATTATCTAATTTGCTCAATTCTTTAGATATCCTTTGTTGAAGAAATAGCAATGTACATGTGTGAGCCAATCACACAAGGCCTTTATGTGCAGCAACCAATCAGCAGCTACTGAGCATATCTAGATATGCTTTTTAGCAAGTGATATCAAGAGAATGTAGCAAATTAGATAAGAGAAGTAAATTAGAAAGTTGTTTAAAATGACATGCTCTTTCTAAATCATGAAAGAAAAAAATTGGGTATCATGACCCTTTAACCATTAAACCTAAGTCTAACCCTAACCCTAACACCCCCTAACAAATATAATTTAAATAAATCTAAATAAAATTTACTATCATTAACTACATTATTCCTATTAAAAACTAAATACTTACCTATAAAATAAACCCTAAGCTAGCTACAATTTAACTAATTACATTACATTGTAACTAGCTTAGGGTTTATTTTTATTTTACAGGCAAGTTTGTATTTATTTTAACTAGGTCCAATCGTTATTAAATAGTTATTAACTATTTAATAACTACCTAGCTAAAATAAATACAAATTGACCTGTAAAATAAAACCTAACCTAAGTTACACTAACACCTAACACTACACTACAATTAAATAAATTAACTAAATTAAAAACAATTAAATAATTAAATAAATTAAACACACTAAATTACAGAAAATAAAAAACAAATTACAGATCTTTAAACTAATTATACCTAATCTAATAGCCCTATGAAAATAAAAAAGCCCCCCCCCAAAATAAAAAAACCCTAGCCTAAGCTAAACTATCAATAGCCCTTAAAAGGGACTTTTGTGGGGCATCACCCCAAAGTAATCAGCTATTTTACCTGTAAAAAAAAACAAACAACCCCCCCAACAGTAAATCCCACCACCCACACAACCAATTCCCCAAATAAAATACTAACTAAAAAAAACCTAAGCTCCCCATTGCCCTGAAAAGGGCATTTGGATGGGCATTGCCCTTAAAAGGGCATTTAGCTCTATTGCAGCCCAAAGCCCTAACCTAAAAAATAAATCCACCCAACACACCCTTAAAAAAACCTAACACTAAACCCCTGAAGATCGACTTACTGTTCTGAAGACCGGACATCCATCCTCAAGGAAGCGGCAGAAGTCTTCATCCAACCGGGCCAAAGTCCTCAACAAAGCCGGGAGAAGTCTTCATCCAAGCCGGGCGAAGTGGTCCTTTAGACGGGCAGAAGTCTTCATCCAGACGGCATCTTCTATCTTTATCCATCCAACGCAGAGCGGGTCCATCTTCAAGACATCTGGCGCAGAGCATCCTCTTCATCCGGAGTCTTCTTACTGAATGAAGGTTCCTTTAAATGACGTCATCCAAGATGGCGTCCCTTAGATTCCGATTGTCTGATAGAATTCTATCAGTCAATCGGAATTAAGGTAGAAAAAATCCTATTGGCTGATGCAATCAGCCAATAGGATTGAAGTTCAATCCTATTGGCTGATCCAATCAGCCAATAGGATTGAGCTTGCATTCTATTGGCTGATTGGAACAGCCAATAGGCTTTTTTCTATATGTAATTATAAAGTCCTTGCTTGCACAGTTAACTTTTGCACAGCTATTCAGTGCAATAGATTCTGTCTGCTTAAGCCCCTTCAATAGCGGGGGGCTAGATTAACATTTAACTGACTTGTTTCACTAACATAGCACAACATCTGATCTCAGAATATAACACACATTTACAAGCTATTGGCAATCAACAGTTATCATAGAGAGTAAGCGGTTAAAAAATGAGAGTATGAACTCTCTGAAGCCAGACCACTGACGCTTCCTCAGAGGGGTTGTTAAAGACTTTGAAACTCATTTATCTAAACTATAAATTAACCTAACATTACTATTTTAAAAAAAATAAACTAAATTTTTTTTTAAAAAATTACGATATTAAAAAATCCTAACACTACAAAAAAAAACCACTAAAATTACGAAAAATAAAAAAACACTAAGATTACGGAAAATAATAAAATTATCCAAAATAATAAAAATTAAACCTAATCTATTACCTCTTAAAAAACAAAAAAGCCCCCCCAAAATAAAAACACCCCCTAAGTTAACAATAAACTAACTATAGCCCTTAAAAGGGCCTTTTGTAAGGCATTGCCCTGAAGCAATAAGCTCTTTTACTTAAAAAAATGACAAAGCCCCTCTAAAAGTAACCCCCCCACCCAACCAACCAAATAAAAACACCCCCTAAGCTAACAATAAACTAGCCATTGCCCCTAAAGGGGCATTTGTATGGGCATTGCCCTTAAAAGAGCAATCAGCTCTTTTGTGCCCATAAAAAAAGCCCAAATCTAAAAAAAAAAAAAACACATATAAAAAAAAATAAACTAACTCTAACCCCAGAAAATATATTTACCGTTCCTGAAGTCCGGAAGTCCAGGCTGAGCAAAGTCTTCATCCAGGCGGCGAAGATCTTCTTCCAGGGTGGCACCATGTTCTATCTTCTTCCTGGAGGTGCGGAGCGGTCTTCGGCAATTCGCGCGGATCTGGAACGCTGGTCCGCATCTGGAGCGTTGGTCCTCTTCAGTGGCGGCAATCTTCAGCGACGAGGATCCTCTTCATGCGATTGTCCGCCGCACACTCAAGCTTGAATGCAATGTATCCCTTTTATATTGGGGTACTGTTGCATTCCTATTGGCTGAAACATTCAAATTAGCCAATAGGAATGCAACAGTACCCCAATATAAAAGGGGTACTTTGCCGTCTGTAAGAAGACTTTGCTCTGGAACGGTGAGTACATTTTCTGGGGTTAGTGTTAGGTTTTTTTTTTATATTTGTCTGTATGTTTTTTTTTTATTAGGCTTTTTTTTGTTTTGGGCGCAAAAGATACAAATGGGTAGCTTAGTTTTTTTTAGACTTTTTTTTATTTTGGGGGGTTGGTTGGGTGGGGGAGTTTACTGTTAGGGGGGACTTTGTAATGTTTTAGGTAAAAGAGCTGATTGCTTCAGGGCAATGCCCTACAAAAGGCCATTTTACTGGTAGTTTATTGTTAGCTTAGGGGGTGTTTTTATTTTGGGGTGGCTTTTTTGTTTTTATAGGGCTATTAGATTAGGTTTAATTTATTATTTTGGATAATTTAATTTATTATTTTTTGTAATCTTAGTGTTTTTTTTATTTTTCGTAATTTCAAATTTTTTTTTGTAATAGGTTTTTGTATTTTTTTTTTAATTTTAGTGTTTTTCTGGGTAATGTTAATTTTTTTTTATTTTTTTTGTAGTGTTAGGATTTTTTAATATTGTATTTTTTTTTAAAAAAAATATATATTTTATTTTTTAAAATAGTAATGTTAGGTTAATTTATAGTTTAATCTTATTTTTTTATTTCACAGGTAAGTTTTAATTTATTTGAAGGTAGTTATATTGTAAGTTTAATTTAAAATTATGGGGGTGTTAGGTTTAGGGGTTAATTGTTTAAATGTGTTGCGATGTGGGGGCCTGCGGTTTAGGGGTTAATAGTTTTAGTTTAGAGTTAGCAATGTGGGGGGCCGGGCCGACGGTTTAGAGGTTAATAGGTTTATTATAGTATTTGCGATTTGGGGGATGAAGCTTTAGGGATTAATACTTTATTTTAGTGTTGGCGATGTGGGTGGGCAGTGGATTAGGGGTTAATACTTTAATTTAGTGTTGGCAATGTGGGTGGGTGGCAGAATAGGGGTTAATAGGTTTTATAAAGTATTTGCAATGCTGGTGATGGCGGCTTAGGGGTTAATAGTGTAGTTTATGGGTGTTTGTGTACTTTGTAACATTTGTGTTATGTTTTGTGAAACATTTTTGTTTGTAAAATCCATAACTACTGGTCTCAGATCACAGAATGGACCATGGCGGTATAAGCTATAGTCCGTAGAGAGACTGACAATGAGGTACAGACCCACCTGTGTATGATGCACAGTGGACAAGCTGGCGACCTCCAGCCCACAAAGTAGAAATTCAGGATTCCACAGCACCATGTATCTAATAACAAATCTTTTATTGAAGCATAAACAGCAGTATAAGCTATAACGCTAGTGTAATAGCCGGACCGCACAACCTGTAATACGGGAGACCTCAAAATTCCACACTCAAAAGTCATTTTTTGAGTGCGGAATGGAGAGTTGCGTAAAAGCTAAAATGCTAGCGATATAGCCGTACAGCCGCAACTTGTAAAACAGGAGACCTGTATATTCCCCACACAATGACCAATTTTTCAGCGGTATAGCCGTACCGCAAAACTTGTAATTTTGCTGATTGAGAGCTCTCTGTTAGATGAAGTTGGCAATGGAGGCGCGTGCAGAGGGAGTAACTAGAGTTGTTTTAAACTTGAATAGTATGCCTAAAACAAAATAAACTGTTTTCAGTGCACTGTACCTTAACCCCTTAATGACTAAGGATGTGCCAGGTATGTCCTGCAAAAACTCTCAGTTAGTGACAATGGGCGTACCTGGCACGTCCTTGGTCTAATTGAGTGCTGGAAGCAATTGCGATCGCTTCCAGCAGCTCTCAGGGTATTGCAGTGATGCCTCGATATTGAGGCATTCTGCAATACACTTTTTCAAGCATCCGATGCAGAGAGACACACTCTGTGGCCCTCTCTGCACTGGTAGCAATGGTGCCGATCGTTGGTAGGTGGGAGCTTAGCAGGGAGGTGGGTGGGCGGCCGATCGCTACCCGGCATTCTGTAAGTGCAATGTGCATGCCGGGTGCCGGGAGTGTGCGGGGGGGGGCCTGTGGATGTGTGTGTGCGCGCCTGCTCGCACAAAAAACACTTCCACCAATGATCAATAAATTTCAGCGTGAGAGGGAGGGGGGAAAATATCAAAGGATCGGGGAGGGGGTCAGCTACACTACAGAAAAAGCTATATTTTATTAAAAAAAACAACAACAATGTTTTTGGGAGCACACTGGTTGGGGGCTAAGCGGGGGTCCATCACAGCTAAATAAATAATAATAAAAAAAAACCTAAAAAAAAACAACTTTCTGCCAGTACTTAGGATGGTGGGACAATTGTGGGGGGCAGGAGGGAAGAGATCTGTTTGGGAGGGATCAGAGGGTGGGATGTGTCAAGTGGGAGGCTGATCTCTACACTAAAGCTAAAATTAACCCTGCAAGCTCTCTTCAAGCTACCTAATGAACCCCTTCACTGCTGGGCATAATACAAGTGTGGTGCACAGCGACATTTAGCAAAAATTAAAAAAGTAAACATTTTGTTTTTATTTGATCGCTATTGGCGGTAAAATGGTGGCATGAAATATACCAAAATAGGCCTAAATAAATACTTTGGGTTGTCTACTACACTACACTAAAGCTAAAATTAACCCTACAATCTCCCTATAAGCTCCCTAATCAACCCCTTCACTGCTGGGCATAATACACGTGTGGAGCGCAGCAGCATTTAGTGGCCTTCTAATTGCCAAAAAGCAACGCCTAAGCCACATATATCTGCTATTTCTGAACAAAGGGGATCCCAGAGAAGCATTTACAACCATTTGTGTCATAATTGCACAAGCTGTTTGTAAATAATTTCAGTGGGAAACTTAAAGTTTGTGAAAAAATTATTAAAAAAGTAAACTTTTTTTTTTAATTTGATCGCTATTGGCGCAGTGGAGGCTCCTCCATTTGTGCACTGTCACACATGAACCCCCAGGGGGCAGAGGAGGGGGGGGGAAATGAGCCAAAAATGAAAAAAAAAATGAGTAAAAAAAAAAAATTATTAAAAATTATATTTATATTTTTTATTTATATTATTTTATATTATAAATAATTTATTATTTTCCCCAATGTGTTGACTGTGTACAGTGTCACTATGCACTTGCAGCATACTGCTGCCGTATATGTAAGTATAATTTACAACTGAGTGTCAGTCACTGAATTTTTAGGCAGTAGCAGGCAGGAGCAGGCAGGAGCTAGGACCGGGTGGACTACTCAGTGTGTGCTGACGTCCGTGACGTCACACCACACCACCACGGCACTCATCGCACTGCCTGCTGCTGCCTGAGAGGCTGAGTCATAGTATTGACTCCAGTCTCCACCCCCCACTCGCACGGGCAGTAAGGAGCTCTATATGCCTGCTCAGTGATCTCAATGTATTCACTGTGCAGGCGTAGCTCCTCCCCAGCCTCATGCCTATAGAGGCATAATCTCACAGGCTGAAGTGTGAGGTCGTTTCAGCCTGTGCTCTGTCTCCTCCCCCAGCCTCTTGATCCGGTGTCTGATAGGCTCCCTGGCTCACGTGATGGCCCCCACGAGGCTCCTCCCAGCTCAATGGCGCGAAAATCTTTGTGGTGATAGCCAATGAGCTGGGAGGAGGCTTTTGCATAGAGCTCTGTGCAAAAATTATTCAAACTCTTGAGAAAACTTCTAAAAACGACTTTAGTTTGCTGCCTGCTGGCTGCTGCTGTATATCAGAGAGACTCTCTCTCTGAGACAGTCAGACTGACAACATCAACAGTCAATATTTGCTGCTACAGAGTAGACTCAGACTGCAGTGTGCAAATAGGCTAATAGCCATTATTACATTAGGCTTAGCTTAGCAATATAGTTTAGAACTTTAGATTCACTAGTGTATTCTATTATCAGAAGATACTAATATATTATATTAGTTCAGTAAGTTGTTTGACAGTTTGTGGGCAGATATTTTAATGATTTTTGCTGCAGGCCTGCAGTTTTTTATATAGACTAACTGAGTTGAGTCTTGAACTTCTAGTGTTTAAAAAAAAAATAAATTTTTTTTTCTACTTATAATTTAAACAACAGATACAGTCTGAGATTGCTTTTTATATAGAGTAACTTGAGTTGAGTCTTGAACTTGAACTACTAGTGTTTAACAAAAAAAAACATTTTTATTTTTCTACTTGTAATTTAAACAACAGATACAGTCGGAGTCTGAGATTGCTTTTTATATAGAGTAACTTGAGTTGAGTCTTGAACTTGAACTACTAGTGTTTAAAAAAAAACATTTTTATTTTTCTACTTGTAATTTAAACAACAGATACAGTCTGAGTCTGAGATTGCTTTTTATATAGAGTAACTTGAGTTGAGTCTTGAACTTGAACTACTAGTGTTTAATTTTTATTTATTTTTTCTACTTGTAATTTAAACAACAGATACAGTCTGAGTCTGAGATTGTTTTTTATATAGAGTAACTTGAGTTGAGTCTTGAACGTGGACTACTAGTGTTTTAAAAAAAATATATATATATTTTTCTACTTGTAATTTAAACAACAGATAGAGTCTGAGTCTGAGATTAGCAAGCTTAGGAGTATACTGGACTTTTAGGGAGTTCTTTAACAATTTAGTTCTAGTTGATATTTGTATATTTTCTAACAGCTGCAGAGCTACCTACCTACAAGTTATATATTAGATAACAACCGCCAAACTATTAAACTATTACTTCAAGTTGAGTTGTATATTTTCTAACAGCTGCAGAGCTACCTACCTACAAGTTATATATTACATAACAACCGCCAAACTATTAAACTATTACTTCAAGTTGAGTTGTATATTTTCTAACAGCTGCAGAGCTACCTACCTACAAGTTATATATTAGATAACAACCGCCAAACTATTAAACTATTACTTCAAGTTGAGTTGTATATTTTCTAACAGCTGCAGAGCTACCTACTTGCTACCTACAAGTTATATATTACATAACAACCGCCAAACTATAAAACTATTACTTCAAGTTGAGTTGTATATTTTCTAACAGCTGCAGAGCTACCTACCTACAAGTTATATATTACATAACAACCGTCAAACTATTAAACTATTACTTCAAGTTGAGTTGTATATTTTCTAACAGCTGCAGAGCTACCTACCTACAAGTTATATATTAGATAACAACCGCCAAACTATTAAACTATTACTTCAAGTTGAGTTGTATATTTTCTAACAGCTGCAGAGCTACCTACCTACAAGTTATATATTAGATAACAACCGCCAAACTATAAAACTATTACTTCAAGTTGAGTTGTATATTTTCTAACAGCTGCAGAGCAGCAGAGCAGCAGAGCTACCTACCTACAAGTTATATATTACATAACAACCGCAAAACTATTAAACTGTTAAGTTGTATATTTTCTAACAGCTGCAGAGCTACCTACCTACAAGTTATATATTAGATAAGAGCAAAGGACTGTTCTTTGTGTGTAAACTATCAGTTAAGATGGCACTTAGTAAAATTAGTGTGTCTGAGCTAAAGCAATTACATTTTTCAACGTTGCCCATTGAAAGAAAAATTGAAATTAAAATGCTCAGGCCAACACCTATGCTTAACCTTACCCAGGTGACAAAATGTAAAACTAGAGATTACAAAAGAGAATTCAAACCCGAGGTATATGATAAATATCCATGGATTTGTGGTTGTGAATTATCTAACAGGCTCTTTTGTTTTTATTGTCTCCTGTTTGCAAAACAAAGTGGGGATTTAAGCTGGGTGAGTTATGGTGTCGCCGATTTATCACATTTAAGTCAAAAATCAAATAAACATAATTAATCCCAATCACATTTAAACTCCACATTAGAGTTTAATTTGCTAGGAAGGGTTGATATTCGGCAACAACTTGACAGTGCATATCGTTTGAATATTAAAAAACATAATGAGCAAGTAACGAATAATCGTTATGTTCTTTCCAAAATAATTAATTGTATTTTATTTTGCGGCGCATTTGAGCTTGCACTTCGAGGACATGACGAACGCGATGATTCATTAAATCCAGGCATTTTCAGAGGTCTTATAAATTTCTCAGCAGAGCTTGATGCATCTCTAAAAGAACATCTCGCTAGTGCCACTGTTTTTAAAGGAACATCAAAAGAAATTAAAAACGATTTATTAGACCGTATGCTTACTGTTTGCCAGAACCAAATAAAGAAGGAAATCTCAAATGCAAGTTTTGTAGCAGTGATAGCAGATGAAATTACTGATGTTTCATCTGCCTTCCAATTGGTTGTTGTTTTTAGATACATTATAGGTAACAGACAACCGGTTGAGAGATTCTGGTAATTCACTATCTAATCCAGCTGGGCATGATGCAGAATCTATAGCTACGTGTATTCAAGCTACTTTGGAAAAAGTTCTAGACAACCCAGAGAAACTGATATCGCAGAGTTACGATGGTGCAAGTGTGATGAGTGGTCAGCATGCAGGTGTTCAGGCTATAATTAAACGTACCTACAAGAATGCACATTTTGTGCATTGCTACGCACATAAGCTCAATTTAATTGTCAGCCAAGCAACCAGTTAAAATCAACAAGTTTGAGTATTTTTTTCAAACCTAAGTGACATTACTAACTTTTTTAGTAACTCGCCAGAACCAAATAAAGAAGGAAATCTCAAATGCAAGTTTTGTAGCAGTGATAGCAGATGGAATTACTGATGTTTCATCTGCCTTCCAATTGGTTGTTGCTTTTAGATACATTATAGGTAACAGACAACCGGTTGAGAGATTCTGGTAATTCACTATCTAATCCAGCTGGGCATGATGCAGAATCTATAGCTACGTGTATTCAAGCTACTTTGGAAAAAGTTCTAGACAACCCAGAGAAACTGATATCGCAGAGTTACGATGGTGCAAGTGTGATGAGTGGTCAGCATGCAGGTGTTCAGGCTATAATTAAACGTACCTACAAGAATGCACATTTTGTGCATTGCTACGCACATAAGCTCAATTTAATTGTCAGCCAAGCAACCAGTTAAAATCAACAAGTTTGAGTATTTTTTTCAAACCTAAGTGACATTACTAACTTTTTTAGTAACTCGCCACAAAGGATAACTATTCTAGATGAAACTGTTAGAAGGATACCTCATGGTTCAGCCACCAGGTGGAATTTCAAGAGTCGAACTGTCAATACAGTTTTTGAAAACAGGGAACAGTTAATTGAATGCATGGAAAAAATAGAGTCAACATTGAAAAAAGAAATAGCTATAAATCAAGCAGGGGCTATTCGGCGTATGTTACAAGACTCGGTATTTGTGTTTTGGCTTACAGTTTTTCACAATATTATGCCACATGTAGATGTGTTATACAACCAACTTCAGAAAACACAAACAGATGCGGCACTTATTCGAAAAGATATTAACACTTTCCAGCAGACAATGGAAAATGAAAGGAATAGAATGGACACAGTGACCATGACTATATCAGAAACAGAGGAAACATCTAGGAAAAGGAAGAGAGAAAATATTCACATTGCTCAGACTGTGGCAGCTAAAGAGATATGCGATGTTATCACGAATCAAGTAAAAGATAGATTTTCCTTTATAGCTCACTACTCGGCTGTTTCTCTCCTCCAAGTAGAAAAATTTGCGGATTACGAGAACATTTTTCCAAATCAGCTTCTTGACCAAACATCAGCTGTTTATCACACATTACAGAAAGATCGCCTGAAAACTGAACTAGGAGTAATTTACAGAAGACCAGATTTCAGAAATATGAATGGTGCCATTAGTCTTCTACAGTTTGTAATAGAAAATAACTTGGACAGTACTTTCTCGGAGACCTACAAACTGTTGAAAATGATTTAAACTATTCCCGTGACAACTGCTGAGGCTGAGAGATGTTTCTCAACTTTAAAACGAGTTAAGACATTTCTAAGGAGCACCATAACTGAGGAAAGACTGACCGCTCTAGCCATGCTGACAATTGAAAAACAATTGATAAATGACATTCCTAAATTCAACAAAAATGTTATTGATTTATTTGCCTCAAAAAAAGACAGGCGGATTGACTTGATTTACAAAACTTGTACTTGAGTTATAAACATTGTTTTAATGTTTACCTTTGAAGTAAATTATTAAGCACTAGTGTAATAGAAATAATCTTCTTTTGTACTAGAAAGTAAAATGTTGGTATATTTATCTTCATGTTGCCACGGCCTTTGGCTGCATTGCCTAATATCGAACACTGGGGGCTGGGGCAACAGTAATTGAAATGTGGTTGTATTTCTCTATAAAGTGGAAGGTTCTTTAAATCCAGGAATATATATGTTTTCATAAATGTACATTCAATATTCTTATTATTTTGCTGCTTTAATTAATCATTTGGTTAATATATATATATGTTATTATATAATTTAACTGAGCATGTATATTTTAAGACTAGACATGGGCAGGTAGTGTAGGCTCCTCCATTTGTGCACTGTCGCACGTTAACATGGCTATACTGAAGAGTATGCATTCATAGATTTAAGATGTCTGTGTCCACTGTGAGGAACACAGTGAGCAATGCATGGTGAGGATATCGAAGACCACAGACACAGTTCTTGTTAAGGCCAGAAGTGGCAGGGCAAGTAAAATATCGGATAGGGCCAGAGGCAAAGGCAAAGGATGGTGAGAACAGCCCACAGACCACCTCCAAAGACCTGTACTACTGGGAATATTGTTGAGGGTCTCATTGATTCCACTCAATATCAGCAGATACTTGAGAATAATGTTGAGGAATCAGTCACAAACTTCAGTTGAAGTTACACCCATGCCGGGGCTGGATATTTCAAGAAGATGATGACCAAAAACACTGCTGGTTCAAATGGGTGGGGCCATTTAAGGGACGTGACTTCCGAAAAGGGGTGTGGCTTTTAAAAATGGGTGTGGCTTGTTAAAAGGGCGTGGTTTTTTAAAAGGGGCGTGTTTTTTCAAAGGGGCATGGCTTTCTAATAGGGGCAGGGTCTTGTGCACCCCCATCCTAAAAATTCACCAGCCGCCACTGTATTGGCGGTGAAATGGTGGCATGAAATATACCAAAACAGGCCTAATAAATACTTTGGGTTGTCTACTACACTACACTAAAGCTAAAATTAACCCTACAATCTTTCTATAAGCTCCCTAATTAACCCCTTCACTGCTGGGCATAATACAAGTGTGGTGCACAGCTACATTTAGCAGCCTTCTACTTTCCAAAAAGCAACGCCAAAGCCATATATGTCTGCTATTTCTGAACAAAGGGGATCCCAGAGAAGCATTTACAACCATTTGTGCCATAATTGCAGTGAGAATCCTAAAGTTTGTGAAAAAATTAAAAAAAAGTAAACATTTTGTTTTTATTTGATCGCTATTGGCGGTGAAATGGTGGCATGAAATATACCAAAATAGGCCTAAATAAATACTTTGGGTTGTCTACTACACTACACTAAAGCTAAAATTAACCGCTACACTACAGAAAAATTATGTATGAAAAGTTGTAAAAAATAGTTTTAGCTATGTAAAAATACATTAGTCAGGGGGTGGGGGATTGGTCTGTGGTGGGGGGGAAGCTACACTACAGAAAAACAGGCAAAAAAACAAAAAAAAACCATTTTTTTTGCAAACTGGGTACTGGCAGACAGCTGCCAGTACCCAAGATGGCCCCCAATAAGGCAGAGGGGGAGGTTAGAGAGCTGTTTTGGGGGGGATCAGGGAGGTTGAGGGCTAAGGGGGATCCTACAAAGTAGCATATGTAAATATGCTAAAGATGTATTTTATTTTTTTTAAAAAAAAATATTTTAGTACTTGCAGACTTTCTGCCAGTACTTAAGATGGCGGGGACAGTTGTGGGGTGGGGGAGGGAAGGTAGCTGTTTGGGAGGGATCAGGGGGTCTGATGTGTCAGGTAGGAGGCTGATCTCTACACTAAAGCTAAAATTAACCCTGCAAGCTCCCTACTAACTACCTAATTAACCCCTTCACTGCTAGCCATAATACACGTGTGATGCGCAGCAGCACTTAGCGGCCTTTTAATTACCAAAAAGCAACGCCAAAGTCATATATGTCTGCTATTTCTGAACAAAGGGGATCCCAGAGAAGCATTTACAACCATTTGTGCCATAATTGCACATGCTGTTTGTAAATAATTTCAGTGAGAAACCTAAAATAGTGAAAAATTTAGCGTTTTTTTTAATTTGATTGCATTTGGCGGTGAAATGGTGGCATGAAATATACCAGAATAGGCCTAGATCAATACTTGTCTACTACACTACACTGAAGCTAAAATTAACCCTAGAAGCTCCCTACATGCTCCCTAATTAACCCCTTCACTGCTGGGCATAATACACGTGTGGTGCGCAGTCGCATTTAGCAGCCTTCTAATTAGTAAAATCTGCTATTTATGAACAAAGGGGATCCCAGAGAAGCATTTACAACCATGTATGCTATAATTGCATACGTTTTTTGTAAATAATTTCAGTGAGAAAACTAAAGTTTGTGAAAAAAATTGTGAAAAAGTGAACAATTTTTTTTTTATTTGATCGCATTTGGCGGTGAAATGGTGGCATGAAATATACCAAAATGGGCCTAGATCAATACTTTGGGATGTCTTCTAAAAAAAAATAATATACATGTCAATGGATATTCAGGGATTCCTGAAAGATATCAGTGTCCCAATGTAACTATCGCTAATTTTGAAAAAAAGTGGTTTGGAAATAGCAAAGTGCTACTTGTATTTATGGCCCTATAACTTGCAAAAAAAGCAAAGAACATGTAAACATTGGGTATTTCTAAACTCAGGACAAAATTTAGAAACTATTTAGCATATGTTTTTTTTGGTGGTTGTAGATGTGTAACAGATTTTGGGGGTCAAAGTTAGAAAAAGTGTGTTTTTTTCATTTTTTTTCCTAATATTTTATAATTTTTATTATAGTAAATTATAAGATATGATGAAAATAATGATATATTTTGAAAGTCCATTTAATGGCGAGAAAAACGGTATATAATATGTGTGGGTACATTAAATGAGTAAGGGGAAAATTACAGCTAAACACAAACACAGCAGAAATGTAAAAATAGCCTTGGTCCCAAACGGACAGAAAATGGAAAAGTGCTGTGGTCATTAAGGGGTTAAAGGGACACTGAACCCACATTTTTTTCTTTCGTGATTCAGATAAAGCATGCAATTTTAAGCAACTTTCTAATTTACTCCTATTATCAAATTTTCTTCATTCTCTTGGTATGTTTATTTGAAAAGCAAGAATGTAAGTTTAGATGCCGGCCAATTTTTGGTCAACAACCTGGGTTGTCCTTGCTGATTGGACAGCACCAATAAACAAGTGCTGTCCATAGTGCTGAACCAAAAAATTGCTGGCTCATTAGCTTAGATGCCTTCTTTTTCAAATAAAGATAGCAAGTGAATGAAGAAAAAAAATGATAATAGGACTAAATTAGAAAGTTGCTTAAAATTGCATGCTCTATCTGAATCATGAAAGAAAAAATTTGGGTTCAGTGTCCCTTTAAGGGTAAGAAAATTGAAAAATAGTCTGGTCATTAAGAGGTTAAATACATTGTAATTAGTGTTTTGAGAATGTTGGTCAAAACTCACAACCTTTCAGTTTGCAAGAAAAAATTTGATATATGGCCATGGAACGCCCATCATATGACGTATCCCACATAATGCACAACAATAACACGCCACAAATGTCACAACAACAATACTAAACAAAGCACATAAGCATTACACATTCAGAAGCGGGGGGAAATTTAATAAAATAAAATACATGGAATACGCATATCATTTAAGATGCGGAAATACGGAAAATAACAACAAGGAAAAAAAAATCACAATCATACACTAGCAAAATACTCGCATTCAATATTACTATATATTAGGACAAACATACATATACAACACTTCACTAATACCACACCATCGCAAATTAACATTTAAACATAATACTATGAGACAATGTTATAGAAAACGAGCACTTTGACATCATCGCATTCTACACATTCCACAAATACTAACTCGAAATGAGCATGCGCAAATTCACACACCTAATACACATTGCACAAATACTAATTACTAATAAAGCACACCTGAACACAATTTACAACGCAAACTGGTACATCATTAAACATTTACACAGGGTATATAAGCACCACACAAGCATGGCTTCTTTGACTGTGTTTCTGGTGGGTTTTTGGAGATTGGAGCTTAGAGATTTTGTGCATTATTGTGAGTGAGTTAGTGTTAGTGTGAGAGAGTCAGTTAGTGTTATCGTGAATGAGTTAGTGGGAGTTAGAGAGTTAGTGGTAGTGCGAGTTAGAGAGTTAGTGGTAGTGTGAGTTAGAGAGTTAGTGCTAGTGTGAGTTAGAGAGTTAGTGCTAGTGTGAGTTAGAGAGTTAGTGCTAGTGTGAGTTATTGAGAGTTAGTGGTAGTGTGAGAGAGTCAGTTAGTGGTAGTGTGAGTTAGTGAGCGACAGTTGGTTTGGGTGAGTGGGCGAGTGCTTTTTCTGTACACTTAACACATTTACACGCAAACACATTCAATACATACATACACTTATCAATAACACTACATACACTCCATACCCCATACCCTCTCATACTACACTCAATACCCCATTCCCTGTAGTCCTATTCCCTTTCATCCCATTTACTCTTATCCCATACCCCATCCCCATCCCATCCCCATCCCCTAGTTACATTTAGTTTACATATCCTCCTTTTAGTCTTCTTCATTTTGTTTATTTAAATACTCCTGACCCTCTTTTATTTATATCCCTTTCACACTTTCAGCACTTTTTTGGTATTTTTAGTTCTTTATTTTGACCCCCTTTCATTGGATCACAGTCACTTTTTGTTTGCTTATTTGGGGTTTAGTTTAGGGAAGAGATGGAGGGCAGGCAGGGGAGAGGTAGAGGGGGGAGGGGAGGGAGGGGGAGAGGAACATTGCAGGAAGGGGGGGCAGGAAGGGGGGCAGGAAGCGGGGGTGGAAGCCGTGGGTGGACCCAGCCACTTGGTTCAAGATGAACAAGTGGCTGGGCCCAGTGGCGGACAGAGTAGGGCTTCACAGTCCGGGAAACAGAGGGCATCGTCACAGGGGAAGGCCAAGGCGACTAGGGAGGCAAGGTTTTCTATGGAGGAGAAGGAGGCCCTCGTAGAAGCCTATATGGCCAGGTATAGGAGGCTGCAGCATCAGAAGACCACCCTGACTGAGAAGAGGAGGCTCTGGCAGGAGATAAGGAATGCAGTCAATGCAGTGGGTGGCCGGAACAGAGATATGGACTCTATTAAACATCGCTACCGGGACTTTAAGATGGATCTTAAGAAAAAGTTAAGCCGGGAGTCCCAACATGCCGCAGGAACTGGTGGCGGCCCTGCACTGGAAATCGATTACTGCTGATGGGAGGAAATGTTGCGTCCCAGCATCTCCAAGGTGGATATAGTCGTATCAGAGGAATCGATACCGGGAACCTGCCATTCTCATCTGACGGTAAGCTCATTTAAGAATAAATTAACATACGAATGTATTTCAAGGGACACTATATGCAAACATTTCCTTTCATGATTAAGGTAGAGAATACAATTTTAAACAACATTCCAATTTACTTATATTACCTAATTTGCTTCATTCTTTAGATATACTTTAATGAAGAAATAGCCATGCACACGGTGAACCAATCACAGGAGGCAGCTATGTGCAGCTAACAATCAGCAGCTACTAAGCATATCTAGATATACTTTTCAGCAAAGAATATCCAGAGAATGAAGCAAATTAGATAAGAAAAGTAAATTAGAAAGTTGATTATAATTGTATGCTTCTAAATCATGAAAGATAAAACATTGGTTTAATGTCCCTTTAAGGATAAGATTAATGCTATTACGCTGTTTACACGCATTCACAATTACTTTGCGGTTACATTAGTATCTAGGCTATAGGTTAGGTGTGCATTTAAACAGACTGAAAACAAACGCTAAAATATTCAGATTGACCAGAGATATCACAAACACGGTTTAGAAAATACAGAAATCGTATTGATTGTTAGATTTCAAAGTGGATTAATGAGGCTGCATTTGTAATTGTATCGTAAGCTAAGTAATTTAAAGCTTTATTTGTAAATATGCTAATATATACATTTCTTTCTTTTTCAAATATACAGAGTCTGGGGAGGAGGCAGCACAGCAACTACCGGCTCCTCCTTTTCCCCGGGATGAGAGTGGTGGGGATGAATCTCCACCTCGGAGGGAAGAGGCCCCCCTTGACGAAGAGGCCCCCCTTGACGAAGAGGCCCCCCTTGACAAAGAGGCCCCGAAAGCAGAGGAAGAGGCCGCGGAAGCAGAGGAAGAGGCCCCTCAAGCACCAGCAGGCCGCCGTGCACCAGCAGGCCGCCACGCACGGGCACCCCGCCGTCCACAACAAGAGGAAATAGCGGAGGTGCGGGTTCTACTAGACTACATTGACCAGATGCGTAACTCCCGGATCCAAAATATAGAAGGCAGAAATAGAATTATTGAAGGCCAAAACCAAATCATTGAAGGCCAAACCCAAATCATACACCTCCTTACTCGAATAGAAGAAGGCCAAAACAGAACCTTTCGACTCCAACAAGAGATGTTTAATTTCTTCCGGGAGGCGCATGCTGGTCTGCCTCCTGCTGGTCTGCCTCCTGCTGGGCCTCCTGCTCCTGGGCCGCCTCCTGCTGGGCCTCCTGCTCCTGGGCCGCTTCCTGCTGGGCCTCCTGCTCCTGGGCCACCATCTGCTGGGCCTCCTGCTCCTGGGCCGCCATCTGCTGGGCCTCCTGCTCCTGGGCCGCCATCTGCTGGGCCTCCTGCCGGACCATCTGCTCCTGCTGGTCCATCTGCTCCTGCCGGTCCATCTGCTCCTGCCGGTCCATCTTCTCCTGCCGGTCCATCTCCTCCTGCCGGGCCATCTCCTCCTGCCGAGCCATCTCCTCTGCCATCTCCTCCTCCTCACCTTGGTCATCCCAGTACTCTTCCTTCCACTCTTCCCACAACATCTCCAATGAGAACTCGTCGGAGTCGGCAGTTGCCCCTCCCAGAGCCTCAGCACCGTGGGAAGAGGGGAAGGAAGAGGAAGTAAGTATTTGTTTTCATGTTTACTTATTTTTTATTTAATGTGTAATGGATAGGTATGTGATGATGTGGTTTTCATACACTTGTGGACCACACTCTGTATATAATCTACTTCTATGGGACCGGGTCCAGGGAGGCAGATTGTTTGCAGAGTGTGGGTTATAAGTCTGTGAAAACCACATCATCACATACCTATCCATTACACATTAAATAAAAAATAATTCATGATATTGATTGGTTTCTGTGATGTGATGTTCAAACTGTTTCCCGAATCGCAAAAAAAATTACCATTACAATTATCCATGATGGCATATTACTGTTTGAATGCCAATAACACAGCTTAAAGGGACAGTCAGAACATTATTGATTACAAAGAAAACACTGTATTACGCATTATCAAGTTTGAAATAACAAAACATGGAGAAATACGTGTGACTTATGTGCTTACCCTTGTATCTATGCCTATGAAAAATGACCACTTATTTGTGGTTCTGACATAACAACATTTTAGACAATCAATGATCAATACATGGTAAATATGCTGTATGAGCTCAAGGTTTTATATATACAAATGCTCTCAAAATGCCCTCTAGTGGTCAAATTGCATTATGATTACATGCACTCTTCAAGCTCTAAGAAATGAGCACACTAACCTCATAGGTTTAGCTAGCAAATCAAAATAAACACAGAAAAATGATTAATTGGTGAGAAACCTTTGATATCATTGATATTACAAAATTGTCTTTTTTAATAATGCAAAACATTATTTGTTTTCTAGACTGTCCCTTTAACAAAATTACATATGCTAACATATAATATTTGGTGATTGTTGGTATATCTACATGTACTTGTTCAAACAAGAAATATTGAAAAAAGATTTATATTGATGTGTTAAATAAAGTCTATTTTCTTAAAGAGACATTATTGTGTTTGTTTTTTTAGAAAGACATTTGTTTTAACAATGAATATGGTTTAAAGTCCTTTTAGGAGTGAAAAAAAAAATATGCTAACAATAATATATTTGGAGATTAACCAATGTGGAACTCATACATGATACAAAAATCAACATTTGCATTAAAGGGACAGTATACAATCTTTTTAACAGAACTGCATGTAATAGACACTACTAGAAACAACAAGATTAACATATATTGATATCAAAATCAATATTAAAAAGATTTAAACACTTTCAAAGAAAATCGGGTTATCTCTATTGAAAATATAGATGGAAACCCCATTACAACCGTAAAACAAGACAATACCCCATCATTAACATATGAAAAGACCCTTTACACAAACAGGAGAAAGCTGGAGATGGTACTCACATGAAACTTTGAGGCTTGGCGAGGAGTCTGAAAATTACTTCAATTTTATTTGAACAGAAGCTAAAGTAGACGTGTATTTGGTAAACAATGGACTATATAACTAGAGACAAAATAAAATATTTTGGTTTTTAATGTGAGTGTCTAATGAACCTTTAATAAAATATACGACGAAATTACATTTAGAAGAAGTCGGCATCATATATTTATCATATGATAAAGATAAATGCATATTGATTACTTTATTATAATGCAATAGCGTATATTTATGAATTTGATATCTTTAACATTAAACACAACAGTCATTTTTCATAAAAAGGAACATATTGTTGACAAACATATTAAACAAGATGGACTATAGAGATTTGCACTTGCCTCGAAATATCTTATGCATGAAAACATTTTGCTTTCGTTCGTTTATTCAACCAGACATCCAGCAAAAGAGAATGTGGTGGTCTTTATCAGCTATGGGTCAACAATGTAACATGATGCACACAATCCATATTCACCATGGTTTTAAACTTGTCTTCTCATTCACAAACGTGTGTAACGTGCACAAACAAATATTGCGGGACTACGTAATACAATCAGATGTTTTTTACACCTTTGCATGTGACGTCTTAATTAACATGGCGCTTCCTTGATCACGTAAGAACGCAATCCAATAAAAGGCGCATCCTTGATCACGTAAGAACGCAATCCAATAGAAGGCGCATCCTTGATCACGTAAAAACGCCATCCAATAAAACGCGCATCCTTGATCACGTAAGAACGCAATCCAATAAAAGGCGCATCCTTGATCACGTAAAAACGCCATCCAATAAAAGGCGCATCCTTGATCGCGTAAAAACATCAGTCAATACAAGGAATCATTGGGCAGCCTGGCAGGTGATGTCTTAAGCAACATGGCGCATCCGAGATCGCTGAAAAACCGCAGCCAATACAAGGACTCAGTTGATAGCTTGGCATATCAATAAGAAACGTATTTATATTTTAGTAACTAGTATGTGTCTATATTGCTATCTAGGAATGTCATGATAGATAACGAAATACTGTGATCTATAAAATAGAATACATTATTGAAAATAAGGAGATATTTCATTAGAAGCAGAGGATTTATAACTAAATATTTAGCAAGCAGCATGTTTTAAGTACAAATTAAATCAATATTGGTTACACGATTATGTACGACATTGCAATTTGAAATATATTGTTACAATAAATGTAAATATTTGGATTTTTTGGTTTCCTGTCCATTAAAGAAAATTAATGCTAGGAGATGCATTAGTAAAATAGGGATGTGTTAGATATTATATGTTAAAGGGACAGTCAACCCCAGAAATTGAATTTTCAAAAATATAGCTAATCCCTTTATTACACATTACTCATTTTTGAACAACAAACACAGTTATATATTAATATACATTTTACTTCTGTTATTATCTTGTATCCAAGCTTCTGATGACTGCTCCATTATTTAGGTTCTTTTGACAGACATGCAGTTTAGCCAATCAATGCTCACTCCTAGGTCACTTTACTTGCATGATCTCAATGTTATCTATATGAAACATGTGAACTAATGCCTTATAGTAGTCAATATTTTAAAAACATTAGAGGCAGTCTTCAAGGTCGAAGAACTTGGCATATGAACCTCCTCTGTTTACCTTTCAAATAACTATAACAAGAGAACAAAGCTAAATGTTGAATAAAAGCTAATTAGGAAGTTGGTTAAACTCGCATGCCCTATTTAAATCATGAATCATCTTTTCGGACTTGACTGTCCCTTTAACTATAGCTATGGTGTATATCTTTAACATTTAAAAGATACACATGAGAAATACATATGTCATTGATGTTTTAAGATATGTTTAGATTGTTTTGGAATAACAATAATAACACATGTATTGATCAAACGTGTCATTTATTCAAGTTGAAATATTGTCAGCCTACCTATAGCCATATATGGGAGGAGAAGTATTTTTTACTAATATTTAGAAAAACATATTCCTCATCTAAAATATGCGCATTACACACAGATATTGATTTGGTTACACTACTACAATAAGATAGAATTGAAATTGAAATACATGTGCTGTCAACATTACAATAAGATTGTTTATTAATAAGATTATATGTCCTTGTTCATGTAAAAAGGACAAAAACACTTTAGAAATGGAAATCCATTCATTAACAATTGTGGTCATCATCACTTAAAGGGACATGATTTTTTTTTTTTAAAAAAGAGGATACACAGAGAGAATACTATTTCAATAAAATGAACACTTTACAGGGATTATATCATTGTATCAATCCTCGGATCATTTGTTAAAGGTGCATCAATTCACGCAGAGTTTATAAATAAACAAATGGATGTGAAATTTGCAATATACATATATATACAAAAATAACAATCTATATATACATATATAAAAGAATTACTATGCTAATCATAATCATGCAATGATAAAGCTTTATGAAAAATATATAAAGACAAATATTAAAATTACATTGGAGATGTTAATCTTAAAGTCATTTACAACTGGATTACATATATGATTCAGGAAACACCATTATTTTTGCTATGGTCCCTTTAAGGATTAACCAGATAAACTAGAGATTTCAATCAATGACATGAATAAAGAGGACAAAGAATTGTGGAATGACATGTCTTTTATTAGTATGTCAGAAAACATCAACAACGTTTAAAATAATCTTTTAAAGATCCAGAAAATTGGAGCCATATGACAAGGTAACAGAGTGCATCACAGTCCATGAAGAGAGTTGCCAAGGGCCAGCATAGCCCCATTGGAGCCATATGACAAGGTAACAGAGTGCATCACAGTCCATGAAGAGAGTTGCCAAGGGCCAGCATAGCCCCATTGGAGCCATATGACAAGGTAAAAGAGTGCAACAGGCACAACAAGAATAACAAAAAGGCCAAATGGCAACCATAAAAAACAAAATCAACATGTGGACGGAAGATTCTTATCTGCGCCCTTGGAGCATCTCCAGATCCTCCACTTACTGGTCATCCCCTTCATCGTCCTGTGCCTGTCCAGCTAGAGATTCAAGCATTGAATTGAATCGCAGCATCTGACGCAGACTCAAATGCTGAACCTGTAGCTGGGCCTGCATGGTGTCATTCATCCCTCTCAGGACA